>NC_138378.1:43106471-43128594 GCF_054177405.1 Leptonychotes weddellii
ACATGAGTTTTGGAGGCACACAAACATTTGGTCCATAACACCATGGTTGAAGAAAATCCTGAGGAGCCCCTAGCAGATGGGAGACAAATGGTGGAATTTGGAGAAGAAACTACAGCCCAAACACACACAGACTATGTTTTTAGAAATCAGAAATAATTCTAGAAAACTAGAAATAGAGAATGTAACTATAAATCATTGGTGAAGGAAATGGAACAAAATTTGGTCAATCAAAAAAAAAGCTGAAATGAGTAAGATGGGAAAGGAACAAGCAAGAATTGTAAGTTAGAAAATATAAAACAAGGGGCGCCTGGGTGGCTCAGTCGTTAAGCGACTGCCTTCGGCTCGGGTCATGATCCCAGGGTCCTGGGATCGAGCCCCGCATCGGGCTCCCTGCTCGGCAGGAAGCCTGCTTCTCCCTCTCCCGCTCCCCCTGCTTGTGTTCCTGCTCTCACTGTGACTCTCTCTGTCAAATAAATAAATAAAATCTTTAAAAAAAAAATATAAAACAAGATCAAGGGATTTATGTCCAAACATCATATCAGTAATAGCTATAATTAATCTAATTCCCCCCATTAAATAGAAACTGTAGCATAGAGTCAAAAGGATAGAAAATTTGGAAAAGAAGGTGTAAGACATGGGGTGTGGAACACACACACACACACATTTGAAGTTCCAGAGGAGACGATGAGAAGAGGCAATATTCAGTGAGTTAAAAGCTGCACATTTTCCAGAATTAATGAAAGACACACTCAGCCTCTAAAATGCACAAAGTCTAAGCCAGTTAAATAAAATGAAATCAACACCTACACACATCATAGTAAAACTGTCAGAAACCAAAGAGAAGACAAGCAGTAGGTCATAAAAACAGAAAGAAAAGGTGGATCACCCACCCAGGAAGGGTGATTAGACGGACAGCGGCACAGGTGGTATATCTTTAAACTATTATAGGAAAATGTCAACTGTGAATAGTGTAGCTAGTGAAATCATTTTTCAAGAACAAGTGCAAAGTACAAAACAAAAACTAATAGAATTCTCTACTCTACTCCCTCACTAATGAATTCCTTCAGGAGGAAAAGAAATTAGCCCCAAATGAAGTTCTGAAAGGCAAGAGGAGGGTAAGCAAGAAAATTGTTGCACTTGTGGGTAAACCAAAACAAACATTAGCAATATAATTTTAACAGCAATGTGTACTTGGTGGAGTTAATCAGAGATGGAAACAAAATCCTGAACAACAGGAGTGTAGAAGTGGACAGGAGTAGCATCCTATAATCCTTCCAGTGGTTGGGAGAGTTTTAAATTTAAGTAAATATGACTGTTACAATTTCTAGATTAACCACAAATAGAAACATAACTTCTAATCTAGTAGCAGGGAAAATAAAATAAGAAAATCTGAGCAATCTGAGATATGGATAGAAAAGAGAAACAAATTTAAAAGAAAGAAAAGGTGGAAAATGTTTTTAAACATACATAAAAATAAATTAGTGAAAATAAATTCCAAAAGGTCAATAATTATATTCTATGTAAATGGAGTAAATTATCTTGTTAAAGACAAAGATTGTTGGAATGGATAAAAAAATTCCAACTAGGTATTTTTTCAAGCCATATACCTCAACTTAAAAATGTAAATATATAGAAATATTGATACTGAAAGCATGGAAAATATTTACCAAATAAATATGAATTAAATATCAGACAAAATGAACTATAATTCAAAATAGGAGGGGAGATAAAGAGGGAAATGACATACGGTAAGTGATCACCAGGAAAATCCAGGAATTCTTAACTTGTGTACACCTAAAAATACAATTCCAAAAGCATAAAGTAAAAATTGACAGAAATACAAGGAGAAACTAACAAATTGACCCTCATAATTTTCAGGCCATGTATACACAATCCCAAAAACCATCTCATAAAAATTGGGACAGTGACTGGATATCATTTAGATTCACAAAAATGGTTGTTTGATTGGATTTAAGCTTTATTTACAAAACTGAATTCAGTAAAGCCAGTCTTTGTGCATGGAATTTTAGATCATAAAAGTTCCTTCAGATTCCACTATACTTCTGTCATGGCTAGGATGTGGCCCCATCCCACCCCACTTGAGACCCTTGAGGACTTGTGAGCACATGGCTTGGCTGGAGAGGACATCCAGGGAAAGGAGACGAGTGGTGGCAGAGGAGCAGGAGAGAGAGAAAGAAGGAGGGAATGCCACAGCAAGGGTCCATTCTCCAGCTGGTCACCCCTGTGGGCCACTGGGGCTGGGCTCCACCAAGATGTTCAGTTGTTTTGTGGAATGCACGTGAGTTTTGCCCATCACAGGGGTGGAAAAGGGAACATTCCTTCACAAGGATTCCACCCCCCACCGGTCATGAGTTGTGACTCTTTGCACTTTCAAGTCTCACAGGTGAAAGTACCAGGTGAACTCCCAGAAGGATCCATACCTCAATGTCCAAGAAGCCCAGGTGGAAAGCAAGAGACATTCCATGCAGCGGCCAGACTTGCAAAGCCAGTTGATGCAGCCAGAGTAAGAGATGTTCAAGAAGATGTGATGTGGATCACAGGAGTATCTCAATCAGAAATTTCTTGAAGGACTCTTCATTGTATTACTTGGTAAAAGAAATGGATTTCTTCCCCCACCCCACCCCACCCCCACACACACATGAACACACTTCCTTGCAATATTCATTTTTATGGAATTCCAACCCCTCCACATGCTCCCTACACATCATATTTAAAGAGATCCCAGAATCTCCCCACCTCCCACACTCAGCTACATCCCTAGTGCCTTCGTTCAGGATTTAATGCAACTTTAGTCATTGTACAAAACTGACAGTGTGTTGAAGAGGGAAAGAGAAAAAGAGGTAGTGCTGGTGGCCTTGGGTGGAAGGCAGTGAAAGAGAAGTCCTAAAATGGTAAATGAGGCTGAACCACAGACCAGCAAGGTGGCTAACAGGACAATTATGTGAACAGAGACATTTCACAGATCAGCAGTCAATGAGAAGACTGCCACAGCTGGTGATTTAGGGGGCGAGTTGGAAAGATGAAGGTAGAACAAAAGAAATTCCTTCCCGTAAAAATATTCAAGCTGTGAATTTAGATTGGTACTAAGCTAAAAGCAAGGCAAAAGTATATCAATGTGTTTGCCAACAGGTGGCACCAGTGTGTAAACTTGTGATGTCTCTGTGTTTTTTATGCCTGCCTTCCTTCCTTCCTTCCTTCCTTCCTTCCTTCTTTCCTTCTTTCCATCCTTCCTTCCTTCCTTCCTTCTTTCCATCCTTCCTTTTGATGGAAGGAAGGGACAAAAGGCAGCCAGCCTTGGATGAACTTTTAAGGAGAGAGGGTGTCCAAAAAAGTGAGAATAGTGCTGTGGCTATCCACAGTTCCCTCCTAATAGATAACTGGTGTAGAAGTACTTCAGAGTGATGGACAAAGCCTTTTAATATGGAGAGATGTTTCTAAAGAGCAGCTTTCTACATCTGTACATTGGACCTAGACGTCATGGATACCATTTTACCTTCATCAACCAGGTGCCAGATGTGGGAAAGAATACAACAAACCTGGAAGATCTTTACCTTCATTCTAAGATTGTTGAACCTTTGCATATCTGGGAGGCCTGCAAGTGGGGAGTCTGGAAGAGGGATCATCAGTGATAATAAAGGGAAATTGGCATGCTTATTTAGGCAGAATAAAGCTGCATGAGAAATTGCCCAAAGGAGGAAAATTCAGCAGCATTAAAGGGTGTAGCTAAAGGTGATCATACACCAAAACAGGGTTTGAAGCAGCTTGTGTGCTATCTGATAAAATCCCTTAAATAGGGGCCCAGATGAACCAAAGTTAAAATTGGGAAATAGAGTATTTCACAACAATTCTTGGAGAGACATGTCTTCTTAGACCTGCTAGGGAAATCGCTACACCCATTACAGACCCTTGTTCTCATTCCCAGAATTCTGAAAAACTTTGCAGCCCCTACTCAGTGTCCAAAGTGAGGCCAAAGAATCTCAAAAGCAATATCAAAACAAATGGCCTAGAGTTCATTAGCTGCCATTATATGCCCAGCATGAGCTCAGCAATATGGAAATGCAGAGCAGAAAGTCTGAATCTCTCAACCTTCAAAGTACTTAAAATTTGAATTCCTAGGACACCACCTGCAAGAGTTTCTAAATGCCTGAGTAGATGGGAAGTGATTTATTCTTCTAGACAGGAAAGGATTCTTCCCCAGATCATACATAGCCTTGTCCACCAATTTGACCTCCTCAAAGGACTTGAAAAACAATTAGCATGCCCACCTACCTCCAAAATATGTGCCTTCCAACATAAGTTTCCCTTATTTTAAAAAATTGTTGGGGACCTAGCCAGGTGGCTCACTGGCTCAGTCAGTGGAGCATGCGGCTCTTGATCTCAGGGTTGTGAGTTCGAGCCCCATGTGGGGTATAGAGATTACTTAAAAATAAAATCTTTTAAAAATTATTAATCAAATAATTATATGTCCCTGTTAAAAACTCAAATAATGCAGGAGGTTGTATAACAGGTAACAGGAGTCCCTGCCCTATCTCCCACACTCAGCCTTTCTACTCAGCCACCCTTCTAATCCTTTCAGCTGCTCACATCAGGGATATTCCTGTATAACCTTATCCTTAGGAAATACACACAGCTTTAAGAGATAAAGAAGCAGGTACAGCCACAATGGAAAAGAGTATGGAAGTTCTTTTAAAAATTAAAAAAAGAACTACCATATGATCCAGCAATCCAACTTCTGGGGATAGATCCAAAGGAGATGAAATCAGTACCTTGTGGAGATATCTGCACCCCCATGGTTCACTGCAGTATTATTTATAATAGCCAAGACATGGAAACAACCTAAGTGTCTACTGACAGATGAATGGCTAAAGAAAGTGAGATATATACATATAATTGATATATATATGCAATAAATATATATAACATATATATAATTTATGAATATATAATGGAATATTATTCAGCCACAAAAAGAAGGAAATCCTGCCATTTGCAACAATATGGATGGACCTTGAGGATTTTATGCTAAGTGAAATAAGTCAGACAGACTGTTGGGGGAGGTCATCCAGAAGATATGACTGCCAGTTCGCCCATGAGCTGGACCCTGATAATCAGAAGATCCTCACCCCCTCCTCTGTTCCTAGAACGTGCATTCCACTTTCCTTTCCCACTTCCAGAGGCTTCCCTAGGAACACAAACTTGAGAAAGTGAATGTGGTCCTGAAACCATCTGGACAGTATATGTGACTGAACCCACTTAAGACCTCTGTAAAAACTTTTAAGATCTGGCAGGCAGGTGCAGAAATCTACTTATCTTGCTGCCACCCAAGAAAAGCCTCTTATGTATAAGTTTCTTTTGCATATTAGAACTGTCCCTACCAACCTGGAGTGCCTGCCTCTTTCTTCCATCTCTCCCTACCCTCCGCATACAGTTGCATACAGGTTTCAGATTTCACCTAGGAAGCTCCTGAGGAGCTTGCAAACCAACACAGAGAAAGACAAATACTATACGATCTCACTTATATGTGGAATGTGAAAACATGAAACCCATAGAAACAGAGTAGAATGGTGATTGCCAGGGCAGAGGAGTGGAGGAAATGGGTAGATATTGGTCAAAAGGTACAAACTTTTAGTTACAAGATAAATTCTGGGCGATCTAAGGTACAGCATGGTGACCATAAGTTGTCAATACCACACTGCATACTTGAAAGTAGTTATGAGAGTAGCATTTTAATGTTCTCACCATAACAACAATAAATGGTAATGCTGTGAGGTGAAGGATGTGTTAACTCACCTATTGCAGTAAACGTTTTGCAATATATATATATATGTATCAAATCATCAGATTGTACACAATGGTCTATGTCAATTATATCTCAATAAGGCCAGAAAAAAAGAGATAAAGGGGCAGATGATGTAAGCAACTTCCTCTTAAATGGTTCAGAAATATATATATTGTGTGCGGATAGTTTATAATATTTATACTGCTAAACCAAAGGAAACAATAGTGATTTCCACGTCTTGTTCAGGTGTCATTTCTGAAAATATCTCCTGAGTTCATGAACACTTCTCATGCACTGATGCGCCGCATCCTGCTGCTGAAGGCTAGCTGGGAGTGTGACATACTAAGAATCTCTCCAAATGGGCCTTGCTAAAATTGTGATTTTTTTAAATCTCCTTTTGAGCTTTTACAGTCACATTTCAGCCAGGAAACAATTTTGAGAGCTGGAAATGATTCAGTCTTGTTGTCAGCCTGTGGTCAGACCTCACTTTGACCTGCTGCATGATTTCAGTAAGGGTTTGAGAAGACTATGTGTAAAATGCCTGCTTATTTCTTCATTATCAAACTGGCACTTTTGAGAACCAGACAGGAGACATGGGCAGAGTACAGACTTTTCATCATAAAAAGTTTTCGCACTGTATTTTTAAGAGTTGTTGTCCAGTGTGAACTTAGCTCTAAATTGAAAACAGGTATTATTACTTTAATATTAACAAGTTTATTTTATTTTTACATACTAATTTTATGAAACTAAGAAAGTATGAAAGAAGACCGAAAGTCTATCCTACTTTGTTCCTGGAACTCTTCCTAAATGTTGCTTACAAGGAACATTCCAATAGGTTGCTATTCCATTCTGTACTTAGTTGATCCCATGCTGTTAAATAATGGTGATAAGTATTCTCATTTGAGTCTTAATATTAATAGGAATGCCAGTAATAGTCATATAACAGCTAATATTTATTTTGCTTTTTCTCTGCCATGCCAGAACTGAGCTAAGTACATTACTTATGTCCTCTTATCTAATCTTCTGGGGAAATGAGAATGTTCTATTACTATCCCCATTTTAGGATTGAAAAAACTGAGAGATCAGAAAGGTCATGTTATGAAGGTAACACAGCCACCTCAAAGACTGTGCTTTTAGATATATGTGTGTGTGTACATATGCATTATAAAATATTAAGATGCTATTTTTGAAATAAGCATCCTTCTATTCCTACTTTTTAAGTTTTTTTAAAGAAATAGGTATTTCTTGAATGAATGTTAAGATTCATTCAGTTGTTTGAGTTGTTAATAAAATGTTTAAATACTTTTCTTTCACGATATTAAATTCTCTTTGCATTCCTGGGGGAGGACCTTCTGTCTATAGTACAACTGTTTATGACTTTCTTGGTTAGTGATTTTTCAAATTTCATGCTTATTCTGGAGTCATTGTTAGTAATATGTATTTTTCCAGAAAATGTGTCCATTTGTGGGAGATCTTTAAAACATATCAATATATTTTCCAGTCATGAATAGTATTTTCTTATATATTGAAATGGTCTACATTACTGGTTCTGGTCCCTTTCTCTTTTGCCTCTTCCTGTTTTCTTTTCCTTTATAATATTGCAGAGAAATTTGTCCACTATTTGTATATTTTTATATAAAATGTTTATTTCATTTTCATTCTGCTTTACATATTTGTTTATTTCTACTTATATCTTTATTTCCATTTATTTAGGGTTTTTTTACTCACCAACATTTCATTAATACCTTACTACATAAGTAAATATGCCCAGTTACCATTTTTAGCAGCTGCATAATATTTTATTCTATGAGTGCAATATATGTAAGTTGCACAAGTTACCAGCTCCGTCCCCCAAACTCAACCCTGGAGATGGAAGAGAGATGGAAGCAAGAATCTTAAAAACAGCTGTGAGGCAGAAGATGGTCCAGAACAAGCATGGCCACTTGGCTCAGAGCCTGGTCTGCTGCCTCTAGACATGAAAGAGAACATAATTGCTAGAGTTCTTCACCAATACCTGCTCTTTCGCCCTTTAGTCTCAGGATTCCGCCATGATCTCTATGAGCCAGAATGAATAAAAGAAGGTAGTGCTCATGGTTCTCTGTTTCTACAGTAAGAATAGGTAACACTTACTTCTCACAATAGTAAGGAACTAGCTAGGATGGGAAAGATAGACCAGAGGAAGGAAGCCTCTCTTTTCTCATCTGGAGAGATGAGAAAAGCAGGCCCAGTCTGACTGCACCAATTTCCAGAGAAGGCCTCTCAAATGGGGGATCCCCACTTTCCTTCCCCACTCTGGCTTCTTCATGAAGTTTCACATTTCTGTCTCATGAATCTAAGCTCTCTCTGTACTTGAACTCTAAAAGGTGAATTAGGGGGGTGCCTGGGTGGCTCAGTCGTTAAGCGTCTGCCTTTGGCTCAGGTCATGATCCCAGGGTCCTGGGATCGAGACCCACATCGGGCTCCCTGCTCTGTGGGAAGCCTGCTTCTCCCTCTCCCACTCCCCCTGCTTATGTTTCTTCTTTCACTGTGCTCTCTCTGTCAAATAAATAAATAAAATCTTTAAAATATAAATAAATAAATAAAAGGTGAATTGGGGCACCTGGGTGGCTCAGTCAGTTAAGCATCCAACTCTTGATTTCCACTCAGGTCATGATCTCCCTCTCCTTTTGCCCCTCCCCGCCCCCATTCTTGCATGCCAACTCACTCTCACACATGTGCATTCTCTCTCTGTCAAATAAAATAAAATAAAATAAAATATAAAATAAAATAAATAATAAAAGGTTCATTAGACCTGGCTGCCACCCAGTGGGAGTTTACAAAGCTACACATGATACATGCTACAGCCTGAAGATGTCCTGAGATTAAAAAGGGCCAAAGGGGCTGCAGGGGGAGGAGCTTTGTTAGGGGATCAGTGATAGTGGAGTTGTATACACCTGTAACAGAAGGAGCACCCTGAGAAGCAAACAAACCACACAACATTTATTCTTAAATAATAAATAAGTGGCAAAAGAAATATAGGAAAGGAAACATTCATGAAATCCAAGTCGCTAAAGTGCTTTCAAACATAAATTTTAGAAGACCAAGAAGCCTCATCTGACTTTAAAACACTTATAGATATTGAACAATTATTTAAACACGGTCCCATAATATTTCAGAAGGGAAGGGAAAGTATGTCTTTCTTTCTTGTTTATGAGTTCTGATATATACAGCCTATCAAATGACACTCAGGATAATACAAGAGTATTGCCTAACAAGAAAACTGAAATGTCCAAAGCCAAGTTTAAGGTAAAGATACTATAATTCATTCATAGAATGAATGAATTATATGGGGTATAGGGTCTTTGCTATTTATAAAGACATTTGATTCTCTGGAGGTTAAATGAATTTATATTTTCAAATTCAGAGTAAGAACATCAGACTTCACCTATTAATCTACACAGTATATTGAACCAAATCTCAAAATGAGGCCCAGCAGTAAATATGTTTTTTTGAACTTTAAATCCTCCCTCCTCAAGCTCTACAAAAGAGAAATAAAATCTTACATGAAATTAACTGGTTCAAGTGCCTTTAAGGAATGGTTTCCATTCTAGAGTGAAATGGGATTTTCCCTAAATCATCCCTTTGTCTTCTTAAAGCAAGTGGCTTTACATTGTATCCTGACACTGGAAGAAGAAAATCCAGCTGAGAGTACTGGTTTTAGACAACTTTTGTCTTGTGGAAAATGCCATGAGGGATGAGCACATTGCCCAGCCTTTGAGGGTCGGGCCTGTGGGCCTCATCAGGCTCCCACCTTTCCTGGCTGGAGCCCCTCCAGCCCCAAGGAGTCTGAGCATCCTCGGGCACTGGCACCCTGGTGTGTTTTCTTGGTCTCCTGCCGGGCAGAGCTGGAGAGATCAATGGCCACATCTTCCAAGCCGTTCTCAGGGCTGGCTTCATCTGAGCCTCTCTGGGGTCCTGCCTGTCTTGGGCTAGAACCTTCCTGGAGGTGGTCTGAGTCCCAGAGTCCTGCCAGCTTTTCTTCATTTCCTGGTCTCCTTATCATCCCTGTGGATTTTTTATGCATCCCTTGCAAAAAAGGAAAAGAGAAAAAATAAAAATAGATATCTCCAAATTCAGCAGTTTTGTAAATCTCTTCCTTGTCTTTGTTCTTTAAATCCCATTAAAAGTGCCCTCATCAGTGCCTGTCTCTGGGGCCTCTAGGGGAGCCAGGTAGGTAACTACCCCCATGAAGGGTAGAAGTCTGATGTCGGCCTGTGGAGTGCAGCCAGCAAAGGTATCCAAGTGATTTTTTTTTTATTTAATTGTTGCCAATGTTTTAAAATCAGGAGATTGCACATTTAAAGCCAGACTTCCAGCTTCTCTGAAAGTAAGAATGTCTGGCAGCACTGGACCCACTTTCTTATGTGGCCACAGGTCTGCAGATGCTAGTAAGCACCATTGCCCCACACCTGGCTTGCTTGTGGAAGTTCAGAGGGGTGGACTTGGTTCCCTGCCCAAAATTCTCTTTGTTTCTTCAGTCTTTGAGGGCAAAATCAAGGCCATATTTACAATTGTTATCTCTAGTCTCAGCATAGCGAATGATGGGTAGGGGCTAAAAAAGTGTTTGCAAAACAAAAAATCTCCCCACACCAACCTAGAATTCCACACACACACACACACACACACACACACCTAACTCTAATCTCCCACCCCGCCCTGGGTGCTATCTTGTGACTCATTCCTCCAAGGTGTGATCCCTGCCCATTAGTCTCTGGTAACAGCAAACAGAAAACAACCAGAATGCCCAGCCCCAAAGCTTGGACCTCACCCATGTAGACTGTTCTAGCACCAAAAGTCTAAGAGACAGAAAAGCAGGTTGTTAATGGCAGAACTAGGACCCAGACCCCGGACCTCCTGGGTCTGGTATGCAGGGGGTTACTGCTTAGCACTGTCCTCATTCCTATTACCATGAGCTCTAAATTGTATGGTTTCCAAACACTGTAATAGCACATGACATTTTGGAAACATATTTCACATATTACAAGTATATCGTTCTACTCTTAGAACCAAAGCCTGATGTGACCTTTCCACACACTGTCTACACAGTTCTGATGAAAAATAATTCTACTGACCATAGTTCAAGCCTTTGAATTAATTAAAATTGATGTGATATTCTGGGCCCAAATCTGAGTAAATGTACATTGACTGGCTTTGCAAATGGCTGCTCTTCAGGGAACCCTGCCCCTTCCCCCAGCATCTCTGGCCCTCTTGCTGGCTGCAGGGCCCTCTTCCTTACCCAAGAGCCAGGGTGCACAGGAACCAACCAGGCCACCCTCGGTGGAGTTGAGGACGGAGTCTGGCAGTGGGATGCAGTGTCGCACCATGGCCCCATAAAGCCCGTACTCGGCCATCACGCTGCTGCCACCCCAGCGCTTCTCCCGTTTCCGCCACTTGGCCCTCCGGTTTTGAAACCAGACCTAATGTGAGGCAGGACAGGAAGCAGAAGAGCATATAGGAGGAGACACAGTAAAGAGGATGCTCCTAGGTATCCCTGAGCAGGGGGTTCTAAAAACAGCCAACTAGTCGTTCAAGTCCCACACCTTACAGGAGCTATGTCTACTATTCACTCAAAGCTCACAGGGACTCATCCTATTGTGAGGATAATGTTCAATCAGTTTCCACTAAGGTTTTCCAGAGAGCCAGGGATGACAAAAATAAAATTAAAGTATTCTTTCCCACATCATGTAAAGAAGTGGACTACTATGTCTCCTGATTTTTCTCATTGATTGGAAACAGTTCATGCTTGCAATGGTCCCTTTTAATATCAGGTTTTTGGTTTGTTGGTGCTATTTCTCCTCGAAAATATTATCTTAATAAAGAAACAATATGGAATATTAATTAGCTGTTAAAGAGTTAATGGCATATCTTCTGACCTGGAGAAATGTCTAAGATGTGTTGTCAAGCAAAGAGGCTAAGAAGTATAACACAATACCTTTTTGTAAAAACAAAGAGCAAAATTCCATGTGTATAAGTATACATATATCTACAGGCACATACATATAAACATATTCAGTGCCAAATATATATGACACAGAGATGGTGTGCAGAAATGTTACAATAGGCTATTTATATTCGTTTCTCTCAGGGAATGATAGTCAAAGAGATGATTGATAGATAAATGACAGATAGATAGATAGTTATAGATAGATATAACTATATATATAGTTTTTAGTTGTAGCACACATTATTGTGTAATTTTAAGGAATTAATTAATAAAAGGAAAAAATCATTCAGGTTACAGAGGATGTCTTCTTGGAATAAGCATACAGAATGGCTCTAGCATTGTGGTACCTGCAGCTAAGTGAGCCTCAGTTTGTGTGTCAAGGGAAATGTGTTGGGTTGTTTAGAGGTGGCTGTGTGTATATGAGAAAAACATGTTCTCTGTGATGTCTTTGGGAAAGAGAAAGGGGACTCCAGACACCTGTATTCGGTCTTCCGGGAGCTCAGTTTTCACAGCCAGCATTTCCCGGGCATACACATCAGGATAGTGGGCCTCGCTGAATGCCTTCTCCAACTCTTCCAGCTGGTGGGCAGTGAAAACAGTCCTGTAGGAAGACCCAAAGCACACGCATGAGTGCATGTCCACAGGAGACTGCCAGGCTTCCCAGATGTAGAAGACCCCATGCCCGCCTTTCCACACCCTAAAAGGCCGCCTCATGGTAACTGGATATCCCACCTCTGAATGATTAGCCTCTGGAAAGTCCAGAAGTTTGGTTCAAACAAAACAGAGTTCTTTAGTATATTTTTCCTCCTCAATGAATTCAAGAAGATCTACTTTAAAGATCCACAAAAATGTGTCTTTAAAATGTTACAAAGATTATCCTGCAGCCTCCTGTGAATAGCAGAATTATGTTCTCAAATGGCTACTGTGTGTCAACCAGGAGGCCACAGGGCCTGCCATAATGCAGTCCCATAGATTCTCAGATTCTGTGTCCTGAGTAAAGGGCCAGGGAAGACAGCCTGATTGTATACCTGTGCCGCCTCTTCTTCCTCTTGCCAGGGGTGGGGGACACTTTCAGTCCACTCCTGTCTTCAGGTGGGCTGTCCTCATCTGTTAGCACAGGAGAAAGAGATTTTAAAGGTGAGCACATTACCTTTTATTAAAAAGAAAAAAAACTGTTTTTAAAGGTGAGCATATTTTTCAGGGCACCTGGGTGGCACAGTCGGTCAAGTCCCCCATTCTTGGTTTCAGCTCAGGTCATGATCTCAGGGTTATGAGACTGAGCCCCAAGTTAGGCTCCATGCTGAACGTGGAGTCTGCTTGAGATTCTCTCTCCTTCATCCCCCACTTGTGCATGCGCGCTCTTGCTCAAATAAATAAATAAATCTTAAAAAAAAAAAAAAAGGCGAGCATATTTTTCACTTTCTCCTCCAGATTCTAATATGAGGACTGAAGTTATGATTCTGCTAGGGTATGTGAGTATTTAATAATACACTTTAGCATTGTTAGCACTTACTATATTCTAGGCACTCTGCTTAGCACTGTCCATGCATTATCGCAGTTATTCTTCACAAAATAAAAGAACTCCAAGGTAGCTGCTATTATTGTCCTATTTTTACAGATGAGGAAGCTGAGATGTGGGGAGATTAAGTAACTTGCCCAAGATCACACAGGTTGTACTTGGTGAAGTTGGGATTCAAACCCCAGACTGTGTGAAGCTACTTGGCTGTTAATGGCACTCTCTACCCCTACTTAGCTCCCAGCTCCCAAATTCATCCACTTCCTTCCACCTCTAATCCCTCTTCTTAATCCATACACCAACATTTCTCTAAGCAGGGGTGGGGGCTGAGGTTTGACATCAGAACCCTTGTCAGGACTTCACTCCCTGCCTTGCTATACCAATTCTGAATCTCTGGAAGTGGGGTCCAGGAAACTCACTCTTGACAAAATTTAGCCATATTTTGCCTTTCATTTTATCAGTGTCCACAGAGGAAAGAACTCATCCTATGAAGGCAGTTTCTGGATTTTTAGTGAAATTACTAATAGAAGGGTTTGTTTTATCTTACAGAGAGACTTATGAATAGATTTTTAAAAGCAGAATGAAAGTTTGCTTGCCTGCTGATCTGGCATGTTTACTTTTATTATTTTGTCTTTTATTATCAGTGGATACTCAATGTACGCTTTTTGCCTTGGCTGCCTGGATGCTCAACTCTAGGTTCTACTATATAGTTTCTCTCAGTCCACGTTTTCTTGTATAATTCTCCGTTTTCTTCCACCCACACCCCAGACCTCTCAATTTTTTTGCCTCTGCTCTTTATAGAATTTCATGGCCTCCTTGTCTTTCCCCATATTCCGCCTCAACTTCTTTGAGGAAATAGCTGGGCTCGGAACAAAATGCTGAGCATAGAACAACGAAATTGACGAGGTTACTTCCTTTCTCACGTGTGGGGAGAAGGGAAGTCTGCGCGAGGTTGAAAAGCGCAGTACCTAGACTCCCTTTTCAGCACCCCAGAGGCGGACAGTTCCAGGCCTCCAGGCCTCGAGCTCTTCAATCTTTCAATCCAGCAAACCTTTGAGCGCCTGCAGGGTACTGGGTTCTGTGCTGGTGATGAACAAGCACACCCAGGCCTCACTGACCTCTGCCGTTCGCAGAGGCCGAGACTCGCCCCGGGCGCTGGGGAAAAACCCTCAGGAGACCGCTGCTTGGTTGCCGAGACCCCCAGGGTAGGTCCAGAACCTGGTGGTGGTGATATCTGCTGTGCTGCGGGACCAAATCCCGGAGAAGAGGCAGGGATTTGGGGAGAGCCAAGCGGCAGGGAGCGAGGCTGCGAGAATACGCCTCCCCCGACGGGGCCACGCTCTGGGGTCCCGACTCCCCTTAGATCCAGGATGCTGGGAATAGGGGCTCAGTGAGGCGATGGTGAGTTACCCCAGCATGGCCCCAAGCCGGAGGAAACAGGGGCAAGACCCTGATGGCCTGGCCTGATTACCGGACGTCGGGACGCTCTCGCTGCTCTTCTGGCTGCTGAGCTGGGGCGGTGGACGACCTGGGGCTTGCTGGGCAGCAGGTTCAGGCGCTCCGGGTGGCAGGAAAGGCACGTCGGCTAGGAGCAGGCAGGGCGCCCGAGCAGCCACAGGAGGCTGCGCGCCGAAGCCGCAGAGAAGGCCGAGCCCCAGTGGGAGGGCCCCGCGCGCGAGGCAGGAGCCCCCGAGACCCGGACCCGTGCAGGGTGCGGCCGGGGAGGCCTCACAACCAGATCCTGGCCCGGGGCCGGCAGGCGCAGGCACCTCAGCCTCCAGGCCCAGCAGGTCGGTGATGGCGAAGCCGCGGGGGCGCGAGCCACTAGGGGAGCCGCCAGGCACCAGCGCCCTGCTCCTGGAGCGCCCGTCGTAAAGTGCGTCCCGGTAGGTCATTGCTTCTCAGTCGCCGAGGCTTGACCTTCTCTAGGTCACGTTTGCAGAGTGGGAGCAGCTCAGAGGACGCTTTATACTACCGGACCGCCCGTCGGGCGCGGAAGGCCAGGAGGGCTCCAATCAGTGGGGCGCGGACGCGTCATCGCCTCGGACCCCGCGAGATGGGGACGCCACTAGTTTCCCTCCCCTCGGTCGCCGCCCTCCCAGCTGCAGTCCCCTCAATCACCTCCTTCTCTCTCTTCTACAGCTGTCCTCCTGCCCACTCCCCAGCCGATCCCCCCATCCACCGCCCCCCCCCCCCATTCTCAGGGAGAAGAAAGTAGGAAGGGGACGATCCGGCTATCTGCCTGTTCCTCTAAAAGCCGCATATTCAGGCCCCGGTGTGGTCTTCCTTTCTCTAGGTGGAGGTCCCGCTCACAGCTGCCCCAAAGCCTCCTCCCAAGACCCAGTTGCCCATTAAGACCTAGGGCCTCGGGGTACCTGGCTGGCTCAGTCAGAGGAATATGCGACTCTGACTCTCGGGTTGTGAGTTTGAGTCCCACGTAGGGTGTAGAGATTACTTAAATAAATAAAACTTTTAAAAAATATTTTTTAAAAAGACTTAGGACCTCATTCCCAGCCACACTACCACCAATACAACACACGCCAGCCCTCCAACTCCACCGCCAGAGCCTTCCCCGAAAATCTCAAGGGGAAGGGAGTGGAAAGCGTTTATTTAATCCACTCCCACTTCACCTCCAGCCAAAGCCACTCCCAGCTCCCTAAATGGCTTTAGCCGGGGCAAAACTCACACGAACTGGGGGAAGAAGTAGAGAGAGACAGATGTAGAGTGGACCGAAGAAGAGTGACCGGTTTAGTAAACAAAAGTACTAGAGGTCCAATGAAATTTGAATTTCAGATAAACAACGAATATTTTTGTGTGTGTGTGTAAGAATATATCAGTATTTTATCTGGCAACTCTAAATTGAGTGTGGGGGGGTAAATCGGAACATAAGACCTGTCTGCTAGGAGGCACCCCTCTTCAAGGAGGCAAACAAATTACTGTCAGATTTTAGGATTATTCAAAGAAATCCCGATTGTCCTGTGAAACTTCCTGATTTGTTAAAGTTGGCGCCAAACAAAGCACGTGAGTAAACCACTCCTGGCTCACACGCCAAAAATTTGAGTCCACCCAACCCCAATAGTTCTAAACCTTGAGCCCACCCTTCCCAAACATAGAATCCTGGAAACGGAATCTCTTCAGTGTCTCGCTGAGGGCCCAGCAGTCTGAGGTATCTAGCGAGAGAGGTGAAAACTCTCAGCCCACCGGGACGCGGCGCCGTTCCCTGCGCGCGCGGGAGAGGAGACCGAGCCCTGAAAAGTGGGTCTACGGCTGGCTGCACCTTCGAGTGGGTCCTCTGTTAAACATGCAGATTAGAGGAGCTTCCGATAAAGATAATTACAACAGGCTGGGCATTAACTTTCCATTATTAAAGACCCAAATCTCCCCCCTCGCAAGCTGTTCCTGGTATTAGCAAAACAATAACTTTCCTTTGGGATAATTGTCTTTTGAATCGCTGGGGGTCAGGGGCGGCTTTAGACGCCAGCGTCATTTTCGGCTCCGCCAGGAATTTCTCCCCAAATTTATCTCTGGTTTTAAAGGAAGGTGTTATTGACACAGGACCCAGCCAAGTGCTCTAGCTCTTTGCCCAGCAGAATAGTCGTTTGTAATTAAGAATTTGGGCCCACGGTTTAGTAAGACACCTAACGATCCACACATTTTGAGACCAAGTCCGGGGTGTAGACAGGCGGGACCATCCGCCCCAAGGTGGCTCAACCGGGGTCAGCGCCTGCAGCCTGGAGTGCCAAAAACCTCCCCCCTCCCCCCGCCTCGGCTAGGGTCTTAAAGTCTCTCTCCCCTAATCCTTTCCCCGGGGAGGCAGGTGATTACCGAGAGGACAGACCTCAAGTGGATGGCCTGGAACCCAGAGGTATCAAAAGGCCGGCGGTAGGAGCCCAACTTCGGTCACCCCACACAGTGACTTCCGCATAGATCAAAGAGCACACTGGTTAACAATCCTTTCGTAAGGATCTTACAAAACCTCTTTTGCAGATGAGAAAAACTGAGGCTTATTAACCAGGTCATACCAGACACGGATAGAGAAACCGGGAAAGCGAAGCTGAAAGAAAGCCGAAGAAGGAGCCGGAATTGCAACTCTAAGGGGACCTTGCAATTCCTGCGCAGGAGCGTCCCTAGAGCCTCCTCCCGCTCCCACTGCAGGAAGGGGCCCTCTGGACCAGGTTGGAGAGATAGATGAACCCGGGGTGTCTTCCTTTTTTGCAGAGTGACAGTGGCGGAAGCGCAGCGCCTGAGGACACTTTCACTGTCTCCTCCCCAGGGAGAAGCGCCTCCCCTACCCCCTTGCGGCTTTAATCCACGTCCCCACTCCCACGCCCAGCTGCTGCGGCGGACCATTGACTTGCTCGCGGAACTCTGCGGGATCCTCTCTAGAGGCCCGGCGCGGGGGGATGGGAACGCAGCCAAGCGAGCCGGACTAAGCACCTGGCTCAACGTCCGCCAAGGTGCGAGAGCGCTTCCAGTCGTTTAGGAGACTGGAAAGGAGAGTGCGAGCTGGTACCACCCCGAGCCCACCCACGTTCCGCGAGTCCCCTGGCGCCCTGGCAGGTGCGGAGTCTATGGGTGGGTGCAAGGGTTTGGTGAACTTTTCCGCGCCCTGGCTGGGTGGAGGGTAGGCTCCTCCCAGCCCCCTCTCGACAAACAAATCTGCGGCCAGGAGAAGAGCCCTCTGGAGCATCCCCGCCCTAGCTTACCCCCAGAGTCGTTTTGGAACCCTAAATCCGTTAAAGGGTCCGAATCTGTCTTCATCAGCCAGGATTATCTGGGATTTAACTAATCAGTAAAGGTTTCTCTGCTCATTATTTTCCAAGAAAGGTTTCCATCCCCTCTCTGTGGCCAACCACAAATATGTGCTCCATTTACCCTGGCCACCCACGCGTTCCGGCTTGGCCCAGCGCGAGACTGACACTGGACCCGGTGTGAGTGGCTCAACTGAGACGCGTCCTCGGCTTTTAGGGAGCCGCCCCTGGCCAGGCTGGCAGCATTAAAATACAGTAGGAGTACGGGTGAATAAAATGCATCTCCATGTGAGTGCACAAACAAGCCCTATGGCTCTATTCCTCTTCTGATTTTCTTCCTGCCTCTCTGGCTACTCCTCGGTTGCTTTTGTGCCCCCCTCCCCCTTAAAGCCTGTGTAGATACTGTTCCGCCCTCTCTACCATCTCGTGCCCTGACCATTCTGCCTGCACACCTGCCCAACCTCAAGTGCCAAACCACCCATGTCTTCGCCTGGGGACTTTCTCTGGTCTCCAGAGGCCACTTTGCCCACTAAACAGAGGTGCCAAGGATTAAAACACCCTGAGAAGCCCTGGACCACCTGCCCCAGGTCTAGAGTGGAATAACTCAGGAATGCATTCTATTCTGCTTCCCAGAGGTCCCCAGCAGGGTGTGCCCCAGTTACTTGCTAATTATCATATCCAAACTGCTTTCTTCCTAGGTGCTGTGGGCGCCCCACCCAGACTCCTATTCTTGGGCTCTGGCACCTCCCTCCAGCTGCTGTGAATGTAGGCTGCTAAGAGCTCACCATTGCCCATAATGAGAATTGCCCCCTGCTGACAAAAGACTTTAACCTACACCCCCCATCCGCACATCCAGAATGTTTGACTGACTTATATTAGGCACGATACAAGGCTACCCCTTGCCTCCAGAGGGACAATTCCGTAGAGCTAGTTCTGCTTCAAACTTCTTTCTGCTCAAGGATCAGGCCAAGGCTCAGCTCGACCTATGAGCACACTCTTGCCCAGCTCCTCCCCCTTCTCTGACTTCCCTAATCCCTGAGACCTCTTCAGCCTCTTCCCCAATAAAGCTCATACATCCACATTCTCTCTCCAGCTCTGCTTCTAGGAACCTGTTCCCACCTTATTTCCCTGCTTCCCTATGGTGTTGCCCAAAAGCATCTCCCAGATAAATGACTTATCCTGGAGTGCTTGACTCAGAGCCCACCTCTGGGGAAACCCAAACTCACACATCCTATTTCTCAGGCTCCCCTGGGCACCATTCTCTCTCCCTCACATGAGATCCCATGATTCAGTCATCATCTGCCTGCCAAGAACTCCCAAATCTGTCTCCAGCCTGGGATGTGCTCCTGCAGTTCAGGTTCACATCAGTGGCCTCCTGGACTTCTGTCCCAGTGTCCCAGGAGTACCACAGCACAGTCCCATCAGCACTGAATACAACATCTGCCCCTCATGTCTGCATCTCCCCAAGACTTCTTCAGCTCCACCCCAGGAACCCAAACAGAGCCCTCCCCACCAGGTCTACCTCCAATTACCAAAAATAACATGAGTAACAACAAGGGCTGACATCTCTTGGGTTCTTACTATGGGCAGCTACTATTACATATGCCTTATCAAAAGGATCGCATTTCATCCTGACCACAACTCTAAGGGTGGATGCTATTGTTGTCTATATCTTTCAGGTAAAGAAACAAAGATTTGGGGAGAGGGTAAGTAATCACATAAATTACCCAAGGTCACCCCACTGCCAAGTGGCAGAGCCAGATTTGAACGCAAACACTGTGAGACTAATGCATAGTTCTGCACCACTAGCTAGCCTGCATCCGTCTTCAAGTTCTCTCCCTGCCCATTGCCACACAATGGGTCTGGCCAAGCTAGCACTTGCTAGAGGGAAATGTATTTGTCAGTCGATGGCTACTCAGTATCCAAACAACTCTTAAGGTGCCCTGCAAGAGGTGCTCTCTTTGTGTGGGGTAATGGGTGGATGCTTTCTCTTCCCACTCTCTGGCAGTTCAGTTATAACCTGGAGTCCTGGGGCCAGCGCAAAGGGCCAGGTATGTAGTCCTTCCCAGATTCCCCTCACCCCACTGGAAAAATCTCTTCTACGCTCTTGCAGTACTTGATGCTCCTTATGCCATCTTGTCTTACCCTTCAGTTCTTTTGTATCTGTCTTCATCCGTCCATCGGCTTCAGGTGCCCAGGACCAAGTCTTACTCATAATCACATCCCACAAAAATGCTCTTTATCTTCCAAGACAATGCATTTCTTCATGTGGCTTCTGGATTGGTCTCCTCACATTGGACCAGTGGTTCTCAAAGTGTGGTCTTCAGACCAGCAGGACCAGCATCACCTGGGAACTGACTAGAAAGACCGACTCTGGACCCCACCCAGACTTACTGAATGGAAACTGGGGGTGGGACCCAGGAATCAGTGTTTACAAGCTCTCCAGGGGACTCCACTGCCCTTCAAGTTTGAGAATCAGGGTCTTCTAGCAATGTTTCATGAACCATGTGTCCTTCTTTGTTTAACAAATATGGTCTGAGCATACAGACCTCATGCTCTGAGGAGCTATGGGGAATGCTTGAGTTCAAGTGTAGGATAACAGTTAACAGCCAGATGTGAACTAAAGGAATGAGTAAATCAGAGGCACCAAAAAAAGGAAGAGAAAAACTTTTATTTAAAACTTCTGTATGTTAAAAAATATGTTAATAATAAAACTAATAGGCTCCATCAGTGGAGCATGGGCTGTGTGCCAGGTGCTATGCTAAGTGCTTTATATGTATCAATTCATTTAATACATGCAAAAACCCTAATGAGGGAAGTCTTATTATTATTCCCATTTTGTGGATGAGAAAACCAAGGTAGAGAGCTGTAACTAGTCTGGCAGGCAGTGGAGAAGTCAGGATCTACTGTCAGCCTTGAAGCAGCAAAGTCATGATGGGGAAAATGACAATGTTGGGGGGAGTAGGAAAGATGGCAGAGGACTAGGGGACCCTATTTCAACTGGTCCCCAGAATTGAGCTGGATATCTACCAGACCACTCTGAGCACCCACGAAACCAGCCTGAGACATAAGAAGATCTGGATCTCTACAAGCAGAATATCGCAGGCGGTTGGTTTTGAGGTATGAATTGGGGAGCCCTGAATCAGCGGGCAGATATCGGAGGATAAACGGCAGCAGGAGGGTGCCTGGCCACAGGGATCCTACACCGCCAGGATCCTACACCGCCGGTGAGCGACAGCCTCAGGCGCTGGGGACAGGCACAGACTCACAGACCGGTAGCAGTGGGGAAAGGACTTTAGGGCAGCCCCCGGGGCGGAAACCCGAAGCGGTGGGGTCATGCACGTGCGAACTGGGAGTGGCTAGAGGTTTTAGAAGCACAAAGGGCAGAGACGTGCCCGACCTGGAGGCATGACTGGGAGCACTGCGGAGGGGCTTACAACCCAGGACACTCCAGTTTATAGCAGCACGGACAGAATCGGAGACAGTGTGGCCTGGAGAGCTCACTGAAGAACAGACTGCGGTCTCTCTGCTCTGAAGCAGAGGGTTGAAAACGGTCTTTTCTGCTCTGACTCGCGGAAGAGACACAGAAAGCCACCAGGGAAGGCCGCCAGAGAACAAAAGCCCCAAAAACTGATTCCCACTGAGCCCATCCCCCGCCACAGGGGGGCAGGGCAACTCCGCCCAAACGGGGTTGCCTGAGTAATCAGCACGGCAGGCCCCTCCCCCAGAAGACAGGCTGGGAAAACAAGAGGCCAGCAACCCTAAGGTCCCAAGAAAACAGGTGCATCTTGCTTGGGTTCTGGCCAATAATTTGGACTCTATACATTCCCTCAAACACCCATCAACAGAATGACTAGGAGGAGGAGCCCCCAAAACAGAAAAGATTCAGAGATTATGACTTATGCTGCAGATTTACAAATGGATGCAGATATAACCAAGATGTCAGAGATGGAATTCAGGCTAGCAATTGTGAAGACAATGGCTAGAATGGGGAAATCAATTAATGGCAACATAGAGTCTCTAAGGGCAGAAATGAAAGGTGAATTGGCAGAACTTAAAAATGCTATCAATGA
>NC_138378.1:43129094-43141421 GCF_054177405.1 Leptonychotes weddellii
TGATATGAGGAATTTAAGAAACAAGACAGAGGATCATAGGGGAAGGGAGGGAAAAATGAAACAAGATGAAACCAGAGAGGGACAAACCATAAGAGACTCTTAATTTCAGGAAACAAACTGAGGGTTGCTGGAGTGGTGGGGGGTTAGACGGATGGGGTGGCTGGGTGATGGACATTGGTGAGGGTATGTGCTATGGTGAGCACTGTGAATTGTGTAAGACTGATGAATCACAGACCTGTGCCTCTGAAACAAATAATACATTATATGTTAAAAAAGAAGAAAAAGAAGAAGAAGAAGATAATAGGAAGGGAAAAGTGAAGGGGGAGAAATCGGAGGGGAGGATGAACCATGAGAGACTATAGACTCTGAGAAACAAACTAAGGGTTTAGAGGGGAGGGGGGTGGGGGGATGGGTTAGCCCGGTGATGGGTATTAAGAAGGGCACATATTGCAAGGAGCACTGGGTGTTATACACAAACAACGAATCATGAAACACTACATCAAAAACTAATGATGGAATGTATGGTGACTAACATAATAAAATAAAATTTAAAATAAAATAAAATAAACAAATAAGACAATATCAAACTAAAAACCCTTGCACAACAAAGAAAACCATCAACAAAATGAAAAGACAAAATACTGAATGGCAAAAGATACTTGCAAACAATATATGTGGTAAGGGGTTGATATCCAAAATATGTAAAGAGTCCATACAACTCAATAACAAAACAACAATCCAATTTAAGAATGGGCGGAGTATCTGAATAGACAGTTTTCCAAAGAAGACATAACACATGACCAACAGGAACATGAAATGATGCTCAACATCACTAATCATGAGGAAATGCAAATCAACACCACAGTGTTATAACACCTGACACCTGTTAAAATGTCTATTATCAAAAACAGAAGAAATAACAAGTGTAGGCAAGGATGTGAAGAAAAGAGAAACTTCGTGCACTGTTAGTGGGAATGTTAGTTTGAGTGGCCACTATGGAAAACAGTATGAAGATTCCTCAAGAAATTGAAAATAGAACTATCATACAATCCAGCACTTATTAATACCACTTTGGGGTCTCTATACAGAGAAAACAAAAACACTAATTTGAAAAGATATATGTACTGCTATGTTCACTGCAGCATTATATACATAGACAAAATAAGTGTCCATCAATAGATAAATGGATAAAGAAGATATAATATACATG
Organism: Leptonychotes weddellii; assembly: GCF_054177405.1. Taxonomy (NCBI): domain Eukaryota; kingdom Metazoa; phylum Chordata; class Mammalia; order Carnivora; family Phocidae; genus Leptonychotes; species Leptonychotes weddellii. The sequence goes on from NC_138378.1 coordinate 43,130,305, forward strand.
TAATATATATACAAACATACATACACACTTACATATATATTGCAACAACATGGATGGACCTAGGGGTATTATGCTAAGTGAAATAAATCAGACAGAGAAGGACATACTACATGATTTCATTTTTATGTAGAATCTAAAAAACAAAGCAAATGAACAAAAAAAAGAAAACAGAACAGACAGATAAAGAGAACAAATCAGTGGTTGCCAAGGGGGGGAGGGGGAAGAAGGGTAAGACAAAATAGGTGAAAGGAATTAAAAGGTACAAACTTTCAGTTATAAAATAAATAAATCATGAGAGTGTAATATAGAGCTTAGGGAATATAGTCAATAATATTACAGTAATTTTCTGTGGTAACCATTTTGTAATGTATAAAAATATCAAATCACTATGTTGTACACTTGAAACTAATATAATATTGTATATCAATTAGAATTAAATAACAAGTATGATGTTATCTGTAGGCTTTTATAGGTATTCTTTATCAAGTTGACAAAATTCCCTTCTATTCATAATTTATTGAGAGTTTTTATCATAAATTGGTATTGGATTCTCTCATATATTTTTCTGCCTCTATTGATATGATCATGTGATTTTTTAAAGATTTTATTTATTAACTTGTCAGAGAGAGAGAGAGCACAAGCAGGGGGAGCAGCAGGCAGAAGGAGAAGCAGACTCTCCGCTGAGCAGAGAGCCTTATGCAGGGGCCGATCCCAGGAGCCTGGGATCATGACCTGAGCCAAAGGCAGACACACAACCAACTGAGCCACCCAGGCACCCCATGATCATGTGATTTTTCTTTTTAGTCTGTTGATTTGATGGATTACATTAATTGATTTTCAAATGTTGAATCCCTGAATTCCTGGGATAAATCTCACTTGGTCATGATGTATAGTTATTTATATAAATTGCTGGAATTGATTTGCCAGCTCTATGTTCATGAGCGATACCGTAGTTTTCCTTTCTTGTAATGTCTTTATCTGGTTATGGTATTAGAATAATGCTGGCCTTACAGAAGGAGTTAGGAAGTATTTCCTCTGTTTCTGTACCTTCTAAAAGAAATTGTAGAGACTTAGGGGCCACCTGGTTGGCTCAGTCAGTTAAGCCTCTGACTCTTGATGTCAGCTCAGGTCATGATCGCAAGGTTATGAGATCAAGTCCTGTGTCAGGCTCTGTGCTGAGTGCAGAGTCTGCTTAAGATTCTCTCCCTCTCCCCCCCCCCACACCTCTCGATGCCCCGCTCAAAATCTCTCTCTCTCTCTCTAAAAAACAATAAATAAATAAATAAATAAATAAATAAATAAATAAATAAATAAAATATTTTAAAAAGAAATTATTTTTAAAAAAGAAATTGTAGAGAATTGGTATAATCTCTACTTTAAGTGTTTGGTAGAATTCACCAGTGAATGCATCTGGGACTGGTTCTTTTTGACTTAAAAGATTATTATTATTGATTGGATTTCTTTAATAGATATAGATCTATTCAGGTTGTCTATTTCTTCTTGCATGAGTTTTGGCAGATTTTGTATATGGGAATCCTCTTTACTTTCTGCTCAACTTTTAAAAATAATTTTAAAAATGAAGTCTTATTATTGATGTTGGCAAGACCCACGAAGGAGATTTTGTCATTTTTGGTCCCTGGAAATTCCCCTTAAATGTTGACAGATAAGCTTTGACTCTAGATGGACATTTATTATATTTTATTCAGTATTTCTAAAGAAGGTTGTTAGTTTAATCAGTTCACAATTATGGCCAAAAATGGAAATCAAATACTTTCCTTCAGAAAAATTTTCAAGGCTCTTCTGGTTACAAGTGTCAAAAACAACTTGAATCCAGAGATTGGAAAGATGGCAGAGTAGGAGGACCCTGAGCTCACCCTATCCCACATTTTTAACTAGATATCATCCACATCCAAGTCAACAAACCAGAGAGCAGTCCAAAGACTGGAAAAACAAACTCCACAACTAAATAAAGAGAAGAACCTGCAGCTCAAAGTGTATGAAGATCAGAAAGGCAAGAAGGATCTGTGTGTGCAGAGAGGGCAGAGAAACAGGGCCTTGCACTAGGGAGTCACACCAGGAAGACGAATCCCCATAATTTGTAGCTTTAAAAACCAGAGGGGCTGAATCCAATGATTATATAATCAGTGGACATGGAGATGTAAAAGTCTGTTGACTCAGTATTGGGCAGGCCAGGAGGGCAAGTGATAGCTGGGTTGCGGCCTTTAAAGAGAAAGCAGCCTGAGTAGCCAGGCAACAAAAAAACAGCAGTTTGCACAATGCAGGAGACATATGGGGGACAAATCTGTTCATACTGATTTTGAAACATGTTGGGGACTTCTCTGAAAACGAGGGAGCTAGCAGGTGCCATTTTCCTCCCCTGCCTGTGAGTGGTGGGGCTGCCCAGACATTTGCTGCCTGATCTGCTGGCAGTGCACCACATTCATGAGTTCTTCTGAGGACTAGCCCACTCCACACCTGCTGGTCTCAGCTCTGGGGTCAGGGAAAATATTGTTAAAGCTGTGCATGCACCCTGACCAGCCACTAGGTGCATAGCTGCCACAGTGCACTGCACACATCCAGTGTGCAGGCCCAGCCACATGCTCCCAGATACCAATGTACACCCCCAGCAGACCTGGCATGCAGCCCCAAGCCACTACAGTGCTTCAGTGCAACTTTTTCTAATACCGCCACCCCAGTCCCAAGTTCCCTGGTGGGCGCTCCCCACAGAGCTAACACCACAGAGAGCAAGCACAGCTCACAACAGGTAGAGGGTCAGTGCAGAAGATTGCACTGAAAAGAAAAGTGACTCAGACACAACAGCAGGGCATATGCAATATAGAGGATACTTTCCTGAAGTGCCAGGTTCTGATGAACAGGGGACACTAACACTGCAGGGCACCCCAGAACTTCTTCTTCATAAAGTCACTACTTTCAAGAACAGAAGACACAGCTGACTTTCCTAACGTGGAGAAACAGGCAGACAAAATGAGGAGACAGAGAGATTTATCCCAAATAAAAGAACAGTACAAGGACACAGCCAGAGATCTAAGTGAAACAGATATAAATCATATACCTGATGGAAAATTTAAAGCAATGATCATAAGGATACTCACTGGATTTGAGAAAAGAGTGGAAGACATGAGTAAGACCCTTAACACAGAGCTAAGGAATAACAGAGCAGAGATAAAGGGCTCAGTAAACAAAATGAGAAACACACTTGATGAAATGAAGGATGGAAGAAGCAGAGGAATGAATTAGTGACCTAGAAGATAGAGTAATGGCGAGTAATCCAGATGAACAAAAAAGAGAAAAAAGAATTACACAAAATAAAAATAGAGAATTTAGTATCTTGATCAAACATAATAACATTCATATTATAGGAGTCCCAGAAGAAGAAGAAAGAGAAAATAGGGCAGAAAATTTATTTGAAGAAATAATAGCTGATAACTTGCCTATTCTGGGGAAGGAAACAGATATCCAGATCCAGGAGGCACAGAGAACTCCCAACAAAAATTTAAAAAGCAGGCCAACACCAAGACATATTGTAATCAAACTTGCAAAATATAGTGATAAAGGGGAAAAAATATAGTGATAAAGGAAAAAAATCTTAAAAGTGGCAAGACAAAAGAAGTCATTAACTTACAAGGGAAAACCCATAAAGCTAGCAGGAGATTTTTCAACAGAACTTTGCAAGCAAGAAGGGAGTGGCATGATATATTTGAAGCACAGAATGGGAAAAAATCTGCAGCCAACAGTACTCTATTTTGCAAGGCTATCACTCAGAATAGAAGGAAGGATAAAGAGTTTCCCAGACAAAGAAAAACTAAAGGAGTTCATGACTACTAAATCAGCCCTGCAAGAAATATTAAAGGGACTCTTTGAGTGGAAAGGAGAGATAAAAAGTGACAGAATAAAGGTAGGAAACACAAAGCAGTGAAAATGAATATTTCTGTAAAAAATAAGTCAAGGAACTCAAGAAAAAGATGTAAAATATAATGACATATACCTAAAATGTGGGGGAGGAGAGGAGAAAAAAAATGGGTTTCAAACTTAAATGACCATCAACTTATTATAGATTGCTATATGCAGAAGAGGTTATACACAAACCTAATGGTAATCATATATCAAAAACCACTAATAAATATGTAAAGAATAAAGGGGAAAAAATCCAAATATATCACTAAAAAACCCCAGCAAACCATGAAAGAGAGAAAGACAAGAAAGGATCAGAGAAAATTGTCAGAAACAATCACAGAATAAGTAATAAAATGACAAGAAATACGTATCTATCAAGAAATACTTCAAATGTAAATGGACTAAAAATTCCAATCAAAAGACTTGGGGTGACAGAGTGGATAAAAAAAACAAGACCCATCTATATGGTGCCTACAAGAGACTCATTTCAGACCTAGAGACATCTGCAGATTGAAAGTAAGGGGATGGAGAAACATCTATAATGCAAGTGAATTCAAAAGAAAGAGTGGTTAGTAATGCTTATTTTGGACAAAATAGACTTTAAAAGAAAGACTGTAACAAGAGACAAAGAAGGACACTATAAAATCATAAGTGGACAATCCAACAAGATCTAACAATTATATATAATTATGCACCCAATGTAGGAGCACCCAAATACATAAAAAAGTTAATAACAAACATAAAGGAACTAATTGATAATAACACAATTATAGTAGGGGACTTTAACACCCCACTTATATCAATGGACAGATCATCTAAACAGAAAATAAACAAGGAAACAATGGCATTGAATGACACACTGGAACAGATGGACTTAACAGATATATTCAGAACATTCCACTCTAAAACAACAAAATACACGTTCTTTGAAAGTGTACATGAGACTTTCTCCAGAATAGATCACATATTGACCCACAAAACCAGCCTCAACAAATTCAAGAAGATTGAAGTCAGGCCATCTTTTCTGACCACAACCTTATGAAACTAGAAATCAACCACAAGAAAATATCTGGAAAGAGCATAAATACATGGACATTAAATAACATGCTGCTAAACAATGAGTAGGTCAACCAGGAAATCAAAGAAGAAATTAAAAATACGTGGAAACAAATGAAAATGAAAACACAACAGTCCAAAAAGTTTGGGCTACAGCAAAAGAGATTCTAAGAGGGAAGTATCTAGCAATACAGGCCTACCTCAAGAAGCAAGAAAAATCTCAAATGAACAACCTAACCTAGCACTTAAAGGAGCTAAAAAAAATTAAACAAAACCTAAAAGCAGCAGAAGGAAAGAAATAATAAAGATTAGAGCATAAATAAATGATACAGAAAGCTTTTTTAAAAAAAAAACAATAGAACAGATCAATGAAACCAGGAGTTGGCTCTTTGAAAAAATTAATAAAATTGATAAACCTCTAGCCAGCCAAAAAGAAAAAAAAAAAGGATCCAAATAAATAAAATCATGAATGAGAGAGGAGAAATAACAATGAACACCACAGAAATACAAACAATATTAGAAAAGAATATCATTAAAAACTATCTGCCAACAAATTGGACAACCTGGAAGAAATAGACAAATTCCTGGAAACATTTAAACTACCAAAACTGAAAGAGGAAGAAATAGAAAACTTGAACAGACCAATAACAAGCAAAGAAGTTGAATCAGTAATCAAAAATCTCCCAACAAACAAAAGTCCAGGGCCAGATAGCTTCACAGGCAAATTCTTCCAAACATTTAAAGAGTTAATACCTCGTCTTCTCAAACTATTCCAAAAAATAGAAAAGGGAAGAAAACTTCCAAATTCATTCTATGAGACCAGCCAACATTACCCTGATACCAAAACCAGGTAAAAACTCCATTAAAAAAGAGGACTACAGGCCAGTATCCCTGATGAACATGGATGCAAAAATTCTCAGTAAAATACTAGGAAACAAAATCCAACAACACGTTAAAAAAATTATTCACCATGATCAAGTGGGATTTATTCCTGGGTTGCAAAGGTGGTTCAATATTTTCAAATTAATCAATTTGGTACACCACATTAATAAAAGAAGTAAACTATTGGGATCCTCTCAATAGATGCAGAAAAAGCACTTGACAAAGTAAAATATCCATTCATGATAAAAACCCTCAACAATGTAGGATTAGAAGGAACATACCTCAATATAATGAAAAACCCACAGTTAATATCTTCAACAGGGAAAAACTGAGAGCTTTTTCTCTACAGTCAGGAACAAAACAGGGATGTCCATTCTCACCACTGTTATCTCCCATGGTACTGTATGTCCTAGTCTTAGCAATCAGATAACAGAAAGAAATAAAAAACACCCAAGTCAGCAAGGAAGAAGTAAAATTTTCACTATTTGCAGATGACATAATACTCTATATAGAAAGCCAAAAGAGTCCATCAAAAAACTACTAGAACTGATAAACAATTTCAGTAAAGTCACAGTATACAAAATCAATATGTAGAAATCTTTTACATTTCTATACCCAATAATGAAGCAGCAGAAAGAAAAATTAAGGAATCAATCCTGTTTACAATTGCACCAAAAACCATAAGATACCTAGGAATAAACCTGACCAAAGAGGTGAAAGATCTGTTCTCTGAAAACTATAAAACACTGATGAAAGAAATTGAAGATGACACAAAGAAATGGAAAGACATCCCATGCTCATGGACTGGAAGAACAAATATTGTTAAAATATTTATACTGCCCAAAGCAATCTACACATTTAAAGCATTTCCTATCAAAATACCAACAACATCTTTCACAGAACTATAATAAACAATCCTAAAATTTGTATGGAACCACAAAAGATCTTGAATAGCCAAAGCAATCTCAAAAAAGAAAAAGCAAAGCTAGAGGCATCACAGTTCCTGGACTTCAAGCTATATTACAAAGCTGTAGTGATCAAAACAGTATGGTGCTTGCACAAAACAGACACATAGATCAATGGAACAAAATAGAAAACCTATAAATGAGCCCACAACTATGTGGCAAGTTAATCTTTGACAAAGCAGGAAAGAATATCCAATGGGGAAAAGATAATCTCCTCAACAAATGGAATTGGGAAAACTGGACAGCAACATGCAAAAGAGTGAACTGGACCAATTTCTTACACTATACATAATCATAAACTCAAAATTTATTAAAAACCTAATGTGGGGCACCTGGGTGGCTCAGTCGGTTAATCGTCAGCCTTCAGCTCAGGTCATGATCCCAGAGTCCTGGGATCGGGTCCCGCATTGGGCTCCTTGCTCGGCGGGGAGTCTGCCTCTCCCCTGCCTGCCATTCCCACCGCTGCTTGTACTGTCTCTCTCTCTCTGTGTCAAATAAATAAATAAAATCTTAAAAAAAAAAAAAGACCTAGGTGTGAGACCTAAAACCATAAAAATTCTAGAGAACATAGGCAGCAACCTCGTTGACATTGGCAGTAGCAACTTCTTTCTAGATATGTCTCCTGAGGCAAGGGAAACAAAAACTATTGGGACTTCATCAAAATAAAAAGCTTCTACACAGGGAAGAAAACAATCAACAAAACTAAATGGCAACCTATGGAATGGGGGAAGATATTTGTAAATGACATATTCAATAAAGGGCTAGTATCCAAAATGCATAAAGAACTTACAAAATGCAACACCCACAAAACAATCCAATTAAAAACTCGGGTAGAAGATATGAGTAGACATTTCTCCAAAGAAAACATACAGATGGCCAACGGACATATGAAAAAAATGCTCATTCTCACTTACCATCAGGGAAGTGCAAATCAAGACCACAATGAGATATCACCTCACACTTGTCAGAATAGCTAAAATCAACAACACAAAAAACAACAGAAGTTGGCAAGGATGAGGAGAAAGGGGAACCCTCTTACACTGTTGATGGGAAGCAAACTGGTGTAGGCACTGTGGAAAATGGTATGGAAGTTCCTCAAAAAGCTAAAAATAGAACTACCCTATGATCTAGTAATCACACTGCTGGGTATTTACCCAAGAATACAAGAACACTAATTTAAAGATATTCATGCATCCTTATGTTTACAGCAGCATTATTTACAATAGCTAAGATGTAGAAGCAGCCCAAATGTCCATTAATAGATGAATGGATGAAGAAGATGTGATATATATATGTCATGAAATACTATTTGGCCATAATAAAGAATGAAATCTTGCCATTTGCAATGAAATGGATGGGGCCAGAGAACATAATGCTAAGTGAAATAAGTCAGTCAGAGAAAGACAAATACCATATGATTTCAGTCATATGTGGAATTTAAGAAACAAAACAAATAAGCAAAGGGAAAAAAATGAGAGAGATTGAAATCAAGAAACAGACTCAACTATAGAGAACAAGCTAATGGTTATCAGAAGGGAGGTGGGAAGGGGATGGGTTAAATAGGTGATAGGGATTAGGGAGTGCACTGGTTGTGATGAGCACCAGGTGATGTTAAATCACTATATTGTACACCTGAAATTAATATAACACTGTATGTTAACTAACTGGAATTTAAGTAAAAACTAAAAAAAAGTCACCTGAGTTGAATTATAACAATTATTATTAATGTACAATTGGAAAGTACACCATAAATATACTTTTTTAAAGAACCATTGAATATTGAAACTTCAGTTTTATTGGAAATATATCTTTTATTGAAATAGAACTTTGCTCAATTACTTCATGTATACATGGGTGAATACTGCCTGATGCTAGCCTGGGACATCATCCATTTCATCTTATATCTCATTTTTTATGTACAGAGCATTGAGATCGCCCGTTTATGTAAAGAAGTGAATGGGGCTAGAAGCAATTTCTTCAGAGCAACATCACTCAATTATTTGAACCCCTTTCTGATTCCATGCCCCAAATCTCACTTTCTATTGATTATCTATTAACTGACAACCTAATCAGGTACTCTTTCAATTTGTTAAAACAAAAAAAAAACAACCTGACAAATTTATTTCTTATCCAGTCATTGGAATCTTTCACTTTTTCATTTTCAAAAAAGCATAACCTAAAAGGCTTTACTTAGACCTATCAAATGACTGTTAATTGTACCTATTATCCTTTTGCTTACAAGCACCTCAATTATTACCATCCACTAAGATCTGTAACTTGTTGAAGGAACAAAACTATGAAATTGAGGTCAGATTAGAAAATGTGCATTTTAGAAATGTTCCAGCAGTACTGAACAAAACTAATATATTCAATCAATTTCCATTTTATGTTATTTTACAGTGCTTAAAAATAAAATGCCTGACAGAAGGATAAACAGATACATGTATAATACATACATATAAGAATTGACTTTACAATAATATTTCTGACAGATTTAGCATAGTCTCTCCACATCTGAGAGGGAGGAATTAATCCTACTCAAATGAAGCCTGTTTTCTCAAATTCAGGGGATTCCTAGATTATGTTGTAGGAAGATGTTTATCCTGCACATGCATGCAGTATATGTTCTGCTGGTAGGAGAGCATTATAATCCGGGCTTACAGCAAGGGCGTGAATGATTGCTTCTAAGTGCGTTATTTACAGAGCATTCCACATCGCACTCCCCCATCAGTGAAACAGAAGAGAAATGGCTCAAGAGTGACAGCAGGAGACTTGTGGCAAGATAAAATGTATTTTTATTTTTATTTTCTATTTCATGGATTTCCAGTATCCAACAATTTTTTGGCAAAAGTCAATGAAGATACTTTTCCTACAAATCTAGACGAATGTTCTAAAAAATATATAAATTAGGAACTTATTTCTAACATATTTTACATGCAAATAGAATATAATAGTCAGAAGGAAAGGTGAAAATCTTCACCTCCTTTGCTTTGACATTAAAATGTGCAGCAGAGATACAGGCCACACCTCCTCAAGCTTTCCCCCATAACTAAGAAGGCTGGGGGTGCAGAACTGACATGCTTCTAGCACACTGGTATTTTCCAAGATGGTTTTTGTAAATGTTAAATATTCTGATTCTAAGGAAGTATGGTAGGAAGATCAGTGCTCACCCAGATGCTTTTGCTGGGCTGGTGACACCAATCCCCCACTGCTGTGGGAGTTGATGGGTGTGGGCTCACTGGGACATTCTTCCCTGGGGATCTTCCTGAGCCTGGCAGAGCCACCTTGCCCCCAAATGCCTGAGGACGAAATTCCTCTCAGGAACAGCCACTGGTTGACTGAACAAGTCCTCAGACATAGCCCCATCCTCAAGATGGGATTCACTGTGGTACAACGGTGCTCTGTGTCCTTGCTTAGCTCCTTCTCCTACCCTGTCCCACCTCCTCACTTTCTGAGAGCTCTCCCTCAACAAACCACAGGCACAAATCCCGTCTCAGACTCTGATTCCACAAAACCTACCTATGCCAAGTGGCTACAGAAGGATGGGCCTCCAAGACTGTGGTAAGTACATGAATGTAACTCATACAACTGTTCATTAAACAAGGATGGATTTCATGGAACAGAATAGAGAGCCCAGAAATGGACCCACAACTATACGGTAAACTAATATTTGACAAAGCAGGAAAGAAAATCCAATAGCAAAGAGACAGTCCCTTTAACAAATGGTGTTGGGAAAATTGGACAGCAACATGCAGAGGAATGAAACTGGACCACTTTCTTACACCATACACAAAAATAAATTCAAAATGGATGAAAGACTGAAATGTGAGACAGGAAACTATCAAAACCTTAGAGGAGAACACAGGCAGAAATCTCTTTAACCTCAGCTATAGTAACTTATTAGACATGTTACCGGAAGCAAGGGAAGCAAGGGCAAAAATGAACTATTGGGACTTCATCAAGATAAAAAGCTTCTGCACAGCAAAGGATACCATCAACAAAACTAAAAGGCAGCCTAAGAATTGGAAAAGATATTTGCAAATGACATATCTGATAAAGGGATAGTATCCAAAATGCATAAAGAACTTACAAAATGCAACACCCCAAAACAAATAATCCAGGTAAGAAATGGGCAGAAGACAAGAATAGACATTTTTCCAAAGAAGATATCCAGATGGCTTATAGACACATGAAAAGATGCTCAACACGAAATAAGTCAAACAGAGAAAGACATGTATCACATGACCTCACTGATATGAGGAATTCTTAATCTCAGGAAACAAACTGAGTGTTGCTGGA
>NC_138378.1:43141521-43153330 GCF_054177405.1 Leptonychotes weddellii
AAAGAAAAGATGCTCAACATCACTCATCAGGGAAATACAAATCAAAACCACAATGAGATACCACCTCACAACTGTCAGAATGGCTAAAATTAACCACACAAGAAACAACAGGTTTTGGTGAGGATGAGGAGAAAGGGGAACACTCTTGCCCTGTTGGTGGGAATGCAAACTGCTGCAGCCACTCTGGAGAACAGTTTGGAGGTTCCTCAAAATGTTAAAAATAGAACTACCCTATGATCCAGCAATTGCACTACTAGGTATTTACTCATAGGATACAAAAATACAGATTTGAAGGGGTACATGCACCCCAATGTTTATAGCAGAATTATCAACAATAGCCAAAGTATGCAAAGAGGCCAAATGTCATTTACTGATGAATGGATAAAGAAGATACGGTATACATATGATTTCACTCATATGTGGCATTTAAGAAACAAAACAGATGAGCATAAGGGAAGTGGAAGAAAAATAAAACAAGATGAAAACAGAGAAAGAGACAAACCAGAAGAGATTTTCAACTATAGGAAATAAACAGACGGTTGCTAGGGGAGGTGGGTGGGGGGATGGGGTAATTGGGTGATGGGCATTAAGGAGAATACTTGATGTAATGAGCACTGGTTGTTATATGTAACTGATGAATCACTACATTCTACTCCTGAAACTAATAATAATAATAATAAAGAAGATATAGTATAATATATAATAGAATATTATTTGGCCATCAAAAAGGATGAAATCTTGCCATTTGCAACAATGTGCATAGAGCTAGAGTGTATCATGCTAAGTGAAATAAGTCAATCAGAGAAAGACAATTATCATATGATCTCACTCATATGTGGAATTTAAGTAAGAAAACAGATGAACATATGGGAAGGGGGAAAAGAAAAAAGGAGAGAGGGAAACAAACTATAAGGACTCTTTAACAATAGAGAACAAACAGGGTTGATGGAAGGAGGTGGGTGGGGGATGGGCTGGATGAATGATGGGTATTAAAGAGGGCACTTGTTATGATGAGCACTGGGTGTTGTATGTAAGTGGTGAATCACTGAATTCTACTCCAGAAACTAATATTACACTGTATGTTAACTAACTAAAATTTAAATAAAAAATAAAATAAACAGGATGGATCTCACTGCTTTTCAATTTTACCTTAATAAACCTGCCTTAAAAAAAAAAAAAAAAGATGACCTTCCATGGAAAAATAGTTACCATTGCAAGAACAAATGATCTCTGTTTATAATATGTTAACCAAGGAAATTTTTCAGAAAAGCAAGAGGGGAAGCCTGACAAAGAATCCCCTTCCTCCATTTAAAATATTCTCTGGGACTTCTACTGTGCAGCATCTCACAGGCAGAAGACTGAGCTAAGGGCTGGGTCATTCCATGGTGTCCCAAGTGCTGATCAAGGGGTGAGTTCATGATTAAATTCTCCCTTGTGGGGGGGAGATACAGGCCTCCAGTTATGGAATGAATAAGTCATGGAATAAAAAGCAAAGCAGAAGGAATATAGTCAATGATATTGTAATAACGATGTAATGGGACAGACAGTAGCTATATTTGTGGTGAGCAGAGCATAATGTATAAACTTGTCAAATCACTAAGTTTTACACCTGAAACTAATGCCACAGTGTGTATCAACTATACTCAAATCAAAATAAAAAATAAAAGAGTAAATGTCACTTGCAATGGCTAGTAATAACAACAACAAAAACCTTCCTCTTGGGAGAAAAGGAGGAAGAAAGAGATGGAAAGGAAGAGAGAGGAAGGAAAAGCTGGACCCAGAGCCACATCCCCCACTGACAGAGGAGGTCTTCTAGGCACCTCCAGTAATCTGTGGCAAAGTCGGGGCTGCATAGATGAGTAGATAAAGAAGAAGAGGTATACAATGGAATATTACTCAGCCATCAAAAAATGAAATTTTACACTTTGCAATGACATGGATGGAATGAAAGGGTATTATGCTAAGTGAAATAAGTCAATCAGAGAAAGACAATTATCATATGATTTCCCTCATAGGAGGAATTTAAGAAACAAAACAGAGGATTATAGGGGAAGGGAGGAAAAAATAAAATAAGACAAAATCGGAGAGGGAGACAAACCAGGGTTGCTGGAGGAGAGGTGGGGAGGCGGATGGGCTAACTGGGGGATGGGCATTAAGGAGGGCACATGATGTAATGAGAACTGGGTGTTATAAGCAACTGATGAATCAGTGAAGTCTACCTCTGAAACTAATAATACACTATATGTTAATTAATTGAATTTAAATAAAATTAAATTTTTAAAAATTTGGGGTTGTAATTCCTGTTCTGCCTTTCAAAAGAGCACTGCTCAAAGCTCTAAAGGCTTTCCTCTGCCTGACTGTGCTGTGTTCACAGGGTCATCGTGTGATTATTTGGGGTCTGGTTTGGTTTTCCTCTTGTTTATTTTCACTTAACAGCTGCGTGTTAATAGAAAGTCTCCCTCAATGAAGGATTTGCCTGGGATTTCTGTAATAAAATAGAAGGATTTGCAACAAACGCTGGAAGAACCCTCTGCAAAAGTGGTATTTTTCAAGTGATTATGAGGCCCAGAACATACTGTAATACCAAGGCTGCAAGCCTGCCCTCCCTGTTGAGGGTTAGTGACAGATGTCCCCTGTTAATGTCCAATGATTAAATGTCATTGCAGAGGCACCTCTTCCTGTGTGAGGCTCCTTGCTCCCCACCCACCCATAACCTGTTCCTTTCTTCCTGAAGCCAGTGCCACAACTTGTCGAAAAACCCACATTTCCTTGAAAATTGGAGGCTTTCTCCAGGGGTGAAACCACATGTTCCCCCTTGTCCCCAAGTGAGCACAGAGGACACTTTGGGACAAACAGTACCATTGCTACCAACTGAAAATAAAAGCCAGTGTGGACACATCCTCTGGTGGGAGCGGCTACCGGTGAGGAAAGCAATAGGCAAAAAGTTTATGAGGATGGTGACTAAGTCCCATCCTGAGAATTTATCTTAAGGAGATAATTTAACAGAAGAAAAGATGCTCAACATCATTATCAAGGAAGTGAAAACCACAATGAGATATCACACCTGTTAGGATGACTTTTGTAAAAAAAAAAAAAGACAAGAGATAACAAATGTTGGTGAGGATATAGAGAAAAGGGAACCCTTATACATTGAAAATTGCACATAAATTGGTACAGTCATTATGGAAAACAAAAAGGCAGTTCCTCAAAAAACTAAAAATTGAACTACCATGTGATGCAACAATGCCACTCCTGGGTCTACATCCAAAGGAATTGAAATCAGGATCTCAAAGAGATACCTGCACTCCCACGTTCATTGCAGCATTATTCACAAGAGCCAAGATATGGAAACAATCTAAATGTCATTCAGTAGATGCTTGGATAAAGTCATGGCCTATATATACATGGAATATTTTTCAGCCATGAGAAAGAAGGAAATCCTGCCATTTGTGACAATTGTGTGACTAAAACTGGAGGGCATTATACTAAGTGAGATAAGTCAGACAGAGAAAGACAAATACTATATAATCTCACTTATATTTTCAATCTGAAAAAACTAAACTTGTGAAAAGAGAATAGAATAGCTTGGGGAACTGGGGAGGTATTGTTTAGGGGTATAAACTTGCAACTAGTAGATCAGTAAGTTCTGAAGACCTAATGCAATCATAGTAATTATAGTCAACATACTGTGTCATAAACTCAAAGTTGCTAGGAGGCTAGATCTTAACTGTTCTCAAGACAAAAAAGAAATGACAATTATGTCACGTGATAAGAGTATTTGCTAACACTACTGTAGCAATCATATTGTAATATATAAATATATCACACCCAACACACTGTACACCTCAGATGTCTATAATGTTATGTTAGTTATATCTCAATTTTTTAAATGAAAAAAAATTTTAACAGAAATAAAAGGCTCTATTTACATGGATGTCCATTTAAGCATTTGCTAAATAGCAAAAAACTGAGAACAGCTTAAAATATCCCCTTAAGGCTGATAAATAAATAATGATAAATTCATTTGATTGGTTATGATGTGACCATTAACACAGGAATTATTGACACTTGGTTAACAGTGGTAAATTGAGCAGCAGCTTTCATCCTCATTACTTCCCCAAATGCTGTCAAATGAAAGTAAAGGGGGGATGACATATAAACCTACAAAGGCAAATGGGATAGGAGATAACAGTAGACAGGAAAGGTCAACAAAAACTCAAAGACAGACAGTAAACAGGAGATGGTGCTCAGGGGGTAGAGTAGGAAATGCCTGAGGGCCTGTGCAGGAACACCAATGAAATGTGGGCCATCATGTGCCACAGGGACCCAGAAAGCTTCCAGAATTGGAGACCCAAGTACCAGGGTGGGCAGGATGATTCCTGGGGCTAAAAGCAGGGGAAGTCTGTTGGAAGAAGTAGACTCCCAGAGAACCATCCCTTTTCACCACAGGACCACTCCTCTCCCTGCCCTCCAGAAGCCAGGGCTCTTTCTCTGGAGAAATTGACCCAGAAAGACTCCATAGGTGGAGACATCAATCACACTGGAAGGCAGGACTGAGGCACCAGACAGAAAGCGACAACCCTCAGAAAAAGTTGTGAGACCCCCCTGGCCAGAGCATTAGGTTGGTATCTAATTACCTGCAGGGGAAGCTAACAGTCAACAAGCACCCCTACCACACAGAGGTAACACAAACACAATTACATAAACACTCTCTTCCCACACACATTCACACTCACATATCTACACCCATACTCACACACTCTCTCACACACCCACACACCCCACCACACCCTACACAGAACTTCCATATGCTTTATGGTTACTCCTTTTTTTTAAAGATTTTACTTATTTATTTGAGACAGAGATAGAGCATGAGCAGGGGAGAGGGGCCAAGGGAGAGGCAACAGCAGACTCCCCGCTGAACAGGGAGCCTGATGTGGGGCTCGATCCGGACCCTGGGATCAGGACCTGAGCCAAAGGCAGATGCTTAACTGATTAAGCCACCCAGGCACCCCTGTGGTTACTCTTTCTTAAATGTGAAGGGCTAGCTGAGGAAAGCCCTTAATGTTAGACACAGAGACAAAAACATTAATCAAAAGTTAAGGAAACCCAGTGGAAGTAGAGGAAGTATGAAACAGAAAGCATTAAAAGAACTATCATTAATATCCTCAAAGAAATGAAAGATATTTTTATCTATGAAACTAGAGCAGACTGTTTTTTTAAAGGAACAATTAGAAAGTAAGAATGATATCCTGGAAATTAAAAATGTGATAGCCAGGGGCACCTGGGTGGCTCAGTCGTTAAGCGTCTGCCTTCGGCTCAGGTCATGATCCTGGGGTTCTGGGATCAAGCCCTGCATTGGGCTTCCTGCTGGGCAGGAAGCCTGCTTCTCCCTCTCCCACTCCCCCTGCTTGTGTTCCCTCTCTCACTATGTCTCTCCCTGTCAAATAAATAAATAAAATCTTTTTAAAAAATAAAATAAAAATATGATAGCCAAAACAAAAATAATTCAGTAGCAGGAGTTTAAGATAAAGTTTAAAGACATGTCTCAGAAAGCAAGTGGAGACATCACTTACCATCAGGGAAATACAAATTGAAACCACAATGAGATACCACCTTACACCAGTTAGAATGACAGAAATCAACAAGGCAGGAATCAACAACAAATGTTGGCGAGGATGTGGAGAAAGGGGAACCCTCCTACACTGTTGGTGGGAATTCAAGCTGGTACAGCCAATCTGGAAAATGGAGTTTCCTCAAGACATTAAAAATAGAGTTACCCTATGACCCAGCAATTGCACTACTGGGTATTTACCCCAAAAATACAAATGTAGTGAAAAGAAGGGGCACATGCACCCCCATGTTCATAGTAGCAATGTCCACAATAGCCAAACTATGGAAGGAGCCCAGATGTCCTTCAACAGACAAATGGATAAAGAAGATGTGGTTCATATATACAATGGAATATTACTCAGCCATCAGAAAGGATGAATACTTACCATTCACATTGACATGGATGGAACTGGAGGGGATTATGCTAAGTTAAATAAATCAAGCAGAGAAAGACAATTATCATATGGTTTCACTCATATGTGGCATATAAGGAATAGAGCAGAGGACCATAGGGGAAGGGAGGGAAAACTGAATGGGAAGAAATCAGAGAGGGAGACAAACCATGAGAGACCCTTGACTCTAGGAAACAAGGTTGTAGATAGGGAGGTGGGTGGAGGGATAGGATAACTGGGTGATGGGCATTAAGGAGGTCATGTGATATGATGAGCACTGGGTGTTATATGCAACTAATGAATCATTGAACACTTCATCAAAAACTAATGATGTATTATATGTTGGCTAATTGAACTTAATTTAAAAAAAAGAAAGAAAGCAAGTGTCGAGAGACAAGGAGATGAACAATATGAGAAAAAAAAGTAAGAAAATTAGGGAATCACTTCAGGAATGTAACACATGGCTGATGAGAGTTCTAGAAAGGGAGTCCAAGGGGGGAAATGGAGGGAATTACCAAAGAACACAAGAAAATGTTCCAGAAAAAAAAGAATTTGTCTCTTAATCAAAAGGCCTAGACACCCAGAAATAGAAATGACTGGGGGCCCAACATCACAGTACATCATTAAGAAATTACAAGATACCAAGGACAAAGAAAAGATCCCAAAAGTCTTCAGAGAGGAAAAAACAAGTCAAATACCAACAGTGAAAAATCAGAAAAGACTTCCCAACACAATGCTGGAAACTTGCTTTCACAATTCTGAAGTAAAATTACTTCCAATCTAGAATTTTATTCACAACTAAATAGTCAATCAATTGGGAAGTGATGTGTAATGTGAAAATTAGGGCGTTTTCAGACCTATAAAACACAAAAATATTATTTTGACTCATCTTCCCAGATGAATCCACTGGAAAAAGCACTCAACTAAAATGAAGTCCACAAACCAAGAAAAAGGAAAATATGGGATCCAGGAGACAGGGTCACACAAGAGAGAAGCTAAAGAAACTCCCAGGATTTTGAAGAGATTCCAAAATGATGTCTTTGCAGATCCCAGGCTGAAGAGACAATTGGAGGGCTCCAGGAGATATATTTGTAGGGAAAATAAATCAGTAGATCAGTAATATTATCTGATATACTTGGCAGCATAAAAAAAAAATGTTGTGATAGCAGCCTGTCAGAGATTGGGGGAAGAATTAGTGCGATTCTCAGAAAACAAAACAAATTATAAAAGAGGCAATAATTAACTCCAGGAAAACAAGATCTACAAGAACTGAGATGTAATTATAGTACACTATATAGTCCTAATAATGTAAACAGAATCAGTTTAACAAAAATTAAAAGGAGGAAGCAAGAAAAAGAAGAAAGCAGAGAAGATAGCAAAGTCCTAATATAGCATAATCTCTGAAATGGTTGTATCAGGAAATGGCTATATAAACATGTTATTTAGCAATAAGGAGATAAATTCTAGAAAGAACTAAAAAGATTGAAAGTTGTTGCCTCTGAAAGAACAGTAGGAAAGGAGGGTGGGATTTAGTGAGGTATCTTAGCAAAGCAGATTCTGAAACAAGCATTTGGTACAAGTAGTTTATTTAGGAGATGAATCCAAGAAATACTGGCAGGCAAAGAGGGGGAGTGGGACAGGGAAAGGAGGGAAGCCAATACATGATGAATTAGTGATCATGTTGCCACTGTGGACAACTGGGACTCAATCCTCCTGGAAACCTCTGAGAGACTGTGTAGAACATAACTCAGAATTGTCTCTACTCATCCCTCCACTAGTTGAGGGATGCTCCTGGAGGCACTAACTCCCTGGAACTTTATGCCTGCTCCATACAGACACCAAGCACACTCCTATGGCCAGATAATACTTTCAAGCAAACAAACACAGGTGCTGAAGGTAGGAAGTCATCAGCTTGTCCACTAAGACTTCAGATAACATCTGAGGTGGACAAAGTGGGTAGCTATGGAGCACCAAAAATGTTGCTACCTGGACCAGAGTACTATTGTACTTTATAAGCTACCAGTGGTCTTTGAGGTTTTAAAATACATTGAGGGTCTCTAAAATAATCTCTAGTCAACCAACAGATATCCTCTATTTCCTCTGCAGTGATGCCCAATGTACACTGAATGCTTGTAGTTACTTTCAAAAATACTTTGTACTTCCATTCCCACTAATCAATTAGTGTGCTTATGCAGTAAGGGTTGTTACCAAAGCTGTCTATGCCACTCGTACTTGTTTGCATTATGCAACTTAGCTAAATAATTTGTAAACAAATGAAATAGGAATAATATGTAAACCAAAAAGATATGAATGCAAAAAAATTACTTTAAAAATATATGTGGGGAACATTAAATAAGACAAAAAACATTAGGGAGAAATTGTAAAAATCTGGAAAAGCTACTTTGATTTCTGCTTCTAGAAGTATGGTGACATAAATATCCTGAAAAACCTTCCTGTCTTTGCCCTGATATGGAAAGAAAAATTAGACTCCCCTGATAATTGAACATGTGGGTCTGGTAATCTCACACTGCCCTAGCTGTAAGAGTAACCTGGCCAAGCCCATGGGATTAAAATAAAATAATTGCAGTAAAATTAAATTAAATCATTTCAAGGTTGGTTGTGCTCACTGGTACCCAATCATCTGGGTACCAGATGGAAAGCATCAATTAGAAATGCCACTGGAACCTGCCAATCATCTCTGGAGAAAAACACTCTTAATCTACTCTACTAAGAATTCTCACAGTTCAATTACAGATAATATCTCAAAATGAAGTAAGAGAGAAAGTAAGAATCAGACTTAGACAACCCACCCCAAGACTTTAAGTTTTGGAATTATTAAATATAATCTATAAAATTGTCATATATGAAAAGTTCAAGGATATAAATAGTGATATTAAAAAAATAAGCAAGTCTGAAAATACTATCAAAACAGAACAATGCAAAATTTTTTTCAAATGAACATAGCTTAAAAATGAAACTTCTGGGCAACTGGGTGGCTCAGTAGGTTAAGCGTCTGCCTTCGGCTCAGGTCATGATCCCAAGGTCCTGGGACTGAGTACCACATCTGGCTCTGCTCAGCAGGGAGCCTGCTTCTCCCTCTCCCTCTGCCTACTGCTCTGCCTGCTTGTGCTCTCTCTATGTCTCTCTGTCAAATAAACAAACAAACAAACAAACAAATAAATAAATAAATAATCTTTTTTTAAAAAATGAAACTTCTGGGGAAAATATTTAATTGTCAGTCCCTAAAGTAATAATCTCATTGCCTCACTGAAGAGAGAAATAGTGACTGGGAAGAAAAAAAAATGAAGAAAATGCACAGATTTCAGCATGGAAAATAAATGCTATATAAAATATGAAAGAGAGATAACAAGAAAGATAGAAGACCTAACTTGTGTCTAATCAGAGTTTCTGAAGGAGATAATAGAGACATGAGAGAGAGGAAGTATTTGCCCTGATGATTCCTAACCATATTCCAGAATTAAGGAAAGACTTGAATCCCACAGATACAAAAGGACAATATTTACCAAGAAGGATAAAACAAAGAGACAAAAAGAAGATCTTAAAAAGCAAGTAGAGGAGGAGCAAGATGGCAGAGGAGTAGGAGACCTAAATTTCGTCTGGCCCCAGGAATTCAGTTAGATAGGGATCAAACCATCCTGAACACCTACAAACTCAACAGGAGATCGAAGAAAAGAATAGCAACAACTCTGAACAGAAAAAGGATAGACGGTGGGGGAGAGGCCTCCATCTGCCGCTTCTGGCAAGTGATAGAGCAGCGGAGCACAAAATCAGAACTTTTAGAAGTCGGCTCCACTGAGGGACGTCACTCCAGTGGCTAATCAGGGGGTGGAACCCTCACAGGACAGTGTGGTCTAAGGACCCTCAGGGTCACAGAAAGACCAGGGGTGCCTGAGTGTGGCAGAGCTCCCAGGTATCAGAGCAGGGAAGCCAGCTGCAGAGACAGAGCCGAGGAGTGGACTCTCAGCTTGGGGTTGCCATAAACCGTAATCTGCGGCACAGTCGGGCCACTGCTCCTCCAGCAGGGACCCAACAAGTGGCAGATCCGGGGAGATTCCCCTTCCTCTCCTGGGAGGAGCGGTGCGGGAGCTCACCACTAGGATCTGCTGGGTTTGGAGACTCCACACGGGGTCGGGTGCCAGAGATAGAAACACTCGGTCACAGGCCGGGTGAGTACAGAGTGCGGCCGGAGACCAGGGAGCCAGGAGTGACTGACTGCTTTTCTCTGGGGGCTCACTGAGAAGCGGGCTTGAGTTCTCAGTTCCTCCAGGGCAGAGATGGGGAGGCTGCCATATTCACTCTCCTCCTCCAAAGCTATACGGAAAGCTTGCAGGGAACAAAAGCTCTGGAGAGCAAACCCGAACAGGTTACTTAGCCCGGACCTGGCACGGGCAGGGCAATTCCACCTCCGGCAAAGACATTTGGGAACCACGGCAACAGGCCCCTCCCCCAGAAGATCAGCGAGAACAGCCAGCCAAGACCAAGTTTACTGATCAATGCGAACGGCAGAACACCAGCGCTAGGGGAATACTGCACATAGAATGCATGGCTTTTTTACCATGATTCTTTAGTCTTTCAAAGTTAATTTTTTTAACTTTTTTTTTAATTTTTCTTTTTCCCTTTTCAACCAATATCTTATCAATCCCTTTTTTTTAATCTTTTTTATTTTTCATTTTTAGAGTTATATTCTATCCCTTCATAGTAGTTAACCTTATTTTATATATATATAACCTTATTTATATATATATGTATATATATATATGTATATATATATATGTTGTTCTTTCCTTAAAATTTTGGGATACAGTTTTTTCTAACAGATCAAAATATACCCTAAATCTCTAGTGTATGGCTTTGTTCTAGTCTCCTGCCTGATCACATTCTCTCTTTTTTTTAAATCCTCTTCTTTCTTTTTTCAACCAACTTATCTTATCAATTCCTTTCATAAAAATTTTATATTTTCATCTTTACAGTCATATTCCATCCCTTCATCATATTTACCCTTATTTTTGCACATATATAAGTTTTTCATTCTTTAAAATTTTGGGAGGCACTTTCTTCTAACAGACCAAAATACACCCAAAATCTAGTGTGTGGCACTGATCTATGCACCAGCCTGATCATATTTGATTATATTTTGGATTTGGGGTTTTTTTTTATCTTTTTCTTTTTCTTTTTTCTTTCTTTCCCTTTCCCTAGAGATGTATCAACTACCAAAACTGAACCAGGAAGAAATAGAAAACCTGAACAGACCTATAACCACTAAGGACATTGAAACAGTCATCAGAAATCTCCCAACAAACAAAAAACCAGAGCCAGATGGCTTCCCAGGGGAATTCTACCAACATTTTAAGAAGAATTAATACCTATTCTTCTGAAACTGTTCCAAAAAATAGAAATGGAAGGAAAACTTCCAAACTCGTTTTATGAGGCCACCATTACCTTGATCCCCAAACCAAAGACCCCCTCAAAAAGGAGAATTACAGACCAATATCCTTGATGAACATGGATGCAAAAATTCTCACCAAAATAGTAGCCAATAGGATCCAACAGTACATTAAAAGGATTATTCACCACAACCAAGTGGGATTTATCCCTGGGCTGCAGGGTTGGTTCAACATCTGCAAATCAATCAACGTGATACAATACGTTAACAAAAGAAAGAACAAGAATCATATGATCCTCTCAATAGATGCAGAAAAAGCATTTGACAAAGCACAGCATCGTTTCTTGATCAAAACTCTTCAGAGTATAGGCATAGAGGGCACATACCTCAATATCATAAA
>NC_138378.1:43153830-43171816 GCF_054177405.1 Leptonychotes weddellii
CAACTCTGTTTGGGCAGAGTTGCCCTGCCCCCCTGTGGCGGGGGATGGGCTCAGCGGGAATCAGTTTTTGGGGCTTTTGTTCTCTGGCGGCTTTCCGCGTCTCTTCTGTAAGTCAGAGCAGAAGAGACCTTTTCCAACCCTCTGCCTCAGAGCAGAGAGACCACAGTCTGTTCTTCAGTGAGCTCTCCAAGCCACACTCTCCATTTCTGTCCATGTTGCTACAAATTGTAGCATCCTGGGTTGTGGGCCTCTTCTATGTATTTTTCAATTTCTTCTTTAATTTCCTGGTTGACCCATTCATTCTTTAGTAGGATGCTCTTTAACCTCCATGTATTTGTGGTCCTTCCAAATTTTTTCTTGTAGCTGACTACAAGTTTTAAAGCATTGTGGTCTGAAAATATGCATGGAATATTCTCAATCTTTTTGTACTTATGTGGGCTGATTTGTGACCCAGTATGTGATCTATTCTGTAGAATGTTCCATGTGCACTTGAGAAGAATGTGTATTCTGCTGCTTTAGGATGAAATGCTCTGAACATATCTGTGAAGTCCATCTGGTTCAGTGTGTCATTCAAAGTCCTTGTTTCCTTTTGATCTTCCCCTTAGATGATCTGTCCATTGCTGTGAGTGGGGTGTTAAAGTCCCCTACCATTATTGTATACTATCAATGTGTTTCTTTAAGTTTAGTGTTCACAAATTCCTTTAGTTTTTGTTTGTCCTGGAAACTCTATCTTTCCTTCTATTTTGAATGACAGCCTTGCTGGATACAGTATTCTTGGCTGCATAATATCCCATTTAGCACATTGAATACCTTA
The DNA here is from genome assembly GCF_054177405.1 of Leptonychotes weddellii. Lineage (NCBI taxonomy): Eukaryota > Metazoa > Chordata > Mammalia > Carnivora > Phocidae > Leptonychotes > Leptonychotes weddellii. The sequence goes on from NC_138378.1 coordinate 43,154,645, forward strand.
TGCAAGTCCTTTCTGGCCTGCCAGGTGTCTGTGGACAGGTCTTCTGCCAACCTTATGCCTCAACCCTTGTAGGTTAAAGACCTCTTGTCTGGAGCTTCTTTCAGGATTTTCTCTTTATCTCTGAAATTTGCAAGCTTCACTATTATATGTTGAGGTGTTGATCTATTTTTATCGACTTTGAGGGTGTTTCTCTGTGCCTCCTGGACTTGAATGCCTGTTTCCTTCCCCAGATTAGGAAAGTTCTCAGCTATAATTTGTTCAAATAAACCTTCTGCCCCTCTTTCTTTTCATCTTTTGAGACCCCTATTATCTGATTATTTTACTTTATGGAATGACTGAATTCTCAAAGTCTCCCTTCATTATACAGTAGTTATCTTTCTTCTTTTCTGTTTCCCTATTTTCCATTATTTTGTCTTGTATTTCACTGACTCTCTCTTCTGTCTCATTTATACTTGTTCTTAGAACCTCTATTTGTGAATGCATCTCAGTAATAACATTTTTAATTTCCCAGCCTGATTAGATTTTAATTCTTTTATTTCTACAGTAATGGATTCTCTAGTGTCTTCTATGCTTTTTTCAAGCCTGGCTAGTATCTTTATAATCATTGTTTTAGGGGCGCCTGGGTGGCTCAGTCATTAAGCAGCTGCCTTTGGCTCAGGTCATGATCCCAGGGTCCTGGGATCAAGCCCTGCATGGGGTTCCCTGCTCGGCGGGAAGCCTGCTTCTCCCTTTCCAACTCCCCCTGCTTGTGTTCCCTCTCTCACTGTCTCTCTCTCTCTGTCAAATAAATAAATAAAATCTTTTTAAAAAATCATTGTTTTAAATTGTAGTTCCAACTTCTTACTTACACCCATATTGATTAAATCCCTGGCAGTGAGTACTACCTCTGTTTTTTCTTTTGGGGTGAATTTCTCTGTCTTGTCATTATGTCCAGAAAAGAATAAAAGAAAGAGAGAGAAGACAACAATAACAACAGCAACAGGAGAGAAAAAAAATACAACAAAGCAGGAAAAAAAAAAAACAGAAACAAAACAAAATAAGAAAATCAAAGAAGAAACAAAACAAAACAAAATAACTAAATCCTGGTTGTATTTTGGTCTGCTTGTTAAAAGAAACAAATCCCAAAATAAAAAGGGGAAAAAAACTTATGTATATAGAGAAATAAAATAAAATACAATGAAAGTAAAGCAAAAATAAAATATATGTATATAATGTATTTATAAAAATTTAAAAAGAATAAAAAAAGAAATTGAAAAAAATAAGAAAATAGCTGGAAAAAAAACCTGAAAGACTAAAGAATAAAAAAAAACCCTTACAAATCCTATTTACTGCTTCCCCCAAGAGCTGAAGTTTTGCAGTTCTCTATGATCAGTAAACTTGGTATGCACCAGTTGTTCCTGCTGGTCTTCTGGGGGAGGGGCTTGTTGTACTGATTCTCAGGCGTCCTTGTCCTGATAGAAATGCACCCCCCCTTGCCATGGGACCAGGCTCAGTGTAAGTCGCTCTGGATTCCACTATATGATATTGTTTTTTTCCCTGAAGCTTTTCAGCACTGATGGGGGGATGAATATGGCTATGCCCCACTCTCTAGCTCTGGAGCTAGAAGTTCTTGACCTCCACTCTTTAGTGAGCCCTCACAGAAAAGCAGTAAATCACTCTTGTCTCCCTGGTTTCCATCAGAATTCTGTGTTCACCTAGCCTGTGACTGAGTGTTTTTATCTCAGACACAGAATGGAGTTTCAGGTCTCCAAATTTTATGGACTCCAGCTGGCCCAGGTGCTTCTGCCTTTTGCTGGGCCCTTGTTTGGAGAGCAGTCACATGACCAGGCAGTGGTTTGCAGTTTATGGCAACACCAAGCAGAAATCCAGTGCCTAGACTTACTGTTTTCAGCTGGCTTCCCCACTCCATTGCCTGGGAACTCTGCTGCACTCAGGCACCCCCATTCTTCTCCTGACCCTGGGGATCCTGAGACTATGCTCTCCCACCTAGGATTCTGCCCTGCTTTTCCACTTGCACATCTTTAAGCCAGGGATGTCCTCCACCATAGCAGACTTCTAAAAGTTCTGATTTTGCACTCTGCTGCTTCTAATACCTTGTGGTAGCCTCCTTAAGCTGGCTCCCTCTGCTGCTGCCCTTTCCTCCAATATATCGCCCCAGATTCAAGTCTCCACACCTCTTACCTTCCAAAAAGTGGTCACTTTTCTATTTTTAGAATTGCAGCATTTCTTTTCTCAGATCTCTGGTTGATTTCACAGGTGTTCAGAATGATTTGATAACTAGCTGAATTCGAGGGACTAGATGAATTTAGGGTCCCCTACTCCTCTGCCATCTTAACTCTACAATGGTTTTTCTATATAAATCTTATATCCTGCCACCTCGCTGAATTCATTTATTAGTTCTAATAGCTTTTTGTGCATGAGTGGATTCCTTAGGATTTTCTATATGTAAAATCACATCATTTGCAAATAGAGGTGATTTAAATTGTTTTCCAACCAAGTTTCCTATTTCTTTTCCCTAATTACCCCTGCTAGAATCTCCAGTGTAAAGTTGAATAGAAGCTGTAAGTGTTGACATTCTTGTCTTGTTATTAATATTAGGGCAAAAGCATTCAGTTTTCCACCATTACATATGATGTTAACTTGGTTGTTTTGCTTTGTTTTGTTTTGTTTTTAGAGAGAGAGAGAGGGAGAGAGAGAGCAAGAGGAGGGGTAAAGGGAGAAGGAGAGAGAAAATCTTAACCAGGCTCCATGCCCACTGTGGAGCTTGACATCCAAGCTCGATCTCACAACATGACCTGAGCCAAAATCAAGAGTCAGATGCTTAACCAACTGAGCCACCCAGGTGCCCCAACTGTATATTTTTATTATGATAAAATACACGTAACATATAATGTATCATTTAACCATTTTTATTTTTTTAAGACTTTTTTTTATTTATTTGAGAGAGAAAGGGAGAGAGCACAAACAGGGGGAGGAGCAGAGGGAGAGGGAGAAGCAGGCTCCCCACTGAGCAGGGAGCTTGATGCGGGGCTCGATCCCTGGGATCATGACCTGAGCTGAAGGCAGACGCTTAGCAGACTCAGCCACCCAGGCATCCCTCATATAACCATTTTTAAGTTTACTGTTCTGTGGCATTAAGTACCTTAACATTGTTCTATAACCATCACCACCATCCAGCTTCAGAACTTTTTCATCTCCCCACACTGAAGCTCTGTGCCCATTAATCTCTAACTCCCATTCTTTCCTACCTCTGGTCCCTCATAACCACTGTTTAAGTCTTGTCTCTGTGAATGTGAGTACTCTAAGTATTTCATATTAAAGGAAGTGGGATAATATCCTTTTGTGTGTGGCTTATTTCACTTAGCATAATGTCTTCAAGGTTCATTCATGTTATAGCATGTGTCAGTACTTTATTGCTTTTTCTTTTCTCTTTTTCTTTCTTTCTTTTGTCTGTACTTTTGGTATCATATCCAAGAAGTCACCATCATATCCAATGTCAGGAAGTTTTTTTCTGTTTTCTTCTAAGAACTTTATTTTTATTTTTTTATTATGTTACATTAGTCACCATATAGTACTTCATTAGTTTTTGATGTAGTGTTCCATGATTCATTATTTATGTATAACACCCAGTGCTCATTGCAATACATGCCCTCCTTACTACCCATCACTGGGCTAACCAATCTCTCCAACCCCTCCCCTCTGAAACCCTCAGTTTGTTTCCTGGAGTCCATAGTCTCTCATGGTTCGTCTCCTTCTCTGATTTCCCCCTCTTCATTTTTCTCTTCCTTCCCTTGATGTCCTCCATGTTATTCCTTATGTTCCACATGTAAGTAAAACCATATGATAATTGTCTTTCTCTGCTTGATTTATTTCACTTAGCTTAATCTCAGCCATAAGAATTTTATTTTAGACTTACATTTAGATCTTTGATCTACTTTAAATTACATTTTGTATATGTTGTAAAGTAAGGGTCCAACTTCATTTTTTCGCATATAGATATCCAGTTTTCTTAATAATATTTGTTGAAAAGACTGTCCTTTCCTCCACTGAATGATCTTGGCACCTTTGTTGAAAATCATTTGATGTATATGAACAGGCTCGTTTCTGGGCTCTTTGTTCTATTCCCCTGGTCTGCATGTCTGTCTTTATGCTAGCACAGCTGTGGATTTTATAGATACCATTTAATAGTTTAAGAAATGTTCCCTTCGTTCCTAGTTTATATCATGAAGTGTGTTGGATTTGGTCAAATGCTTCTGTATCTGTTGAGATGATCATGTGATTTTTGTCCTTTATTTTATTAATATGATGTTTTACTTTGGTTTTCATACAACTAATCTTGCATTTCTAGGATAAATTACACTTGGTCATGCTACATAATCTTTTTTAATGTGTTGGTGGTTTTGGCTTGCTAGTATTTTGTTGAGAGGTTTGCATCTATATTCATAAGAAATATTGGTCTGTAGTGTTCTCTTCTTGTCTTTGGTTTTGTTATCAGAGTAAAACATGCTTCATAGAATGAGCTGTGGAATGTTCCCTACTATTCTATTTTGGGGGGTAAGATTAGAAAGGATCTTTTATTTTTTTAAATGAATTTTGGGTTTAAACCATCCAGACCTGAGCTTTTTTTATAGGAAATTTTGTTTTGGGGGGCGTGGGTTTTTTGCTGTTGTTTTTTAACTTTTGATTACTAATTCAATCTCTGACTTGTAACAATCTATTCAGATTCTCTATTTCTTCTTAAGTCAGTTTTTGTAATTTGTGTCTTTCTAGGAATTTGACTATTTTATTGAATACCTAATATGTTTGCATACAGTTCTTCATAGTATTCTTATAACCCTTTTTATTTCTGAAATTTGGTCATGATAAACATCTTTTTTTCTATTTATTTATTTATTTCAGTGATGGAGGAGAGAGAGAGAGAGTACCACAGGGGAAGGGGCACGGAGAGAGGGAGAATCTCAAGCAGACTTCCTGCTGGGCATGGAGCCAATGTGGGGCTTGATCTCACAACCCTGAGATCATGACCTGAGTCAAAATCAAGAGTAGGATGCTCAACCTACTGAGCCACCCAACCATCTCATGATAAACACCTTTAATTTCTTATTTTAGTAATGTGAGTGTTCTTTTTTTCTTGGCTAGTCTAGTGAAAAGTGTATTAATTTTGTGGCTTTCAAAGAATCACTTTTGATTTTCTTGATTTTCTTTTCTGTTTTCTAATCTCTATTTCATTAAGTTCTAATTTAATGTTTATTACTTTATCCCACTTGCTTGCTTTGAATTTGATTTTTTTTCTTTCTCCAGCTTAAGATGGATAGGTATTTATTTGAGATCTTACTTATTTTTTAATATAAGCATTTACAACCATAAATTTCCCTCTAAGCACTGCTTTAGCTGCATCATGTAAGTTTTGGTATGTTGTGTTTTCATTTTCATTCATCTCAACTTCTAATTTCCCTTGTGAGTTCTTCTTTGACTCATTAGTTGTTTGAGTATGTTGTTTGATTTCCACATATTTATTGATTTCTAATATCATTCCATCAAAGTCAGATAATATACTTTGTATGATTTCAAGTCTTTTAAATTCATTGAGGCTTGCTTTATGGCCTACCAATTGTCTATCCTGTGCCTGAGAAGAATATGTTCTGTATGCTGTTCAGTGAAATAACTATCTAATTGATCTCTTTGGTTTGTAATGTCTTTCAAATTTTTTATTTCCTTTTTGACCATCTGCATATATGGTCTCTATTCATTACTGAAAGTAGAATATTAAAGTCTCCAATTATTATTGTTGAATTATCTGTTTCTCCTTTCAATTATTTGTTTTCTTCATGTATTTTTAATTAAAATATTCAGTTTTTCTTCACTTATTTTGTTGTTAGGTACATATATATTTATAATTGTTAGGACTACTTGGTGGACTGACCCTGTTATCATTACAAAATGTCTTCTTTGTTTCTAGTAAAAAGAGAGAGTACCACAGGGGAAGGGGCACAGAGAGAGGGAGAATCTCAAGCAGACTTCCTGCTGGGCATGGAGCCAATGTGGGGCTTGATCTCACAACCCTGAGATCATGACCTGAGTCAAAATCAAGAGTAGGATGCTCAACTTTGTAGCTTTGTCTTTAAGTCTATTTTTCCTGATGTTAGTGTAGCCATTCCAGCTTTCCTTTGGTCACTGTTTGCATGGTATATTATTCCTATTCTTTTACTTTCCACTCATTTGTGGTTTTGAATCTGTATCTCTTATAGACAGCATACACATTGGATCTTTTTTTTTAAGATTTTATTTACTTATCTGAGAGAGATAAAATGAGCAGTGTGAAGGGGCAGAGGGAGAGAGAGAAGCAGACTCCTTGCTGAACAAGGAAGCCCAATGCGGAGCTCAATCCCAGGATCTGGAGATCATGACCTGAGCCAAAGGCAGATGCTTAATTAACTGAACCACTCAGGCACATTGGATCTTTTTTGAAGATTTGAAATGGACTGAGAGATGACTGGGTATCCTCCCATTTTGTGTATCTGATTCTACAGGGGTTTTTCACCTTTTGTTCACTTTGAAATATTTTACAATATAAATTGTGTGTGGGGATGCACTGGGATATTGTGGATTTTTTTTAAAGCTTTAAGTTTTTACCTCTCTTTTTAAACTTATTTCAGCATTTCATAATTGACTATATAATTCTACTCAAAATTTGCCTTTAAACTGGTTTTAAGATTTTACTTACAGTCTCCCTCATTAATTAATGAGCCAAAAATAGTGTTTGGCATGTGAGCAATTTATATGTCTTTGAAAGTCATAATATTACCTTCTTTAAAAATCCTTTAACAACTTGGGGTGCTATTAACTGAGATGCCCAATGGAGTTACCTGAAGCCAAGTAAACTACCTTGCTGAAGAAATATACTACATGGGCAGTTTAAGCTGAGGCACCACTTTTTTTGTCTTCCAAAGGTGAATTCCAAGCACAAATGGAACTTTAACTTTGCTGACATTGTTTCTCTAGTAATTTCCCCCTTCTCCTTTGATTTTATTGTGGGTTTTTTTTTTTTCTGCCTTATTTATACCTGATACCTGATTCCCCTGTGGTGACAGCAGTGATTGTGCATATTTTTTTTTGGTCTGATCACATGTTGATCTATAAATGGGTTAATGGATTTATAGGGTAATATTCTGTTGGGTTAGAGATGACAGAGAAGTTAGCTTATCATTATTGATTTTTTTTGCATATTTGTCTGAGCACACATCAGACCACTGGAAAACACTGTTTGATATGAAGACCTATGAATTTTTATATCTTGTGTCTTTTGCCCACAGCTAAAATTGTACAATTAAAGCTATCTGTGTGTTTATGTGTCTGTGGTTCTGAAAGACCTTTCCTTCTCGTTATGTAATTATATAATGTTGCCCTATCTTGAGAGAGTATTAATAAATCAGCTTATAAAGGAACTCTTCCTGGTTGGCTTATAGAGCAGTTGGATCATTTTTAACCCATTCCAGGAATCCTTGCCTTTTTATTGGAATGTTTAGTTCATTTACAACTCCTAGTAATTACTGATAAGGTAGGATTTATGTCTTCCATTTTGCTATTTGTTTTCTACATCCTTACATCTTTTTGTTTTTTTCGTTACTCCATGACTGCCTTCTCTATTTAAATATTTTCTAATATATCATTTTAATTCCCTTTCTGTTTATTTTATTATATTTTTGGGTGCTTTCTTAGTGGTTGTCCCTGGAGATTACAATTAACATATTAATTTAAAATAATCTAGTTTTGACTAAGACTAATTAATTTCAATAGTACACAAAAACTTTGCTACATGTAGTTCTGTTCCCTGCTCCTTCTTTTGCCCTATTATTGTCATTGTCAAACAAATTACATCTTTATACATTACAAGTTCATCAACACAATTTTAGAATGATTGTTTTATAGAGTGGTCTTTTAAATCATATATGAAAGGAAAATGCTTACAAACAAAAATACAGAATACTCTCTTTTGTGTTTATCTATATATTTATCTTTTCAGTATTCTTTGCTTTTTCATGTGGATTCAAGTTATTGTCTATTGTCCTTGTATTCAACCTGGAAGACTCTTTAGCATTTCTTGTATAGTGGGTCTACCAGTGACAAACTCCCTTGGTTTTTATTTGGAAATGTCTTAATTTCTCCTTCATTTTGAAGGATATTTTTGTTGAATATAAATTTTGTGGGGTTTTTTCTTTTCACACTTGGAAGACAGTGTCCTTCAGGCATCCCTGGTTTCTGATTGAGAATCCATTCTAGGTGATGAATCACTTCTCTCTCACTGCTTTCAAGATTCTCTGTTTTTGGCTTTCAGCAGTTTGTGATGTGTCTTGCTGTAGATCTCTTTGGCTGATTCTACTTGAAATGGTTTAACTTCTGAAATATGCAGGTTAATGTTTTTCATAAAATTTGGAGAGTTTTTTATTATTTTTCCTTCAAATATTCTTTGTGCCCTTCTACTTCCTTTCCTTCTAGGAATTCCATTATGTGTATGTTTGTATGGTTGATGGTGTCCCACAGGTCTCTTATACTCTGCTCATTTGTCTATTCTTTTTTCTTTCTGATCCTCAGACTGGATAATCTCAACTGATCTACCTTCAAATGTGCTGATTCTTGATTCCATTAGTTCAAAGAGCTATTGAGCTCTTCTAGTAATTTTTCACCTCAGATATCGTCCTTTTCCAACTCTAGAATTTCTATGTGGTCCTTTTAAAATAATTTTTATTTCTTTATTGACATTCTCTATTTGGCAAGGCATTGTTCTCATACTTTCCTCTAAGACTTTAGACATATTTTCATTTAGTTCTTTGAAGAATAGCCGGTTTAAAGCACCTGTCTAATAAGTCCAACATCTTGGCTTCCTGAAGGATAATTTCTACTACTACTACTTTTTTTTCCCCCTGTGAACAGGTCACACTTTCCTGTTTCTTTGCATGTCTCATTCTTTTTTATTGAAAACTGTACATTTTAGGTAATATAATGTAGCAACTCTGAACACTTATTCCAAGGCTATAGTTGCTTATTTGTCTACTGACTTGTCTAGGTCTTTTCATTGATATCTATTTCCCCTCCTATATGCAACCTGTTATGTCATTCCTCAGAAGGCACAATTTCAGCACTTTCACAGCCACTTTGACCCCTCCCCTGTCTAGGGATGACACTGGTCCTAGCTGGACTTGCTTTGACTTCTCTTTCTCTGAGGAAAGGACTGTTTCTTTTTATGTTTCTAGATGATCTGTGTCTCTACTGATATTGTAGCCAGATTTAACCTCCACTAATTGCTAGCTGATTGTTCTATTGTTTTTGACAACATTCTGGGTCATAAATTGCTCTACAGTCTGATCCAATTAAATTTGGGGCCCCTTTAAAGGAGTAGTCTTTGAATCAGTCTTTGAGACTTGCTGTGACTCCAGTAGGGCTCTTCCTAGCTACCTATTTCCCTGGTTCTGTCGAAAGTATAACTGGCCCACCATTTCCCTTGTTGCCATCAGTCTCCTCTTAATTGCTAACCACCAAAATCTCCATTGCTTCTGACAATGTGATTAGGCTTGAACTTCTCCATGCTCTGTCTCATGTAAAGTCAGTCCCTTTGAGGAGAACTACAAAGCCCTTTCTTATTCTTATGGCCTGTCTCATTCCCTCACAGAACCTCTGCACCACTGCTTTGATTCTGGGGAAGGAACAGTAGTCCCCTTCTCTTAGAATGATGCCCTTGCTTTACTAGCATGGCACTAAACAGGGACATAGTCCCTCAGCTTTCAGAGATTTTCTCGACCTGCCTTTTCTGGTATGGAATATCTACCTTATGAATGTGCTGGGGTGAGGGCAATCAGGACCCAGTATTCTTGCCTGTCATACCTGGAGTACTACTTCTGCCTTATGTGTGGGTGCTCATAGGTGGAGGAAGATAGTCACAGGCCTCTTGGCCACTCTTGTCTGAAATAGAGCTCCTGCAAACATGAAGCTGGAGGGACATGAGGGATGCCAGCAGTCTTTCCCTTTTGGGGTAAATCTGTAGCCCAAGACTGAGAGCTGAGGGGAAGAGTCCATCTTCTTGATGGTATGCACCTAGAATAGACCTTCAGGGAGGGAGAGGGGGCAGACCATGGCTCAGTGCCACAGACTCTCACTGTTCTTACCAAGAGTTAGTAAAATTTCTTGAATAAGTGTTTTTCCATGTGCTATATGCTCTTAGAATTTTCAGACTTTACATGACAATTTCTTTTAAAATCTTTGCCAGTTTTGGCTGTTTTGCTTGGGAAAGCAGAACTCATCACACACCACTTCAGAAATTCTTCTACTGTGTGCACTAAGTTTTGGGATGGTTTGTTACATAGCATTATTGTGGCAACAGCTAACTAGTACAACAAGTCTCTTTCTCCTAAAATAACACCTGACATTTATGGTTTACTCTGTGCTACCCAAGGGTCAGATATTATTTTTAATCTTCACTTTACATATGATAAGAGTGAAGCTCAACAAGCAGTTATTTCTCTGACATTGGACATAGCAACTTTTTTTCTAGATAGGTCACCTGAGGCAAGGGAAACAAAAGCAAAAATAAACTATTGGGACTATATCAAAACAAAAAGCTTTGGGGCACCTGGGTGGCTCAGTTGGGCATCTGACTCTTGATTTTAGCTCAGGTCATGATCTCAGAGTTGTGAGATCGAGCCCCACATCAACTTGAGGTTCTCTCCCTCTGTCCCTCCCCCCTTGAGCTCACGCTCCCTTTCTCTCTTGAATGGATAAATAAAATCTTTTTTAAAAAATAAATAAAATAGGATGCCTGGGTGGCTCAGTCATTGGGCATCTGCCTTCGGCTTGAGTCATGATCCTGGGGTCCTAGGATCAAGCCCCACATTGGGCTCCCTACTCAGCAGGAAGCCTGCTTCTCCCTCTCCCACTCCCCCTGCTTGTGTTCCTGCTCTTGCCATCTCTCTCTATCAAATAAGTAAATAAAATCTTTTAAAAAATAAATAAAATAAAATAAAAATAAATAAAAAGCTTTTGCACAGCAAAGGAAACAACCAACAAAACTAAAACAAAACATACTGAATGGGAGAAGATATTTGCAAATGACATATTCAATAAAAGGTTAGCATCCAAAATATATAAATAATTTATACATCCCAACACACAAAAAAACTCCCAAGTAATCAAATTTAAAAATGGGCAGAAGACATGAACAGAGATTTCTCCAAAGAAGACATACAGATGGCCAACAGACACATGAAAAGATGCTCAACATCACTCATCATGAGGGAAATACAAATCAAAACCACAATGAGATATCACCTCACATCACACCTGTCAGAATGACTAAACTCAACAACACAGGAAACAACAGATGTTGGTGAGGATGTGGAGAGAAAGGAACCCTCGTGCACTGTTGGCAGGAATGGAAACTGGTGCAGCCACTGTGGAAAACAGTATGAAGTTTCCTCAAAATGTTAAAAATAGAGCTATCTTCATGTTTATAGCAGCATTATTTACAATAGCCAAATTATGAAAGCAGCCCAAACATCCATCGATAAATAATGGATAAAGAAGATGTAGTGTGTGTATATATATATATAATGAAATATTATTTGGCCATGAAAGAGAATGAAATCTTGCCATGTGCAACAACATGGATGGATCTAGAGCGTATAATGCTAAGTGAAATAATCCAGGCAGAGAAAGACAAATAATGTATGATTTCATTCATATGTGGACTTTAAGAAACAAAACAAATGAACAAAAGAAAAAAAGAGAGAAACCAACCAAAAAGCAAATTCTTAACTATAAAGAACAAAGAGATAGTTACCAAAGGGGAGGTGGATGGAGGGATGGGTGAAATAGGTAAATGGGATTAAGAGTACGCTTATCCTGATGAGCACTGAGTAATATATGGCACTGTTGAATCACTATACTGTGTTATCTACATTAGAATTAAAATTTTTAAAAAATGAAAACAAATTCAAAAATAAAATAAAAAAAAAACAGTGAAGTTCAGAGAAATCAAAAAAATTCAGGAAATTTTCCTGTCTGAGTTTCCTCTTTATAAATACAATGCTTATCCTTACTCCATTGGGGGAGAGGGAGAAAGTGGACTAGGTTGTCTCTGAACTCCCTTTCTGCTCTAAAATCCTAAGAGCTTATGACCCAGGTTGCCAGTGCTCTCACCAATAGCACTCAGGCCCTACCTTTCCAGTATCAACTATAGTCAACTCCAACTGCCCTATGTGATCTCTGTGCCTGAGAGTTCTTCCAGAGCCTGCATGTACAGCAGGCCACATATGCAGGGAAATTAAAGCTTAATAAAAGACTAACAGGAGCTGATATATAAATACCCCAGTTCCCTCCTGCCCCAGACTCTGCTTCTGGGGGACCCAAACTAAGACTGAGAATCTGGAAATATTGCTGTGAAGCAGAGGAAACTTGACTGAGTGAAAACTGGAGCTGCGCCAGGTATGGAGAAGGAGTGCATGGTGAAGTATATGTTATGAGCACACAATGGGATCAGCAGTTGGGGAAGCAAGGGAGCAGATGACCAAGAGCTTTTCAAGGGCTTGGGGGAAAACATGTCAAAAGAATTGGAGGGAAGAACAAAGGATCAGGTATAGGTCTGCTCAGACAAAGCCTGGGTACCTGGGGGTGTCTAACCCTCAGTGAGCTCAGACACTAGCAGACAGGGAGTTATCTGTGAAACAGGTCTGTAGCTCTTGTTCACATGGCATTCCAAAATATAGCTCAACTCTTTTTGTTCATGACTCAATTACAACTTTTTCACTATGCTTCTACAATGCAAATCATGATGTAGCCAAGAAACCAAGATTGGGGGGCACATCATGGCCTCTCAACAACTACAAGGAACTTACCCTCAGAATGGAGATTTGGAGTGGTGTAATCTCAAGCCAGTTCCAGCCCTGACATTCCAGAGAAGGGCCAAGTCAGCACAAAGCCATACCTCAAGCCATCCTTAACAAAATTATCCACAGAGTAATACACCAAGCCCCAAGCCAGACATAGTGATAAAGAGGCTTAGCCCATTACATTTCACCTTTCTGTTCATCCACATATTCCCTGCCCTCCAACGGTTCTCCACAGGCCAGGCACATCAAGTCTTCCAGCCCCAACAAGCTCCCTCCAGCATGGCAGCTAAGAGTGTTTGCTTTGGAGCTAAAATGGCTGCGTTGGGATCCTGGCTTATGAGTATGTCTTTAGGCAAGTTATCTACATCTTGTACCTCAGTTTGCTCATCTGTAGAATGAAAATAATAATATTTATCTGAGGAATTATTTTAAAGAGTGTATGTAACAAAGTGAAGAAACCCAGCAGATACTATCTCAACAAAGTGATTAAAGTTAACATCACCAATAATGAGCCATCATGGGCTCCTAGCATGATGCACCAACAAGAACACAACATCACTTCTGTGGTATTACTGCCCCAAATACACCCTGGATTAAATCATGAAGACACATCAGACAAACCCAAATTGAGAGATACTCTACAAAGTAACTGGCACATACTCTTCAAAAATGACAAGGTTATGAAATATAAGGAAAGGCTGAGGGACTATTCTAGATTGAAAAAAAGACTGGCAGAGACAACTAAGTTCAGTACATGATCCAGGATTATATCCTGGCCCAGAAAGGAAGGAAGGTAAAGGAAAGAATTTTTTGTTCTGTTTTGTTTTTGCTATAAAAGATGCTATTGGTACAATCAGTGAAACTTGGTCTGTGCGGATTCCATGGTAGTACAGCCTTAGTGTTAAGTTTCTAATTTTGATGAGTACACTGGCTATGTAGGAGAGTGTCTTAATAAGAGCCTTAGTAAGAAGACTAATTATAGCTATTAAATTAAGCAATTAGTCTGCTCCACACAGTCTATTATATATAATTGTGTTGCTTATCTGTTTAGCAGACAGATGTTTGATCCTTCAGGGTGTTACACGTTTGTAACAATCCTAAGATCTAATATATTGGCATACAAATGTGTTTACCCAGCAGACACTGAATTTGATGTGGATTTGCCAGCACTAGGCCAAGGACAGGAATGCAAAGACCCAAGGGGTGTGTCTGTTCTAGTCGGAGAGACTGAAAATCACCTTAAAGGGAAGAGCAAGGGGTGCCTGGGTGGCTCAGTCAGTTAAGTGTCTGCCTTCTGCTCGGGTCATGATCCTGGGGTCCTGGGATCAAACCCCACGTCGACCTTCCCGCTAGCGGGGAGCATGCTTCTCCCTCTCCCTCTGCTCCCCTGCTCCTGCTCTCTCACTCGCTCTCTCTATCTCAAATACATTAATAAAATCTTTTACAAAAGGGGAGGCGGGGGAAGTGCAAGAGGATGCAGGGTACTGATTGGTGAGACAAGAAGAATAATAGGAATTCAAAGGAGGGAAAGGAATCTGTATAGAATAAAGACAGAAATGAAAGGAAGACATAGCAAGATCAAAAAAGCCTTGTTTAAAATTACGTTTTATGTGTTTTCTGTGAGGTGAGTTTGGGCTTGCCTGTAAAGGTGAAAAGACAAAAAGTGGCATGTGTTCAAGGATAGTCCCTGTAGCCTCTGGAAATTCATGGCTAAAGAAGTCATATCCATACATCACATTACCACGCAACCATTAAAAAGAGTTGATCTTCTCCCTGTAAGTCACAGTTGTGGTAATTTGGAGGAGGTTGTGACTGGGAGGGAGCAAGTGAGGCAGGCTGGGAGCTGGGATGTGTTCTATGTCACGAGGAGTTGGTGGTGACACAGGTGTGAACATCTGCAAAAAATCAAGCCCCACACTTAAGATTGCACTTTACCATATGTAAGTTATAGCACAATTTTTTAAAAGCTTTAAAAAATTATTCTCTTTATATATTGATTAGGAATTATCCAGGGTATACTGGTAAATGAAAAATGTATATACAACAATGTATATAGAATGCAATCGTGAAGGGGGAGGGGTTTCAATAAAGGAAACGTATACACTTTGATCCTCATCTTTCCTCAAACTTCATTAGAAGGGAGTAGGAGAAATGAGGGAGGCACCGTCACCAGGAGAGAAGAGAAGGGATGGCTATGGGCCTGGTGAAAGGACCACATGTGGGAAAGGTAGTCAAGGGAAGGGAAAATATTAAAGCAAGGGAAAATCTAAAGCATGGAGAAAGTAAAGGTGCTTCCATTGTTACTTTAACACCTGAGATTACGTGTGTTGCGTGGGTTTAAATCATTTCAAGCTAACAGTTCTGAGGGATGAGAACTAGGCATATGCATGATCTTGGACGGTGTGTCAGGAAGTCTAGATTGGAAGTGGCTTTAAAATTGTGTTTTTCTCAACAAACTAAAGTCCCATGTCAGATTCTATAGCTCCATTTTGTAATAGATTTAAAACTCAACCAAGCACTCATGTATTAAAATTGGGTAGGCACTTACCTACACACCTACACAGACACACATGGCCAGGAGGGCTCAGGAAACCTGTTGTGCAGAGGTTCACCATGTGAAACCGCTGTTTGATTTTTGAAAAGACCCCCCCCACACACACACACACAACCCACTCCTACCCCCACCCCAGTCCACCCCCATCTTCTGGTTGTATACTGCCACCTAGTGTCCCTTCAACAAACTGACACCAAACACATTCTCAGAAATGTGAATTCAGAAATAATGGAATATATAAGGTGAAGAATGAGGCATTTTATTATGATTGAAAATATATTAGAAACTAATCTATACAGGGGCACCTGGGTGGCTCAATTGGTTAAGTGACTGACTCTTAATTTCAGCTCAGGTCATGATCTCTGTATCCTGAGATGGTGGGCCGTGTAGGGCTCCATGCTGGGTGTGGAGCCTGCTTGGGATTCTCTCTCTCTCTCCCTTTGCCCCTCACACACACACACACGCGTGTGCTCTCTTGTTCTCTCTCTCTCTTTCTCTTTCTCTCTCAAAAAAAGAAAACTAGTCTATATATATATATATGCATGGATGCTTGTGTAAATATAAAATACCTCTGGGGAATATAAACAAGCTGTTACCAGGAAGGGGAACTGGGTAGCTGGGAAAACCATCACTGTATACAATTTTATACCTTTTAAATTTGAGCCATAATTATGTATTGTTAATTGAAAAAATAAGCAAAGTTTAAAAAGAAAAAATCTATTAAATTTTGTTGGTATGTTAACCAGGGGCCCATCTTTCCTTCATTCATTGATTTATGTACTTAACAAATACTTAGTGAATGCTTACTATGTGCTGGGCACTGTCTGAAGGAACAAAGGCGAAGGAAACAGACACATTCCTGCACTCCTAGAGTATATAGACTCTACTGAGAGGATGGCCTGGAACAGCACATGTTGACAGTTAACAGAACCCAGTGAATCTGGGTCCTAGGATGAAGGACCATGAGGAGCAGGCGTCCCAGGCTTGCGTCACTGAGATGGCAAATAATCATCTTCTATTTGCTTTAGATCTATGGTGGGGTCTCCTGCTTATTAATATACAAGGGTGGGGGCAGAGCAAGATGGCGGAGGAGTAGGAGACCTGGATTTCATGTCCTCTCAGGAATTCAGCTGGATAGGGATCAAACCATTCTGAACACCTACAAACTCAACAGGAGATCGAAGAAAAGAAGAGCAACAACTGTCTCATCAGAAAAGCTACCACTTTCTGGAAGGTAGGACCTGCGGAGAAGTGAATCCGAGGCGATATTCGGGAGGATAGATGGCGGGGGAGGGGCCTCCGTCGGCCGCTTCTGGCAAGTGATAGAACCACGGAGCACAAAATCGGAACTTTTAAAAGTCTGCTCCGCTGAGGGACGTCACTCTGGTGGCTAAGCGGGGGGTGGAACCCTCCGGGACAGTGTGGTCTCAGGACCCTTGGGGTCACAGAAAGACCAGGGGTGCATGAGTGTGGCAGAGCTCCCAGGCAACGAAGCAGGGAAGCCGGCTGCAGAGGCGGAGCCCAGGCGCAGGCTCTCAGCTCGGGGTTGCCATAAACCGTGATCCGCGGCACAGTCGGGCCACTGTTCCTCCAGCAGGGACTCAACAAGTGGCAGATCCGGGGAGACTCCCCTTCCTCCCCCGGGAGGAGCCGCGCGGGAGTGCACCGCAGGGATCTGCTGGGTTTGGAGACTCCACATGAGTCGGGTGCCAGAGATAGAAACGCACGGTCACAGGCCGG
>NC_138378.1:43172316-43192494 GCF_054177405.1 Leptonychotes weddellii
GGAGGGTATGTGCTCTGGTAAGTGCTGTGGATTGTGTAAGATTGTTGAATCTCAGATCTGTACCTCTGAAACAAATAATGCAATATATGTTAAGAAAAAAAAAGAAGAAGAAGAAGAAGGTAGCAGGAGGGGAAGAATGAAGTGGTGGAAATCGGAGGGGTAGACGAACCATGAGAGACGATGGACTCTGAAAAGCAAACTGAGGGTTCTGGGGGGGAAAGGGGTGGGAGGATGGGTTGGCCTGGTGGTGGGTATTGAGGAGGGCACATTCTGCATGGAGCACTGGGTGTTATGCACAAACAATGAATCATGGAACACTACATCTAAAACTAATGATGTAATGTATGGGGATTAACATAAGAATTAAAAATATATATATCACAAGGGTGATCTAATGAGTATTTTATTTACTCAAGAGCTGAAACACACACATTCTTCCCAAATACACATGGTCAATTTACAAATAGTAGCTGCAAAGCTAGTCTCAAAAAATGTCAAAGAATGGGTATTACAGAGATTACATCTCCAGACCACAATGCAATCAAGTGAGAATTTATTAAGTAAAAGGTTAATTTTAAAAATTCATTCAAAAACTTAAAAACATGTTTCTAAACAACTCATGGGACAGAGAGATATTATAGTGGAATTTAGAAAAAATTTTCAAGCTGACAATTATAAAAAGACAATATAGCAAAATTTGTAGGACAGAGTTAATACGATACTTGAAAATTTAAAGCTTTAAATGCATATATTAGGAAAGAAGTTTGAATATTAATGAGATAATTAATTAGGAAAAGAAAAAACAGAATACACTCAAAGAAAGTAGGACAAAAGAAATAATAAAGATGAGAGAAATTTTAAGATATCAAACATACAATGGAGGTGTTTAACAAAGGCAAAAGTTAGTTCTTGTGGGGAAAAAGCAACAAAATTTTTAAATTTCTAGGACTGTTGATCAAGAAAAACAAGAGAGGGCACAAATAAGTAATATTATGAGTAAGAGAGAGGCTCTAACTACAAATGCTAAGGAGGTAAGATATGAGCAATGTTATGCCAATAAAGTTGAAAACTTTGGTGAAATGGGCAAAGTTCTCACTAGAAATACACCAAAATTGCCTGACAAAGATATAGAACACTTGAATGATTAGAAATGGAATCAGCAATTTAAAATAGTCTATATAGAAAATAGGCATATTCTCTCAAACATGCATGGAATAGAAAATTCAAACCATACACAAACTCTTAGAAGATTTTTTTTATTTTCCAACTCCCTTGGTAAGGCTAATATAACCATGACAGTATATCCAAACAAGTACAATATAAAAAACAAAATTAGAAGCTAACCTCTCTTATGAACACAGAAACAAAGAGCCTAAACACCATGTTAGCAAATCAAATCCAGCAATGTATAAAAAAACGTGCTTTCTGGGGAACCCTCTTACACTGTTGGTGGGAATGCAAACTGGTGCAACCACTCTGGAGAACAGTATGGAGGTCCCTCAAAAAGTTGAAAATAGAGCTATCCTATGACCCAAGGGGCACCCCAATGTTTATAGCAGCCATGTCCACAATAGCCAAACTATGGAAAGAGCCAAGATATCTTTCTATTTCGATGAATGGACAAAGATGTGATATATGTACACACTGGAATATTATTCAGCCATCAAAAATAATGAAATCTTGCCATTTGCAATGTCATGGATGGAACAGGAGGGTACTATGCTAAGTGAAATAAGTCAGTCAGAGAAAGACAAATACCATATGATTTCACTCATATGTGGAATTTAAGAAACAAGGCAGATGAACATAACGCAAGGGAAGGAAAAATAAAACAAGATGAAAATTGAGAGGGAGGCAAACCATAAGAGATGCTCAACTTTAGAAAACAAACTGAGGGTTGCTGGAGGGGAGATGGGTGGGGGAGATGGGGTAATTGGGTGATGGGTATTAAGGAGGGCGTGTGATGTAATGAGCACTGGGTGTTATATCCAACTGATGAATCACTAAATTCTACCTCTGAAACTAATTTTTAAAATGTGCTTTCTGGGCGCCTGGGTGGCTCAGTTGGTTAAGCGACTGCCTTCAGCTCAGGTCATGATCCTGGAGTCCCTGGATCGAGTCCCGCATCGGGCTCCCTGCTCGGCAGGGAGTCTGCTTCTCCCTCTCCCACTCCCCATTTGTGTTCCCTCTCTCGCTGTGTCTTTCTCTGTCAAATAAATAAATAAAATCTTTAAAAAAAATAAAAAAAATAAAATGTGCTTTCTATTGGGAATCAGGAGTGATTCAACATCAAAATTGAGAAAACTTAGATGATTGCCGCAATAGATTAATAAAATGTACAAAATAAAATTCAACATCCATTAATGATTTTTAAAAACTCTTAAACTGGATTAAAAACTCTTATTAAAGTTTTCTTAATCTGATAAAGGGCATCTTCATATTTAATGATTAAAAAGTTAAGGGCCTTCATGGAAGGGAGAACAGCATATACACAGCTGCTCAGGGAGTTAAACAGGACAATCATCCACACCAGTCCATCTCTGATAGTTAACCCAATCACCCCGAACACTATTTACTCTTGTTATAGCCACACTTCTTGGGGTCCCAACTAGATTATCACTATGGTGCAGGTGGCCTTTGTTGACCATATATCAGGAAGTCAAAGGAGACCTTGTAATGGCCAATGTAGCAGGCAGAAATAATAAAAGCTAACCTCCTCTAGGCACAAGGAAGTTTTCCCTCACATTTTTCATGCATGTACTAGATTTTGGAAAATGGAAGGCTAGCCATCAGTGCAGAGGATCTGACTTTTCTGGAGAGTTAAGAAAGAAGAATTTGAATGGGAAGGCAGTAATTTGTGGTTATACTCTTCAGGGAATCGGAAGTGACTAAGATATTCTATTATCAAAATGACCTATGAGCAATGGGTGTCTTAGAAAAAAATTCCCCCAAAACAAATGCTGAAGAAGGAGTGTAAGTAGTTGGGGAGCTTGGGTGGCTCCGTCTGTTAAGCATCTGCCTTCAGCTCATGATCACAGGGTCCTGGGATCGAGCCCCACATCGGGCTCCCTGCTCAGCAGGGAGTCTGTTTCTTCCTCTGCCCCTCTGCCACTCATGCTTCCTATCTCACTTTCCCTTTCCCTCTCTCAAATAAAAATAAATAAAATCTTAAAGAAAAAAGGAGTACGAGTAGTTTACTTGGAAGGTGACCCCAGAAAACACTAGTAGGGTGGGAAATAAGACAGGGACAGGGAATAAGCCAGTATATGTCACTGCTCTGGGCAACAGGGGCTCAATTCCACTATACAACTTGCCAGAGTGTTGTCCTACTTGAGGTGCAAGGAAGGGAGAGGCAAAGGATCCAGGGTATTCACACCTGTTGTTGGCTGAGGGGCAGCATTAGCTCCCTGGCACTTCCAGTTTTGGGGCATGCTTGAGCCAAAAGAAAGTTGTCATGGGGAGAATCACCAGTGACTGCAGTGGGAAGGATATGGGCAGGAAGGGCACTGGTACCTTCTGCTACCAGGGCACTGTGGAGTCCATGTTATACTGTTTCATGTAACAGATCTGCAGCTGTCCTCCTGGACAGATGTGAGTAGGTGGACAAATCTGAACAAGCATCTGCACAAAATAATGGGCTTCCTCCACTCTGTCCTTAGTCACATTGGGCAAACTGAGGCAACTTAGTAACTCATCTACCTCTTCTTAAAACTTCCTCACCTCCCAAAGGTAGGGCCAGTCATGCCTCCCTGCTGTCAGAGCACTTGCACACATTTTCTGCCATATCTCATATCGTTGGTATCTGTCCCATTTCCTGCATGTCCACAACAGGTGCCAATTGGCTTCCATCATCTTTCACCTGCAGGACTGAGCTGCTACTTCTTGGCTGACCAGTGAAAACTACAAAAGCAGTATAATTAATCTATGCATTCCTTCAACAAATATTTATTGGGCATTGTCTTGCTTTGGGTTTCCCCAAAGGCAGTCTGAGACAAGAGCTTAGATCTAAGTAGTTTATTTGGGAAAGGGGGCCAAGGAAGAAGGAAAAGCCAACCCAAGGGGCTGGGCATGAATGAGCTGGTTACCACTGTGAGCAACTGAGGCTCAATCCAACTCCTATGAAGCACGGAAGGCTGAAGCATTCAACCCCAATTAGTTAAGGGTTAACTTCCCTGAACTTCCAGATTGTGCCTGCTCCCAAGGCTGCCAGAGAAAGTTCTAAGGTAAGCTCTAAAGAGGACAACAAAGAACTACTTGAGGTGGCAGCATTCATGGGAACTCTCCACCACCACTGGAGAGTTGAAGTCAGAAGTGGACTGAGGGAATAAGGTAACAATAGTGTCTGCTCCATGTACCTACCACATACCAGGCAGAGTGCTAGGTGCTGGCCATGCAACAACTATCAGGACAAACCACTTCCTCACTTCCATGGAATTTACTTTTCAATGTGGTATAAAGAACATACCAATACACAAATCAGCAAATAAATAATGATGGGCTTGAAAAGTACTATGAAGTAAATAAAGAAAAGGGGGGGGAAAGAACCACTCTAGATAAAATGGTTTGATGAGATGACATTTGAGTTGAGTCTTAAAGGATGAGAAGAATCTATGTCTCAGTCCATTGGGACTGCTATAACAAAAATAACATAAATTGGGTGGTTTATAAATAGCAAACATGTATTTCCCACAGTTCTGGGGGCTTGGAAAGCTAAGATCAAGGCACTGGCAGATTCAGTTTCTAAGGGCTGTCTTCCTCAGAGTGCTGCCTTCTCACTGTAACTGCACATGACAGACGGGGCAAGGGATCTCTCTGGGGTCTCTTTTATAAGGGCACTAATCACATTCATCTCCCAAAGGCCCTAATACTATCACCTTCAGGGTTATATGAACATATGAATTTGGGGGGTACACATTCAAACTATAGCGGTTTGCTAAGCAAAGACCTGGGGGAAGAGCTTTCCAAGCAGTGAATGGCATATACAAAAGCTCATGTCAGTAAAATTGACAAATTCTAGAGACTCTAGGAATGAAATATGGTGAAGTTGATTTTATGAGTGAGGTGGACAAAGCAAGGCCATCACAGTTCCATGAACAGAATTTTCAAAATATTAGAACAAATGTAAATTGAAACTGTATGTGAGATAGAATTTTTCTTTTTTTTTTTTTAAAGATTTTATTTATTTATTTGAGAGAGAGAGAATGAGAGAGAGAGAACACATGAGAGGGGATAGGGTCAGAGGACAAAGCAGACTCCCTGCCGAGCAGGGAGCCCGACGCGGGACTCGATCCAGGGACTCCAGGATCATGACCTGAGCCGAAGGCAGTCGCTTAACCAACTGAGCCACCCAGGCACCCGAGATAGAATTTTTCAAACAGTGGATTGACAAAGATCCAAAGGTTTGTAACGATTCCACTGGGGAAATGTGGGGAAACCCACACTCCTATACGTTACTGTGGGTGTGTCAGTTAGTAAATGTCTAAGGAGCAATTTAGCCATATGTATCTAATATTTAAAAGAAAAGGGGGAGAGGGGACATATTCTTTACCATAGCAATTCTAAGAATTTTTCCTATAGGTATAACCACACATGCACACAAAAATAGTCCTCTAGGATCCTGTAGCATTATTCATGATAGCAAGCATCGGGAACAAGGGACCATATGAGCTAACTGAGGTATAAACAACCAAGTCTCAGCGGTTTGACCTGGTGAAGGAGGGCAGCGCCCAACCAGGGGCTTACGGTGATGACATGCCCCGTGCCCAGTCCTGGTCTACGTATGTTGCCCCTACATCCTGTCTAGTTAGCATAGACTCACTCTCGAAAGTGCCACCATCTTGACCACAGACTTAGGAACACCGTGTGCTTCAGGAACCCACTAATGGTCCTCCCACAGTCTCCCCATCACTGGCCCCACACCACCTCGAGATGAGATGGGTTTCCAAACCAGCCCCAGAAGAGGCACGCGCACAGCTCATTGGCCAGACGCTGTTACATGGGCAGCCGAACCGCAAGAGAAGCTGGGAAGGCAGCTCCTGGGCTGGGCAGAGCAAAATGGGACTGACTAAGCGGACATCTGGGCAGACCCTACCACCATGATCCTTAAGTAAACTGGGAGCCTACGTGGATGATTAACCCAAGTCAGGAGCTGACGACCCACCTTGGCAGCACCTAGGAAGAGTTAGGAAAATGGGGGTCAAGAACAAGAGAGATTCATCGCACTGCCTATTGTGTTGTAGTTGCATTTTCTGTCACGTATTACCTTCAAAAAAGAAGGGGGGGGGCTTTAGGTATGGAGGGACCCAAGGAAAATTCAAAACTTCCTCAGGCTGGTCAAGGTCAAGGTTGTGAGGTTATGGTGTAACTCCTCGGCCAGCACCGCAGCCTGCCCTGCCGCGCAGAGGAACCCCTACAAGCTGCGACAGGAGCCGAATCCGGCCGGCGAGGGCTGCACTGGGGCGCTGGAAGCCAGACAGGTAAAGACCCAGGTCAAAGCCGACACTAGCCGAAACTAGCCTGAAGGGAACGAGAACTACCCAACCAGAAAACACGGCCGCGCCTGCGCAGCAGAGCCCGCTACGCCCCGTCCGTACGCCGCGCCTGCGCGCTGGGCCCCAAACGCCCAGCTCCGCCCGGCCTGTGACACGACGTGCACGTGGGCGGGGCTCAGGCTCGCGGGATCTGCCGGCTCGTGGCCTGTGGGCGGAGGCCCTGGTAACGCCGGCCCCGGAGCGAGAGCAGGGAAGCTTCCTCGGTCGCCCGCGTGCTCTCGGGAAACGGAACCTCCCTCCGTGGTAGGGCAGAGGGGACCCTGCAGGGTAAGGGCGGGCCTGAGGCGCGTGTGGGGCTGGCGGGGTCCGCCGGGCCCAGGTAGCTGCACGTGGGCAGCCCGGCGTGCGGCGCGCTGGAGTAGGGGTCCGAGTGGAGGAGGGTCGGGGCCTGGGGGGTCCAGACGCACACACCTGTCAGCTCCTGGGTCTCTAGCAGTGGCTCCTGCAGGCGGACTCTCGGTTATTCGCACGCGGGTCTTCCCTCTTGCTGCCTTCTTGTCCTGGCTCCATTAGTCTTCCCAGAACTCTGGACTCCGCTGACCTGTGAGGGGAACAATCCGTGTTCTAGAAACTGGGTGGGCCAGACAGCAAGGGTCTCTACCCCCAGGAATCCTGGAGCTTCCTGCATTCATTCATTCAGCATTTGCTGACCCGCTTCCCAGGGCTGTGCCAGGTGCAGGAGATCCAATAGGGGAAGGACTGGCAAGGCCCCTTCCCTCCTGGGCCTCACAGCCCAGTTGGGAAGCCCAAGTAACAGGCAAGATAGTGCCATTCTGACAGTACTGCAGATGTGAGGACAATAAATTCTGACATTGCTGTGGTGACCAGAAGAAGAGCTCAAGGTGGTTCTGCCTGAGCTGAGGCATGAGCCAGCAGTGCTCCAGGCTACCAGAGAGAGAGAGACCCTGAGGTGGATAGAGCTGGACACCAGGCTCGACTCCCTTCAGTGGAAAGCCTTGAAGAGGCAGGAGAGTAAAAGAGAAGGGACAGATGGGCAGGGGGCCATGGAAGGAAGGGTGGTGGTTATCTTAAGTTCAGCTAGGAGCCATAGAATGGTTTTAAGGGTTGGAGGAAAGCCTGAATTGTTTTTGTAGATTATGATGAGCAAAGTCCTCCATATCCCAGGCGTCATCCAAAAGAATCATTCACCCAGAAGTGCCTGGGTAGCTCCAGTTGTCCCTCCACACACGTGTATTCCAGGATCATGCATACCAGGCCATACATTCTTCAGGATCCTGTGGAGGTCCTAGCCCATAGCCTCCCCCACCCCACCCCCCCGCACCCCCAGTGAGGGAATCTGAAACTCTAGGAGGGAGGTTCCTTGGGGATAGGTGGATAGCAACTGTGATTACAAGGGCTTTCTGACCCACTGTGCAGGAGCCGTGATGGATGGGGGATTAGGTTTTGTCTGGGGAAGGTTCTGTTGGGGGGGGGAGCATAGTAGTATAAACCCAGAAATTGTTTTCTGTACCCCCCATTCCTTCCCTCGTAAGCATCAGTTGGCTAATATGTGTGTCTGTCTCCCTTGTGGAACCTAATATGAAAACCAGAGAGGTGGACAACCATGTAAAGAGATCTTGGAAGAGCTTCCCCGCCCACTGTGTCTTGTGAAAAGGAAACAACTGGTGGTGTTAACAGGGCTGACTCATGTATGTATACTTTTTTTCAGAGAAGGAGAGAAAAGTCAATTTAAACCTCTAGGAGAATAAGTGGTGGTTTGTTAATGTCGTTTAATTTTGGATAGGTTTTTAGCATATGTGGCAGTCATTGCACACATGGCTCTTTTGTGTACTTTAACTGAAAACCTTGAAGAAACTGGCTAACAGATTGTGTGGCCACTGATCCAAATCAGATAAAGCTTGTATCTCCCAAGAGCTCACCTGCCTTCCCCAGCTCCTAGAAAGCTAGCTGAGGGATGGGGCAGGCACCT
Organism: Leptonychotes weddellii; assembly: GCF_054177405.1. Lineage (NCBI taxonomy): Eukaryota > Metazoa > Chordata > Mammalia > Carnivora > Phocidae > Leptonychotes > Leptonychotes weddellii. The sequence continues at coordinate 43,180,798 of NC_138378.1, forward strand.
GCCTCCGGCATCACTACTCCATACCCAAATTCTCCCTGACCCCGACCTCCACCTGACACAGGGCAGCCCCCAACAGGAGCCAGACGGGAGCAAGGTTTGCTGAGCCAAACCTCTCTTGGCCTTTGTGCACCTTACATCCTGCCCCACCCTACTCCCAACCTACTCCTTATTCCGCACCTGGCTTACCTTCCTTATAGCCTTGTTCTAGATTCTCTCTCTCTCCTTTAAAGGACAAAATTAAAGCTGAGTTGTTTTCTTGAGCGGACCTCTAGGAAGGACCTGATTGACACATTTACACTATGGTGTTAGTGGTGCTCATGGAAACGTGATTTGCTCCTCTGGAAGTTGTCTCATAGTACTTAGTATTACTGAACACCTTAACCCAATGGAGTGAAACTGGCTTTTAGGTTTGAGCCTTTAGGACATGGAGGTGCCTATGGGCCAGGCTCTTCCTGGCTCTGTCCTCCCTTAAATGTTATTTTCGGTTTGGACTCTGTTTATGTCATGCTGAGCCTGTTGGTGTGTAACTGTGACAATTATATGCATGTAATTTTATGTGAGTATTTTTTGGTTGTCTAGAGTCTTAACATTAATAGGGAAAGTGAAATGATGGAGCACATTTAATTTGGAGACAGAAGCCAGAAAGTCTTGTCTGTGCCTTGCTACATGCCAGCTGTGTGATTCCAGACAAGTCTGTTTCCAAATATTCCCTGGGCCTTGGCGCTGTTATATGTAAATAAGTTGTTGTCTGTTGTGTGGTATAAGTGCTGGCCTTGTGGGTCTCTGTTAACAGGATGTAGCATATGTAAAGGGTATTTTTTTAGTGGGTAGACAAATTTAACAAAGAGCAACCTTTGCCTCAAAATTTGCTATACTACCTGTTAATCTGATCATGTAGGTCATGGTTCTTAGAGTAACATAGGACATGATAAAAGTTGATTATGTAAAAGGGTCTTATACCTGTGCTGCCCTGGCCCACTGGTCGAGAGGGACAGGAGAGCAAGCAAAAAAAAAAAGAAAAAAGGAGGGATCTTAGGGGCGCCTGGGTGGCTCAGTCGTTAAGCATCTGCCTTCGGCTCAGGTCATGATCCCAGGGTCCTGGGATCGAGCCCCGCATCAGGCTCCCTGCTCCACGGGAAGCCTGCTTCTCCCTCTCCCACTCCCCCTGCTTGTGTTCCCTCTCTCACTGTGTCTCTTTGTGTCAAATAGATAAATAAAATCTTAAAAAAAAAAAAGGATCTTATAAAACACTGAGTTATGTTAGTATTACTTTTGTGTCCTTATTCATCCTTAGAGATAGCTGCTTTAGAACATTGTCTATAAATACTTTTTGTTTAATGATCTGTTAGCAATGGAAAACTCTGGGTTACAGTAACCTAACGAAGGAAGGCCTGTGAGAAGGCTAGTTGTAGGGTGAGCGCTGGCTACCTGGGGACGGGCATTCCCCAGGTCACATCTCAGCCTCTGCTCGTCCCTGGGTCTTCTGTCATTGATGTCTTCACTCCTGATCTTAGCTAACATCCTTTTACTGCGGATCATTTCCCAGGTCCCAACCCCAAACCTGCTATCTCACAAGGGTCAGTTCCATTTCTGACTGATGTTCTGCTGTCATTTCAAACTTGACATGTTGAAAACCTGGTCACTGTAGTCTCCTGCCCAAATGGCCTACTTCTGTTGGTGGTCATCGTCTGGGTCCTGAAGCATTGCTGATGGCTCCATCAGCTAGCCTCCTTCACCAGCAAGTAGTATTGACTGAGTGGCTGCTGGGCTCTGGCCTTGTGTCAGGGTTGGAAGACCCAGGGAAGAGTGGGCTGGTCCCCGTTTCTAGAGAGGCACCCTAACCAGAGAGAAGAAAGGCACAAATGAATAGCTCCACATACTGCTTACTTAGGGAGTGGAAGTGTATAGAGCACCAAAGAGCCCAAGAGAGAAGCCTCTAGCTGCCAAGGTTCAGAGTGGCAGTAAGCATCTTGGGTAGATTTTGTAGAGGTATGGAGAAAGGACCAACAGAACAAGATCTTAAAAAAAAAAAAAAGTTTAAGGCAGAAAGAATCTCAATAAGGCATGACCTGCTACTGCTGTTGAGAGAGTGAGGCAGGACTGAAACTTTAAAACATTTGATGCAATGAGCAGGCCCAGCCCTCTTCCTTCTCCCACCACCACTGCCTTTAGTCCTGTGCCCACAGAACTCATTTATGTTACCTGCCTGGCCTCAGAGCCATTAAAGGATTTTTTTTTCTTATGATAAAATACATATAAAATTTACCATTTCAACGATTTTAAGTATACAGTTAGTGGCATTCATTACATTCACATTGTTGTGCCCATTACAGCCATCCATCTCCAGAACTTTTTCATCTTCCCAAACTGAATCTCTGTACTCATTAAACAATAGCTCCTCATTCCCTGCCTTAGCCCAACCCCTGGAACCACTGTTCTACTCTCTGTCTCTGGATTTGACTACTCTAGGTAATTCATAATAAGTGGAATATTAGTTCAGTTGTGACTGACTTACTTCATTTAGCATAGTGTGTTCAAGGTTCATCCATGTTGTAGCATGTGTCAGAGTTTCCTTCCTTTCTAAGGCTGAATAATAATCTATTGTGTATGTACACCACATTTTCTTTATCCATTTATCTATCAATGGATTTTTGGGCTGCTTCCATCTCTTGGCTATGTGAATAATGTGGCAGTGAGCTTTCAATTCTTTTTCTGATATAATGCGTTTCTGCATTTCTGATGCAGAAATAAGATTGTTGGATCAATATGGTGATTCTATTTTTAGTTTTTGAGGAGCTTCCATACTACTCTCACTAGTGGCTCAACCATTTTATAATCCCACAGAGGGGGACGTCTAGGTGGCTCAGTCAGTTAAGCGTCTGCCTTCGGCTCAGGTCATGATCTCAGGGTCCTGGGATCAAGCCCTGCATTGGGCTCCCTGCTCAACAGGAAGCCTGCTTCTCCCTCTCCCTCTGCCTGCGGCTCCCCCTCTCCCCCTGCTTGTGCGCAAGCACTCTCTCTCTTTCTCTCTGTCAAATAAATAAAATCTTTAAAATATATCCCACAGAGGTTCTAATTTCTCCACATCCTTTCCAACACTTGTTATTTTTTGTTGTTTTATGTGGCTATCCTAATGGTTGTGAGATGATAAGTCATTGTGGTTTTGCACATCTTATGATTAGTGCTGTTGAGCATCTTTTCATATGCTTGTTGGTCATTTATATATCTTTAAAGAGGTGTGTATCCAGTTGCTCTGCATGTATTCATACTATGAATTAAGTTGCTTGGTTTTTTTTCATTGTCGAGTTTTAGTTCTCTATATTCCAAGTATTAATCCCTGATCAGATATGATTTGCAAATATGTCCTCCCATCCTGTGGGGTGCCTTTTTTCTCTGTGGTTAGTGTCCATTGATGCATGAAGTTTTTTTAATTTGTCACATTTGTCTTTTTGCTTTTGCTGTCCTGTTTTTGCTTCTGGTACTTATCCAAGAAATCATTGCCAAATTCAATGCTACAAAGCTTTTCTACTATATTTTTTTCTAGGAGTTTGTTTTATAGTTAGGTCTTCAATCCATTTTGGGTTAATTTCTGCATATGGTGTAAGGTAGGATCCAACTTCAGTCTTTTTTAGGTGGATATCCAGTTTTCCCAGTACCATTTGTTAAAGAGACCGTCCTTTCCCCCATGAATGGTCTTGGTACCCTTGTCAAAGATCATTTTACCATGTACATGAGGATTTATTTCTGGGCTTTCTATTCTGTTTCATTGGTCTTTGTGCCTGTCTTGATACCACTACCACAAGTTGTTTATTCCTGTGGCTTTATTTTGAAATCAGGAAGTATGAGGCTTCCAACTTTGTTCTTTTTCAGGATTGTTTTGTGATTTGGGGTCCCTTGAGATTCCTTATGAATTTTAGGATTTTTTTTTTCTGTCTCTGCAAAAAAAAAAATCATTTGGATTTTTATAGGGATTGCATTGAATCTGTGGACCACTGTAGCTAGTATTGATACCTTTATCAATATTAAGTCTTCTCATCCATGAACACAGGCTATCTTTATACTATTTATTTGACTCTTAATTTTCTTTCAGCTATGTTTTGTAGTGTTCAGGGTACAAGTCTTTCACCTCCTTGGTTAACTTTATTCTTAAGTATTTTATTGTTTTTGATGCTATTGTAAATAGAATTGTTTTCTTAAATTCTTTTTCAAATTGTTCATTATAATGGATAGAAACAACCGATTTTTGTGTGTTAATATTGTGTTCTGTAACCTTGTTGAATTTATTAGTTCTAACAGTTATTTTCCTTTCCTGTGGAATCTTTAGGGCTTTCTACATGTAAGATCATGTAATCTATGAACAAATAATTTTACTTCTTCCTTCCTAATTTGCATGCCTTTTATTTCTTTTTCTTTCCTAATTGGTCTGGCTAGAACTTCCAATACTATGTTGAATGGAAGTGTTGAAAACAGACCTCCTTTCTTGTTCCTGATTTTAAAGTAAAAGTTTTCAGTTTTTCACCACTGAGTATGATGTTAACTGTTGGGTTTGCATATATGGCCTTAATTATGTTGAGGTAGTTTCCTTCTATTTTTGTTTGTTGGTTGTTTTCATTATGGAAAGGTATCAGATTTGATTAAATGTTTTTTCTGCATCGATTGAGATGATCATATCAATTTTTCCCTTTATTCTGTTTTTTTTTTTTAAGATTTTATTTTTATTTATTTCAGAGAGGGAGTGTGTGGGAGCAAGGGGAGGAGCAGAGGGAGAGGGACAGGCAGACTCTGTGCTGAGCACAAAGTCCAGTGTGGGGCCAGATCTCACGACCCCAAGATCATGACGTGAGCCAAAATCAAGAGTTGGATGCTTAACTGACTGAGCCACCCAGGCGCCCCTCCCCCGTTTATTCTGTTAATGTGATATATTTGCCTTGATGGATTTTCAAGTCTTGAACCATCTTTGTAGTCCAGGAATAAATCCCACTTGGTCCCTTTGCTATGTGGTTGAATTCAGTTTGCTGTTATTTGTCAAGGATTTTTGCGTCACTATTCATAAGGAATGATGGTCTATATTTTTTTGTAGTGTCTTTGTCTGGTTTTGGTGTTAGGGTAATGCTGGCCTCATAGAATGAGTTAAAAAGTGGTCCCTTCTCTTCATTTTTTGGGAAGATTTTGGAATTCTTTTTTTTTTTTTTAGATTTTTATTTATTTTTTTGACAGAGAGAGATATAGCGAGAGCAGGAACACAAGCAGGGGGAGCGGGAGAGGGAGAAGCAGGCTTCCCGCAGAGCAGGGAGCCCAATGTGGGACCCGATCCCAGGACCCTGGGATCATGACCTGAGCCGAAGGCAGACGCTCAACGACTGAGCCACCCAGGCGCCCATTTTGTTTTTTTTTTTTTTTAGAAGATTTTGGAATTCTTGAAATGTTTGGTAAAATCAGAGGTGACTAACAAGTCAGTATTCATTTGGTCCAGGGCTTTTCTTTGTTGGGAGATTTTTGATTACTGATTTGGTCTCCTTACTAGTTATAGGTCTTTAGATTTCTTCATAATTCTTCTTTGTAGGTTATGTGTTTCTAGGAATTTGTTGATTTCATCTAGGTCATCCAATTTATTAGTGTACAACTGTTCATAATACTCTCATAAGCATTTTCATTCTATAAAATCAGTAGTAATGTTCCCTCTTTCATTTCTGATTTTAGTTATAATTTGAGTCTTTTCTCTTTATTAGTCAAGATAGCTAAAGGTTTCAGTTATGGTGATCTTTTCAAAGAACCAACTCTTGGTTTCATGGACTTTTCTCTCTTGTTTTTCTATCCTCTATTTATCCTGCTTTAATTTTTATTGTTTCTTTTCTTCTAGCTTTGTGTTTAATTCTTTTTTGGGGAACCTGGGTGGCTCAGTCAGTTAAGCGTCCGAATCTTGATCTCCACTCAGGTCTTCATCTCAGGGTCATGAGTTCAAGCCCCATATTGGGCTACATGCTGGGTGTGGAGGATACTTAAAAATAAATAAATAAAAATTAAAAATATTTAAAAATAGGGAGGGAGGTGGGTGGGAGGATGGGGTAACTTAGTCATGGGCATTAAGGAGGGTACCTGATGTGATGAGCATGGGGTGTTATATGCAACTGATGAATTACTGAACACTACATTTGAAACTAATGACATGTTGGCTAATTGAATTTAAATTTAAAAAAAGAAAATGTTTAAAAATAAATAAATAAATAATTTGTTCTTTTTCTAGTTCCTTAAGATGTACGGTTAGGTTGTTGGTTTGAAATCTTCTCCTTTTATGTAAGCATTTACGTGTATCATTTTCCCTATTGGTACTGCTTTCATTGCATTCCATAAGTTTTGATATGTTGTGTTTTCATTTTCATTTGTCACAAGATATTTTCTGATTTCCCTTTTGATTTCTTTTATGACCCATTGGTTGTTTAAGAGTGTGGTATTTAGGGGCCCCTGGGTGGCTCAGTTGGTTAAGCATCTGCCTTTGGCACAGGTCATGATCTCAGGGTCCTGGGATCAAGCCCTGCATTGGGCTTCCTGCTCAGTGGGGAGCCTCCTTCTTCCTCTGCCCTGCCCCCGCTCATGCTCTCTCTCTTGTTCTATCTCAAATAAATAAAATCTTAAAAAAAAAAAAGAGTGTGGTGTGTAGTTTCCATGTGTTTGAGAATTTTCCATCTTTCCTTCTCCTATTAACTTCTAGTTTCATTCCATTTTGATCAGAAAATATACTTTGACTGTAATCTTCTAAAATATATTGACACATGTTCTGTATCCTGTCATGTCATCTATCCTGGAGGATGTTCCATGTGCACTTGAGAAGAACGTGTATGCTGCTGCTGTTGGGTGGTCTGTATGTGCCTGTTAGGTCCAGTTGGTCTTTAGTGTTGTTCAAGTCCCCTATTTCCTTATTGATCTCTGTCTGATTTTTCTATCCTTTATTGAAAGAGGATACTGAATTCTCCCACTGTTATTGTATGACTGTCTACTTCTCCTTTCAGTTCTGTTTGCTTCATATATTTAGGAGCTCTGGTGTATATGTTTACAATTATTTTATTTTACTGGTGACTTGATCCTTTTATTATTATACAGTGATACATGTTTTTATTTCTTGTGACAGTTTTTGACTTAAAGTCTGTTTTGTCTGATATTAGTGTAGATATTCTCCTCCCTTTTGGTTACTCTTTTCATGGAATCTTTTTTCATCCTTTTACTTTAAGTCTATATGGGCCCTTAGATCTAAAGTAAGTCTCTTGTAGAAGCATATGGTTGGATTTTGTTTTTTTATCCATTCAGCTACTCTGTGCATTGTGGTTGGGGAGTTTAATCCTTTTACATTTAAAGTACTGACAGGGAAGAACTACTTTTGCTATTTTATTTTGTGTATGTCTTAGCTATTTTTGTCACTCATTTCCTCCATTATTGCCTTCCTTTGTGTTTAATTGATTTTTTCCTAGGGATAGTATTGATTGCCTTCTCATTTCCTTTTGTATATATTTCTAGGTATTTTCTTTGGGGTTACCACAGAGATTACCTATAACATCCTAAAATTATAACAGTCTATCCCAGTCTAGCTCAAATTGCATATGATACTCCTTTATATCTGTATGTCTCCCTCATTTATGTTTTTGATATCACAGCCTTTGTCTTTTAAATACTGAAGAAAATAAAAAGTGGAGTTATAAACCAAATATACAGTAATACTGGTTGTTGTATTTGTCCATGTATATAACTTTACTGGAGATCTTTATATTTCTCATGGCTTTCAGTTACTGTCTAGCATCTTTTCATTTCAGCCTTTAGCATTTGTTATAGGGCAGGTCTATTGGTAATGACCTCCCTCAGTTTTTATCTATCTTGGAATGCCTTAATTTCACCTTCATTTTTGAAGGATAGTTTTACTGAATACAAAATTCTCAGTTGACAGATTTTTTTCTTTCAGCAGTTGGAATATATCATCCCACTGCTTTCTGGCCTCCAAAGTTTCTGCTGAGAAATGAGTTGATAATCTTATTAAGGATCCTTTGTGCATGATGAATTACTTTTCTCTTGCTGCTTTCAAGATTTTTTTTTTTCCTGGCTTTCAGCAGTTTGATTATAATGTGTTACTGTACTTTTCACCTCCACAATTTGTTTAGTTCCTTTTTACAATTTCTGTCTCTTCATTGATACTCTCATTTTGTTGTCCTATATCATTTTCCTAGTTTCTTTCAGTTCTTACGTTTTCTTTAGCTCTTTCAGCATATGTAAGACAGTTGTTTTAAGTCTTTATCTAGTACATCCAATGCCTGTATTTCTTCAGGGACAGTTTCTGCCACTTTTTCTTCTTTGAATGGACCATATTTTCCTGTTTCTTTATATGCCTTGTGATCTTTGTTGTTGTTGAAAAATTGAGCATTTGAGAAAATAGCCACCTCTCCCAGTCTTTGCAGACTGGCTCTGTGCCATGAAAGACCTTCACTAATTAACGGGATGTGTCTGAGCCTTGGAGTCAGCCCAAGGCAAAGGCTTAAGGTCTTCTCAGGATTTTTTCTGAACATGTGTTGCCTAGGCCTGTGTGTGTGTTAGTTTCAATTCCCCCATATATTATGGCTGCTTTTAAATGTCTTAATTTCTCAAACAGTTTCAGCCATGCTCTTTCTTAGGCCTTTGATGTTCTATTATTTCTTCCCCCCAAACACATACCCAGCCTCTTGCCTCAGGCATGTTTGGCTCTGTAGTCACCCTGTGACTTTCACAAGAAGTATTCACAACTGGAATGCCTGGGTGGCTCAATCGGTTAAGCGCCTGCCTTCAGCTAAGGTCATGATCCGCTGGGATTAAGTCCCACATCGGGCTCCCTGCTCAGCGGGGAGCCTGCTTCTCCCTTTGCCTGCTGCTTCCCCTGCTTGTGCGTGCACGCTCTCTCGCTCTCTCTCACAAATAAAATCTTTTAAAATAAATGAATGAATAAATAAATAAATAAAAATTAAAAAAAAAAAAGTGGTACCCACAACGGCCTTCCACACTTTTCCCCCATCTGAGCTCTGAGTTCTAAGTCGGGCAAAACAGAGACCAGCCCCAAGACAGGTTAGGATGTTGTTCTGCTCTCTCCAGTTTGAGGGAAGGAAATAGGCACTGGACTGCTGCTTCCTTTAGACCATGCTATGCAGGGAGGGGTGGAGCAAGGGTGAGTAAACACCACAAAACTTCCGACCATTCTGAATGTGACTTTTTTTTTAAGTTTATTTTTTAAAAGATTTTACTTATCTGTCAGAGAGAGAGAACATGCAAGCAGGGGGAGTGGCAGGCAGAGAGAGAAGCAGGCTCCCTGCTGAGCAAGGAGTCCGATGCAGGACTCAATCCCAGGACCCTGGGATCATGACCTGAGCCAAAGACAGACACCTAACTGACTGAGCCACCCAGGCATCCCTGAATGTGACTTCTTGATTGGGCATTTGCTTATAGATCTATAGATCTTTGACTGTTTTTCAGGACTCTTATAAAAAATATTTTAACAAGTCCCAATTTTTTTTAATATTTCTATGGGGTAACAAAGGCCTAGGGCCCCCTATTCCACCATCCATGTTCATATTGGTCTGTTATGTGTCTTGCTTTCAAAATGGCACTTTCCTGTCTCCTTACCTCTAGGAGTGTCCACTGCACTTGCCACAACTGACAAAGTCAGGGATGGACACAGGTGGACATTCCCCAAGGGTAGGGTATCCCTGAGAATCAAGCACCTCACTTCTTGTCCTTTGAAGCCTCAGGTTCCCGCATGGTGTGTTACACCAGAAGCTGCTAAGAAAGCCTGAACAAATGCTTTCGTTTGGGGGCACAGGGGGCATTGAACCAAAGACAGTGGTGCTGAGTTAGTTCTTTTGCTACTCAGGTAAGATTTTCATAGGCTGGAAAGCACACAGGCATTATTTCCTCCTTGGCGGAGTGTAGTACATGAGTGAAAAGAGACATCTCCTGTAAAACTTCCAGAGAAATGAGCTGTGTTTCTCAGACATGGCTGGGGCTCTCTGTAGTCCCCAAGGGATGAGACTTTAAGCCTTCTAAGAATTAAGTATCTGTATAGAAGAGGAAGTGAGAATTTAAAGAATGGATTGGACATGTGTTCCCGTACCTTAAAAGGTTTGGGGACACCATTTACATGTGGCTCTTTGAAGTGGCAACAAGTCCCAAAGCCACTTGTCTGGAACAGCACTTGCTGGGGACCAGGCTCAGGCCTTAGAGCCAGCAGTTGTGGGTCTGTGCCCCAAGTCAGACCCTCCAGGACCTACCACCTCAAACAAGTTATCTAGTCTTTGTAAAACCCGGTTCCTGTTCTCTTCTGTAAAATGGGCTCACACCTTCTGGAAGCACTTTGAGGACTGAATGAAGCTTCTGATTCCAGGGGGAAAATGCAGACCAGTTTCTGGCTCAATGTTTTGTCCCTGAGCACAGGGACTTCTGACTTGCCCCAGAAGCTTGTAGCCTGACATGTTTTTCCTGCTTCTCCTCCCTTTCCTCCAGCAACTGCAGCACAGTCCTCAGCAGACAGAGAAATGAGAAAAATACCAAATAATGGAAACCTGAAGATGACAAAGGTGGTGTACCCCCTGGGGCTGTTCATTTGCCTGTTCATCTATGTCGCCTACATCAAGTGGCACTGGGCCTCTGCCACCCAGGCCTTTTTCAGCATCACAGAGGTGGCATCGGGGGCCCGGAGGGGCCAGCAGGCTCACAGTCCCCCAGGGACAGCTGCACGTGGTCACGAGGTTTTCTACGGTATCATGTTTGATGCAGGAAGCACTGGCACCCGCGTCCATATCTTCCAATTTGCCCGGCAACCTGGAGGTATGTTGGGTAGAAGGCCTTGACCACTCACTGCTAGGCTCTCCTCACTCACAGCAGAGCTCTTGGGATCTCTTCCACTTAGAGACAGTGGATGGGCTGGATGCCCTGCCTCGGACTCACCTGGGAGCTTGTCAAAAATACAGGTTCCCAGAGAGACTGGCTCAGGCATGGGTTGGGGCCCAGGAATCTAAATTTCCCAGGAGCCCCTGACTGTCCTTACTCACAGTAGTTTCTGGTGACCATCTGAGGGCAGCTGAGATCCCTGAGGGTGTTGGGTAGCCTGTCCTTTCCCAGCATTCAGCAGCAGGTCAGACTTAGGCCAGAAGCTGCATTGGGAGAGTTTAAGGCAGGAAGTTGCCCCTGACGCAGGCTAGTATGAGGCAGTCTGGGAAAGTTATGAACTAGCAAGGACCTAGGACCTAGACTGACATGGTGCTGCCCAGTGGGTCCAGTCAGAGTGACGATGAGAGTGGCCTCAGCAGTGAGGAGGGAGCTGGAGCCTGAGCCCCATTATAACCCCAGGGTGGGGGCCTGCAGGCTTCCGGCAAGAGGGAAGAAGAAGTTTGTGTGTGTTCTGCCTGTAGCTGCTCCTCTGGGGAGACCCAGTCCCTGCCCAGCTCTGCACTCATCCCTTCTCCCTTTGATCTCCTTCCCTGGCACCTCTTGTACCCTCCAGCTCTGAGGGTCACCCTCCAGCTTCTAGCCAGTGAGTTTTAAGTTTTAAGACAACTTTTTTTTTATGTTAATCACCATACATTACATCATTAGTTTTTGATGTAGTGTTCCATGATTCATTGTTTGCATATAACACCCAGTGCTCCATTCAGTACGTGCCCTCTTTAATACCCATCACCAGGCTAACCCATC
>NC_138378.1:43192994-43241922 GCF_054177405.1 Leptonychotes weddellii
TAGACACTGGGAAGGGTATGTGCTCTGGTAAGCGCTGTGAATTGTGCAAGACTGTTGAATCTAAGATCTGTACCTCTGAAACAAATAATGCAATATATGTTAAGAAAAAAAAAAGAAGAAGAAGGTAGCGGGAGGGGAAGAATGAAGCGGGGGAAATCGGGTGGACGAACCATGAGAGACGATGGACTCTGAAAAACAAACTGAGGGTTCTAGGGGGGAGGGGGGTGGGAGGATGGGTTGGCCTGGTGGTGGGTATTGAGGAGGGCACGTTCTGCATGGAGCACTGGGTGTTATGCACAAACAATGAATCATGGAACACTTCATCTAGAACTAATGATGTAATGTATGGGGATTAACATAAGAATAAAAAAAAAAAAAAGAATGGTAGCCTGCCCTCTCTCTCCCATACCTTCCAAATACCTCTGAGAAGCAGGGAGGCTGTTGCCAGACCTCATTCACAGACAAGCCCTTACTTGTCCAGGAAATGGAAGTAGCTCTGTGAACCGTCAGGGCTGCAGGGGGCCCTTGCCAGAACACACTGGGAACGGCTGGTACAGGCTCTCTCTGCACAAGGCTCCCTTATCTGTTGCCACATGCTTTCTTCCAAAAGACTGCATTTCCTAACAAGCCTCCAGTGAGGAAGGACCTGAGCATTCTCCCACTCCAAGACAAATGGCTAAGTTGGGGCTGTTGGCCCAGGGGCGAAGTGAGCGCATCTCTGAATTGAGGGAAAAACAACTTCTTCTCCATTGGAGTCACGCATCACCTTAGGCTGCATGGTGAGCACAGGAGAGGCTGCTCTGGGCTGTGTAGCCCCTGGCCTGTGACAGTGGGTGTGCTGTCCCACCAGCCTGGGCCCTCTCGCCCCACATGGGTGGTCTTTGTTGCCCTGCGCTCCTTTAGTTTGTGCTAATAGAAACATTGAAATACTGTTTCCACGCTGGACACATGGGCAAGAAGTTTGCCTTTGGTGACAGAGCTATTTCTACTCACATTTCTGGCACCAAAGGCACACCAGCCAATTTCCCCACACCAGCCAATTCTCCATCCATGAATAATTCTATTCAGACTGTCTTTGGAGTTAATGCAGACCACAGAGGTTAAGGGCTCAGTCCCACAAGGCTCCCCCCACCCACCCTCCACTTCAGATGCAATAGCAAGTCCTAGGCCTCCTATATTTCTGACCAGCTGACTACCAACTGGGGGTTCCCACAAGCCCCCTCCCCTAAATAATTTGCCCGAATAGCTTTCAGAACTCAGGAAGGCACTTTATTTACTATCACTATTATATTATAAAAGATACAACTCTGGAACAACCAAATGGAAGAGATGCAGAGAGAGAGCCTCCACACGCTCTCTAAGATCTCCACTTCCCAGGCCCTCCATGTGTTCACTACCCAGGAGGCTCATTGAATCCATCATTTAGGGTTCTGGGAAGCTTCCCTACACAGACGTTAATTAATTAAATCTTTGGCTGCTGGTTGAACTCAATCCCCAACCCCCACCCTCCCTGGAGGTTGGAGAGTGGGGCTGAAAGTTCCAACCGTCTATCACATGGTTGGCTCCTCTGACAACTAGCATCCATCCTGAAGCCACTGGGGACCTACCGATAAGAGTCCACTCATTCACATAAACTCAGGTATACTTGAAAAGGGGGCTTATCGTGAATAATGGAAAGATGCTCATCTCATCCCCATCACTCAGGAAATTCCAAGGGTTTTGAAAGCTGTGTCCAGACCGGGAACAAAGACCAAATACTGGTTTCTTATTATCTATTGACCATGAAGGTCACTGTGACTCAGCCAGCCACTCATGCACTTGATGATACGTGTCAGGCTCTGCAGCAGCCACTGACTTATGGCTGACACTTCAGTGTGAGGAGTTGTTAAAACACATGAGAAAGTAACTTGAAGGAAAAAACAGAAGGAGGAGGGCTGAGGGGAAGATGGCAGTTTTAAATAGATGGCCAGGGAAGGCTACATGGGGTGGTATTTGAGCCAAGACATGAAGAGATGGGGAATGAGCCACATGGATCGAAAGCAGCACTTCTCCAGGCTGGAGGAGCAGCATGTGCAAAGGCCCTGGAGTGGCTGCTGTGTTTAAGGAACTAGGAGGAGGTTGCCTGGCTGTCCTGATAAGGGAGAGTGGAGAGAAATAAGGTCCAACAGGCAAGGGCACAGGGAGAGCTGGCTGGAGCTGCTTTGAGGCTGTGGGCAGGTCTGCTGGTGGAGATGGGAAGCTGAGTCTAGGGGTGGGTGGTAGGATATCGACATCTGTTTACCTCTGGAGCTCTCTTTTGTCATTCTTCCAAGCAAGGGTTTAATGATCTTAGCTGTGTGAGCTTGACAAGCTGTCTGTTAGGCCTCTGTTTCCTCATCTGTGACGTAAGGAGGTTGCAGGCCCCACCTCCAAAGTGGCTGATGGGACAGAGTAAGGCCCTGCATGTTTTGCGCTCCACAAGGGCCGGCGGAGAGTAAACAGAGTAAACAGTGTGAACCTGAACCCACTGGGCTACATCAGCTGAAGGCTGTTGTCATCCAGGGTTGAGGGCCATGCCATCTCTAGCCACCTTCACACTTTGGGTTTCTCTCCCTTGACCTGGGCCCACAGTGCCATGGCTCCTGAAAAGTTGCTGTTGGCATGTGTGGTGTTGATGAGCACCCAGACTCGGGTAAGTGCTGTGCAGGTTTCTTGTCCTGCCTCACCTTCCAGGTCAAGGTCTCAAGTCACTGGGAAAGGCCCCAGGGGCTGTGTGGCCCAGGTGCTGAGTCCCCTAACCATTGTGTTTGTGCTTTTCTTTTGCCCCAGCAGTGAACCTCCATGAGCTGTGTGCCAGCAGAGTATCGGAAATCCTTCGAAACAAAGTGCACAGAACGGAAGAAGTGAAGGATGTGGATTTTTATGCTTTTTCCTACTATTACGACCTTGCAGCAAATGTTGGCCTCATAGGTAAGGGTGGGGCCGAGGTGTAGATTCTCTGGGCAGAGGGCCCACAGCAGAGAGTAATCATGTTGTCAGTCACTCTCAGAGTAACAGAAGTAGACAGGAGGGCAGGTGCTTGTCATCTATATAGGAAGTAGTAAGCCTCCTTTTTATAAATAAATCAGGTCTTTGAGCCGCTTAGTAAAGTTACATTGTCAGTGCAGGAACAGTTACTTGCTGTCAAGTTGTTCTGCTCTAAGGCAGAACTGACTCACCTGTGTAACTGACCCTTAGTTGTTCCTGTCTGGCCCCAGGTCTCTGGCTGAGGGAGCCTTTGTGACATGGTCATGTGGCCATCTTTCCCCATATGGCACCCAGGCTGGCATGGGATGGGGTCAGCGCACTCCACAGACCACCCTCAGGAGCTTATGAGCACTATGGTATCTCAGGGCTCACTGAGCCACCTGCTGCCTGGGCCCAGTGTGCAACACATCCAGCCAGGGGTGGGTAGTCCAGGTGGAAGGTGACCTCTTCACCCCTTGCTTGGGCCCAGGTGTCTTTGGCACAGAGCAAGGTCCCTGGGGTACGTCCCAGTAGCTGGCCCCACAGTTACTTGGCCTGCTAGGCCTGAGGCCCCCTGCGGGCTTCCCATAGCTGGAACAAGGGTTTGTTGATCTGTACTATCAGCTATGGACATCACAGTGCTCAGGGTCTACTACACGCAAACCCGGCCTGGCAGTGTGCTGGGGGCTCCACCCTTTCAGGCTAGCTCAGAGGGACCCCCCCCCCAGTATCACCTTGTCAATTTGGGGCCCCTCACCCTGGCTTTAACCGACATCGTCCCAGAGTGACCTCAGGAGATGCTGGGCTGTTCAGAAAGCTCTTCCAACTCCCTTTTGTGGTTACACATGGCTCTGAAAGAGCTCTTGGGTCTGTTTTCAGAAATGGAATCCATCTTCAACGATGACATTTGCTGACTCAGCAAATGCCCAAAGTCGAGGAAAAGTCAGTTCATTGAGCAGCTGCCTCGTAACGAAACATAAATGTGTGGGACAGCTCTATCAAATGTAGAGGTTTTGGGGTGCATTGAAGAAACAGTTGCCATTCTTGAGAGTTGGGGAACACAGCTTTCATGCCTCCTTCCCTGGGAATGTCACAGAGGCCTAGGGCCACTCTGTTCTGCTCTCTTCTGGGGAGCCCTTAAGGGCTCTGCCCATTTGATCTGAGACCTGACAAACCACTTCTTGGCGTTTTTTAAAGAATTTTTTTTTTCCACATTCAGAAAATTTATACCAGAATACCATTGCTGGACTCAGGGCCATAGCTCGAGGAAACATGTCCAGTTCTTTGCTTTTGTTTTTTTAACTTAAAATGCAGAGATTGCTCAGTCTGTGGGGTCCAGGGCTCCTGGTGACCTTCCTGTGAGGGACCCTCGAAGACCCATAACTGCTAATCATCCCCATGTGGTCCTGCATGGAACACTTGCCCACCCCCCGCCACATCACCTCAGACACATGACCAGTGCATGTGGGGCCGCTGCCCTGCTTACACCCAGGCTTGCAGCCAGGCTGGACACACTGCCCCATGTCATCCTCACGGGTGCCAGCCTCAGGGCCTTGGTGGCATCGCTGCTCCAGGGATGCTGGTGCAGACCAGGTGCTTGGTCTTGTCCCACAGATGTGGAAAAGGGAGGCAGCCTTGTCGTCGGAGACTTTGATATCGCGGCCAAGTATGGTGAGTAGTGGTTGACCTTCCGGGTGAGAAGGGCCAGGGTGGGAGGCAGGGACCCTGCCCCACCGTGTGGTAGATGCAGCTTAGTACTTGTGAGGCAGTACTGGGAGCTTCCAGGTTTGGTTCCTGATTCAGCCAGCCGGACGAGTGTTCAGAGGTAGGGGAGGGTACTCGGGGTCACTGCTGGGCCCAGGCCACAGGTCCACCATGTCCTGTGTGACCGCAGCAGGGGGAGGGGGAGGGGAGCCTCAGTGTCCCCAACTCTGAAAGTGCATATTTCTAGTCCTAGGGTGTTAGGAATGGGCTCTCTGGATTTCACATCTTCTGACACTTCTTCACTGTAGCTCAGGTGATCGTTACAGGGATTTCCCCTGAAAGTGTCCCAGCAAATTCACAATGGTCACAGCAGACCCAGCGTGTGGGGGGTGAGGAGCTCTTCCCCTTGAATTTGCAGGGGGCTGACCCTCTTCTTCTCCTTTGTCCATCACAATCCAGCCTGATGGGGAATGAAATGAAGGCTGGCTGTAAATATTCTGCTCTTTGGTTGCTGTTCCCAATTACAGATCAAAAGAGTTAAACTTCATATGTTTCTCTATAGAAAGTCCTTTCCCCCTCCCTCCCCCCAAGTGGATTTTTTTTTAAGCTTTCTTGTCACTTATGGGTTTATCCCATGGATACCTGGTGTCCACGACTCTTCAACAGGAAAAGGTTCTGAACAGAATTTTGGGAAGACTGTTGGTGTGTTTGTTCATTTGCCTCAAGAATAGTAGAATGTTCTGAGACAGCTTTGTCGGTATTTACATTCCCCAGAAAGCCCAGATTCACACCTGGGAGAGGTGTCCAGAGTCATGGGTGCAGAGCTCTGCCCTGTGAGACTGTGGTCTTCGGCTCATGACACCAAACCAAAACATACAAGTCCTTCTTGGTTTTGGAGGCCAGGCCCAGTGGAGGCTGGTTGGCCTTGAGACCCTACCTTTTGGTGTGCTCTTGGTGAATCACCTTCCTGCTCTAGGCTGTAGTCTTGTCTAAACCAGTGAGAACCAATGAGGACCTGGGGCCAACACAGAGCCTAATATAGGGTGGGCACCTGGAGTGGGCAGAGCCAGTCTGCCCAAGCCCCCCCCCAACCCCCCTCTCCCCGCCTGGGAGCGAACCACCTGGAATCTGATTGGGAAAGGGCTCTCTCACCCCAGTGTGCCGGACGGCGGAGACCCGGCCGCAGGGCAACCCCTTTCTGTGCATGGACCTCACCTACATCAGCCTGCTGCTCCAAGAGTTTGGTTTCCCAGAGAACAAAGTGCTGAAGGTACGGACTGTCTCTAGGGTGCCCCTTGTGCCCTTTATGGCCTGAAGGGCTGGGGGCACTGCTTCCAATCTCCCAACCATGCTCACTCTGCCCCTCCCTTTGTGTTTCAAGCTGACTCGGAAAATCAATAATGTTGAGACCAGCTGGGCTCTGGGGGCCGTCTTTCATTACATCGACTCCCTGAGCAGACAGAAGAGTCCAGCCTTGTAGCGGCCAAGCCGCTCCCAGCCATCCTCACAGAAGCGGCTCCACCTCCATGAGAACAGACCTTCGTGAGAATAGACCTTTGTGAAACCCCTTGACATGTTGGGAGGAAGCCACTGCTCAGGCTGCCACCCCCTCCCCTTGGCCTTGCAGACCCTTCTCTGGACAGGCAGAGGGCTGCAATGTGACCCAGGCCCAGCGCCTTCTGCCTTGGCTCCAGGTGAACAGTGAACCAGACAGGCAAAGGGCACATGCCAAGGCCAGGGTGATGCAGCCAGGCCATCCCCCACCTGTCCCTGTCTGCAGGGTTGGAGTGGTTATAAGGTGTTTCTGTGATAGGAGTCTTGTTTTATCTCCCTGCCCCTGTCTGGTCTCCTCCCATCCCCAGGGCAGACCTTCACCTTCTCCCCAGAGACTCAGTGGGGAGGTTGTACAGGCTGTCCTGGCTACTCTCAGGGTGGGCCAAGTGGCAACCACCATGCCCTCTGGGACAGGGGGTCTGGCAGACTTGAATGTGTTTGCCTCCTCCTTGGATGTGGATGTGTGAGGTCATCCAGAGGTCGGTTTTTTCAGGTTCTTGGACGGTTTGGAGCTAACTGTCAGAGTTGGCCCTGTGAGTAGGAAGAGGGGCTGGGGGAAATACCTCTCGTGTGCCCCAGCCCTACAGAGGAGGTCCAAATGTGAGCGTGAACTGCTTACAATATTTATGGCTGTGCTGTGTGTGACGTCTCCGTCGTGTGTTGCTGAGTGTTCGTGTAGCAACTGTGTTCTGAGCCCCAGTGGATGTATCGCTACCATGAGCCATTTGCAACTGAGCAGTATTGAAGACGCACACCACCTCATTGTGGGTCAGGCAGGCTGCAGTCCCTGGGACCACCTTCTGGCTTTGCTGGGGTGCGGGGCCATTGCCCATCCCCTGGGAGCTCCACTGGACACTGGCCCACACTCCTACATTGGGGTGTGAGCTCTGTGAGACCTGGGCCTCAGGGTCACAGTCGTTCCTGCAGTAAATGTATGGTACATGGAATAAGCTAAACATCATGTGTTCCACTCAAAATAAAGAGTTTACAAGGGTTTCTGGTCTGGTGACTCCTCTCAGTGAGTGTCAGCAATGTTCATCCACCTCAGCACTGGGGGGAAAGCCCCTGAGGTCCCTGTTCACTGTAGTGGGAACAAAGAACTGCCCAGGCTGGGTGACAGGTGGCACATTAGGTCTTCTCAGTGCGCCTTTTGAGGAGACAACCACAGAAGGACACATGGTGGCCACCCTCAGGCCCTCCTATGTCCCCGTGGTGGCAGGCTCTGTGGAGGCCCAGGCCGTTCCAGGGGAGCCGCTCGCCTTCCCAGTGGAGCTCCCATTCTCCCTGGGACTGACCCGCAGCATCTGCAGCATGGTGTGTTCGGTGAGGACCTGGCTTTAATCTGGGACAGCTGGAAAGGGGTCGCACACCAGAGAAAGACTGGGCAGGAGCACAGGACCTGGCCTCTTGATCGCCCAGGGCCACAGCAGGACCACGATGGACATGACTGCCAAATGAGCCCACGAGTGGAGGCTTGTTGGGGGAAAAGGGCTCTGCAGAATACTGCAGGAGGTTGGTTTCACTCCTCACCTCCAAGAGCCCTTCATCCCCACAGGTGGAGGCAGGGAGGGGTCCAAGCGTAAAACCTCCTTTGATGTTGGAGAAGTGCTATGCCCACAGGACATGACAGGGGAGCATTTCTCCCCTTTTCGGAGGGTCCTAATCCGGTGGTCTGATCATCACTGCCCCAATTCCAGAATGCTGGAGGGAAACACCCCCCCACCCCGGGCAAAAACCACTGACAAGATGAGACTAACCACCCTCCGCCCAGTGGTTTCCCCAAAACTTAAACCCTGGGGCAGAGGTCTGGAGGTGTACATGTGAGATGAGCAGAAAAAGACAAAGCAGGAGAGCTGCTTCCCCTAAATAAAAAACCACCTTTGGGCTGCAGCTAGGAAACCTTTGCTTGACAAGGGCAGGAAAATCCAGCAGCTCATCACCCCTGCCTGGGTCTCCTCAGCCTTTTCCTTCCATAGTATCTAACAGTTTTAAATATTTAAAGAAGTCCAGAGTCCAGGAATCAAATATGTATGAAGGTAAAAGTGAAAATTGATTTGGTCCATTTATAGGTTAGTGATCTCACATCTGAAAAAATGGAAACAACTGGAAGTTTCCCAAAAGATCACCAAATAAGTCATGGAATATTTTTAGGCCCAGCAAAGTATGCAAGTCATTTTGCTCTGTCTTTTGTGATTATAAATTAGGCTCTTGTTTTTTAAAAAAGTAGCTACATATGCACATCCGAACATGTAAAAGATGCAAACTAGGGATATGGTAAGAATTTCGCCACCTCTGGCGAAGACGTGTGCATCTCTGTGCTCAGATCTTCCTGGCACACCACACACACTGCCTCCTGCCCACATGTCCTGCACCTTCCTGTTCTCAGAACAGCTACACTTTCGGCGTGCAGAGCTGCCTCTGTCTTGCAGTGGCTGGTGGCAGTCCCGCATCTGGATGACAGGACCCCCATGGCATCAGGTGGTTTCCAGTCCCACATCCCTGTGCATGAGCCCTCCTGATGTTGCCAGATCCAAGGGCTGGAGCATTTTAAATTGTGACCATGTTGTCAGTTTTCCCTTCAACTCCACAGGCAGCTTCCCATGCCAGCTTCCCTGAGCCCTCCTTACCAACAAAGCTACAGACCACCCTGTTTGCTCTGCCTCACTGGCAGGTAAAAAATAACTGGTAATTTTACTGTGCACCGATCTAATTCATCTTGTATGTATGTCCAAGAGCATTTCCTTTTCAATGAAACGTCTGTCCATGTCCCATACCAATTTTTCTGAGAGACTGTGGTCATTCTCTTCCTGATTTTAGGAGTTTTTTATACTTAAGGAAATTAGCCATTGTGATAGAAAGTGTTGCAAATTTTTCCCCATTTTATTATTACTTTTTGACTTTATGGTGTTTTCTTCAATGCACAATTTTACTATTTTTATGTATTTAATTTACATTTTTATACAACTTTATCATGATCATAATTAGAAAGGCTTCTCCACTGAGATAGTTCTAAAAGTTAACAAAACAGTGTTGTTGGGTTTTTTTTTTTAATTACTTTAAGAACTCCCAGTATATGCTTATGAATATCCTCAGGCACAGCAAATTATTGTTTCAAGATGGATTTGATTTTTAGAACCATTTCAGAGTCACTGGAGGGCAAATATGATATTCAAACTGGGATAATACCATTTTTGGATAAAATCAAGGGTGGCTCTAAAGCACTGAGGCAGTTTCGGAAGGGCTCTTCCAGAAGTGTGCAGAATCATAGTGTCGGGAAGTCTCCCAGGGAAGCCACATGGCACGTGCAGCGTAGTAAAGCTGTTTTCATGACTTATTTGGGGAGCACGAGATGTGAGGAATGATTGAAGCGGGGGCAGTCAGGTCATGCTTACGGAGGAAAAACCTCCTCCTCCCCTGCTACCCACTCAGCCCTCTCAGCTCGTTACCTCCCTCTGACACTAGACATGCAGGGTCTACCCCAGGTCCAGCAATGCTGTGACACCAATTGGGTGGCCTGACACTGTCTACCTGCAGTTAGTGCAGACCACACATGTGCCCCCACCCCCACTTCAGGCACCAGGCACAAATCCAGCTTATCACCTGTGCTTCTGACCAGCTGGCTCTACGTCAGTGGTTTCCATGACCCCCTTCTCAGATCTGATAATTGCTGAAGAGGCTCACAGAATTCAGAAGAAAAATTTACTTACTATTGTTGATTTATTGCAGAGGATACAAATGAACAGTTAGATGGAAGAGACACATAGGACAGGACATGGAAGAAGGAGTCTGGAGTTTCCATGTCCTCTCTGGGCGTGCCACCCTCCTAGCACCTCCATGTGTTAACTAAACCAGAATCAGGGCGCCTGGCTGGCCCTGCCCTGCTGGTAGAGCATGTGACTCTTAATCTCGGGGTTGTAAATTCCAGCCCCACATTGCATGTAGAGATTACTTAAAAATAAAATCTTAGAACAAAAACCAGAAGCTCTCAAAACCCCTACTTGGGATTTTTATAGAGGCTTTATTATGTGGGCTTGATTAAGTCATTGACTGTTGGTGATTAGGTCAATCTCCAGCCCCTCTCCCCTCCCAGAGGTCAGGGTTAGGGGAGGCTGAGAGTTCCAACCTGCTTTTTTTTTTTTTTTAAGATTTATTTATTTATTTTAGAGAGAGAGTGCAGAGGTGGTGGGGGGAGGCAGAGGGAGAGAATCTTCAAGCAGACTCCCCACTGAGCGTGGAGCCTGACTCGGGACTTGATCTCACAATCCATGAGATCGTGACCTGAGGTGAAACCAAGAGTCGGACACTCAACTGACTGAGCCACCCAGGCGCCCCTAAAAGTTCCAACCTTCTGATTACACAGTCGGTTCCCCTTGGCAACTGTCCCCCACCCTTTGGTCACCTAGGGGCTCTCCATAAATCACCTCATTAACGTAAATTCAGCTGTGGTTGAACGGAACCTGGGACAAAAGACCCAAGTATTAAAACAAAAGATGCGCCCATTACTCTTAATGCTTAGGAAATCCCAAGGGTTTGGGGAGCTGTGAGCCAGGAGCAGGAATGAAAGCCAAATCTGTTTCCTGTTACAAATCACATGCACAGTCCTGGAGAGAGAGGCTTTAGGGTGAATGGTACTCTGACAGCATCTTCAGTATTATGAGGATTGTGAGACCCTGGCCTTGCCTGTGTTACTGCAGAGGCCAGAGCTCAGACATGTGGGCACAAGTTACAGGGAGTATTTTCAGGTTTCTGTGTAACAAGGAAAGATGTCCTAGAAGACAAGGTCTTAGTCGTGTGCATCCCTGCCCTGTCAGCACTCAAGGGTGCTCAAGAAGAGATTCCTGCCCAGATAGGAGGTCAGGATCAGGCACCTGCAAGGCCTCTTCACACTCCAGATCTTTGGATTCGCCTTGAAAATGATCTTAAACATAATGACCAGGTAAGCATACTTGCATGTAATGTCCCTGAATTTTGAGTTGAAATAATGACAGTGGCCTTTGTTGTGGAGTGCTTTCTATGCATCAAGCACGGGTGATTCCATCTTTGTGGCAGCCCATGGAGCAGGTACTGATCGGATATTTAGAAAAGTAGTTACACAGTCAAGAGAAATTAGACCTAACTGCCCCTTTATCTAATTTTGACATTTTGACATTTGATTCCTACTTTTCTGTGTTACTGATTGGTGGATAAAGGTTTCCGCTTAAGAGCTTAAGTGCAGCTCTGTAAATCTGCATGTCTGCCTCCGGATTTACATAGCGCAGAGCAGACATCCCCCTATATGGCCTCCTGCCTCTCAAGGTCAGAAGAGCGCCAGAGCTGCGTTTTATGGTGTGGAACACAGGGCAGTGGGATGGCTCCAAACAGCTTCCAAGGTGTGAGGTGCTCAAAAAACCAGCTTCGTGGTTTCCCGGATCTATCTGGAGGTCAGCTAAGGATCAGATGGTTTTGCAAGTAAAAATGCCAAAGTTCAGGGGGCTACAGGGCTTGTCCTAAAGCAACAAGGAGAAGTGGGAATGTAAACCAGGGCTTTCAGCTTGCTGGGGATGAAGAGGTTTTAAGGACTCTCCATACACTGGAACATTATTTGCCAGTAAAAATAAAGTACTGACATCTGCTGCATCATGGCTGAACCTTGAAAACATCAGGCTAGTTAGTGAAAGAAGCCAGACACAGAGATCCTATATTACATGATTCTGTTCATATACAGTGTCCAGAACAGGCAACTCGATAGTACAGCAAGCAGATTGGTGGTTGCCCGGAGCTGGGGTGAGGGGGAGAGAATCGGGAGTAGATGCTGAGTGGTCTGGGCATAGGGTTTTGGGGGGGTGGTAGGAAGGTTCTAAACTTAGATTATCTTGGTGGGTGTGCTTGTCTGCAGATACACTAAAGACCATTGAATCATGCACTTTTAAATGGGTAACTTTATGGTGTATAAATTATATCTTAATACAGCAATTTAAGAAATGAGGACTGGAGGGGTGCCTGGGTGGTCAGTCGTTAAGCGTCTGCCTTCAGCTCAGGTCATGATCCCAGGGTCCTGGGATCGAGCCATGCGTCAGGCTCTCTGCTCAGCGGGAAGCCTGCTTCTCCCTCTCCCACTCACCCTCCTTGTGTTCCCTTTCTTGCTGTGTCTCTCTCTGTCAAATAAATAAATAAAATCCTTTAAAAAAATGAGGACTGGGGGGCGCCTGGGTGGCTCAGTCATTAAGCATCTGCCTTCGGCTCAGGTCATGATCCCAGGGTCCTGGGATTGAGCCCTGCGTCAGGCTCCCTGCTCCTCGGGAAGCCTGCTTCTCCCTCTCCCACTCCCCTCGCTTGTGTTCCCTCTCTCGCTGTGTCTCTCTCTGTCAAATAAACAAATTAAATCTTTAAAAAAAAAAAAAAAAGAGGACTGGAGAGGCAGCTGGGTGGCTCAGTCAGTTGAGCATCCAACTCATAATTTTAGCTAAGGTCATGGTCTCAGGGTTGTGAGATTGAGCCCTGCATCGGGCTCCATGCTGGGTGTATAATCTGGGTTTCTCTCTTTCCCTCTGCCCCTCCACACCCATCTCTCCCCCTCTCTCAAAAAAAAACCCAAATAAGTAAGTAATAAAAATAAATAAAAAATGAGGACGGGAACTCCAAAAGGGCAAAAGCCTAAAAGAGCAGGTTTCCCTTAAGTGGGTATAACTGACATGTAACATTATGTGAGTTTCCGGTGTGCAACATAATGATTTCGTATTTGTACACATTGCAAAATGATCACCACACTAAGTCTAGTTATGATCTGTCACCATACTTAGTTAGAAATATTTTTTCTTAAACATTTTTTTCTTGTGATGAGGACTTTTAAGATTTATTCTCTCACAACTTTCAAATAAACAATACAGTATTATTAACTATAGTCACCATGTTGTACATGACATCTCCAGGATTTGATTATTTTGTAATTTTTTGACCATCCTCTTCCATTTTGCCCACCCCCTGCCCCCTGCCTCTGACAACCACCTATCTGTTCTCTGTATCTGTGAGTTTGGGCTTATTTGTTTTGTTTGTTTGTTCTGTTTTTTTAGATCCTACATATAAGTGAGATCATATGGTCTTTCTCTGTCTGACTTACTTCACTTGGCATAATGCCCTCAGGGTCCATCCACATTGTCACAATGGTAAGAGTCCATTCTTTTTATGGCTGAATAGTAATCCATTATAAGGTATACACACAGACACAGACACCACACACACCACATCTTCTTTATCCATTCCTCCATTGATGAACACTTAGGTTGTTGCCATATCTTGCCTACTGTAAATAATGCTGCAGTAAATACGGAGGTGTATATATCTTTTTGAGTTAATGTCTCTGTTTATTCAGTAAATACCCAGAAGTAGAATTGCTGGATCATCTGGTAGTTCTATTTTTAACTTTTTGAGGAACCCCATACTGTTTTCCACATTGGCTGCACCAGTTTGCATTCCTACCAAGAGTGCACAAGAGTTCCTTTTTCTCCACATTCTCTCCTAAACTCATTATTTCTTCTCTTTTTGATAATAGCCATTCTGAGAGGTGTGAGGTGATATCTCATTGTAGTTTTGATTTGCATTTTCCTGATGATGAGTGATATTGAGCACCTTTTTATGTGTCTGTTGGCCATCTATATGTCTTTGGGAAACTGTCAATTTAGATCCTCTGTGTATTTTTTAATTGCATTATTTGTCTTTTGTTTGCTGTTGAGTTGTATGATTTCTTTATATATTTTGGATATTAACCCCTTATCAGATATGATTTGCAAATATTTTTGCCCATTCAGTAGGTTGCCTTTTTGTGTTGATGATTTCCTTTGCTGTGCAAAAGCTTTTGAAAGACCTGTACACAGAAAACTATAAGACACTGATGAAAGAAATCGAAGAAAACACAAATAAATGGAAAGATATTCCATGTTTATGGATTAGAAGAATTAATATTGTTAAAATGTCCATACTATCCAGATCAATGTACAGATTCAATGCAATGCCTATCAGAATTCCTCACAGAAAAAAAAATCCTAATTCGTATGGAAACACAAAAGATCCCAAACAACCAAAGCAATCTTGGGAAAGAAGAACAAAGAGAACAAAGCCCTGATTTCAAACTGTATTACAAAGCTGTAGTAATCAAAACAGTGTGGTGATGTAGTATGAAGTGGTGGGGTTCAGAGCCAACGGCCAAGAAAGAATTCTTGAGTCATCTTCGCTGCAGAAAGATGGTTTTATTGAAGCACAAGGACAGGACCCATGGGCAGAAAGGGCTGCACTGGGGTCATGAGGAGTGGCTGATTATATACTTTCAAGTTGGGAGGGGTTAGGGATAGCACAAGCCTTCAAGGTATTTTGGAAACAAGGTTTCCAGGATCCTGAGGGGGCTAGCTATTGTTAGGAAAAGGTCATTTATTATTGTTTAGTAAACCCTCAGTCATGAGACCCTTCAGATGGTATCAGTGGGCCATATACTTGGAGGATGATGGCTAACATGTATGGTGGTGGTGGTGGGAGGGGCAGTTAGAGATAAAGGAGGTTTCCAAAGGAATTTATATGTTAAAGTAGACTTAAAGGATCCTGGGGGGGTCAGGCTAAGATTGCCTTTTGCCCTTAGCATCAACATCAAGGCAGCTGAGCTCCCAGAGGAAGGTCACTCTACCTGTTTCAGGGATTTGTCAGTGGGCTGTAAGTAGGAAGGAAATTTAATTCTTTTGCCTTTATTTCCCACATGATATGGTACTGACACAAAAACAAACACAAAGATCAATGGTACAGGATAGAGAGCCCAGAAATAAACCCACAATTATATGGTCAATTAATTTATGACAAAGGAGATGAATATTCAGTGGAGAAAGGACAGTCTTTTCAATAAATGGTATTGGGAAAACTGGACAGCCACATGCAAAAGAATGAAAGTGGACCACTTTCTTTCACCATACACAAAAATTAACTCAAAGTGGGTTAAAGACTTGAACAGAAGCCCTGAGACTATAAAACTCCCAGAAGAAAACTAGGTGGTCAGCTCCTTGGCATCGGCCTTGGCCATGATCTTTTGGATCTGATTCCAAAAGCAAAGGCAACAAAAGCAAAATAAACAAGTGGAGCTACATAAATTAAAAGGCTTCTGCAGAGCAAAGGGAATCAAAATGGAAAGACAACCCTTAGACTTTTTCCATTCTCATCATGGACACCCCTTGAACTTGTGGGCTAAGAGAAAATCCCCTCCCTGGGGAGGAGTCAGGTCTGCTCCTTCCTGTTGAACCCCTGGGTCCTGCAAGTTCTGGGCTCCTGGGGAAGAGCTCTCACCGGCCTACTGAATAATGAAAGGTTGGCTGAAAGAAAGCAGGAGAATTGAAAACCTCTGAGAATAGGGACATTGACCTTCCCTCCCCACCCTCCAATTTCCTCATGGAGCCAATAATCCTCTTGTTTACTCAATGGGAGTGCCTGGCCAGGACTCCACCCAAGCCAAACAGTGAGGTTAAACTGTCAGCAAAGCAAATAAGTTTAATGCAAGAAGACTTCCTTCACTTCCCTCTTGCATGGAGTCTTCACAGTTGGCTCAAAGCTTCAGCAGAAATTCCTCTGTACAAAATGAATCTTAGAATTTGGTACTGCTTCCTACAGGCCTGGATTTGCAAAAGGCTGCACCGTGTTTGGAACTGAAGATCGTTTGGGCTTTTACTTCTGACCTACTGAATTTCTTTAAGAATATTTTTGTTGAGGTATTTTCATATCGTAGGATGTACAGATCTTAATTATACAGTTCAGACAATTTTGGCAAATACACTCATGGGGCCCATACCCCTATTCTGTCAGCCCAGAAAGTCCTGAGACAAGCCACCCACCCTTGGCCCCTGGAGACCACAGTTCTGATTTCCATCACAGCACGGTACTTTCGCCAGTTCCAGAACTTCATATAAATGGAATCCTACAGTATGTGCTCTTTTGTGTCTGGCTTTCGGCTCAAGATGTTTGTGAGATTCACTCATATCAATGTGTGGATCAGCAGTTTATTCCTTTTTATTGTTGAGTAGGAGTCCATTATTTCCGTATTCTCCACTTTGTTTTCTCCTCTTCCTGTTGACAGTCACCTGTGCTGTTTCCAGTTTGGGACTTTAATGATAAGACTTCTGTGAACATTCTTGCACAAGTTGTTTTGTGGACATGTTTCTATTTCTCTTGGATGAATACAAGTGTACCTCATTTTATTGTGCTTTGCTTTATTGCACTTCACAGATAATTTTTTTTTTAATTGAAGGTTTGTGACAACCCTGCATCAAGCTAATCTGTTGGTACCATTTTTCCAACAGCATTTGCTCACTTTGTGTCTCTATGTCACATTTTGGTAATTCTTGGAATAATTCAAACTTTTTTCATTATTATTAAATTTGTTATGGTGATCTGTGATTAGTGATTCTGACTCACTGACAGCTCCGATGATGGCTCTGATTTTTAAATTAAGGTACATACATTTTTTAGATATAATACTATTGCACACTTAATATACTACAGTATAGTGTAAGCATAACTTTTTTTTTAAATATTTATTTATTTATTTATTTAAGAGAGAGAGCATGCACTTGAGTCGGATGCTTAACTGACTGTGCCACCCTGTAAGCATAACTTTTTTTTTAAGATTTTATTTATTTGAGAGAGAGAGAGAGCACGAGCAGGGGGAGGGGCAGACGGAGAAGCAGACTCCCCACTGAGCAGGGAGCCCGATGTGGAGCTCGATCCCAGGACCCCGGGATCATGACCTGAGCTGAAGGCAGACACTTAACCCACTGAGCCACACAGGCACCCAAGCATAACTTTTATATACACTGGGAAACCAAACAATTCATTTGACTTGCTTTATTGCGGTATTCACTTTATTATGGTCTGGAACCAAACCTACAATATCTTTGAGGTATGCCTGAACCTACAAGTGGAATAGCTGGGACATATGGTAAGTGTATGTTTAACTATTTTATAAGAACCTGCCAAACCATTTTCCAGTGTGAATTACCATTTACATTCCCACTAGCAGTGCTCCACATCCTCACCCACACTTGGTACTTTCACGGGTCATTTTAATGCTAACCATTCTAACAGGTGAGTTCGGGTACCCCGCTGTGGTTTGACCATGCATTTCCTTGATGTGATGTAATGAATTTTAAAGAAGCTTCAAGAGTGCTCGCTTAGGCAGCACATATACTAAAGAAGCTTCAAGAGTCGTGCCTGGGCCAGCCACCTCTCCCACCCCCCAGTCCACCTTAGCTGCCATGCTGCACACAGATCCGCTGGGAACTACTTTATTCCGTGTACACTCGTGGAGCCCACACGTGTGAGGCAGTGCTGGGGACGTACTCCAGGTCAGGGGAAGCAGCCTCTTTCTGTTAAGGGCAGATAGTAAATACTTTAGGCTCTGCAGGCATGTGGTCTCTGTCCCATTTGCTCAGCTCTGCTGTGGAAGTGTGAAAGTAGCCTTAGACAAAATGTAAAAGAATGACTGCAGCTGTGTTCCCACCAAACTTGATTTACAGATGCTGAAATTTGAATTTCATAATTTTTGTATATCAAGAATTACTATTCTTTTGATTTTTTTTTTTCAATCCTTTAAAAATGTAAAAGGCAGGGGCGCCTGGGTGGCACAGTTGTTAAGCATCTGCCTTTGGCTCAGGTTGTGGTCCTGGGGTCCTGGGATTGAGCCCCGCATCTGGCTTCCTGCTCAGCAGGAAGCCTGCTTCTCCCTCTCCCACTCCCCCTGCTTGTGTTCCCTCTCTCACTGTGTCTCTCTCTGTCAAATAAAGAAATTTTTTAAATCTTTAAAAAAAATAAAAATGTAAAAGATATTCCAAGCTTGAGGGCCATGTAAGGGCTGAGGACTGCAGTTTGCTGTCCCTGCCCTAGATAAGCAGAGGCAGCCGATTCAGATGCAGCCCTAAGCCAGGCAGGAGCTTCACTGAGGGCCAGGTACCCATGCGGGTAGAGTGGCGACATCCCACTCCTCCAGGAAGGGACTCCATGAGGGTGAGGGGCTGGGTTGCATCCCGCTCAGGGAAAGGCTGCAAGGGGCCGTGGAGCAAGAACCCAAATGGGAAGGCCTGTAAAGCCTGGCTGTGTGTCCTTCCCAGCCCCTCACAGCAACACAGGCAGCCCCAAGCTCCACAGTTCTGGGGTTCCTCCCCACCCTCACCTCACTTCTGACACTCCCGCTCCTTCCTGATTCCTTTGGAATCAGACACGTCAGAATGCCCACCCACGGCAGTCAGGTGCCCCCCCCATCACCGCCTGCACATCAGGTCCCCCTCTAGGCCAGCCCCATACCTGCCCAGAGGCCTGCCAGGGAGTGGCTGAGACCCGCTTAGGAAGCTTACCCAGTTGGGGTTGGGGTTTGTAAGAGCAGTACTGGGCTCAGCCTTCTGCTGAGGGAGTGTCCAATTCTGCAGCCTGTGTAGGACAGTTCTGGAGAGTGTCTGCGAGGAAAGGGAACCCATTAGGAAACTATAGCAGGAATCCCAGCAGGAGGACTTAAAGAGCAACTGAGGATGGGTGAAAGGAGTCTAGACCTACAGAGAACAAAGCGGCTAGAGGCCCCAGGCTTCTTCTTGGAGGACCAGTTCCTGAGACAGTCCTTGGGAGCTTGGGAGAGAAGATGCCCACCAGCCCTTTGTGGTGTTGGCACCTGATCTGGAAGTAGGCAGAAAGCCACTGGCCTAAAAAAGGATCTGGAGCCCGGTTGGCTGTGGAGGGAGGAAATAGGATAAGCTGGTGAGGAGACGGTGGAAGGCCAGGGGCTGCACAGTGTGAAGCCCCCAGGCTCTGCCCCAGGTCTGTGGTGTCCACCATGCCCACAGATGTTCCCCACAAGGGGCTGGCTCCTGGTGTGCACACAGTGAACTTTTACACTTGTTCACGCCATACTGCAATAGTTTTCCCAGACCCCCCAGACTCACGTCATCCCCAGTGGTATCCACCCCTCAAATTCAAACACCATTCTTAGGGCTGATGTCCTAGAGGTTTGCCTGTCCTAGAGCATCATGTAAATGGAATCCTACAGGATGTGCTCTAGTTCCAGTGCTCTCACCCAGCATTATTCGCCCCTGTTCCTGGCTGTGGCTGATCATTCTCACCACTGCAGACTATTCAGCTGTGGGAATATGCACAATGTATTTATCCACTCCAGTGTTAATGGACATTTGCATGGTTTCCAGTTTGGACAGTTTTGAATAAGGCTGTTACAAACATTTTTGTGTATGCCTTTTGGTTGGCATAAGCATTCATTTCTGTTAGGTATTTTCTTTGGACTAGAATACCTGGTTCCAAGGCAGGTATTTGTTTAACTTTCAGGAATACTACCAGGACACCTGGCTGGCTCAGTTGGAAGAGCAATGTGACTCTTGATCTCGGGGTCATGAGTTCAAGCCCCACATTGGGTGTAGAGATTACATAAATAAATAAAAGTAAAAAAAAAAGGAATACTACCAGTTTTTCAAAGTACCAATCTATAAGTGTTCTTGTTGTTATAGAAACTACAGAGGCCAAGATGAGATCAGGATCAGTGAGAGCAGGGCTGAAGCCAGGGACTTGTTATGGCCTTGAGGAACACCAGCAGTGATGTTAATATGTGTGGACCTGAGTTGCTGGTAAGAGTGAGCAAGGGGTCCTTAAGCCCAGGGTCTGCAGGTAGGAACCAGGTGACCCTGCTTTGGGGAGGAGGAGGAGGAGCAAGAGCAGAGGGGTGCTGAGACAGTCTCATGGGATGGAGGGAAGGAGAG
The DNA here is from genome assembly GCF_054177405.1 of Leptonychotes weddellii. Lineage (NCBI taxonomy): Eukaryota > Metazoa > Chordata > Mammalia > Carnivora > Phocidae > Leptonychotes > Leptonychotes weddellii. The sequence continues at coordinate 43,212,992 of NC_138378.1, forward strand.
ATGCCAGCAGGAGTATGGACCACAAGTCCAGACTTCATCCTCAGATCTACACACTGAAAAATTCAGCTAATTCATTCAACCAGGGGTAAGGAGATGGCAGGAAACGGTCATGTAGCAAGTTGCAGGGGATGCCAATTAAGAAACAATGTGACAGGGGTGCCTGGGTGGCTCAATTGGTTAAGGATCGGACTCTTGATTTCAGCTCAGGTCTTGATCTCAGGGTCATGAGTTCAAGCCCTGTGTTGGGCTCCATGTGGAACCTACTTGAAAGAAAGAAAGAAGAAGGAAGGAAGGAGAAAGAAAAGAAAAAAAGAATTTGATGTATTTATGGTGTGGCATTCCTGATCCCCCAAAAGGCACTGGTTGTCCCTAACAGCCCCAGGTAAGCTCACTCAGAGTCACAGCACAGCCTGGAAATTCCAAGTCAGAAGAGATAGCTGGATATACTGCTTCCATCCCGACCAGCCACCTTGAGGAACTGCTGTTCTCCCCTCTCTGCTCAGGACAGTGACAGGGAGTGTGGGAAATTGTGATTCTTCAAAACCCCCTTTCTAGTAATTTCTATCATTAAAAACTGAGCTGCGCTTATGCCAGAAGGCCTTGCCTCCTAAGGTGAGCTCCCAGAACATGGGGGTCTGTTTGAAATGCAGACTGCAGCCATACCCCACACTTGCTGAATCAGAACCTGCCTTCTTTTTTTTTTTTTTCGAGGCTTGAACTTAAACCCTGAGATCAAGACCTGAGCTGATATCAAGAGTCAGCTGCTTAACTGACTGAGCCACCCAAGCGCCGCCAGAATCTGCCTTCTGACATTCCTGTGTACCTTCCAGGAAGCGCCACTTGAGGGGCCTGCTGTAACTGTAACCCAGGTGAAGCGGGTCTCCTGGGAGTGTGCCTCCACCCGACAATGTGGAGATCTGACTCAAGGAGGCTTAACGAACGAATAATGGAGCCATTTACCCTTGTCCTCTTAGGGGACTTTTACACAGCTCCTCGCACAGAAAGCATCCTAAAATTCCCCTTTGGCTGGACCCCCGTCTCCTTCCAGCCCTTCTTGGTGTCTTGTGTGGGTGTGGAGCAGATGCGCGGCCTGAGCTGTGCACGGCAGGTGTTAGGAGTGCCAGCGACTTTGGGAAGCTCCCGAGACTGGGGAGCAGGGGCAGCAGACCGGGGCTTCCCTGTGCAGCCTGAGGGGTGCCGGCCTGGCTCAGCCTCACCTCGAGTCTGGCTCTTCCCCGGCCTCCCCTGGGCGGCACATGGGTTCAAGACACTTGTTTTCCAGGGTGACTTCCACAGGTGGCTCTCATCCCTCATTTTGCATTATTTCAGGCTGTGCTGAGACAGTCTTCTCACTGTGAGCTTAACATACGCTCTGCGGAGACAGGCAGTACAACAACCACGCCTGCCTGAGGAATCTTCCTCTCCATGTCAGGAGGTCTGTGCTGAGGGACAGAAGTGATACTGAGGACCCTGATCCTCTAAGGGCTGGTTTCCTTCTGATGGGTCTGACCCTGAATGAGCAGGAGTTGAGGGGTGCAGGTGTGCACATCAGACTTGCTCTCCTCATGCCTGGCCCTCTTACCCTGGTCCCCCAGGTTACTCCGGTGCAGCAGAAAGCCCATCTCATACTCAATTCCAGGCTAATCCTAAAAACTGCAAGGGCTTGTCCAGTTCAACCCCATTAAAGTTGGGGAATGTTGGGCGCCTGGGTGGCTCAGATGGTTAAGCTTCTGCCTTCAGCTCAGGTCATGATCCCAGGGTCCTGGAATCGAGTCCCGCATCCGGCTCCCTGCTCAGCAGGGAGCCTGCTTCTCCCTCTGCCTCTCTCTATCTCTTACGAATAAATAAATAAAATCTTTAAAAAAAAAAAAAGTTGGGGAATGTTTCTGGTTGGAGGACGGCAGGGCAATGACCCTGGAGTGTAACCAGTTTCCTCTCATTAGCATGTTCACCACCCTGTCCCTCACCAAACCCTGTCTGTGCCACCTTCCCTTCCAGGGGGAGGGGCCCCTGAGTAAGGGGGACCTCCTAAACTGACTCTTGCTGGCTTTAGACCCTATCTCACAATCACTTAAGAAGTAGCAGACCTTAGGACTGGAGAGCTACACATAGAAGAATGAAATTCTTTTCTTACATCACACACAAAACTAAATTTAAAATGGATTAAAGACCAGAGCACCTGGGTGGCTCAGTCGGTTGAACATCCAATTCTTTTTTTTTTTTTTAAGATTTTATTTAGTTATTTGAGAGAGACAGAGATAGTGACAGAGAGCACGAGCGGGGAAGAGAGGAAGAAGCAGGGTCCCTGCTGAGCAGGGAGCCTGATGTGGGACTCAATCCCAGGACCCTGGGATCATGACCTGAGCCGAAGGCAGACGCTTAACGGCTGAGCCACCTGGGCACCCTGAATATCCAATTCTTGATCTCAGCTTGGGTCTTGATCTCAGGGTTGTGAGTTCAAACCCTGTGTTGGGCTCTATGCTGGACAAGAAGCCTACTTAAAAAAAAAAAAAAACATGAAAACAAACCCAAAACTGGATTAAAGACCTAAATGTGAGGCCTGAAACCAGATAAAAAGCTTCTGCAGAGTAAAAGAAACAATCAAAACTAAAAAGCAGCCTACAGAATGGGAGAAGATATTTGCAAATGACATGTCTGATAAAGAGTCAGTATCCAAAATCTATAAAGAACTGATACAACCCAACACCCCAAAAACAAATAATCCAATTAAAAAATGATCAGATAACATGAACAGACATTTCTCCAGAGAAGATATACAGATGGCCAACAGACAGATAAAAAGATAGTCAACATCACTGATCATCAGGAAAATGCAAATCAAAGTCACAATGATATCACCTTACACCAGTCAGAATGGCTGAAGTCAAGAACACAAGAAACAACAGGTTAAAAAAAAAAAAAAAGAATGGGTATTGATGAGGATGTGGAGAAAGGGGAACCCTCTTGCATTGGTGGGAATGCAAACTGGTATAGCCACTCTGGAAAACGGTATGGAGGTTCCTCAAAAGATTAAAAATAGAACTACCATATGCTCTAGTAATTCCTCTGAGTATTTACCCAAAGAGTACGAAAACAGTAATTCGAAAAGATATATGCATCCTTAGGTTTACTGCAGCATTATTTACAACAGAATTTATGGAAGCAACCCAAGTGTCCATCGACTGATGAATGGAAAAAAAAGATGTGATATATATACATATATATATACACACACACACATATACATACAATGGAATACTATTCAGCCACAAAAAGAAATTTTGCCATTTTGCAACAACATGGATGGATCTAGAAAGTCTAATGCTAAGTGAAATAAGACAAAGACAAATACCATATGATTTCACTCATATGTGGCATTTATTAAACAAAAAACTCTTAAATACAGAAAACAAACTGGTGGTTGCCCATAGGGGATGTGGGTGGGAGGATGGGTGGAACAGGTGAAGGAAATGAGGAGTACACTTATGGTGAACACTGTGTAATGTATAGAATTGTTGAATCACTGTATTGTACACCTGAAACTAATACAGCACTGTATGTTAAAAACATTAAAAAGTATCAGACCTTAGGCCCAGCTGAGCATGTGACAGTGTCTGAGTTGACCACTCCTGAAAGCCCCAGCACCTCTAGCACACATAGGGGTACTCCAGCAGTGCATTAATGGCATTCCTACTAGGACAGGGCTCTGGGTGCTGGGTTAGAAATGCTACCTGGAGTGGAGATCCCCACATTTGCACATACACACAAAATACCTTAAAAGTTAGACAGTTGGAATCTGGATCTGGAGCTTGGGGAAAGTGCTTTTAACAAGCCCTACAGGGAGGTCTCATCAGCAAGTTTGGGAAACTGCCTTAGCTGTTATCTGTACCTCTATAAGCTGGGGCTTAGGTGTCTTTACTATATTACCATGATATTTGTAGTATACTATATTATATTCACATAAGTGATGTGTCCTTCTCAGTGCATTGAATCAGAAAACATATAGTATCCTTTAGTCCCTTTAACTGGAAATGCTAGGTTGGATCACTTCATGAAGTTTTTTCCACTGTAAAGTGCCTCCTCTTTTTTTGTAACTATTAAGGTAACTGTGGGGTGATACTTATAGCCTTCGTCTGATAGTTCTAGCATCCACTCCTACATTTATTTGGTATTCTGTAGAGAAGAGCTTCCTTTCTCCCCACCCCCATTTTATTTCCTTTTCATATACTCTGGCTCACAGATTTTTTTTTTTTAAAGATTTTGTTTATTTATCGGAGAGAGAGACAGAGCACGAGTAGGGGGAGCTGGAGAGGCAGAGGGAAAAGCAGACTCCCCACTGAGCAGGGAGCCTGACAGGGGCTCAATCCCAGGACCCTGAGATCATGACCTGAGCCAAAGTCAGATGCTTAACCAACTGAGCCACCCAGGGACCCACAGATTTCTTTTTAACATCAATGTGTTACAATACATTAATGTCACTATGAGTATCTATCTGTTACATACCCTAGTGAAGGGAGAACCCCAATTCCACAATATTATTCTAGCTAGTGGTCTTAATTCTACTGAGGTTTACAATTATTGACCTCTCAAAAATAATGCATTTATTGTTTGCCTCCTGTTTCCTGAAAGGCCAGGTCTGTGTTCATTTGCAAATACTTAACTGACCCTCACAGATTGGGCAGTGGTATTGCTGGGGTCCTATGCAGTCTTTACCCTTATCTTGTGCAGTCTCAACAAAGGCTGGCAGAGTGTCCAAGTCACTCACTTAACCAACATTTATTGAACCTTTATGATCAATGAGACACTCAAGAAGCTGAAGCAGACCACAAGTGTCTGTTTTCCACATCCAATTTCTTCTAACTCCTGCAGCATTTCATTCCACACACAAGGCATCTTCTGTCTGTTTCCGAGGCAGAGAACTAGCTATAGACAGTCTGACATACCTATTTGAAAAAACTTTAAAGGTAATCTATCTCCTGTAATACAGAATAGCTCACTACAAAAAGTAACTGAACCTGGATCACTTCTTAGTAAATGAATATTTAAAATGGTCTCCCAAAAATAGAGAACCAGACTGTTACAAGGTGCCCTGACTGGCCTCACAACCGTCTCCCATTAGGGGAGGAGGTGCTCTGGCCTAGTCATAGCTGAGACCAGACTGCCAAAAAAAACCAGTCCTTTTCCTTGGAGGGGCAAAGCTGAGCCCACTTTCATTCCATTTTATCTGTTCGGAAGCCCTACAGTTCTGTTGGAAGATCCAGATTCCTCATCAAGCCTGACCTGGCTCCCCACCTCCAGTCCGAATGTACCCATTGGTTGTGTTGGGGAGGAAAAAATCTTTTCTTCTACCCATCTCAAGTTCTCCGTGTGGGGCCCTATAGATTTGGCTGGCCAAAGACAGATTAACAAGAGAAAAACAAACATGAGGTTATTAGCATGTGCATCACATAAACACCCAGGAGTACCCAGAGATGAGTAACTCAAAGTGGTGGTTAGAACTTGAGTTTAAATATCATCCTAGGCTAAAACAAAGGAAAGGGTTTGGGGCTTCTAGCTAGGGAGGCAAGTCATGGGAAGGTGACCAGAAGTACGGTAAACAGAAGTTGTTTGTAATGTTTTATGATCAGACCTGTCAAGAGAGGAAAGGTTTCTAGGAATGGAAATGCCCTTTTAAATGTAAATTTCCTTTACAAAGGGAAAACTGGTACCCTATTTTTAGAGCTTTTCCTGCTTTTGCTGTTTTCTCAGAAGTCTTTAGCTCAAAATAACCTATAAGCCAAAGAGGCATTTTGGAGGGTGCCATATTATGATACCTCTCAGCTGCTCTCTTTTTTTTTTTTTAAAGATTCCATTTACTTGACAGAGAGAGACACAGCGAGAGAGGGAACACAAGCAGGGGGAGTGGGAGAGGGAGAAGCAGGCTTCCCGCCGAGCAGGGAGCCCGATGCGGGGCTCAATCCCAGGACCCTGGGATCATGACCTGAGCTGAAGGCAGACGCTTAACGACTGAGCCACCCAGGCGCCCCTCTCAGCTGCTCTCTTTGCCCCACCTACACGGGACTTGATGTTCAGTGAACTGTCCAAGTGGGTACTTACCTCAGGACCTTTGTACTTCCTTCTTCCACAGATTCATTACTCATTAATATTTTTTTGGTCTCAACTCAGGTATCGTCTCCTGGCTGCTTAATGTGCTTTTCTTCACGGCACTTATAACTATCTAAAAATTCCTTATGTGAAAATGGCTGAGATGACCATGGGGTTCATTATCCATTCCAGTTATATTAGTGGCCACCTGGAGCAGGTGGGTGTGTGAATAGGTGGGACAGAGAGGGCATTCCACATTTATTGTCCCCCAAGAAGTATGCATGTAGGAGAGGGTCCAGGTAAGATTACCTTAGAAGCATCACACCAGGAAAACTCCTGCATCTACTTTCATGGCATCTTTGCAGGCAAATTTGACCTTCATCTAAGTCAGGATTCTTTGCAGCCCATCAGTGTGAGACCACCAAATGCAAACTGCAGTGGCACAAAATCGGGTGGGTCCATGGGCATCCAGGGAACAAAGGAAAAGGCAGGGGTCAGGGTGAAACTCCCATGAAGCAGTGTTCCCACAGGCTCAGAGCAGAGCTGTATGCAAGGTGGGCCCAGGTGCAGTTTCCTTGGGAAACCACCCCACCCCCCATGTTAAGCAGATGTGGGAAGCTGTGTCCAGACACCCCTTATCTGGGGCTCGCACCTGGGTGGAATGGAGGAGGCTGTGTCTCTGTCACAGTGACCCGGATCCTCGGCCAGAGTGGGGTGTTGCCTTCCTCCTGACGTCGTAATTTGAAGGGCAAAGTGAGGGCCAGTGACTTAGGGAATAAGGCTTCTCAGTAAGGTGCGGTGGTTCCTCAGAGGGGTCGCTGTGACACTTCAGGACCGCAGCACCCCTGGGGAATGCTGTCTCCTGTTCACCAGCCGTGTGTGTCAGCCCCGTCTGAGGGTTGCAGGCAGGCTGGCATTTCTCAGTATGAACAAAGTTTTACATTCCTAGCTGTCATTTTCAGAGCCACTCCGCCCCCAATTCAGGAGATTGAGCCCACCAGGCGTTGGTGGGTGCGTTTCTAGCATGCACCCGGTTTCCCTTCCCATTTACCAGGCCTCGGCCGCACCCCAGCACCCAGGGCATCCCAGCTGGGGCAGCCGGGGATCCTGGCCGGGCGAGGGACGCCGGCCCCCAAATCCCGAAAGCCGCGAAAGCAGAGTACGCCCCACCCCCATATGGCCCTGGGGGTGGGGGGCAGGCAGGGGCGAGATCAACGCTCCGACTCCCGAGTCCTCCTGCTCCTCCAGTCTCCTCCCCTCCTGCCGGGCTTGGCCATCTTGGGGGCAGGCCCCCGCTCTTGGTTGGCCTGGGTAAATCATTTCATCTTCCTCACCTATGAAACGGCACGCCCCCGCCAACGTCCGAGGACTACGACCTGGGCCAGCGACCCCGCCCTGCCTCTCTGGAGGCCCCGCCCCTCGGACCGCCCCGCGTCTGCAGAGGCCCCGACTCACCTACCTCCTCTCCCCTATGGAGGCCCCGCCCCTTCGCCACTCGGCCCCGCCCCGGCACATCGCGCAGGCGCGGCCCGTGCTAGCTGCGTCGCCGCAGTGCCCGGCGCCACAGCCGCCACAGCATCCTCGGTGTTCGCGTGTCCTCCCGGCTCTGTATCTCGTCTTACTCCTCCTCGGCCGGCGCGATGGCGAAGCCGCTGACCGACAGCGAGAAGCGGAAGCAGATCAGTGTGCGCGGCATCGCGGGGCTGGGCGACGTGGCCGAGGTGCGGAAGAGCTTCAATCGGCACCTGCACTTCACGCTGGTCAAGGACCGCAACGTGGCCACGCCCCGTGACTACTTCTTCGCGCTGGCTCACACTGTGCGGGACCACCTGGTGGGCCGCTGGATCCGCACGCAGCAGCACTACTACGAGCGCGACCCCAAGGTGAGGCCGGGGTCGCCTGCCCGGGGTCACTGCACTCACCCTGCCACGCCCGCTGCCCCACCCCGGAAAAGGGCAGCCCTTGTGCCGGGTTACCCGAGCCACGGGCCCATGTGAAGAGAGCAGAGCGATGCGCCTCTCTCCGGGAAAGACGCACGTAGGGCCCGTGCTTGCGGCGTGTCTTTAAGTTGAGCATGGCCACTCTCTCTCCGCCCCCGCAGCCCATCGGTGGTCCACGCCCTGGCCTCTTGCCGAAGAGGATAGCCTCGGCTGGGGTCACGTCTCTCCCACCGCCTTTCCCCGGGGGTCAGCCAGCTTTGCACAGGCCTGGTTCGGTCCTTCCCGCCCTGACACCCCGGGCGCAGAGCGGATTCGGGCGGTCAGGAGGTCGTCTAAGTAGGCAGATTAGGATGTTGTCTACACTCGGCTCCCCGGGGGGCCTGGCCTCGGCATCCTCTGCTTAGGCGCGAGCCCGCAGACCCTTTGCACGAAGAGCTCGATCTTGCGGGAGCTGTGCTCCCCGCGACTCCTGAGCCCTGGAGTCCTGGCGGAATTTTCCAGCCTGTTTCTAGCCGGGTGCTTCCTCCTCCGCAGCCCCCGCCCCCCACCTTTTGTTTTTCTGCAGCAGAGTGTGAGAGAACAGGGTCCTGGAACCAGGCCTGGGCAATTTGGTGGTGTTACTGGGTGAGCTCAGTCATCTGCAGGGAATTGTGAGGCTTTTTTTGGCTAGGCAGTGATCGGAAGAAAATCATTGAGGATGCCTGCTAAAGCAGGAGGGGTCAGGAGCTCAGAGAAGGAGCCCTCAAAGAAGGCTCAGTCTTTAGGGGTTTCCACACCTACCTTGAAGGACATTGTTGGGTTAAAGTTCACAGAAATTAAGTAATTAATCACAGAGATTAATTGTTACTTTTTATATTTTGCAGAAATTTATGCTTATGGCAGAAAAAGACAAAATAGGCCAAAGAAAAGTCACTGATGTGACTCCATTACTCTTAACCATATTAAAATGAAGGTGTATGTACTTTCAGATCCTTTTCTATTCTTAAATATACATACACTTTTTAAAAAAGATTTTATTTATTTATTTGAGAGAGAATGAGAGAGCGAGCACATGAGAACGGGGAGGGTCAGAGAGAGAAGCAGACTCCTTGCCGGGCAGGGATCCTGATGCAGGGCTCGATGCAGGGACTCCAGGATCATGACCTGAGCCGAAGGCAGTCGCTTAACCAACTGAGCCACCCAGGCGCCCTACATACACATTTTTAAAAGTATATTGCATGTACAGTTTTGTGGTTTTTCTGTTTCATTCATTGACGTTTGTAACTTTTTCAGTAGCTTTCCAAGTTAGTAAATATGCTTCTCCAGTACCATTGGTAGTTTGATAGGCCTATCATACTCTTGGCCACCCATCTGCTCTCAGTTTGTTTGGGAATTTTCTTCCTGCTCTTGACTATAGAGAATATTGTCCTCTCCACGATATTAAGGTAGAGTGACTGGCAAAGAAAGGACACACTTGCAGGCCTGAAACCAGTTTGCAAAGATTTGATTTGCAGTATACACATAGGCAGTGGGTAGTTGCTTTGTTGATCGTATTTTAGAGTATTTTCATGAGGCATTAAATGTTTAATAATTGCTAAGAGTGAGATTGATTGCTTTTCCAAACTTACTCTGGGGCACTCTTTTCTAAAATAGAGATGGTAAGAAGGACAGATTTATTAGAATACCAACTGGGCTCCTTCACATTTAGTATGCAAGACAGTGTAGAAAGAAGTGGCACCAAATGGGTAAAGCGGGTTTTTACAACAGGGGCTTAGGATGACTTTGCCAGGGACACTAGCCAAGAGGCAGTGGCTCCCCCAGAATCCTTTGCTGATGGCAGAGCTCTGGTTTGCAACATCATTTTTGCTGTCAGTGTAGCAGATGACAAGGGTACAGCTTTGCACATTCAAGGACATTTTCCTGGACCTGGACCAGGACACACCCCAAAACCTTGCATTCCCATTAGAGTGTTTACGTATAATTAGATCCTGAAAAGGACAGTGAGGCTCAGGGATTACAGAAGCAACCTTTCATGAACAGAATTAATCCCTCTAACAAAACGGCTTTCCCAGTCCTCACAGAGAGGTCTGAGTTTTGATTGTTTGCTGTGGTGACTACGGGCGGAAAGTTTTGTCTTTAAAGAAACCACACAGCCTGTAAGTGGAAGGTTGTTTGCGTGTTCTGTTTAGGAAGGCCATTTAAAACAGAAAATTGGAAGTTAAGTGTTTCAGTCTGGCTAATTCACATTGAAAAATAAGCTCCTCCTCTCCTTTTTCTGCAGAGGTTACATGTTTGCTTATAATGGACCAGAAACAAGCCCCACAAGAGTCAGAACCTGACGGGAGGTAGGCTCCCAATAAAAATCTTGCATAGCTGCACCCCAGCCTGGGAATGACCTCGGGGACTTGTACCACTGCACTTCTGATTGGGGTAGCTGAACGATTTATATTTAATAAACTAGAGTGCTTTTACTTAATTTTTGTTTTCCAGACAATTATGCAAGTTATGATTATTGGAGGAAAAATTGGAAGACAGATAAGCCGGAAGGAAAAAATTAATTTTAATCTCTCTCAACACCGAGTAATAACATGATAAATGCTATAAACATTTTGTGTCCTACATCTTTTTTCTACACTGGTAGCAACACTGCTTTTATTATACAAAATAGTATCGTGCTGTACCTATTGTTTCAGAACCCTTTTAGCCTTCTATTTTTGGCAGTAGCAGAAACAAATGAAACTTGTGCTCAGAGAAAGATTTTTCAGGCAATTAGCATGCAAATCAAGTCAAAAAACCTGGCTAAAATTGAGAGGGTGGCGGTTGGCAGGAGGCAGTGCTTAGTTCTGAAGATGGTTCAAGGATTCTCCGAGGTAATGGCAAGGCCAGGAGTCTGGGATAAAACTCCAGAGCTGGAATTCCACCCTGAATTCAGGAATAGAAAAGAGCTGGATGGGGAAGAACAGCTTACATGAGTCCAAGCTCCTTTTAGTCCTGGCTTCACCATTCCGTCTGTGAGACCTTGAACTTGGCTGGATTTCTTAATCTTGCTTGGCCTCAGTTTTTTCATCTTTTAAAATGGAGGGTGAGTGGGTGGAACGAGGTAATCCATTTCTGAGGTCCCTTGCCATGTTAAAAAGTTGTGGCTTTGTGTTTGCTTATAAAATGTTTCCATTTTATATTGACATTCCATGTCTGCTGTAAAAGAATCAGAGAATGCTTAAGCAAGGCATGACACAGAAGGTTCACACTAATAGAAGACCTCAAAGAGAAGGTTGGGGCCAGAGAGTAAGGGTAGGGAAACAGATTGCATTCAAGGGCAAGGTCAGGACACAAAGTGCAGATGTAAGTTCTGGCAACCAAAGCAAATGGCAGCTCATGTCCACTTATGGGAGTCATGGGATCTCTGTGATAATTGCTAGAATGAGCAGGTGTGAGATACCTTCTATGGGATTTTAAAGTGGGTAATGCGGACAGCTGGCCTACTACATCCCGGCAGTGGATGAGTCTGTTTACTAATGGCTCTTTGCCATAAGCTCATGGCATAGCCATGATGGTAGATTAAGGAAAGAGAGCTCCACCATGGGCCCAAATTGCAGTCTTAAATATTTCTAATAAGATAATCATAATGAATACGATTAATCTTATGGTTTGGCTGGACTCAGGACTTAAAGGAAGATGATCTAGAGCAGTGTTTTTGCAGCCTTGGCTGCCTACAGCCTCCACTTACAAGATTTTCTTTTACTGATGGGACCAGCCACTGGAATCTTTTTAACACACCCAGTTTTGATATGTTTCCACTTGTCTTGTGAAGTTGACCTTGTATCCCCTGGACAGGCTTCCCTGATACCAGATAGCTCAGTTATTTTCTCTGGCTAGAAGCTTGACGATGGACAGATGTTTTGTGTTGCTGATTAACCTGACAGCTTGCCAAGTGGAAGGTAGGGTTAAGCCATCATTTTATGAGATTAAGAAGGCTCTCAGAGGGTGTGCTATGATTTTTCGAAGAAGACAGTTTGGCTCTGCTCTTAAGAGCTGTGATGGTTTAGGGGCGCCTGGGTGGCTCAGTTGGTTAAGCGACTGCTTTCGGCTCAGGTCATGATCCTGGAGTCCCAGGATCGAGTCCCGAAAAAATTAAAAAAAAAAAAAAAAAAAAAGAGCTGTGATGGTTTATTTACTGTGTCACCTTGTCTGGGCCACACAGTGCCCAGAAATTTGATCAAATACTATTCTGGATGTTTCTTTGAAGGTGTTTTTTTAGATTAACATTTGAGTCAGTGGACATTGAGTCAAACAGATTACCCTCTGTAATGTGGGTGGGCCTCATCCGATCAGTTAAAGACCTTAATAGAACAAAGACTGATACCCCCACCCACCATGCTCATGCCTCCTCAGCAGGAAGGGACTCTGCCAGCAGACTGCCTTTGGATTGCAAATGCGGTCCCCCCTCCCTCATCAGATTTTAGTCTCAGACCTCCACAGTTGTGTGAGCCAATTCCTTAAAATAAATCTGTATATATATCCTGTTGATTCTGTTTCTCTGGAGAGCTCTAACACCAGGTGCTGGTATTAGATGGCTGCAAGGACCGACCCTTTGTATTTTTATGAAATATCGTAACTGACCTCGCTTCTGAATCCCAGCCCTTTGTAAATGACTTTTTAAAAAATTCTATTTTATATGACATCAGACTTAAAAGTTGCAGAAATAATACAGTAAATTCCCTTTCTTCATGCAATTCCCAAACATTAAACATTTTAACACACTTCTTGTGTCCCTTTCTATATATATTAATACATTTTTTTCTCTGAACCATTTCAAAGTAAGTTGCAGACGTGATGCTCCTTTACCCTTAAAAATGTAAATGTGTGCTTCCAAAAATCAGGGAGACTCTGTTAGACAAACACCATGAATGAGTAAACCCAGGACATTCACACTGACATGGTGCTGCCACCTACGGATCTCCTATAGCTTTGCCAGTTGCCCAGCTAATAAGAAATACAAATAAGACAATAGGGAGAACTTTATGTCTTTTCAGATTGTACCTAATTTTTCATTAAACAAATCAAAGCTTTAAGCCATTTAGAAATCCGCACATTCTGAGACATGAAGCAAATCAGCAACAGACAATAACTCACTTTTTTTTCCTACCTTATACAGGATGGGGTTCTTAGGACACAGTAAAGGGGGGGTGCCTGGGTGGCTCAGATGGTTAAGCATCTGTCTTTGGCTCAGGTCATGATCCCAGGGTCCTGGGATCAAGCCCCACATCGGGCTCCCTGCTCCTTGGGGAGCCTGCTTCTCCCTCTGCCTCTCTCTCTCTCTCTGTGTCTGTCTCTCATGAATAAATAAAATCTTTAAAAAAAAAAAAGGACGCAGTAAAGGGAAGAGAAATGAACACAAATTTAGCAAGGTAATCAGACTACAGAGAAGTTTGGTCAACTGTGTCTTGGACAGGATCTCCTGGTGTAGGAATTACATGTGATTTCAGTTCTAGCTGAGTGTCTTCTTAGCCTTGAAACATCATTTAAAATGAAAGGTGGAAGTAGCTCAGTTAAAATGCTGACTAGGACCACACAGGTTATAAATATTCCAGATCACTTCACATAAATTGATTAGGCTTTGGCTTCTCTGGCTGTGATAAGGAGACTTGCATGATTGGCACTGGTATGGGAGTGAGTAGATATTTTGTAGAGCTTAACAGCATGGAAGGCAGAAGGCAGGGGACTGTAAAATGTAATGTCATGGAGCACAAAGTAAATCTGTTCCCTGCAGAGCTGAGTGATCTCTGTGATCCCTGTAAGTTCTTAGATTCTATTATTATATTTTACGGTTTCCAAATTGACTTTGAGTAAACAGACCTGTGTTCTAGTCCAAGGTACCAGTACCTAAAGTGAAAAAGGAGATCCGTGATCCACACTGAGACAAATCTGCCAGTTACTCATAGGAAGCCAAGTTTCCCTGGCACTTAATCCTAAAAGAAAGTGCTTGAGTGTGACATCATAGGTTGGGATTTTAAGAGATGAGGTAATAGGGGCGCCTGGGTGGCTCGGTTAGGCGTCTGCCTTCAGCACAGGTCATGATCCCAGGGTCCTGGGATCGAGTTCCACAGCGGGCTCCCTGCTCAGTGGGGAGTCTGCTTCTTCCTCTGCCCTTCCATGTGCGCATGTGCGATCTCTTTTCAAATAAATAAAATCATTAAAAAAAAAGACGAGATAATGCTCAACATCCTTATGGCAAACAGTAGGGGTTTCATAAAGCTGTTGTCCGTGTGACCCTCCAAAAAACCCCTCTGACACAGCAGAATGGGTGCTGTGACATGGCCAGTGAATACTAGGCTGAGCCTCAGCTGTGGTGGGGGGGGGGCGGTGCGTGGAGACTGCTGCCCCCTAGCAGTCTCCCCTTTGGGCTGGCAAGGGCAGGGTGGCCCTGGTGCCTTTGGAGAGGCTGGGGAGCCCACCAGAGCTGGCCTCTTGTTGGGTCAGTGGTCTCTGTCTGGCAGGGAGCTGGCAGTCTGCCATGGGGGCCACTCTGCCTGCTTAGCCACGGCGAGGTGGCAGCTAGCGTGGGAAGACGCACAGAGTCTGGTAGAGAAGGGGAGTGCTGCTGCCTTCTCCTGGGCGCGGCTGACACATCTCTGGCCAGAATCTGGTTCTTCTCGGTGAAAACAGTTGCCCCAGTCTGTGTTTTGGTGCCCTGAATGTTGGAGAAGTTCTTTTTTCCTTTTCCTGCAGAGCATTCAGAGCCTTCTGTTAAACAAAGACTCTCAACAGCCCTTTTGGAGAGGGAAAAGAAATTGGCGGTCTGTAAAAGTCCAGTTCTGTTAATGACTCTCCGTTGTGTAAAGAGAAAATGAGGCTCTGCCTGTTGCTATTCAGCTCCAGCTCCACAATTCTAGTTCCTTACCTCCTAAATTGTCTTCAGAAGATTACTGTGTTGTGTAGTGTTTGTGTTGCGCATCTTTTCATCTCTTTATGTCAGGGAGCTTTATGTTTTTCTGTGATGTTACCTATTGGTATAGGCTTTGCATGTAATAAATAAACCCAATTAAAAAAAATGAGGCTGCCTCTAAGCCACTTAATATGTGTTACAGTGGTATTGCAAGAAGGGACCATACAAGAAAGTCAACAGCCCAGCTCAGCACCCTAGGCGGCAGGCCCCCAGGCTGCTGTAGAGGGGTTAAAGGGGTCCCTGTCTCTCTCAGGCTGAAGAAAGGGAGCGTCTGGTTTTTCAGCCAGCACTCCTTGAGCTGGGCGGCCCTGTCCACAGTTGCACAAATGGTGGCTGGGGAAGCTGGGGTTAGGAGGGGTGGAAAGATGCTGGGCCAGGCCTGGGATGACCCTGGTCCTGTAGCAGCAGCAGCAGCAGAGTTTGGGGACACTGAGGAGCTGGCCCTTTGCAGGTGAGCCCGCTACGCTTTTTTCTTACGCCAAGCCTGAGCCCTCAGGTGGTTTTGTCCAAAATTGCCACCCTGCTAATTAGGTTCCATTACTCTCCCTGAAAATCTGGCCTGGCAAGGGAACCAATATTGCCTGAGTTCAGAGCTAGCCTTTGTTGTATTTAGGGTAGACATGATGTTTCTCAGAGAGGTGAAGGGATCTAGGCCACCCGACTGGCCAGGCCAGGATCTGGGATTGGACCTGAGCATGTGCGATTCAAAAGTGTGTGCATCTCCTTGGGCCGTGCTGCTAGCAAGCCTACTTTAGTTTGCCTTTACTCTGAACCATTTTAAGGAAACTGGGGGAAACCATTTCAATACATTTGAAGAAATTATACAAGTTCTTAGGACAAATTACACAGCAACACCAGAAAACACGCCACAGGTCAGAGTGCAGAGTTCGAGCTGGGCAGATCAGCAGTGCCTGCTGTAGAGCCCACCTGGGTGGGTGGTTTCCAGGGGAGCCCCAGTGTCACTGCTTCTGCTCCCCTCTTATGCAGAGGTGCATTGGGAGGCTCCCTGGAGCTCTTTGCAGAATTAAATAAACTACAGAGTCCTTGACATCTGTGCTCAACTTGGGAGGAAAAAGAAAGACTGAAAGATTTTAAGATGAGGCCCAACATTGTATGCCTCGGTACCCATCCCTTACAAAAAGATAATCAAGCTGTTTCATAGTGCTAGTTAAAAGTTAGAAACTTTAGCAGAGATGGAACTACAACTACAACTTTAAAAATACATATTTCTATGGGGCTCCTGGGTGGCTTCGTCGGTTAAGTGTCCGACGGTTGATTTTGGCTCAGGTCATGATCTCAGGGTCACGAGATCCAGCTGGGTGTGGAGCCTGCTTGAGATTCTCTCTCTCCTTCACCCTCTGCCCCTCCCCACATTGTGCACGTGTGCACACACTCTCTCTATAAATAAATAAAAATACACGTTCTAGTTAAAGGCAACATAAAAACGTCTTGATCATATTCCTGAGTGCCAACTTGTTAAGAAGCCTCTTGGGGAGAACCTCAAAAGTAGTTACGAAGCAAGCCTTCGTGTGTACATAGGTAAAGGACATGTTTGTGCTTGAAACCTTCACTCACACTCTTCTCGACAGCTGGGTTTTGTTGGGCTCTGGTGTTCTCACCGGTGGCTAAGCCCCGTCTGGAGGGAGGGGTGGCGCAGTGCTATGGAAACCCCGTATGACAATAACTCAGTTCAAGTGCAGAGTAAATAGCGTCTGAGAAGAAGCAATGGCCCATGAGCAGTGGTGACAGCAGCTGTCCTCCGCGTGGCTGTGGATTCACTCACTGCACTGCTGAGTTTGTGATGAGAAAAGTCTCAGGAAAGTGAGAAAAGTCTGTCAAAGACGGAACTCGGCATGGTTTTTTTGTACGTATGCATTCTCTTTGAATTTGTAGATTTAGCTGTGTATGGAAAGTTTTCTTCAATTATATACTGAAAAAATGTTTTTAATGTTTTATTCAGGTCCTTTCTTCAGGGACACTAATCAAGCAGATGTTAGGTAGTCTTTGTATTCCATATGGATATCTTCCTCTCCAATCTTTTTCATGCTTCTCCCCCATTTTGTTCACTTTTCCAGCCAGGTCTTTGTTTCCAGCTTTGCTCCTGTTTTGCATTTAGTGGTACCTCCATTTCTGTGGCGGTTTTATCTCTTATTTTTCTTCCCCGGGCTTGGTGCTGTCCTTTTGTTACCTTATCAGTGTTTCTTGACATCTTGGATTAGTCTGTACTAACAAATTGTATTTGTCTCTTGATAAATGCTGGGTGTTGGTTGTCCATTTTATTTCCTTGTTCTGTTTTCCTGTTTTTTTTTAATTAATTAATTAATTAATTAATTTATTTTCCATGCAGCCCCAAAGGGGCAAGTTTTCCTGTTTTAAATTTCAGGATGTAGATCCTGAGTTCCATCTCCCTGAGTGGAGGGAATTCTTCCTGAACTAGCTGTTTGCAACTGGATAATGGGGCAGGGACCTGGAGGGTGTGTGCAGCCTGGAGCGAACAGCCCTTCCTTGGTCCCCAGATTTATGAGTGTGTACATGTTTTTGTGTGTATCCACATGTGTGAGTGCATGTGTGCAAGTGCGTGAATTGTGTACAGGTGTGAGTTCATGTGAGTGTGCATGCATGCATGTGCCCATGTGTGGCTGTGTACACGAATGCATGCATCTGTGGGTGTGTGTGAGTGCACATGCATGTGAGTATAAAGTGCTTTATCCATTCCTTGGCTTGAGAAAAGCAGAGGCCAGCAGTGGACAATCACCCTTGTCCTCCCCTTGCAACTTGGTGGTAAAGAGGTATGAGAGCCAGTTTTATAATTTAGTTCTCCCTGTTCTGACTTCCCATCAGTGTATTTTAGGGAAAAATGGGCAGAAGCATTTTTTTTTTTAAGATTTTATTTATTTATTTGACAGAGAGAGAGATAGCGAGAGCAGGAACACAAGCAGGGGGAGCGGGAGAGGGAGAAGCAGGATTCCCGCCGAGCAGGGAGCCCGATGTGGGACTCGATCCCAGGACCCTGGGATCATGACCTGAGCCGAAGGCAGACGCTTAACGACTGAGCCACCCAGGCGCCCAGGCAGAAGCATTTTTATTCTATCATCTTTACAATTGGAAGTATTCTACTTAATGTACAACATTTATTTTACTGTACTCTGTCAAAATTTTGTTCATTATTT
The DNA here is from genome assembly GCF_054177405.1 of Leptonychotes weddellii. NCBI lineage: Eukaryota > Metazoa > Chordata > Mammalia > Carnivora > Phocidae > Leptonychotes > Leptonychotes weddellii. The sequence continues at coordinate 43,231,111 of NC_138378.1, forward strand.
CTACTATCTTATGTATATATATATTTTTAAAGATTTATTTATTTATTGGACAGAGAGCATGCACGGGGTGGAGAGGGCCAGAGGGAGAGGAAGAGAGAGAGAATCCTCAAGCAGACACCCCGCTGAGTGTGGAGCCCAACACGGGGCTCAATCCCAGGACCCTGAGATCATGACCTGAGCCGAAATCAAGAGTTGAATGCTTAACTGACTGAGCTACCCAGGCACCCCTAATATTTTATATTTTTTGGTAACAGCTTTGAGATAAAAATTCAGATACCATGCAATTCACCCATTTAAAGTATACAATTCATTGGAGGTGGCTCTGTAGCGCAATGGATAGCGCATTGGACTTCTAAAGTATACAATTCATTGGTTTCAGTATATTCACAGAGTTGGGCCATCATCACCACAGTCAATTTTAGAACATTTGCACTACCCCAGAAAGAAACCCAACAGCTTTTAGCTGTCACCCACCCCAAACTCCCTACCCACTCCTAGTTGGGCAACTACTAATCTACTTTCTTTCTATAGGGTTATCTATATTTTATAAAGGGAATTATATAATATGTGATCCTTTGTGACTGGCTTCTTTCATCTAGTGTAATATTTTCTAGGTTCCTTCTTATTGTAGCATATATTGGTACTTGATTCCTTTTTTTTTTTTTTTTAAGATTTTATTTATCTGACAGAGAGGAACACAGAGAGAGGGAACACAAGCAGGGGGAGTGGGAGAGGGAGAAGCAGGCCGCCCGCTGATCCTGGGATCATGACCTGAGCTGAAGACAGACGCTTAACGACTGAGCCACCCAGGCGCCCCGGCACTGTGTATTTTCTTTACAGAAATGTCTGTTCAGATCCTTTGCCAACCAACCATTGGGTTGTCTTTTTTTTATTAAGTTGTATAGATATTCTAGATACAAATCTCTTGTCAGTTATATGATTTGCAAATATTTTCTCCCATTCTGTTCCTTCCCATCCTTTTTACTTTCTTCACGTTATCAAAAGTTTTTAATTTCGATGAAGTCTAATTTATCTGTTTTTTCTTTTGATGTCATACAAAAGAAACCATTGCCTATTCCAAGGTCATGAAGATTTACTTCTGTGTTTTCTTCTCAAAGTTGCATGGTTTTTTACAGTTAGATCTCTGATCTACTTTGAATTAATATTCATATATGGTGTGAGGTAGGAGCCCAACTTCATTCTTTTGCATGTGGATATCCAGTTGTCCCAGCACCATTTGTTAAAGAGATTATTCCTCCGACTGAATTATCAGGGCATGCTTGTTGAGAATCAGTTGGCCATAAATGTGAGGGTTGATTTGGGGCCTCTATTCCATTGCCTTGTGTGTCCATGCTTAAGCCAGTACCACACAGTCTTGCTGCTGTAGTTTTGTAATAAGGTTTGAGATTAAGAAGTGTAAGTCCTCCAATTTTGTCCTTCTTCAAGATTGTTTTGACTATTCCAGATCCTTTGCATTTCCATCTGATCGATCCACCTAATCCTTCTAATGAATCAGTTTATCAACCTTCAAGGAAGCCAGCTGGAATTTTGACAGGGATTATGTTGAATCTGTAGATCCATTATGGAAGTATTGCCATCTTATCAGTGGTAAGCCTTCCAATCCATTGACATGGGATATCTCCATTTTCTTTGTTCCCTTACCTGTGTATTTTGCAAATTGGGAGCCCCTTTCTACCTTGGCTCACCCTCTGAAGCTGCTTCTTGGTTCTGAGGAGAATTGTTTAAAAACTGCTGCATGAAAGTGTGATATAATGGTATGAACACAGCTGTAAAAACCCAGAGGGCGACACTGCTGAAACTGAAACCGTGCAATTTTCTTAAAAGGTTTCTGGTCAGCTGCTGGTCAGAATTCTAAATGGGGTATAAAGACACATAGTTTAAAGAGGGTCACTGCATGGAATGCGGGTCCCAGAGTGGCTCAGGCAGGTTGCCTTGTAAAGGCAGGACATCCCAGTAAAACCCTGGCCGAGAAGCCCTGCCGACAGTCTGTGGAAAGTGAATTCTCTCCCTGCATCCTGCAGCAGGGCAGGGAACTGATTTTTTTTAAATTGCATTTTGAAAATTTTAGCCTGCAGGAAAGAAAAAATCATAGTCCAGTCCAGTCCATACTTTCCCATGGATTCATATCTGAATCCGAGACACACACACACTCATCGTTGTGCATGTGCACACACTCACGGACACACCCCTTTTCAAGGCCTGGTTTTGCTTTGTAACTTTTTATTTAGGAGCAAGAGTAGATTTGCAGAGGGTCAACAAAGATAGTGTGGAGTACTGTGTAGCACTCTCTCCTTGCATGACCATAGCATGGTTATCAAAATGAGCTGGCACTGGCTCAGCACTTTCTTCGGATTTTACCACTTTTTCCTCTAATATTATCTTTGTCTCTGGATCACATCCGGGGTCCCCTAGTTTTATGTCTCCTTAATCTCCTCCCATCTGCGATGGTTGTTGGTCTCTCCTTGTCTTTCATTACCTTGGCAAATTGATGAATGCTGGCCAGGCAGTTCATAAGAATGACCCTTAGATGGGGGCCTGTCCAAGGCTCTTTCCTGATCAGTCTGGGTGGGGGGCTTGGAAAGAATACCACAGAGTACCTTCTCATCACAGCGTATCACCATAACCTGGCACTGATGGTATTATCCTTGTCACCTGAGGAAGGTGGCACAGCCAGGTCCCTCCCCTGTGAAGTTACGGTTTCCCGTCCCAGACTGTTTAGTAGATGGGAGTCACCCCAATCCAGCCCCCCTCAGGGGAGGGGATTGGGCACCACCTGCTGGGGGGAAGGATATCAGAATTTTCGGACATTTGTTAACACCACCATGATTAATCGATAAATACTTTGGGGGAGACATTGGAGGCTGGCAGATACCCCTTAGTCTGTAAAGCTGTGCCCGCTGGTTTCAGGGTTCAGCGGTGGCTGTTTTCTGCGGCAGTTACACTGTGCTGTACTCCTGGTGATTTTCTGTCCCACTCGTTCCATCTGCATACATTCATTGGAATTCTTCTGTAAGGAACATTTCTCCCTTCTTCCCCATTTATTTTCCCAGGCTTTACTTTTGATGGCAGGAAGCAGCATGGAGTCCCGTGTAAGAGCAAGACTCTGAGGGCCAGAGTGTGGCTCAGCCACTGCTGCCCCATGGTCCACTGGGGGGTTGTGAGGAGTAATTGGTACCACTCATGGGAAGGGCTTAGAACCTCACTCAGCTCCCAGTGAATGTGGGTGGTCCTCCTTCTTGTTTACACGGACTGTCACATATCCCAGTCCCCCTGAGTCAGGCAGCAGGCACTATCCAGACTTGGGCCCAGTGAAAATGGATGTATCCATCCATCCATCCAGTTGTGTTGACTGGGTGATGTTTACCGAGTACTTAGCGTGGGTGTCAGAAGCTGTTAATACTTGAGAGTATTCCCCCGTCACAGGGTTGTTTCATCCTGTGTTAGAGAGGTGAAGAGGTCATTTACTCAAGGGTCTGTGGTGGGGAAGAGGCCAAGCTAAGTTCAGACCTGGCTCTGTCCATTCTGGGAGCCTTGTTCCCCAGCGCTGCCCTGCCCTGCCTCCTGCCATCTGGGGGAGGCCAGCTTACATCCAGCAGGGCAGTGAGCAGAGGCTCTGCGGTAGAAGGGTCCTGAATGTTGCCCTTGGAAAGCTGAGGTTGGCCAAGGCTTGGCATAGGGAGTGAGCCCATTTGGGGGTGTGTGGGTAGCCCAAATGAAACACCTAAGGAGGTGCTCTTATGAATTTGCTCATCACCCTAATCTTCCTTGTGTGCGGGGATGGAATATGAAATCTGAGATGCTTTCTTTTGCCTCCTCAGCGCATCTATTATCTTTCCCTGGAATTCTACATGGGCCGCACACTGCAGAACACAATGGTGAACCTGGGTCTTCAGAATGCTTGTGATGAAGCCATTTATCAGGTATGGGGCCCTGGGGCCTGGCTGCTGGGTAGCCTCTTGTGGCTCACTAAGTTTTAATCCAGGCCCCGCAGTGAGATTTGCTGCCGTCTGGGGCCAGGCGTGACTTAGGGCCTAGTCTGTCCTACACGGGGGGAGAATGGGTTGGTGGGTGACACTCCTTCTCAAGGGGAAAACATAAGGATTGGATGGGAAGCTAATGCATGAGCATGGGAGCATGGGATTGCATTGTGATGCTAAGGTTTCGAGGCTTCTAGAGGCCATTGCACTCCTCATACCCACCCCAGGGGCAGATTTACCACAGGGCAGAAGTGGTACTGTCCCATTTCTTGTCACCTTACTGAACCTCCAGTCCCCTCTTCCACCCCTAGACAACCTCTTGTGTTCATCTTGCCCTCTAGGTATAAAATTGCCTTTTCTCTCCAATCAAAATAAAAACTGTCTTTGCTTAAGGGTCTTCATTAACATTTATCACTTGGATGCTGATTCCGTCCACAGTTCATTTGTGGTTTTAGAGCAGAACTGGAATCCATCATGTCTGTTTTCTGTCTCTGTACCCCCCTCCCTGGACACCATCTTCCTCCTGCACTGCACACTCAGTATACAATTCTTAGGGTATAGATGTGCAGCCCTCCCACCCTCCTGCATGAACATAGCAGGGTCCTCACCAGAGCCTTCCCTCCCCTAACACCTTCTGCTGCTTTTGCTTTTGTTCAGTTTTGGTGTGGGAGGCGCTCTGGAGGCCTTACTGGTAGCGGCATGAGAGGGACCTCACATGGGTCTCAGGCAGCCTCACATTTCTGGGGCTCCTGTCTGTCCACAGCTTAGTGGAGAGGAGTTGCTGGGGCAGGTAGTTTCAGTTGGCAAAATAAAAATTTGGAAAAAAATTTGACTTCCCCAAATGGGAATTGTAACCTCAAAATTATCTAAAAAGAGACTGGAAGGGAAGATGGTGATGGAATAGGAGGATCCTAGGCTCGCCTTGTCCTGTCAACACCTAAATACCCCAGAAGTCAACCTGAAGACTGACAGAACAAATTCTACAACTAAAGGGAGAAAAGAGGCTACATCAAAGAAGGTAGGAGATGTGGAGACATGGATGGTTTGGGAGAGAAACGGATCATGGCCGCGGTGGTGGGGAGGGAGCCATGATTGCAGAGAAGGGCAAGAGATAGACTAGCACACAGGCGAGCCCACGGGAAAGACGAATCCCCACAGCAATTGACTTGGAAAGTGAGAGGGGCCAAATTTCATGACTTCCTGCAACCAGTGGGGCTTGCTTAAAGCCTGGAGTTTTATTTAATTAATTAATTAATTAATTAATTTAAAGATTTTATTTATTTATTTGACAGAGAGAGACACAGTGAAAGAGGGAACACAAGCAGGGGGAGTGGGAGAGGGAGAAGCAGACTCCCTGCAGAGCAGGGAGCCCGATGCGGGGCTCGATCCCAGGACTCTGGGATTATGACCTGAGCCGAAGGCAGACACTTAACGACTGAGCCTCGCAGGCGCCCCAAGCCTGGAGTTTTAAAGGTCAACAGGCTTGGCTGGGGTAGAACCCAGGGGCATTGCACTGCTATTGGAGAAAAGGCAGGCAAACAGCCTGCAGACATACAGTGTGGAAACAGCTATCTGAAGAGCACCTCGGGCACACAGTGGGGAGGTTATTTGCTCATCTCGGAGCACGTTGCAGAGAGGCAGCATTCACAGAGACCCCTCTGAGAACTAAGGAACTGGCAGGCACCATTTCTCTCCCCTACCCCTCAGCATACGCACAGGGCCACCTGGGAGAACCGGCACCGTGCCGACACTCACTTGGTAACTTACTTACACCAAGTCCCACCCCACCCCCCACTCCGGTGGAATTGCCCCTCCCAGTCATGCTTGTCTCAGTCCCAGGGTGTTGGAGCCCCTCTGCCAGGAGACTGGCCCAAACCCCTGCTCATCCCATGTCTCCTGTTGTGGGGGCCTCAGTTTCAGCAGTGGTGGAGACAGGTATCATTTCATAAGCAGACCAGAGCACACCTAGTCAAAACTGGCCACATTCGGGCCAGGGACTAAACACTGCCCACAACTAAGAGAGCCTCTGCAGATGACTGGCCTGAAGGAAAAGTGGCCAGGACACAACAGCAGAGTGCACACAGCACACACTGGAGACACTCTCTGAAATGCCAGGTCCCGGGGAACACGGGACACTACACCACGGAACACTACAGAATCTCTTCTTCATAAAGCCATTACCCTCGAGAATAGGAGACATAACTGACTTTCCTAACACATAGAAACAGGCATAGAGACCTAGAGAAAATGAGAAGACAAATTTATTCCACATGACAGAACAAGGTAAGGCCACAGCCAGACATCTAAGTAAGACAGATAAAAGTAACATGCCTGATAGAGAATTTAAAGTAATGATCATAAAGATACTTGCTCAACTTGAGAAAAGAGTGGAAGGCCTCAGTGAGACAATTAACACAGAGATAAATAACAGACATAAAGGGTTCAATACGCAAAATGAGAACCATGCTTTATGGAATGAACAAGCAGGCTGGAAGAAGCAGAGGAATGAATTAATGACTTAGAACACAGAGTATTGGAAAGTAATCAAGTTTAAGAAAAGAGAAAAGAATTATGAAAAGCAAGAATAGACTTAGGGAAATCATTGACTCCATCAGACATAACATATTATATAGATCCCAGAAGAGAGGGAAAAGGGGGCAGAAAATTTAGTTGAGGAAATAATACTGAAAACTTCCCTAATCTGGGGAAGGAAACATAACAGATATAAGAGGCACAGAGGGAACCCCCCCCAACAGAATCAACAAAAGCAGATCCCCACTAAGACATATTGTAATTAAAATGGCAAAATGTAGTGATAAAGAAAAAATAAAGCAGCAAGACAAAAGAAGATAGTTACATACAAGGAAAAACCCCATAAGGCCTTCAGCAGACTTTTCAGTAGAAACTTTTCAAGCTAGAAGGGAATGGCATGATATATTCAAAGGGCTAAATGGGAAGAATCTTCAGCCAAGAATAGTCTATCCCCAGCAAGGCTGTCATTCAAAATAGAAGGAGAGATTAAAAGTTTCCCAGACAAAAAATGAGCTCATGACCACTAAACCAGCCCTGCGAGAAATATTAAGGGGGCACTTTGAGTGGAAGGGGAAGACCAGAAATGACACTATGAAAGTAGGAAACACAAAGCAGTAAAAAGAACATTTCAGTAAAAAATCAGTCAAGGAACTCACAAAATAAAAGGATGTGAAATATGATACCATATTACCTAAAATATACGGAGAAGAGGAGTAAAGAGTTGGTCCAAACTTAAACAACCACCATCTTAATATAGACATATATGCAGAAGATGTTATATAAAAACCTAATAGGGGGCATGTGGGTGGCTCAGTCGGTTAAGCATCTGCCTTTTGCTCAGGTCCTGATCCTGGGGTCCTGGGTTCGAGCCCCGCATCGGGCTCCCTGCTCAGCGGGGAGCCTGCTTCTCCCTCTCCAGCTTCCCCTGTTTGTACTCGCTCTCTCTTTATCAAATAAGTAAATTCTTTTTTTTTTTTTAAGATTTTATTTATTTGACAGAGAGAGACACAGCAAGAGAGGGAACACAAGCAGGGGGAGTGGGAGAGGGAGAAGCAGGCTTCCCACCCAGCAGGGAGCCCGATACGGGGCTCGAATCTAGGACCCCGGGATCATGACCTGAGCCGAAGGCAAACGCTTAAGGACTGAGCCACCCAGGTACCCCAAGTAAATAAAATCTTAAAAAAAAAAAAAAAAAAGCTAATAGTAACCATAAATCAAAAACCACTAACAAATATGGAAAGAATAAAGAGAGAGAAATCCAAATATATCACTAAAGAAAACCAGCAAACCATGAAAGAAAGAGAAGAAAGAAAAACTTCAGAAACAACCACAAAATAAGTAATAAAATGGCAATAAATACATAACTATCAGTAATCTCTTTGAATGTAAATGGACTAAACGTTCCAGTGGCTCAGTCAGAAGAGCATGCAACTCTTCATCTCAGAGTTGTGAGTTCGAGCCCCATGTTGGGTGGAGACTTAACTTAAATTTTTTAAAAGAGATACAGGGTATCAGAATGAATAAAAAAACAAGACCCATGTATATGCTGTCTACAAGAGACTCATTTCAAACCTTAAAGACACCTGCAGATTGAAAGCAAGGGGATGGAGAAACATTTATTATGCAAATGGATGTCAAAAGAAAGCTGGAGATGCAATACTTCTCTCAGACAAAATAGATTTCAAAATAAAGACTGTAACAAGAGACAAAGAAAGACAATATATAATAATAAAGGGGACAATCCAACAAGAAGATACAACCATTGTAAATATTTATGCACCCAACACAGGAGCACCCAAATACATGAAACTGTTATAACAAACACAAAGGAACTATTCAATAATAATACAATAATAGGGAACATAACACCCCTCTTATTGATGGATAGGTCATCCAAACAAATTCAATGAGGAAACCGTGGCTTTTTTTTAAAGAAAGATTTTATTTACTTATTTGAGAAAGAGAACAGCAAGAAAGAGAGCACGAGGGGGTAGGAGGGGCAGAGGGAGAGGGAGAAACAGGCTCCCCACTGAGCAGGGAGCCCAATGTGGGACTTGATCCCAGGACCCTGAGATCATGACCTGAGCCGAAGGCAGATGCTTAACTTACTGAGCCACCCAGGCCCCCAAAACTGTGGCTTTGAATGTGACACATTGGACCAGGTGGATTTAACAGATATATTTAGAACATTCCATCCTAAAACAGCAGAATACACATTCTTTTCAGGTGCACATGAAACTTTCTCCAGAATAGATCACATACTAATTAGGCCATAAAACAAGTCTCAACAAATTCAGAAGGATCAAAGTCAACAACATGCATCTTTACCACAACACTACCTCAAGAAGCAAGAAAAGTGTCAAATAAACATCCTAACCTTGCACCTAAAGGAGCTAGAAAAAGAACAAATAAAACCCCAAACCAGCAGAAGGTAGGAAATAACAAAGATGAGAGCAGAAAAAAATGATATAGAAGCCAAAAAAAATTAAAAAAACAGAGCAGTTAAATGAAAGTAGGAGCTCATTCTTTGAAAACATCAAGAAAATTGATAAACCTCTAGCCAGACTCATCAAGAAACAAAGAGAAAGGACTCAAATAAATAAAATTACAAATGAAAAAGGGGAAATAACAACTGACACCACAGAAATATAAATAATCGTAAGAGTATTATTAAAAGCAATATGACAACAAATTGGACAGCCCAGAAGAAATAGATAAATTCCTGGAAACATATAACCCACCAAAAGTGAAGCAGGAAGAAATAGAAAATTTGATTTCTTTAGAAATCAAATCAGTAATCAAAAAACTTCCAACAAACAAAAGTCCAGGACCAGACAGCTTCACAAGTGAATTCTACCCAACATTTAAGGAAGAATTAGTACCCATTCTTCTCAAACTATTCCAAAAATAGAAAAGGAAGGAAAACTTACAAATTCATTCTATGAGGCCAACGTTACCCTGATTCCAAAACCAGATAAAGATACACATAAAAAGAAAACTACAGGCCAGTATCCCTGATGAATATGGATGCAAAAAACCTCAACCAAATACTAAGGTTTCTGACATTAGCCATAGCAACATTTTTCTTTTCTTTTTTTTTTTTTTCATAGCAACATTTTTCTAAATATGTTTCCTGAGGCTAGGGAAATAAAAGCAAAAATAAACTATTGGGATTACATCAGAATAAAAAGCTTTTGCAGAGAAAAGGAAACAATCACAAAACCAAAAGGCAACCTAAAGAATGGGAGAAGACGTTTGCAAATGACATATCCAATAAAGGGTTAGTATCGAAAATTAATATAAAGAACTTATACAGTTCAACACCCAAAAAACAATCCAATTTTTAAAATGCACAGAAGAAATGAACAGACACTTCTCCAAAGAAGACATTCAGATGGCCAACAGACACATGAAAAGATGCCCAACATTATTCATCATCAGGGATATGCAAATCAGAACTCATACCTGTCAGGATGACTAAAATCAAAAACACAAGAAACAAGTGTTGGTGAGGATGTGAAGAAAAAGGAACCCTCTTGCACTGTTGGTGGGAATGCAAATTGGTACAGCCACCCTGGAAAACAGTATGGAGGTTCCTCAAAAAATTAAAAATAGAACTACCCTACAATCCAGTAATCACGCTATTGGGTATTTACCCAGAAAAATACAAAACCACTAATTCAAAGGGATACATGCACCCCTATGTTTATAGCAGCATTATTTACAATAACCAAATTATGGAAGCAGCCCTAGTGTCCATTGATATATGAATGGATAAAGAAGAGGTGGTACATATATACAATAGAATATTACTCAGCCATAAATAAGAATCTAATCTTGCCTTTTGCAACAACATGGGTGAAGCTAGAGAGTATAATGCTAAGTAAAATAAGTCTGGCAGAGAAAGACAAATACCATACGATTTCACTCATATGTGGAATTTAAGAAACAAAGGGAAGAAAGAGAGCGAAACCGATTTAGGGAGCAAGATGGCGGAGGAGTGGGAGACCTGGATTTCGTCTCCTCTCAGGAATCAGCTGGATAGGGATCAAACCATTCTGAACACCTACAAACTCAACAGGAGATTGAAGAAAAGAAGAGCAACAACTCTCTCATCAGAAAAGCGACCACTTTCTGGAAGGTAGGACTTGCGGAGAAGTGAATCCGAGGCGATATTCAGGAGGATAGACGGCGGGGGAGGGGCCTCCGTCGGCCGCTTCTGGCAAGTGATAGAACCACGGAGCACAAAATCGGAACTTTTAAAAGTCTGCTCCGCTGAGGG
>NC_138378.1:43242422-43299268 GCF_054177405.1 Leptonychotes weddellii
AAAAAAAAAAAAAGAATTTAGATATTGTTTAGCTGGGTCCTCTTGTCTATCATTAAAGATGAGACAGCATGTCACCAGGCAGGGAAGAAAAAAAAGAAAAAGAAAGAGAAAGAAACCAAGAAAAAGACTCTTAACTATAGAGAACAAACTGATCCTTAACAGAGGGGAGGGATGGGGGATGGGTGAGCCTGGTGATGGGGATTAAGGAATGCACTTGTGATGAGCACTGGGTGATGTATTTAATTGTTGAATCACTATATTGTACACTGAAACTAATATAATGCTCTATGTTAACTATACTGGAATTAGAATTTAAAAATTATCTAAAAAGATAGACATTATCCTGGTACGTGATTTGTCATTTGAACTGTTTACTGAATATGAATCTCAGAATGCATCTGTAAGCACCACAGAACATGTAAAGTCTAGATCTTCAGTGGAATTTATTGCTATAGGAAGTGTTTTATTTTTTGAAACATTTTCTCTTTATATAATTCTTACAGATAGTAAAGATTTTAGGGAATGTTTATACCATAAATATGCCATATCTGTTTATAATTTTTATTACACAATGTGTTAATTATAGAAACTTAGAAAATGCAGGGTAGCACATATCCTTTTATATGTTCTTTTTTTTTCTTAAAAGTGTGATACTTCACTCACTTTTAAGCTTTTTATTAATCTTGTATTTGAAAGGTTTTCTGATGATCAAAACTTTAATGTCTCCAAGTACACAGTTACTGGGCCCTTCTAGTCATAAGATGGAGTGCCAAATGTTTTGAGTGGGAACCAAATGATGATGTAGGGCTTAGATGGGCCTCCTCCCCCAGGTCCCCGCATTTATAATGTAGTGTGAAAAGTGAAACATGCTACCACTATTGTACAGGGCTGGAAAGTAGTTCTGGGGAGCAGGTTACACTAAAAACTGGAACTTTAATAGAAGCAGCTCCCTCCTGACTGAGCAATCATGGGTGCATTTAAGTATTTTTTTTTTATCATGGAAAGTTTAAATTATGTACAAAAATGGAGTGACTGCTATGATGAACTCCTTCCATATACCCATCACCAGCCTCCACCTATCTTCAAGCCCCACTCATGACCTCTCTTGTTTCCCTCACACCCATGCTACTCCCAGATTATTTAAGCTAATATCAAATAGCATATTTCACTTGTTGCTGTTTCAACAGGTATCTCTAAAGATAGGGTCATACCGTTCTGACCGCTAAGATATTGACAATAATTTTCAGGCAGTTGACAAACTTGTTGATTGCCTTATAATTTTTTTTTTTTTTTTAAAGGATTGATCCAGGCAAGTTCCTTTTTTTTTTTTTTTTAAAGATTTATTTATTTGAGAGAGCGAGAATGAGAGAGAGAGAGTACATGAGAGGGGGTAGGGTTAGAGGGAGAAGCAGGCTCCTTGCTGAGCAGGGAGCCCGATGCGGGACTCGATCCAGGGACTCCAGGGTCATGACCTGAGCCGAAGGCAGTCGCTTAACCAACTGAGCCACCCAGGCGCCCCTGCCTTATAATTTTTTAACAGTCTATTCAGAAACTTATTTGCACTCGGTTGATATGTTTGTTAAGTCTCTCTTAACCTATAAACTTATCCTCTTTTTTACTTTTCTGCCTTGCAGTTTATTTGTTGAAACTAGGTTTGTCCTGTAGAGTGTCCTACAGTCTCTATTTGACTGGTGTCCCTCGCTGGTATTTTTTTTTTTTTAAGATTTTATTTATTTGAGAGAGAAAGAGAGAGAGAGAGAGATCACAAGCAGGGGGGAGGGGTAGAGAGAGAAGCAGACTCCCCACTGAACAGGGAGCCTGACGTAGGACTCGATCCCAGGACCCCAGGATTATGACCTGAGCCAAAGGCAGCTGCTTAACTGACTGAGCCATCTGGTATTTAACTGGTATTTAACCTGCTACTTTGTCCCAAGGATTTTGCTGTCACCAATTCTACTCAGCATCATACTGATGGTTTTAGCTGGGGTATTTAGGCAAGAAAATGAAATAACAAGCATCCAGATTGGAAAGGAAGAAGGAAAGCTATCTCTATGTGCAGCTGACATCATCTAGAAAATCCTGTGGAAACCAATAAAAATATATTAGTACAAATGAATGAGCACAGCAGCGTTGCAGGATGTAAGATCAATATACAGAAATCAACTGAATTTTTATATAACTGCAATGAACAATCCAAAAATGAAATTAAGAAAACAATTCCACGGGCGCCTGGGTGGCTCAGTTGGTTAAGCGACTGCCTTCGGCTCAGGTCATGATCCCAGGGTCCTGGGATTGAGTCCCGCATCGGGCTCCCTGCTCTGCGGGGAGCCTGCTTCTCCCTCTCCCACTCCCCCTGCTTGTGTTCCCTCTCTCGCTGTGTCTCTCTCTGTCAAATAAATAAAATCTTTAAAAAAAAAAAAAAAAACAATTCCACTTAAAATAGAATCAAAAAGAATAAAATTCTTAGGAATTAATTTCCATAAGAGATGTAGACTTACATCCTGAAAACTATAAAACATTGTTGAAAGAAATTAAAGGAGACCTAAAAATGAAATGACATTACATGTCCATCCATGTCTTAGAAGACTTAATCTTAAGATGGCAAAACTCCCCAAATCTGTCTACATAGTTATTGCAGTTCCCACTAGAATTCCAGTTGTCTTCTTTGCAGGGATTGACGAACTGATCCTAAAATCCAGATGAAATGCAACAGATCAGAAATCATTAAAACATACTTGAAAAAGAAGAACAAAGTTGAAGGACTCACACTTCCCAATTTTAAAACTCACTATGAAGCTATAGTCATCAAGATAGTGTGGTATTGGCATAACGATAAACATATAGAACAATGGAATGGAATTGAGATTCCAGAAATAAACCCTCACATTTAGAGTCAATTGATTTTTCCCCTAGTTTTTCAAAATTGTGGTAAAATAAACATAACAGAAATTGCATTCATATTGTACCATACTCCCCACCATCCATCTCTAAAACCCTTTCCATCTTGCAAAACTGAGCCTCTATATCCATTAAACACTAACTCCCCATTCTCCCCTCCCTCAAGCCCCTCCCTCAAGCTCATGACAGCTACCATTCTACTTTCTGAATTTGATATTCTAGGTACCTCATATAAGTGAAATCATGCAATGTTTGTCTTTTTGTGACTGACTGGCTTAATATCTTCAAGGTTCATCCATGTTGTAGCATATGTCAGAATCTCCTTCCCCCTTTTTTTTTTTAAAGATTTTATTTATTTATTTGACAGACAGCGAGAGAGGGAACACAAGCAGGGGGAATGTGGAGAGGGAGAAGCAGGCTTGCTGCTGAGCAGGGAGCCAGAAGCCTGATGCGGGGCTCCATCCCAGGACCCTCGGATCAGACCCTGAGCCGAAGGCAGACGCTTAATGGCTGAGCCACCCAGGTGCCCCGAATCTCCTTCCTCCTTTTTAAGACTCTATGAATGTATGTATATACTGTATGTATATCCCACACTGTGTTTATCCATTCATCTGTCTGTAGACACTTCAATTGCTTCTGCTTTTTAGCTACTGTGAATATAATACTTTTATGAACGTGAGTGTACAAATACCTCTTCAAGACCCTGCTTTGAATTCTTTTTGGTATATACCTAGAAGTGGAATTGTTGGATCATATGGTAATCCTGTTTAACTTTTTGAGGAAACCTCATACTGTTTCCCACAATGGTGACACCATTTTAGTTCCCTACCGGTAGTGCACAAGAATTCTAATTTTTCCACATCCTCACCAACACTTGTTCTTTTTCTTTCTTTTTTGATAGTAGCCATTCTAAGGGAGATAGTATCTCATTGTGGTTTTAATATTCTTTATCTACTGATGAGTGTTGTTAAGCATCTTTTCTTGTGCTTACTGGCCATCTAAATATCTTCTCTGGAGAAACGTCAGTTTAAGTCATTTGCCCATTTCTGAATTGAGCTGTTTGTTTTGTTGCTATTGTTGAGTTTTAGGAGTTCTCTATTCTGCATATTAATCCCTTACCAGATACATGATTTGCTAATACTTTTTCCTGGGTTATCTTGTCACTTCGTTGATAGTGTCCTTTGATGTGGAAAAGTTTTTAATTTTCATGAAGTCCAGTTTTTTTCTTTTGTCACATGTGCTTTTGGTAGCCTATATAGTCAATTGCTTTTTTTCTTTTTAAAGAAAAGGGTGCCAAAACACTCAATAGAGAAAAAAGTTTTTTTGATAAATGGTGCTAGAACAGTTGGATGTCTACATGCAAATAAATGAAGTTGGATCCCTCTCTCACACTATATATAAAAATTAAGTCAAAATGGATCAAAGACCTAAATATAAGAGCTAAAACCATAAAACTCTTAGAAGAATATATATATGGGTAACTCTTCATGATTTGGCAGTAGATTATCTTAAAAATGACATCAAAAGCATAAGCAGGAAAAGAAAAAATAAATTGGACAAGAGTAAAAACTTCTGTGCATCAAAGGATATTATGAAGAAAGTGAAAAGACAAATAGAAAATATTTGTAAATAATAAATCTCATCAGGATTTGATATCCAGAATATTAAGAACTCTTATAGGGGTGCCTGGGTGGCTCAGTTGGTTAAGCGACTGCCTTCGGCTCAGGTCATGATCCTGGAGTCCCTGGATCGAGTCCCACATCGGGTTCCCTGCTCAGCGAGGAGCCTGCTTCTCCCTCTCCCTCTGCCACTTCCCCCTGCTTGTGCTCTCCTGCTCTCTCTCTCTCTTGCTCTCAAATAAATAAATAAATAAAATCTTTTTTTTAAAAAAAGAACTCTTACAACTCAACAACAAAAAGACAGCCTAGTTTAAATATGGGCAAAGCACTTGAATTGACATTTTCCAAAGAAGGTATACAAATGGTCAAAAAGCATGTGAAAGGGTACTCAGCATCATTAGTCATCAGAGAATGCAAATCAAAACCATGAGCTACTGCTTCACACCCACTTGAGTGGCTATAATTGTAAAGACAGAGAACAAGTGTTGGCTAGGATGTGGAGAAATTAGAATCCTCATATACTGCTGGGAGGAAGTAAAATGGTGGACACACTTTGGAAAATAGTTCAGCAGTTACTCAAAAAGTTAAGCATAGAATTACCGTGTAAACCAGCAGTTTCACTCCAAGGTTTAGTTCCAGGAAAAATGAAAACATATGTCCACACATAAAATTGTACATGAATGTTCATAGCAGCATTATTCACAATAGCCCAAAAGTGGAACAAGCCTAAATATCCCTCAGCTGATAAATGGATAAACAAAATGTGGAGTGGTCATACGATGGAAAGCTACGCAGTGATAAGCAGTACTGATGTGTGCGCTAACATGGATCAACCCTGAAAACATTATTCTAATTGAAAAGCCAGATACAAAAGGCCATATGTTTGTATGTTTCCATTTATGTGAAATGACGAGAATAGGCACATCTGTAGTGACGGAAAGTAGAAGAGTGATTGCCAAGGTCTGAGGGAATAGGGAAACTGGGAATGATTGCCAGTGAGTATGGGGTTTATTTGTGTGTGTGTGTGGTGAAGTACTGGAATTAGTGGTGGTTGCACAACTTCGTGAATATGCTAAAAGCCTGGCAGAACAGATTCTCCACAGCTAAGCATAGAGAAGAGGCCACTTCAGAGAGGCAAATAATAAATACAGCCAGTTAAATAATTAGTAAACAAGTCACATAAATTTCATGAGACCATATGAAATTAGAGAATTACTGAAACCACTGGTTTCATTTTTAGGATATGTGTTATAATCTGTTCACTATATGTAGGTTAGTAACCTGGCAATAAATATCTTTGGCTGTTAAACCAAGCTTCATTTTGATTATTAATTCTTATGTAGTTTGGCAGCTTTTTTTTTTTTTTTTTTTTTTAAAGATTTCATCCATACATTCGACAGAGAGAGACACAGTGATAGAGGGAGCGCAAGCAGGGGGAGTGGGAGAGGGAGAAGCAGGCTGCCCACCAAGCAGGGAGCCCGACGTGGGGCTCAATCCCAGGACTGTGGGATCATAACCCGAGCCGAAGGCAGACACCCAACGACTGAGCCACCCAGGCGCCCCCGTAGTTTGGCAGCTTTTGAAATACCTGGAAATTTCATCATCGTGCATTGATTAAATGCCAGATTTTAAAATCAGATTTTCAAGTCTAAAAGCCGACTCTAACCTTTGATATAAACTGACAAGACTTAATATCTTTCCACCTGTTGCGTGCGAAGATATTAATATTGAAGTGTTGCCTCTGTTTTTATTCACAGTTGGGGTTGGACTTGGAAGAACTGGAGGAAATAGAAGAGGACGCTGGCCTCGGGAACGGAGGCTTGGGGAGGCTGGCAGGTAACCCCGCCGTATGACTAGGGCATGGTCTATCCTGATATGGTGCCCTGGTCGCTGATCACCTGGTGAGGGTGAGGTCACCTGTGCTCCCAACAGCAGTTTGTCGGGGTAAATTGACCTGAGTGGATGGGAGAGTGTCATCCAAGTGGAATAAAATGCAAAACATTATGTTTCCCTTCACACAAGGATACTTCCTAATTATCATGAAGACCAGGCTTGCTGGTGTTCGGTAGCTGGCGCTGGGGTTGGTTTCCAATATACTGACCACTTTCCACAGACAGTAATTGGGAGAAAGATGGATAGACACACACATGCATGCACACACACAAATACATCTGTGCATGCATACATCTGCACACACATAAACCCAGGTACATACACATGTGCATGTGCACACACACACACAATTTATGAATGCAGCCCCACTGGCAATCCATTCCTGCTTTACTGTAGTAAACAGATTGCCCCAAAATAGCAGAGTCATTCCTTTTAGGATATTGCTCCCTTGGGCCATTCTGTTTGAGAGCATATCCAGTTTTGTTTTGTTTTTCCTGTTTGAGTTATTTTTGCTAGCCTTTCAGGGCAAAGGGAGCTGAGTGAAGGACTTAGAAGTGGAGGGGTGCCTGGTGGGCTCAGTTGGAAGAACATGTGGCTCTTGATCTCAGGGTCATGAGTTCGAGCCCCACATTGGGTATAGAGATTACTAAATAAATAAACTTAAAAAAAAAACCCAAGAACTTAGAAGTGGAAATCACTGTCACCATGAAATTTGATTTTGCTGTGTGCTTCAAGGCTCTTGGGCACAGTGTTTCTGGAACAGAGTTAAGTCAAGTTTTATGTTGCCCTGGTGTGGGGGGCACGGGAGGGTGGGTTCAGGCCCCTACCACTTTGCATTATTGCCCCTTTTGAGAGTTGTCATTTTGTAAAGGAATCAAACCCCTTAAAATTTATCTGAGTATGTGTATGTGTTTATGTTTTCCAATCTGAAGTTAAATTCTTCAGTAACTACAAAAGCAGCATATGATTCTCCCAAATGAAACAGCACCTGGCTCTGTGTAAGGGGACAGCTGCAAGGCCTGCCCCGCCTCCGCCTCTTTGGGGGGAAAGCCGGTGCGTCCCCTACACCTGCTCTCAAATGCTCTCCTTTAGTTTATGCCATGAGATCATCCCACACAGGAAGCTGAACCTTACTTCCCCCACAGAAGGAATCATGGTGCCCCTCTGGCGGACAGCACGCAGCCCCTGTGTGCTGTAAGCCCCTAGGGCGTAGCCCCCTGCAGCCCCCTTCACCCTCAGTAGCATTCTCCTGGTCGTAGCCATCTTCCCAGTCAGTAAAACAGCACCCATTTCACCAAGCTCGAGGAAGGCTCCAGACCCCTCGGTCTCCTTAAGGACTTTTTTTTCTTGTTAATCTAGAAGTTTAGTAAGGCTGCCTTCTGGATCTTATTTTAAAACATTGGTTTTTTTGGGGGAGCCTAGGTGGCTCAGTCAGTTAAGTGTCTGACTCTTGATTTCGGCTCAGGTCATGATCTCAGGGTCATTGGATCAAGCCCTGCATCTGGCTCCATGCTCAGTGAGGAGTCTGCTTAATACTGTCTCTCCCTCTCCCTCTGCCTCCCCCCCACCCCAACGGCTCTCTGTCACTTTATCAAATAAATAAATCTTTAAAACATTTTTTTTTCTTCAAGACATTTTTTTTTTTTTTAAAGATTTTATTTATTTATTTGACAGAGAGAGGGACAGCGAGAGCAGGAACACAAGCAGGGGGAGTGGGAGAGGGAGAAGCAGGCTTCCTGCCAAGCAGGGAGCTGGATGTGGGACTCGATCCCAGGACCCTGGGATCATGACCTGAGCCGAAGGCAGATGCTTAACGACTGAGCCACCCAGGCGCCCTCTTCAAGACATTTTGATTGGGACAAAGGCTCCTTATGGTGACATGCTGTTCAGCCACTTTCCTGGGGGCCTTGGGGAACTTTGGCTCTTGGGTGTTTGAGTCCTTATAGATGGCAAGATGTCCGTCCATTCCCAGCCCCATCCCTGTGCCGCCTTCACTGGTGTGTACAGCTATTTTGTGGTGTTACTGTCCAAACAACTTGGATTTTAAGTAGAATGTGTAGAGCTGTTGTGGCCTTCAGCCTGCATGAGGCTCTAGGACAAAGCTGGCAGTTGGCACTGTGTGCTCAGAGGCATGCCAAGCTAGAGGGGGCTGTCTGTGGGGTGCCTCACTTCTGCCCTCACCACCTCCCCCACCCCCATGCCGAACACCCTCTTGGCCCGGCCCCCCCGGCTCTCAAGCTGAAGGGATGGGGAGGGGGCTGTTTCCCTTTCATGAAATCTGAAGCTGACGGGTCAGCCTTTAATCGCCGTCTGCCACCCAGAGGCTGGTGTCCCAGGGCCTACTTAATGTGGGTGTCTAGGCTTTGCTTCCAGTGGGCTTCGAAGCTGCTGATTGTCTTTGATCCCAAGAAGTGCTTTGTGTTTGGAATTTTCAGCGTGCTTCCTTGACTCGATGGCCACGTTGGGCCTGGCAGCATATGGCTATGGAATCCGCTATGAGTTTGGGATTTTTAACCAGAAGATTGTCGATGGCTGGCAGGTGAGTGAGACTCCATTTCTTCACTTGTTTCCAGCTCTCATGTGCACAAGAAAACAGGCACTTTCAGTTCAGCCTTTTCTATGTTGATCTCCTTTCTGGAGGGACTATCTGCCAGTCCAGGGCAAAGCAGAGGTGTGACAGGTCAGGGCTATCCTGTGACCTCCGTGCTTCCCTTAGAGTTCTCTATGGGCTGCCAGAGGCTGATGTTCTGTGTGAGCTCATCGCACACAACTTTGGAAGCCTGTGAAACTTGTTGGGGAGGGACCCAGGGCCTAGCTGGTCTTACAGGAGCACAGGGGTTGAGGCCACCACGTGCTGTGTGCTGGTTCCCTGTTGTACCTCAGTGTGGAGCAGAGGCGGCCCCTCTGGTTCACCCTCAGTGGGACAATTGACACACAGTAGGTGGAGAAACAGTGTTATCATAGGTTTTGTTCCCGCCTTCTGCCTTCACTCCCTGATGGCCAGTGACGGGACAGTGTCCTGAGTGTCCTTAGAGGCTGGACTGCAAAGCAGCGTGGCTCTGAGGGAGAGTGGGCTTGGATTCTGAAGCATCAAACCACAGCAAATTGAGGTGGCCAAGACCACATCGGTGGAAAGAGTCTAATCTCAAAGTGCAGCCTCATTGCCCTCCACTGGGCAGGGGGACCATTTCCCTCATTCAGGACTTCAAAATGGAAGGCATAGCTATTCCACTTGATTGGAGGATAGTTTATGTAATATAATTTGGGGCCTAAAAGTGACATATAAAGTAGGACTGTGGTTGGGTTTAAAAGGTTTGTAACAGGAGAGTAGTACAGAACATGAACAGACTGGGGTGATGGAAAGCTCTTGGGTCTTGAGGGGCTTGGGTCACAGGCAGGTGCAATTGCCAGAACTCAAGAGTATCCTTCAGGTTTATACATTGCACTGTATATGTATTAACCTAAAACATAAACACAGGATGAACTGTACTTAATGATGTGCATGCTCAACTGTTCCTGGAGAAGTGTACAGATATTTGCAACTGACTTTGAAATGCATCAAGAAATGAATGGGTTGATGGATGGATATGTGATAAATCAAGTATAGCAACATGTTAACAGTTATGGATCCTAAGTTGAAGGTGCGTGAGTGTTTATTGCCAATTCTTTTAACACTTCTGTATGTTTGAAAACACTCATAATAAAAAGTTGACAAAGAAAAGTATGGCTAACAGTAAAAGAAAACTTAAAACAGATTTGTATCTGTTGCTTAATTTGCAGACATACTCTCTCCAACCTTAGCACTGCACTTTTGCTCCTGGTATATTCTGGGTAATTTAATGCAGAGTTCCTTATGTGTGTGTGTCTATCAGAGGCACCCCAGCCCTTGTACACCCATGTGCTATGGCCCATTCACGCTCCTTACAGTCTGTGCAACGTGCATTCATAAGACAGAAACTCTGAGGCCCCTCCTTGCCTACTTGGTGTTATGGTTATAGGCAGGAAGGTATTTTTGTGTTGTCTTTTGTTTGCTTGATCACAGACATTCCTTTCTTCTGGTGTTCTCGTTCTTCCACCTCTTGCCATCTTGCATAACAGCTTAAAGACAGTTGTGGGATGATAGGTGAGTTATAAACTCACCCTCCTCCCACCCTGTTTTCATGGGAGCCAGTTTTTAATTGAGTTTAGCTGTAGCAGAATTGAATGCAGACAGTGGTCAGACAGCAGTGTTGTTAGCCATGGGGGCAGAGATGGGGGTCCCCTGGGAGGCCTCCCCCCTTCCCCCCCCCCCGTAGTCGAGGAGATGCTGCTTCTGCAAACAATTCATGGACGTACTCTGCAGGAGATGGCCAGGCTTTGGTGTTGGAGAATCTCACTAATGTACAAGGACATGGCACCAGATCAAAAGGCAGGGCTGGTCCCATGATGAATAGCTGCCTGCACCAGACAGAAAAGCCCAGCCAGGAGTACGATGCAGAGGCACATATTGAAACAATAACCTCAGCCACGTCACCTCCCTAAAACTGCAACCAGATATTCTTCTTGACTTTTTACTTCTGTGTAAGAACCATTAAAAAAAAACAAAACAAAACAAGGCACCTGGCTGGCTCAGTCGGTAGACCATGCAACTCTTGATCTTGGGGTGGTGAGTTCAAGCCCCACATTGGGCATAGAGCTTACTTTATAAAAAATAAATAAAAATTAAAGAATAAAAATTTAAAAAAAACTCTCAAGGTAACATACAGGCACACCTTGTTCTATTGCATTTCAATTTATTGTGCTTCTCACATACCGCATCTTTTACAACTTGAAGGATTGTGGCAACTCTGCATCGAGCAAGTTTGTTGGTCCCATATTTCCAACAGCATTTGCTCACTTTATGTCTCTGTCAAATGTTGGTAATTCTCACAATATTGCAAACTTTATTATTATATTGTTCCCATGATCTGTGATCAGTGATTATAACTTGCTGAAAGCTCAGATGATGGTTAGCATTTTGTAGCAATATTTCTTAATTAAGGTATTGTGTGGGGGGGTTTGTTGTTTTTTTTAAGATACTTTATTTATTTATTTGACAGAGAGAGACAGCAAGAGAGGGGACACAAGTGGGGGAGTGAGAGAGGGAGAAGCAGGCTTCCCGCTGAGCAGGGAGCCCGATGCGGGGCTCGATCCCAGCACCCTGGGATCATGACCTGAGCCAAAGGGAGACGGTTAATGACTGAGCCACACAGGCACCCCAGGGTATTGTTTTCTAAGACATAATGCTGTTGGACACTTAATAGTCTACAGTGTAATGTAAATGTAACTTTCATATGCACTGGGAAACCAAAACATTCATTTGACTCTCTCTATCGCTATATTCACCTTATTTTGGTGGTTTGAAGCCAAACCAATATCTCCAAGGTATGCCTGTACTTAGGGTTGCTTGTTAAATTTGAAGAAGAAAGGGGCACCTGGGGCACCTGGGTGGCTCAGTCAGTTAAGTGTCCGACTCTTGGTTTTGGCTCTGGTCGTGATCTCATGGTTGTGAGATCAAGCCCCACGTTGGGTTCCGCACTTTGCGCGGAGTCTGCTTAGGATTCTCTCTCTCTATGCCCCTCCCCCTACATGTGTGTGCGCTTTCTGTTTCCCTCTCTCAAATAAATAAATAGATCTTTTTAAAAAATTTGAAGAAGGGCTCTCATTTAAATTTTAATTTATATTTATAATTCTTTATTCACTGCTTACCAAATTAATTTATTCCATTGCAACCCCACCAAATGCTTCTACTCAAAGATTGTTAGATCTGTGGGGCTACTTTTGGTTTTATTTGTGGGATTCTTTTTTGTGTATTTACTGATTTTGGATGCTACCAGGTGCAGTTTTTGAAAAATACGCTGCTTTATGGAAGGCCTAGCAGAAAAGCAGTTTCTTCCAGTGGTGTGTCCAGGCACTCCTGCGGCAAAGACAGCCCAGCCCCTGTCCCCACTAATTTGTGGTGTCATTTTCCAAGCAGTGGGCTCCGGTGATTCTTTTTTTTTTTTAAATAACAACTTTATTGAGTTACCAAGTGGTTTTTAATATATTTACAAAGTTGGGCAGCTATTACCACTGTCTATTTCCAGAACACTTCCATCACCCCAAAAAGAAGTCCCGCATGGATTTGCAGTCACATCCTAGCACCTGACAACCACTGATCTACCTGCTGTCTCTATGCATTTGGCTATTCTAGACATTTCCTGTGAATGGAGCCATACGCTACGGGAGCTTCTTTGACTCCGTGTGTATGTGAGGTTCACCCATGTTGCAGCATGCAACGGGACTTCATTCCTTTTTATTGTTACATTCGGGTGATTCTTAATGTCTTTTTACCTAAATGCATTTTTCTGAGTTCGTTTCTTTAAGGGTCCAGCATGTTAACTTTTGAACACGAGGCCTTGACCAGAACTGGAAATCTTTGCCTTGTAGGCAGGCTGTGGTTTATTTCAGTGCCAGGCGGCACCGTCTAGACAGTGTGGTCCATGTGGGCTGAGGGCCTGTCTCCCCAGCGCCCCCTGCGAGAGCTGCCTTCACTGCTGGCCCCTTTCCAGGTGGAGGAGGCCGATGACTGGCTGCGCTACGGCAACCCCTGGGAGAAGGCCCGGCCGGAGTACATGCTGCCTGTGCACTTCTACGGGCGGGTGGAGCACTGCCTGGAGGGCGTCAAGTGGCTGGACACCCAGGTAGCCACCTCGGCACCCCCGGGGAGGTGGGGGGCTCAGTGAGGGACTGCCACAGTTCACTGTCCCACCAGCTTCCCTTCGGGAGTGGGACATGTGCTGTTTCCGCAGACGACCTGACTCGAGGTGAAAGCCTGGGAGGCTTTGTCCTCATACACCTGCTTCTTACACGTTGTCGGGAGCCGCCCAGACAGTGAGAAAGGCTCCGTGGAAGCCCCAGGCTTTGCACTTTAACAGGGGCTTGTGTCGGAGTTGAGACCAGCCGGTGTTGGCTAGCAGGACAGTGTGGTGACGGGCAGGGCACCGATTCCCTGGGGGACATGGATAGCCCCCCAGCATGTCGCTTGATGCGGGCACTCAGCACACAGCACAGGCCTTAGTGGTGTCTCCTGGGTATCACCCACCACTGCTGAGTCGTCAGAGCCCTGGGCAGTGTGGTGAGCTGGGTGGATGTCCCAGAACGGGGCATGGGTGTTGACAAGGGGACCAGGACGAGAGCACGGACAGTCTAGTCCAGGCTCTGGGACGACAGATAGTGCACATCTGGGTGGTCTTAGGGGGCAGACGGAGGAGGCAGGAGAGCCTTCATGGGGGCATAGCTGTAACGAACAAGATTCAGTCATCTGGATGTGGGGAGGTGAGCCCAGGAGACTGGGGAAGTGCCGGGCACGGAAAAGTGAGTTGTCCACGTTTTCTGCAGCCTAAGTTTTAAACAGGGTGCATAGGCTAAAGCTAGCTGGAGTCATGTTATGGAGGCCTAAAATGCCATAATAAGTTGTATTTAATTTGAAAGAACAGAGAAGGGGTCAGTTATCCCAGTGCATGTGCTTGTAGAAGATGAGCATATCATGTATGTAGGGAAGCACAGAGACCATGGGGGCATTTCAGGAAGAGTGTGGTGGGGGCCTTAACCTGGAGGGCTGGCCCTGGAGAGGGAAGGAGGGGTGGTTAGGGATGCTTTGCAGGGCTTGTCACTGGCTTGGACAAGGCTGTGGGAACCAGGAGGCAGGGGAGGGGAGGGGAGGGGAGGGGAAAGGCGATACTAAGGCTCTAGCAATGCTATCATGCAATCCTTTTGGCTGTAAGAGTGGATTTCATCTCATAAAGCCACATAGGGGAACCTGTCTGAGCCCCCACGGGCATGCCTGAGTGTGAGAAGCCCCGTTGGAGGGTCTGAGGGTTGGAAGTGACCTTGAGGCTTGTGCGTATCTTCCTGTTCTTGCTAAGAGTAAAGCAGATACTTGTGGACAGAAGGGAATGGGGGGTGGGGGTGGCAGGCTCTGTGGGGGGAGAGCAGGCCCTGCATTTTCTGTTGTGAGTAGAGTGTGGGCTGGTTTGGTTTCTCTGAGGATTAGAGGTCAAGGCCTTCTGCAGACATTGGGAAACAAATAGAAGCCATCTGTGGAGAAGTTAGCTGAGTCCTGAAATTGCACAAGCAGGGTCGAGCAAGAAGAGGGACAGTGTGGAGGGCAGAGGACGAGGACTCAGGAGGTGTGGCTACTAACAGAGCATAAGTGAGGTTGACACAGTGGCCGCTTGAGCAGCTGAGTGGGAAGAGTTCTTAATGCCAATGTTGAAGGAGGTAAATCTAGAGAAGACAGATGTGACCTCAAGAGTGTGGTCAGGACCTTCCCTGCAGGGCCACCACAGGTGCTCCTGGCCTGGGCTGCCCTGGCACAGGGCGAGTGGCAGGCGTCTGGGGCTGAAGGAGAACAGCCAGAGGGCACGCAGGTTGGCCACCAGCAGGCAGCAGAATGTTGCTGGTGGGATGAGGAGGCTGGGACCGGGAACTGTGTCTCGGGCTGACTTGATCGGACCATCTCTCCTTGGCCAGGTCGTGCTGGCCATGCCCTACGATACCCCGGTGCCCGGCTACAGGAACAACACCGTCAACACTATGAGGCTATGGTCCGCCAAGGCACCCAACGACTTCAAGCTCCATGACTGTGCGTTCTGCCCCTCTTGTCTCTTTTGGGTGGCTTCCCCCAGACTTGCCCGCGCAGCTCTTGTCATGTCTGCACTGTCCCTGCTGCAGAGAGCACAAGGCTCCCTCTGTGGAGGGCAGAGGGCAGGCTCCTCAGAGCACTGGGGCCTCCCAGGGAGCACCCACAAGCAAAGCCAGTGCTCCTGGGACCCTGCACCTTCAGGAAGGAGCGAGGGGCCTGGGGCCCTGTAGGGTGTGTGAGGGCGCAGTGAGACCATGGCTCTGGGGGCACCTCCTGTTCCGGAATGCCCCTCACATGGTTCAGGGAAGTGAGGGAGAAATTGTGGGCCGAGGGCACATGGGGAGTCAAGGAAAGGCCCATGGGTCCTGACCTTACCGTCTCTGCGCACAGTTAATGTGGGTGGCTACATCGAGGCAGTCCTGGACAGGAACCTGGCCGAGAACATCTCCAGAGTCCTGTATCCAAATGATAATGTGAGTAGCTCACATGGTTGGTTCTCATCTGCTAGGAAAGTGCACGGGGAGGCTGGGGCTCTCTAGAAGGACCACAGTTCTCAGGTGAGACCACATAAGTGGCCACCAGTGGCCCTCATGTGGCTCCTTGGAGTGAGGATGGCGCTGCATGCTTGATGAAGCCCCACAAGTCCAAGTGCGCCTGTTAGCATCTTCCCCTTGCCCTCTCCCTAAGGGGACGCTTCGGGAGGCCTGTGGGCTCTTCTCACACGTCTGCAGTCTGAGGGCTGACTCTCTAGGGGGCCACATGCAGGGCAACGTGTGGGGGATGTGTGAGCTTGTCAGACCTCCCGTGCAGCCGGCTTCTGCTCTCCTGCCACGTGATGCCGCTTCCCCGAGAGTTGTGTGACCCATTTCTCAAGTGGGGATAGCAGTCCCTGTTTGTCAGTGATGCCTTGAGACATATGCCAGTCATGGTTTGAAAAGCTTTTAGTATGTGCCCCCACCCACTAGATGGAGTCACAACCACTGTCTCCATTGCCACCAACTTTAGTGTCCACTGGCTTTGTTACTGTTGCCAGACAAGAGTCCTTGGAATTTGCCTGAGTGGGTTGTGTGTTTTCTATTTAATCCGCGTAGCATGTGCACATTAGCAGCAAAGGGCATTGGTGCTGAAAGGCTTACAGCCAAACCCACCCATCCTCACCTCCCCGCCACGAACCCTGATGCTTTGGAGCTTGTGCTCTGGCTCTGGCTGTTAAGGAACGAGACCTGCGTGCTTGGTGTCCTCACACAGGGCAGTGTGGTCCTGTGCTGGCTGCCTCCCTGTCTGAAGATCACATGCAGGGTAGGCCATCGTCACCTAACGCCTGTGCCCCTGAGCTGCAGATTACCTGACTGGGGCTCAGGATGGTGGGGACAGAGGCGTCAGCACTGTGCTGGCCCCCACAGGCTCCCATTCCATGCACACGTGTGCCCCTGCAGTCCCTGGAGCAGGATCCCTCGGCCTGCTGCCCTTCTTGGGTCCTGGGGTTGCGGGGGTCCCTCGAGGGCCTGCGGCGGCCCTGCTGGCTGTTGTCGGTGCTAGCGCTGTCCCTGTCTGCAGTTCTTCGAGGGGAAGGAGCTCCGCCTGAAGCAGGAGTACTTTGTGGTGGCTGCCACCCTCCAGGACATCATTCGACGCTTTAAGTCCTCCAAGTTCGGCTGCCGGGACCCAGTGAGAACCTGTTTTGAGACGTTCCCAGACAAGGTTGGTTTGTGGATGGGCCTTGAACCCAGTGCAGAAAGGCAGGACGTTCCCAGGCTCGATTTCTTCCTCAAGGCTGGGCCTTGGGTAGGTAGGGGGATGGGCAGGACAGCAGCCCCCCCTTATCCTGGTCTCCTTGTCATTAGGGGCCGGGCTCCTCCTCCCTGATTAGGGCCACACAAGGCATCCTTAGGAGCAGCAAGGGACACTGTAAAAGGTTCCCATGGGCAAATCGTGATGCATTTGGTAGGCTGGGTTCCGTGATTTTATTTTATTTTATTTTTTTATTTTTTTAAAAGATTTTATTTATTTATTTGACAGAGACGCAGCGAGAGCAGGAACACAAGCAGGGGGAGTGGGAGAGGGGGAAGCAGGCTTCCCCTCTGAGCAGGGAGCCCGATGTGGGGCTCGATCCCAGGACCCTGGGATCATGACCTGAGCTGAAGGCAGACACTTAACGACTGAGCCACCCAGGCGTCCAGGGTTCCGTGACTTTAAATAAGGCCAACATACCCTAGTTGGGAGGAACATTCTGGGTCAGGGGGAGCTGTGGAGAGCATGAGGAGGGCCTTGGAGGCAGGCTGAAGGTCCTGCTGAGGAGCTCGCCTACAGGGTCTTCCTGGCCCCTCCCTGTGGCCCCTGTGGCCCTGTTGTACTCTCTGCTCCTTGGCTGGTTGTCATGCTGGGCTCAGCACCTCTGCCATGCTTTCAGCTCCCGTTGTCGGCCCTATCAACCAGGCTCCTCAGGGGTGGGCGGCTGAGACCCGCATTCTGTACACACTGACCATGGTGGCACCCATGCAGGCAAGGGGATTGAGGGGGATTGCCCCGTGTAAACTGCAGGTTGCCATCCAGCTGAACGACACCCACCCAGCCCTTGCCATCCCTGAGCTCATGCGGATACTGGTGGACGTGGAGAAAGTGGACTGGGACAAGGTGAGCGCCAAAGGCTGGGAACATGGGGTGATGGTGTTCCCCACAGACCTGGGCATGTGGGGTGATGGTGTCCCCCGCAGACCTGGGCACATGGGGTGACAGTATTCCCCACAGATCTGGGCACGTGTGGTGTCGTTGTCCCCTTC
The DNA here is from genome assembly GCF_054177405.1 of Leptonychotes weddellii. Lineage (NCBI taxonomy): Eukaryota > Metazoa > Chordata > Mammalia > Carnivora > Phocidae > Leptonychotes > Leptonychotes weddellii. The sequence goes on from NC_138378.1 coordinate 43,260,257, forward strand.
ACCTTCAGGCCTGTCCCAACAATAGTAGTGAGCACTGAGATGCCCCTAGGATGCTGAGGAGGGCCTTTCCCCTGTGGCCTGGGGAGAAAGGGACATTGTCCCTGAGAAGACAGCCGTGGGGAGGAGGATGTTCCCCGAGTGGGTCTGGGGTTTCTCCCAAGGGACCAGGACACCATGGGTGGGGCAGTGGTCAAAGGCACATAAAAATAATTTTCTAGAAGACAGGAAAAGGATCCTGACACTTCTTAGAGCTTCTCACATACATTTTTCTCATCTTAGAATTGTGACAAAACCCCCAGAAGTACTAAGTATAAAGAAACACATTGTTTACATTTTTATAAGTTTGTTCTGACTCATTTGGTCCTAGATACTTGTATAGATTTTCTTAATCTAGTTTAAATCAACATGTAAAACTGTAGAACAACTTTTACATCGTTTTGTAGAACCCAGAGCCCCTCTCTGGTTTGGGGTGCACTTCCAGATGGGGCTGGGCGCCTCCCCACCCCATGATCCCGTCCGCTCCTGGCCAGTGGAGGGAGGTCACACAGGTTCCCAGTGTTCTTGGACTGGGTGTGAGATCTGTTGGGTGGAAGTAAAGTAGAAGATTGGTGTTCTGCTTTGTTCACCAATAAAAAATAGTTTACAGAAGAAAAGTGAGTCAGTGAATGATGCCAGGTGGTGAGGTAAGCGTTACCCATATATGTGTGTGTGCTCTGTCAGGAAGTAGAATGTACGTGGTCATGTCTGAAATGTGAAGGGCATGGGGCTCACTTGTAGGTTTTGAGGTTCTAGACAGGCCCCAGAGAGCAGAGATGTACAGCTAGCTGACTGGGCCCCTTTCTGGTGGGATCCAAACATCTCCCTTTGATCTTGGACTTGCCCCTTGCTTAGGCATCTGGTAGAAGAACTGTTTCTAAACAAAACACGTTGGAATGTTCTAGGCCTGGGAAATCACAAAGAAGACCTGTGCATACACCAACCACACCGTGTTACCCGAGGCCTTAGAGCGCTGGCCCGTGTCCATGTTTGAGAAGCTCCTGCCACGGCACCTGGAGATCATCTACGCCATCAACCAGAGGCACCTGGATGTGAGCAGCAGGGATGTGGGTGGGAGCTTGGGGGTTGCTGCATGACCATCCCTCCTGTCGTGGTCAGGGATGGAGGTGGTGGGCAGAGGTGGAGGGCCCTCCTGTCCACATGGAATGATCTGGCCTGGGACAGGGGCCTTATTTCTTGAATAGCCTCTGCCCAGCAGAGGACTTTGGGGTCCAGGGGCTGTCACCCAGCAGAGGTGATGCCTAGTCCCCACACCTAGAGCTCTGCAGTGTATGTGGGAGTCATGGATTCAGGTCTTTTTAAAACATTCCCATTCCCGAGTGGGGCTCAGATGTGTCTGTTCCTGAAATGTCTTTGTCCTGGGACATCATAGCGGCATTTGGGTGATTTGGAAACAAAGCAGCATTTGTCTTTTCTCTGTTACCTGCGGAGAGGAGAATGGTGCACGAAAAGGGCAACTTAGAATCCAGGTGTGTCTGTAGTTCTTTTTTTTTTTTAAGGTTTTTTTATTAATTTGAGAGAGAGCATGAGTGAGGGGAGGGGCAGAGGGGGAGAGAGAGGAGCAGACTCCCCATTGAGCGCGGAGCCCGACTGGGGCTCAACTCGGGGCTCAATCCCAGGACCCCAGGATCACAACCTGAGCCGAAGGCAGACACTTAACTTACTGAGCCAGCCAGGCACCCCTGTAGTTCAGTTTTTTAACCTTCTGGTGAAAAAGTAGTTGTTCCAACTGGTCAGACTGGCTAGACCCTGCCTAGGCCAGGAGGGCAGCACTCTCATCTTGTCCTCATGAGTCCCGTGGCACACCTCAGCACCAAGGTTCTCCGACTGTCTGCCCCTGGCAGGACAGGTTTGCCGGGTCCTCCAGCCAGCGCAGGCCGTTCCCTGGGCGGTGCAGCATGGAGGAGCTTCCTTCTGCACTCGGGGCTCTGGGAGGTGCGTCCCGGGAGCTGAAATGCAGGTCTGGGCTGCAGCAACCCCGGGATTTCCTTGGAGGAGCTGGAATCTCCCCCGAGGGCCCCTGGGCCTCCTGCTCACGGCTCTCTGTCTTGGCAACAGCACGTGGCCGCCCTGTTCCCTGGGGACGTTGACCGCCTGCGGAGGATGTCTGTGATCGAGGAAGGGGACTGCAAGCGGATTAACATGGCCCACCTGTGTGTGATCGGGTCCCATGCTGTCAACGGCGTGGCGAGGATCCACTCGGAGATTGTGAAGCAGTCAGTGTGAGTGGGGCCAGCATTTGCCCTGAGCTGACCCCGGATCTGCCGCTGGGACTGTTAGCAGCCATACCCATGGTGGTGGGGCCTGCTGCCCTTACGGGCACTGACTGAACTGCTCAGGGCACAGCCGTCGGGGGCTCCGACTCAGCGGGTGGTGGTGAGGTGCTGAGGCTTCTTGTCACCAGTGCCTTCCTCTTTTCTGGCTCTCTCCTGGAGCCATTTGCTGCTGACCAAGCGCCAGAGTGCCCCACTTGGGGACAGGTGTCCCATGCCTAGACAGCATGGAGGTTAGGGCCAGAAGAGCCAGGGCTCATCAGCGAGAGGAAGGAGGAATCCTTAGGTCAGATCTCGTGCTCCCCCTCCGTCTCTTGGTGGAACGTGATCTTGGAACTCCTTCCCTCCATCCTCAACCCAGGTGTGTGTGGAGCACCTCCGTGAGCACCAGGTAGACCCCACACCGGGTCTGTCCGTGTGGAGGCTTCTGTGTTTCTGGTGCTGGCCGAAGGGCTTTGTGTGTAATAGTCTTTAGTCCCTGCAGCAAGCCTGTCAGTGGGGTGTGTCCCCATTTTACAGATGGGGAAACTAAACCCCGGTTCTCAAGCTCTACAACCTGTACCCTCTCCAATGTCACAGTCACCGTGGAAGATGGCCGGGTTCCACCCCATGTGGTGAGCGCTCTGTGGCCGAATGTGCAGTGCTTTGAAAAGCACCCGTGCCCAGCGTTGTCAAGGTGTGCGGTAACGCGGACGCTCTGTGCTCTTTAGAAAACAGAACAGAAAAACTGAGCTTCGTGATCTTCGGGGGATTTCCTTATGTTCTTTTGCTTACCTTATTCAAAACATAGAGCTTGTGATACTTGCCTTTTTTTCTGTTTCAGCTTTAAGGACTTTTATGAGCTGGAGCCAGAGAAGTTCCAGAATAAGACAAATGGCATCACACCCCGACGGTGGCTGCTGCTGTGTAACCCGGGGCTGGCCGGCACCATCGCGGAGGTGAGACCCACTGCCTCTGAGTCCCCAGGGAGCTGTGGGCACAGTTAGAGCCTTGACTGTTGCCCAAATTCCTCAGGCCCATCGCCAGCAGGTGCCGAGCGGGGAGTGATCGCTCCTTTGTGTGTTGACCAGCAGTGGCTCCAGGCTGGGGACGTGTGGGGTCAGACGTGGGAGTGCTGGGCCAGGCTGAGCGGTCAGCGGCCCCAGCAGCCCCAGCGGCTTGTGCAGGAGTTTCAGAAGTGAGGTCCTGGGCTTCGGGGAGGACCGGGGTGGGGCCACCCGGCTGAGCGGCAGCCACAGGCCCACTGACGAGGTTTGGTGAGGCGGAGACGCGGTGTTAAACTGATTGTTCATGTGCTTGTGCAGGAAGGAAGGAGGAAATGGGTGCTTTTACACCCCGGGTGCTGTGCTAGCTGGGAAATCACAAAGAAGACCTGTGCCCGGGTGGTGCCCGGTGAGGGCCTGCTATGGGGACACTGCCTGTATGGGCTGCGTGTGTCAGGAAGGCTTCTCTGGAAAAGGGACAACCGAGCACAGATCCGCAGGGCTAACGGGAGGGAGCCAGGAGCACTGACTCTCTGCTCCTTCGGTGAGGGGCATGGCCCCCTGGGAGCTGGAAGGCTGGCAGGGCTCAGTGCCTGGTGAGGCAGGCAGAGGGAGGACAGGCCGGGAGTTTTCCTCGTGATCCTGTTAGCAACAGGGAGACTTAGCGGGGTACTTGATGAGAGGTGTGCTCAGACTGACCGCCCTGCTGTAGTGCAGAGAGGTCCGGACCAGGAAGTGGCTGGAGGGTGCAGGGCCTTGGGAATGGGTGAGGAGCTGCTAGGCCATGGTTGGCCCCCAGGTTTGGGACGTGTCTGTGAAGGGGACAAGGGAGGCTTGCACAATTGTTGTGGATATTTGAGCTTGACCAGACTGTGACTGCGACGTCCTGGTTGGGAGCAAACCCAGGTCTGATTGAGAGGGAGCCCGGGGTGGGGCTGCCCATGGTGGTTGGTTGCAGCCATGGTGTGGGGGTGTTTTTGATAGCTGGGTGTTGTGAGAGAGAAGCAGGCCTGGGGCCAAGCTGAAGCAGATCCAGGGAGGAAGGCAGAGGCAGGGATGACAAAATGGGAGGACAGTCTCCAGGAGGATGGGTCTCACAGCGAGCAGAAACCATGTGTCCCTTTACAATTCTACAGAAAATTGGGGAGGGTTTCCTGACTGACCTGAGCCAACTGAAGAAGCTGTTGCCATTGGTTGATGACGAGGCACTCATCAGGGATGTGGCCAAGGTCAAGCAGGTAGGCCCAGTGTGGGACAGCTGTCCTGCATGATCTGGGTGTCAGACCCAGCGGCCGCCTAGTCCATCCACCCCGCTCAGTCCTCAGGTCACCAGCAGGTGGGCAGGCGGGTGCAGACCCCAGAGCAGCCCAAGTATGCATTGCTCCAAGTTCTGCAGGAAGAGTTCATCCACAGGAGGCGCGCTGAAAGTCCATCCAGTCCTGGTGTCCCTGCATGTGACATGCTGCTTGGTGGCGTGAGAGCCTCTCCCCGGGTCAGCCAGCCTCACAGGCAGACAGGCCGGGGCCCCTGGAGCCCTCCAAACCTGACAGGTGGCTGCCATGACCAAGAACATGGCCCCTCCCAAGCCTGCCTGTCTGCTGGGCTGCCACATGGTCTTAGGGCCCAGAAAGAGTCCTTCATCTTGAGTTTTCTCTCCCTGCCTGCCCCCATCTGTATCCTTTTACACCACACTCACAACTCCCATTTGTTCTACTTTTCTTACCCTTCTGCTTCTGTGTAGGTTTGCTTTTTGGTCTAGTTTTCCATTTATTTCTGCGGTTCCGGGTGTGTGCCCACCTTCAGCACCCTGCTCCCCAACCCCCCATCCTCCGAAGGCCTCCCGGAGCCCCTGCCCTGCTGCGTGGCTGGAAGGCCAGAGCCTTAGTCAGACCATGGGGACTCTGGGGTTTGACCATCCTTGTCCTTTTTTCACCCCAGGAAAACAAGCTGAAGTTCTCTGCCTTGCTGGAGAAGGAATATAAGGTGAAAATCAACCCTTCCTCCATGTTCGACGTGCACGTGAAGAGGATCCATGAGTACAAGCGGCAGCTGCTGAACTGCCTGCATATCGTCACCCTGTACAACCGTGAGTGTGCCCAGGGCCCTCGCCGCCGCGCCTCAGGGACTCACGGGCTGGGTGATGGCTCAGTTTAGTGTTGAGTTCAAACTTGGTTGTTATCTTTAGACTTGTCGTGAGCTATTTGGAAAGATTTTACTTGATAGACGTTTAAAGTATATTTACCGAAAATAAAATAGTACATGTTAAACTTATACACGTCCCTTAAACTGCTTAAGCAGTGTTCAGCTGTGGGAGCAAACATGAATCAAAGAGCCCCTAAAAAGTAAATATGAATATTTGCTAGGTTTATAAATATAATAAAGCCTTAAGGAAAAACTTAGATTTTGGAATTTTGTAATTTAATACGGTGACTCTTAATTTTGAAAACCAAGGAACCACTAATACTCTACTCAGGACACAGAGGTCAGGTGGAGGAAGCCGCTCACTTATGAGACAGTTAAGTAACAGGACAGACGACGTTCATGGTTGAGAGTTTCTGACGCTCCTGGCGCCGATCCTCCTGGAAAGTTCCCCGCCAGGGCTCGCCTGTGTGTGTGGCCGAAGGAGGTGCTCCAGAGCGCCTCCCTGGCCTCCCTGGCCAGAAACCACAGTTCACAGAGACCGCATCTTGTTTGCCATGGTTTTCTTCCGTGGTTGTGATTTTCTGCCTTTTCTTTGTCCCTGGGCCTCTGCGGGGAGCACCCTGTCAGTCCCCCGTCTGTGAGCAGCTGTGACGTCACTGCCCTTCTGCCCGCCTGTCCCAGTCTGTCTGCGTGGGCCCGTGGGCTCCCCGGTGCGCGCGCCTCTGGCCTTGCTAGCTGCCCGGGCCGACCTGCGAGCCCAGCTCTTCCGCCAGGCAGGCCGCCGGGGTTTGTGCCATCCCCCCGGCAGCTCCCTGGCCGGCGCAGGCGCACTTTCTCCCTGGTCACAGCGGACCGCCGGCCGCTCCCCGCCTCCGCACGACCACGCTCAGTGCCCCCCTGCCAGGCTTTCTGTGACAATGTCCTGCTCCGCCCTTGCCCCCCGGGCTTCCCGCCCGTTCAGGACAGCCGTGCGCGTGAGCTGTGAGCTCTTGCTTGTTTAGAACACATGGGACTGTTTGCAGGTGACATTCTTGGCTTCACTTTCTTTCCTAGAGCATCTTGGAGGTCCATCCTGCACTGTCCGGAGTGGGGGGGCGGGGGGCGTTGGCGTGTTGTGGTGTCCTGAGGGCCTGTGCTGATGACACTGGGCTGGGTCTTGGTGCTGAACGTTGTGGGTCAGTTTTCCCCGGAAGCTCAGGGCATCCCGAATGCATTCACTGAGGTCTTGTATTATTTCTAGGAAGGTCTCTTGAAGTGTATTTAAAACATTTGTTTGGTGCCACTGTTTTGGTTTTTTTCCTCCCAGACTCCAGCGAGGTGTGTGCTGGCTTCCTTCTACCTATCTTCTTCTTGTCTCTTGAGTTCTCTCCGAACATTTCCAAAGATCTTTCCTTTTCTGCTGTGTTGTCTGCTTTTCTTGTTTCCATCCTGTGTGTGTGTGGGTCCTTTTTCTGTCTCGCCTCCCCATTGGCGTCCTTTCACTCCTGTGTCCTGCCAGTTCTCATTTCATGCGCTCCCGTGTCCTACCCTCCCCTCAGGACCTCAGTTTTGGCTCTGCGGATTCTTCCGAGCTGGCAGCCATCCCAGGTTGGAGATTCTTACAGGGAGGCCAGTTCTGCTTTTTGTCCATAGCAAAGCCATGTCCGGATTTGCCTGAGCTGCACTGCCCGGGCTACCAGCAGGGGCTTCATGGAGCCCAGCGCAGCCGTGGCCCCTGTCCGTGTGGCCGTGGCCCCTGTGTCTCTCCAAGCCCAGGCTGCTCAGGAGGCCACCCACCCTGGCCCCCTGATTTCTGCCCTGGGGGCCTCTGCCCCAGGATGGGAGGCCCTCCAAGCAGGTTTTCCTCGAGGAGAGGTACAGGTGAGGTCTGCCTTCCTGGCCCCAGCCGCACTCCTTCCTGGCCCCCAGGACACCAGCCCTGCTGACAGCGTCTCTGGAGAGCCTGGGTCCCAGGACACCTTGCCCTCGCAGCCCTATGCCCCACCTACCCTGTGATCTGGCACAACTTGCTCAGTGACCTGGAGTTTGTGTGTTTTTCCTCTTTCTGGGTTTTGGTGAAAATGTAGTTTGTGTTTTATTTTTTCCTCTTTTCCCTGTTCGGTCTGATTTCTAGAAGTGGGAAATTTCCAAACTAAGGGACAGCCATATTCTTGGTAGGACCTGGAGTCAGTTGTTAAAGCTTCAGCCATGATTCCCACTGCTCTGGTCGGTTCCTGACCTCTGGTGAATGTGGTGGAGGGCTGCCTCCCCCCTTTGTAGACCCCTCCAGCACCTCCCCATACACACTGACATTGAGAGCCAAGGGCCTGGTGAGGACCCCCTCAGTCTGCTGGGGCTGCAGGTGAGCCGGCCGCTGTATCTTGACCCTCGGGCTGCCCCCCGTGCAAGAGAGCTTCGGGAGAGCTTCTCATCTCTGGTCACAGCGAGGGTAGGGGGAAACTTGGGGTCTCATCTGACACTCCTCAATGGTTGACGGTACCATTACCATGATCCCAGGGTCCCCTCTTTTCCAAGTATCCATCATGTGCAAGGGCCTTGACAGCCAGTGACTAGACCCAAGCCAGCCCCTTGCTTTGGGCTGTTCTGGAAACAGGTGCAACTTTTCCTGTGAGCCTTTTGGAAGAGTTTGTTCTGGCCTCCTTCCTCACCAAAGTGGGATCTAAATGCAGAATCTAGGGGCTTGTCCAGTGGCTGCACCCTGCTCCCTGTGTCAGGGTTGATCTCTGGGGATGCTGGTCACCACACCGTGTCCCAAAGCAGGGGTTTGTCTGGCTTTAGTGCCTTATTTGAATCTCTTGTTTGTCCTGCAGGAATAAAGAAGGACCCAGCCAGAGCCTTTGTGCCCAGGACTGTCATGATCGGGGGCAAGGTGAGGTGATGTCCTCTTTGTTCCTTGCTTGATATTTACCCTGAGTGCACAAACCACCATGCTTTTTGTTCGTGCAGACTGTGTCCCCACTGGAGCACCAGCCACCCAGTGGGCTGGACACTGCGGTGGCTCAGAGCCGGCACGCGCATGGACTGCCAGAGGCCCTCTCCTCTGCTTCTCCGGCTGTGCTTGTGGACTGAGTTGGTTCAGTCCATCAGCGCAGCAATAGGAGGGAGCTGAAGGGGACCCCTGCCTGCAAGGCACGTGACAGTGGGGGTCCCCAGCCCCAGCGGGCTCGCTGGCCGTCCATCTGATGGGACAGTGCCCTTCCTTGCATAGCCACCACACTTCCACGCCTGTGCCCGGCTCTCAGGCCCCAGCAGGCTGCCCACTCCCCTGCACTTGTGTGCTGAGTGGACATAGATGGCTGGTTGCTTCATCAGCCAGATGTGCACCTGCTGGGAGCTCGGCCTAGCTTTCTTTCATTTTATTCATGACGGTGCATGCTTTTGGACATGTGATCATGGAGTCCCAGTGTGTTGCCATTACTCCTTGGTGGGTCTCCTCTTCGTGCTCTGTGCTCTAGGGCCTGTGTCCCCACCTCTCCCACTTTTCCCCAAGAGCCTCAGCGTCATCTGAGAACATGAGGAACAATGTGGGGCGCAGCTTCCCTATGGGGGGCTATGGGGCGGAGCCCAGGCACTGTCTGCCCCACCAGCTCAAGCACATGAGGGTGGGTGGGAGGTATGAGCACCTGCCTGGGGCCAGCGAGCCTCAGCCAGCAGCTCAGCCACCAACTGGGCCCCTGCCCCTCCTCCAGCGCCTGTCGGTTCCTTTGTCAGTATCCCAGGGTGCATTTCTTAGAGGTACGGGCTTTCGAACAGTTCTTTACATGTTCACTATTAAAATTTTTCAGCTAGAGAATAGTAGAAAGCATGCGAATAATATCCATACACCTATCCCAGACTCCTGCAGGACCATTTCAAAGTCAATCCCAGACATAGTATCACTTCACCTCTAAATACTTCACACACATTCCCAATGATGTTTTCCTCCCAAACCGCTACGGAAACAGACTCTTTTTAGCACCACTACACAATTCCGTCTTCCCACGTAGATAGTAAAGTTACAAATATCTGGAGCAGTTTGTTTGACTCTGGACCCTGGCAAGGGCCTCCCCTGGCGATTGCTTGCTGTCTGCTGCATCTTGTCATCGGTAGCTTTCCCCCGTGCTTGCCTCTTCTCCCTCCCTACAACTGATTTGTTACAGAGATTGGGTTGTGTGTCTTCCAGATATCTGTCTGGCATGTTCCAGTATGTTTCTTAGTTCCCTGTGTTTCCTGTAAGTTGGTAGTTCTAAAAGTCCTTCTCTTTTTATCTCATTTCTGAAGAACTGACTGGAGTCAGAGACAAGTTTGAGGCTGCCAGGCTTCAGCACAGGCTGAGGCGGCCATTGGGAAAGGCTGTGCAGGACAGGCAGGGGGACCACTCGGCCAGGCATGACCTCAGCGATCCAGCATGGGGCCCCAGGACCCTCTTGAGGACCCTGCGCTGTGCTGAGCACAGGTGTGTTCATACTGAACTTGCCCTCCGTCTCCAGGCAGCCCCCGGTTACCACATGGCGAAGATGATCATCAAGCTGGTCACATCCATCGGCAGTGTTGTCAACCACGATCCAGTTGTGGGCGACAAGCTCAAAGTGATCTTCCTGGAAAACTACCGAGTGTCTTTGGCTGAGAAAGGTAAGCCCAGGGTGGCCATGTTAGGAAAGCCCGCCGCTGCCTGGCTGCGATATGGGTGGTCATTGCTGGTGGGGCAGATGAACTCTGCCCTGGACACCAGGCTCTCCCAGCCGGAGGGGGCCTTCTAGCAGTAAAGGCTTTGGGGAAGCTCTCTGCCCATCACCAAGTGCAGAGAATTACTCTCAACCTCGGACATCCTTTGTCTCTGTACTTTCTCACTTCTGCCTGCAACCTCGTTCCTCCCCCTTCCTCTGCTCCCCAGCTTTCATTTCTGCTCCTAGAGCTTGCTCTTGCTGGTGGGATATGCTACCAGGTCGGCCTCCTCCCTCCCTTCTCCCATCCCCAGAGGATGCTTCTGCTGTCACCATCTGTGTGTTCTCAGGGGCATTACCAGTTTCTGATCTGGGCTGGTACCTGCCTCTTCTGACCTTTCCAAGGGCAGCTTAGGGCCTGACATTGCGACCCCTTGTTGAGAGGTCCGTCTGGGGCTGTTCCTCCAAGGGTGTATGCGGCCATCTGGAGAAGTTCCTGCAGCCAAATGTGCCTGAAGCTGGGCGGGGCTTTCTAAACTGGCCCCTTCTGGAGGTCCTGGCAGGAACCAAGAGATGGGAAGCCTGAGCCTGCATCCTGGCTCTGAGTAGTAGGCACTTCTGTAGCTCAGACCAGCTGCTGCCTTCTGCCCGGAGTCACTGAGTAACGCTGTGCAGGCTGACTCGCTCTCCTTTCCCGCCAGCTCGGCCAGCTCATCAGACCGTCTCTGGTCCCTCGGCTGTCACAGACCGTATGTGGTTCAGGGTCAGTACTGTGGTTCTTCACTGAGCTTCTGACACGTCTTTGTCAAGCCCTTTGCCGCCTGGAACCTCCCCCTCCTTGCTGTTACTTGGGGCCGGCTGGTTCCTGGACATCTTTAGAACTGACTTGTGCCTGGTCTAGGATGTCAGAGCTGGGGGTCTGGGTCCCGCAAGTGCCCCCCCAGCTAGCTCCGTGTAGAGCTGCATGGGGGCTGGGGATGTCCGTATCTCTTTACCCTGGTTCCTTGCACTGGACCTTGAAGAAGGGCTGGACTCTGCTTTTTGCTGACCCCAAGTGCCAGCCACTGGGCTGGGGAAGCAGCATCAGCTCCATGGACAAGATGAGGATGTGGGGGCAGGGATGCCAAGGCAGGGTAGGAAGATGTAGCTTTCCCACCAGCCACATCTTGGAGGCACAGGGAGCCCACCCTTGGGAGAAGCCTCAGGGCCCCGGCATTTGGGTCATCGTGGTGGCTGGCTTTGCCCAGTCTGCCTACAGCATAGAGTGACTCGCATACATGTGAACACAAGAAAATTGCCCCACCTTTGTAGTTCTCTGGTTCTGTGAGTCCAGATTTCTCTTAAAGTGCTCTAAGGAACCTTATAGGCTGATGGCATGAGACACAACTCCTGTCGGGATGAAAGGGAATGATAACACCAAAAGCCAGAACCAGGGGCCCTCAGACTATGGTTGGGCCTGGTCCCTGGAAGGTTCCAGAATAAAGGTCTTTTTTGACCTGGGGTCTTCTCAGGAGTTACCCTCTTGGTCTCCGGCTGCTCTGGATCAGGAAGGGAAGCCCTTCCAGGCCAGCAGGGTGGGCTGCAGGGCTCAGGCCCATGCTGGACTGAGCAGGAGGCGGTGCCGACTCCGGCAGCACCAGCCATGGGCTGGAGGAGGGCGTGTGGTGTCCCTACACAGTTCCCGTGGCTCTCACGCTGTGAGCAGCCTGTGGTGACGTACCTTATCGCCCACCTGCTTGCAGTGATCCCCGCAGCAGACCTTTCCCAGCAGATCTCCACTGCGGGCACCGAGGCCTCGGGCACGGGCAACATGAAGTTCATGCTCAACGGGGCCCTCACCATTGGTACCATGGATGGAGCCAACGTGGAGATGGCCGAGGAAGCCGGGGCTGAGAACCTCTTCATCTTTGGCATGCGTGTGGAGGACGTCGAGGCCCTGGACCAGAAAGGGTGTGTGTCCCTCCCTGTGCCATCAGGGCACTGCTCAGAGCACTGGGGGGTGGGAGAGCTGAGAACACTCCAGGAGGCAGGCCCATGCTTGCTGGGGTGATGCCCACCTGGTGGCTGGGGGTGGCTTTGGGCATGTTGGCTGAGCCTGCTCCTGTCCTGAGCCAGGGGTGGTCTTGGACCAGGGGTGTGCCCGGTACAAACGCCCTGCCACTCACCCCGGAGGCTGACACTCGGCCCCACCTCCCCACCTCCCCACAGGTACAATGCCAGAGAATACTATGACCACCTGCCCGAGCTGAAGCAGGCCGTGGACCAGATCAGCAGCGGCTTCTTCTCTCCCAAGGAACCAGACTGCTTCAGGGACATGGTCAACATGCTGCTGAACCACGACAGGTTCGTTCTCACGTCCCTCCCCACCAGCCAGTCAGACACATGGGTCTGCCTGGTGGGCCGAAGACTACACTTTGGGGGTGATCCCGGGCCATGATGAGACTTGCTCCCTACCCCAGCCCATGGGCAGAGCCTCGGGCTGTCAACCAGGGCCTGCAGGGGCCTCTGGAGGTGCTTGCCTGCTGGGGGGCCCTGTGGTAGGGGTTGCTGGCTCCATGGTCCAGCCCCAGGCCCCCCCCCAGCACTGGCTGACCCCCCCGAAGGGCTTGACAGGCAGAGGGCGGTTTCATATGGGGCTGGTCGGAGGCGATTCCTGATCCTCTCTTCCCCAGGGAGAATGGGAGTGTGGGCAGGATGCCCCAGAAACCTCTGGGAGGCGGGGCAGGGTGGGGGCACTGTGCCTCCACAGCCAAAGTCCCACAGTCCCAACTGAGGCAAATGTTGGTCGATGGTGACACCAAGTGGTTCAAGTGGAATTAATTTGAGACACAAATTACGTTGTAGTTAATGTTTTATTACAACGCATCGACACGGAATAACATCCATGTTTTCAGAAGCACTAATTTACAGCAGGTGAGCACCGCCACTTGTCTTTTTGGGACAGTTCTTTGCTCTGCCCTGTTGGTAAGAGCTGAATCTGGTCAGTGCTGAGAATTGATCTCTGTCCCGCTCTGAGCTGCCATTGGGTTGCTTTCATCTGTTGCTCGCCGGTGGGTGCTGGGGGCCGGCGTCAGACCAGATCGAGGCTCCACACAGCACAGGGCGGGAGCTTGGCCCTGGCTCAGACTGGGATCAAGGAAACATTGTTCACGGTTTCATGAATGGTCTCTGTGCCTCAGCCATGAACAGAAATGCAGCTCCCTGTTCATAAATCCTACAGTGTTGTCCACAGCATCCTTCCCCTAGATCTCCAGTTCTCGCCCAGTTGGGCTCCAGGAAGAGATGGCCAGGCAGAGCCTCGCTGTCAGCCTGTGCCCCTTCTCTGGCAGGAAGCCCCTCAGCCTGTGCCGCTCGGGGCCCCCTGCATGGGGAGGGTGTGTTGTAAACAACCACTTCTTGAAAGAAACGGCTGAAAACAAGGTTTTTGTAGAATAGTATCCCCGGGACAGAAGTACTGCTCCTAGAGCCACCTCTGTGGCCAGGTAGACTCCCGTCATCCCAAAGCATGAGGACCTGGATGGCCAGGGCCTGGTGACCTCTGACTCACCACCTGCCACAGTGGCCTAGCCCCTGTCTCCCGTTTCAGGTTCAAGGTGTTTGCAGATTATGAAGCGTACGTGGCATGCCAGGCCCAGGTGGACCAGCTGTACCGGGTATGGTTCTAGGGCCCGGGGGTGGCCCTGGCTGGGGAGCAGCAGGGGACATCTATGAGGTCCAGTCCTGGGAGGTCACTGTTCACCTTGTGGCCCTGGGCAGGATGGCTGGGGGCTCGGTGGGCTAAGTTGTGTCATGGGCGTGGGCTGTCCAGGGCTTCTTAATCATCTTCCACTCAGACGGTCTCCGTTGTCCTTCTGCTGTCCCGTGGTGAAGCTGGTGCCTTGTGACCCCTTGGGCCCAGGCCGCTCTCCACACTGGCACGTTTCCACACAGCCTCTGAGCAGGACAGGAGTTTCCTTTCTGCAGATGGCAGAGGTGACGGGCTATGCCCCCCTCCCCCCATGATCTGAGCCCCGAAGCAGGTGTGATCGGGAGGGTGTGGGGAGCGGGTGCAGAGCCAGGAAGACTTGTGTGTGCACACAGAAAGCCTGTGTTTAAAAGTGTGAATGAGAGTACTTCCTTGGAAAGGTGCAAGCTTCCATGTTAAGTAGAGTGAGGGACCCATAGCTGTAGGGACTAGCCTTTCTAGGGCTAGACCACTGTAGCCAGCTCCCCACTCCTTGGTGAAGGTGGACAAGAGGAGACCCCTGATCCCAGTTTCTGGGTGGAGCATGTGTCCCCGAGGGAGTGGGCATGTGGGGCCTCGTAGGAAGACCCAGGGCCTGAGCTTGAGGGGATGCAGGAGGGTGTCCCTTGGTACCCACTTCCCTCCCCTTGCTGGGGTTCTCCAGACTCACCAGGGGTGGCAGTGGGAGAGGACTCTGGCTGTGGGTGTGAGTCTGCAGTGGCGGGTCAGGTGGATTCTTCCCCAGGTTCTTGGATGAGGCCTGCGGGACCTGTGTTTCTGATGTGTTGTGGTCCTGGCTCCCATCCCCCACCTTTAGGGAAGCTGTCTGCCCTTGGAGGACCCGTGAAAGAACAGGGGGGTCTGGGGCACTAAGTGACCAGGCAGGGCTCTGGGGGCCACCTTTGCTCCCCTGACGTGGGCCTCAGCAGAGTCTGCCCTTTCGGGGAGGCTCCTCTTTTTTTTTATTTTAAAGATTTTTTTTTTTTTTTTTTTTTGAGAGAGAGAAAGAGATAGCATGAGAGGAGGGAGGTTCAGAGAGAGAAGCAGACTCCCTGCCGAGCAGGGAGCCCGATGCGGGACTCGATCCCGGGACTCCAGGATCATGACCTGAGCCGAAGGCAGTCGCTTAACCAACTGAGCCACCCAGGCACCCGTCGGGGAGGCTCCTCTTGATGCTGGCTTAGTCTGGGGGTAGTTGCAAGGCTCTGGGGGAAGCCATGGACGGGGGACCACTTGGCCATTTTCCCTGGATCCACTTGGTGAGTACTCACCTGGTGGTGTTTCTTTGTAAGGTGGGCTGTGCCCCAGAGTGTGTGGCACATTTTGAGGCCCAGGGTCTTCTCAGGCTTCTTGCCCCTGTATCTAGTCATTTGGTAGCTTTTCTGGTCGGTGAGGGCCCCCGTTTCACTGAGCTGTTGATTGCAATTTCGTCTTTGGTTGTCAGGCTGGCCCAGAGGCTGAGAGCCCATCTGGGAACAGTCCTGAAGTTCTGGAAGTGCAAGCTGTCTTGCGTGGTACCTGAGATTACTCAGCCTCTTCTTCCCTCTGCAGAACCCCAGGGAGTGGACCAAGAAGGTCATCAGGAACATCGCCTGCTCGGGCAAGTTCTCCAGTGACCGGACCATCACAGAGTACGCCCGGGACATCTGGGGCGTGGAGCCCTCCGACCTGCAGATCCCGCCCCCCAACCTCCCCAGGGATTAGGCACCCTGGCAATGGTCTGCTGTTTCTGGAGGGCCATGGGGATTGTGCTGGTGGCTTGGGGTGGGCAAGGAAGGAAAGGCTCAAAAAGGGAGATGCTCCCCAGTTTCCTGCAGGAAAGCAGAGCTCGCAGCCCTGCGCAGGGCAGCTGGCCCCGCAGCTTTAGCTCACCTGCCCCAAGGAGGTGGGGAAGGTGGAGCCACTGGCTGGGCTCCTCTGAGACCTTGCACACACCTTGCAGTGAGCTTGTTTTTAGTTTTGAGCCTCTGGATTCTGGGGTCTGGGCAGGTAGCTGTGGCAAAGCCTGGGGAACTGTTTATTGCACCGCACGTGCTAGCCCGCTGTGTGGGCTCCCGGCCTCCTGGCCGTGCTAGTACTCCGGCCAAGTCTGCAGCTGCTGTGTGGGTGCTCTGGCCCAGGGTTTCCAGACTGATCAGATAAAGGGGCCCTAGGATGACTGAGGGGGACTGGGGAGGACACCTGTGCCCGGCATCTAGGGGTCCTTGGCTAGGACAAGGCTGACTGATGCAGTTAGCTTGGTTTTGCTTTTTCAAAAGGATAATCAGCTTCCCAGGGAAATGAACGTAGCTGAAGCCTTTTCTTGTTTTAGCAACTAAAAATTGTACTTTTGAAGTTTTGTGCTGGGGAGGCAATGCTGGGATGTGTTGCCGAGCCCTCGGGAGCCCAGGGTGGGGCGCTGCCTTTGCTGGAGAGGCCGAGTGCCCCTGCCGTGTCCTGGGGCCAGCCTCCCTTCTCCCTCCATTTCCACCAGTGTGACCGCCTTGGAAAGAACTGAGCAGGCCCAGAAGGGAGCCCACTTTCCACTCTGCCTGGATGGCAGGCTGGTGGCGGGAAGGGTGGGTGAGCCTCTCTCAGCTGAGAGAGCCAGGGAGCAGGCTGGTGCGCTTCACCACGGGCTTAATGGAGACACGGGGGACAGCACCCTTCCAGGGGCTCTGCCTCCTTGCATGCTGGATCTGGATGGCACAGGGCTCTGCCCTCACCCCGGGTCCTGATGGCTCATAGAATCAGGCCATGGAGGATTTGCTCACGTGCGCACTTCACCAGAGCTGTGGAGGTCTGCTGGGGAGGCCCACGTTCTGGGGCTGTGGTCATACCCCCGCCACCTTCCGCTACCCCATTTCTTAGGCTGTGTGTGACCATCACTGTGCCACTTGCTGTTACTGCCTTGTGTGAGAAACCGATTAAACCTTCCTGCCTGTGCTTGGTTGAGCTGGCCTATGTTTCATTCTGTGCCGAGGGCAGGGTGCGGGCTGGGTTCCAGGGGCAGGCCTCAGACTCTCTCTCGTAAGGGCCCATCACTCTGGGATTAAGGACAGACCAAGCTCTCCCATCCCAGCTGCAAGTGGGACTTAGGGTATGTGTGTTTGAACCACTAGCTCGTAAAAGAATCATCACATCTGTTGTATAAACTGTCATCTGGGTGTCGGCATTGTTGGTGCACACTGCACCTGTCCTAGGCCAGCCACTCCTGGCCCTTGGACATGGAATGCCCTGGGGACCAGAGCATCGCCCCCCCCCCCCTAAATTGTGTTGCTGCAGGCTGAATCGAAAGCCAGGAGGGACATGAACTTGGGGCTGTTACCCGAACAAGCTGAGACCTGTAGAACACCGGAGCACCATGGGCCCTGCTGGTCTTGGGTGGGGGCTGGGGGCGGGGGGAGGGCGCTGAGCAGCTCTCAGGACACCCGTGCTTCCAGGAAACACATAGTAACTGCAGAATTTTTAGCTGTGCATGTCTTGATCTGTTTTTTTTTTCCCCCCAAAGACTGGTTTTGCAATCAGCAGAGGTCTGTCCTAGCCCACAGTTTAAGCTTCGTTAATAATCTAAGAGGCCAGCAGGTGGGGGCATCTGGACCTGATTAGCCAACCTGATGGCCCAGCAGCTCACCAGCCCCTTCGGTGCTTTCTCCTCTTCAGTCTGCTTCAGTCTGCCTGTCAGACACCTATCAAAATACCAACAGCCTGTATTTTACTTACTTACTTCCTGTCTTATCTCACCCCCCCCCATAAGGACCTGCGGCGGCTCACACACATGAAACAGGATGACAAACTGACCTCAGGAGAGTTGGTTCACGTTTCAACCCATTTAAGAAAGGCATGGTTTCCCCGATGTGAGAATCACTGTAGGCAAGTTGAAGATGCCTCAAAAATGAGGAGGTGTCCCCTGCCTTGGCATCTGGGCCCCCCAGCCTGCCCACAGCTGCTACTAGAGACCACAGACCTTGAAGAACAGGCAGGCCGGCGAATGAAGCCCTCTGTACACCCCGGGGAATTTCTGAGCTGCCAAGACAGGACTTGGGAGAAGTCCAGCCATCAGGAGAAGTGGGTCCCAGGTGGGCTTGCATCCTCTGTTGTGTGTCACGCCTCTGTACCTGTGCTGCAGGGGGTGGACAGTCCTCTGGGGGGGCAGCTTGAAACCCCCTTTCTTATTGAACCATGCACCTTCTCACTCTCGGGTTACTTAGCTGGCATCTAAGAATCTGGCCCTTCACCAGCACTGGGGCCGATGAGAAGCAGGATCTTTAGAGGGTGCCAAGTGGGGGCAACAGAAGTGCAGAGAAGGAGGGAGCAGAAGAAGTGCAGGGGAGACTAATTTGACAAGCTGAAAAACACAAGAGCCCCCCCCCCCCCAGTGAGTGAACGAGGTGGTGCTCGTGGGCTAGAACTAGAGACCCCCACACTCTAGTGCCCCATGTCCTTCCATGAACTCATGCCAGGGGCTCATTTGGGGTCTATGGGTAAAACCCCAGAGCCTGCCGACCGATACCAACATCCAGCAAGCTTGCTACAGCGTGAGGTTGAAGGGGGCCTATATTTTAGGAACACGCCCTCTGTCCCATCTGGAGAAGTGGTCCCCCCCTTGAACACACCTTGTCCTGGAACGACGCCCCTCCTTGCACGGGCCTCCACATCTGGAAAGGAGGAGGAAAGGAAGGCCCAGGATCCCTGGCCTTACAGAGCTGCCCCTCCTCCCACAGGCTGGGCTCTGAGTATGGCCTGGGGGCAGCTGGACGTGTCACTGAGAACACAGCAGATAGACCACCACCACGATTTTATTCTTAAATAAATGCTCAGTCTAAGGCCAGGTTAGGCGGACAAGTGGGCAGAAAGTGGAGGAAGTGCAGGTCACAGGCACCTCCCCCACTGTGAGCAGTGGGGGCCTGCCCGGAGAGACAGGAACCGCCAAGGTAGGCAAGCAGGGTGCTCCGGGTGCGAGGGGCTGACGGAACCATTCCAGTCCATTCTGCATGTGCCCGGAAGGGACAGAAGAACTCATCTGGCCACAATCTCACTGGTGGTGCTGGAAAGCTCAGTGTGGTCCCGAGACCCCACGCCTCCTGCCCCGGGCTCCCCATGCCCAGCTCAGCAAGCGTGGGATTGACCAGCTGGCAGCTGGCCTGCTCTGTCACTGTCTTCCCAATAAGAGCTCAGGTTGAGTGGCAACAAAACGGAGAGGGGATCCCATGCCTGCAACCTGTGTTTTCCACAAAGATCCAAGCTCCCAGCCACCCAAGGCAGGTGCCTCAGGTCTGCCGGGCCTCCTCCGCCTGCCCCAGCTGACATCCGAGTCCTCTCTCCGGGGGCACTGAAGACACTGGCAGCCCTGGGCCCCAGGGTGCCAGGCTGGCCGGAGCAAAGGGGAGGAGGGCAGAGGTCTTCATGCTCCTTCAGGCAGCAAGACTCAGTGCTGGCGCCCGGGTTCTGACTTCCCCAGGAATTCCCTAGACGAGACGAGCACAGCCATCAGCCAAACCCTGAGCATACGCCCGAGGTCTTGCCTCCTCCATCCTCAAACAGCCCATCCCAGGAGGCTGAGAAGGAGCCTGGAGGACCACCCCCACTCAGAAAGCCTGAGTTAAATAAGCAGGGTTAAATCCCAACCCCATAGGAAGAAAGACCAAGCAATGGGCTACTATTCTTTGTTCTAAACTCTACAGCTGTACTCTGGGCTATATTTTCTATGACATTCCTTTATGCTGGAAAAATCACAACCCTAGAGCAAACCCATACTCTTTGAGCTCACAGTCCCCTCTCAGCAACCCGGGTCCTTGATGTAGGAAATGGCAAACCACGAAAGAAATGCAGCTTTCCCTCTGGAACTGCTGAGGCAGCCACAGGAGAGCTGAAGTGTGACAGCATAAAATGCACTGAGGGCCCATTCCAACTCCTCCAGGCTCAGCAGCCCTGGGAAGACGAACTTGCACCATCCCCACCTCAGCATCCTGCAGGCCACATGGCCAAGAAGTGGCGGGCTGTCTGTGCCTGGGATGGGAAGCAAGGAGGCCGGGCAGCACCTGAGTGATGGAATTGGTCCCTGCACAAAAGCCCAGGCTCCCGAGGCGGGGCTAGGCCTCATCCAGTTCAAACTGCCCTTTGCCACCATCTCACCCTCCATGCTTGGGCTCTGCACCTGGGCCCGGGATGTGGGCCATGGACCCAGCCGCTGTCCTGGCCCCAGACCATGACAACTGTAGCAGAGCTGGGAGCACAGCCTCTTTTCACGGAGCAGCTGAGGACAAACCGGCTTTTGAGAGCTGGCCCGGAGTCTCCCGTGTGCCTATGCACAGGGGCAGGACCTGACCCACAGCAGCTGGGGTGCGTGTCTGCACGCTGGATGCTCCTGAGTGGCGTGTCTACGCAGCCTGCACAGCCCACACCACAGGGAAGTCACTGCCCTGTGTGATCACGGGAGTGCTTCAGGAGAGAGGGGCCATAAACACGCAACCCCTCTCCATGGAGACGGAAGGCTCCCGAGTCACAGTGACTCCTGGCCCCACCGAGGCAGATTTGGGGGGAACGCGTGCCTGGCCAGGGCGAGTCTGTGGAGAGGGGAGAAGCCTCACCTCAGTATTCGTGGAAGCTCAGGGCTCTTGTAGATATACTTGTGCCTGTAGCCGAGGTCTGAGTGAAAGGGGATAAACTGAACTTTGAAGTCTCGGAAGCTTCGGGATGGAGCAGCGATGTTGTAGAGCTGGGACGAGGGAGAGACAGGTCGGCACCACAGATGGCAGCCCTGCCTGGTGGTCTCCCTGCTGCAGAGACCGGTCAGCGGCTGCTGCCTCTGAAGAGCAACCCAAGCCCCCGCCAACAACACTGCTGCCCGCAGCCTGCAGGGCCAGGGTGGGGGGCACGCGTACGGACAGGCCTGATGCTCGAGACCCTCTGTCCTAACGCCTCTCCCAGGCGGCGCCTCCTCAGGGCGCGGCAAGGCGGACGAGCCAGCCTCGTGGGCAGAGCTGCCTGCCATGCAGTGGTGTGGAGGCCTGCGTGCTAGAGCAGCCCGGAGGGCTCATCCCAGGGTTGGGCCGTCTGCCTCAGACTTCGCCGTGTGCCTGGGTCACGATCTGTCCTTCCTCAGTCCCTTCCTCCCACCCCAGAGATGGCCGGGCTCTGCAGGTCTGAGCGGTGGTTGCTGGGCAGTCCCCTGTGCCCGGACTCACTGGAGGGAGGGGACTTGGTCCTGCTGGAACCCAATGGCACCCGGGCCTCACTCCCTCCAGGCTGACCCTGCTCCTCACCGTCGCCACGCCAGATGGTGCTATCTCCCGCAACACTCACCCACAAACCAAATGCTGCTTCCTGGCAGCAAAGGCAAAGCAAACTCAGCAAAAGCAAACACAGAGGCCCCACAACAGCATGGTATTCCTGACATCAGTCCCATCCCAAAGGCAAGAGAACAGACAAGAGGTTCTGTATCAACTCTGCCGACTGGGGCCCCCGAATGGGGGTGGGGGATCCTCTTCCTCAAGGGTTCTTTCCCTCCAGCCTGGCTCAGTACCTGGTAGTCAAGTCTCTGTCAGGCCAGGACCCCTGCACAGGGACCGGGAGCCATCTGCTTATTTCTCATGTTTCCTCTTGCCATCGAATGTACTGGTGAAGAAGCCCACACCCTCTAACTTACCTTTGCTGATAAGACATCACCTGTTGGCCCCCACCCCGACCCTGCTGCTGACCTCCCCCACGCTTCTCTTTTTCACAAGGGGCACCTGGCAGCAGCAGCACCCCTCCACACCCGCGGATGCCCGGCCCAGCCTGAACGGGAGCCGGCTAGATGCCTACCCGCCCTAGGGCTGGCACCTGGCTCTCACCTTTCGGCCAAGCTGGAAGGGCACGACCGGGTCGTCCTCAGCGTGCAGGATGAGCAGCGAGCAGGAGATGTGCTTCACACTGCGGGAGGAGATGGAACTGGACCAAGGCCCCGGGGAGAGGTCTGGGGTCTCTGGGCCCACCTGGGTTTAGTGGGGGCTTCATCATGGTGCTCAACAGCTAGAACTCAACTGGCTTTTCACTAGAGAACTATAAGTAGATTCCTCAGATGTTTCTACCACCATTCAGTCAAGTCTAGAGATCGATTCATTCACCAAATCAGGCCCCTGCGTATTTTTTGGAAATTGAAAATGATTATTTTTGCCACTAGACCTATTCTTTAAAAGTTACAGAATGATATTTACAAACCCAATAACAGAGGTGGCCCAAGAAATTAATTGCAAATGAAGGTCACTAGAAATGTGTTGGTAAAAAAGCCCACACCCTCTAACCTGTCTTCATTAAAAATGACATTTAAGATCACCCTGAACGTTTACAAATAAGTCGACATTTTCAATAGGTTCACATGATCCAAACCAACCAGCAAACCACGGATGGGCTGTGGGACTGGACAGGCCCTAGAGTGTCTGGCCTCCCCTCACTGAGCAAGCCCGGCACCGGGCAGGACCTGGGCCAGGAGGCTCGCCACCCCACGGACCCAGCCCGTCTGGCGACCTGTACTTCTGCTTGCAGCACACACATGCACTCTCTCCCTGCATTCTGCTTCTAGCGGGGAGCACTTCTGCTGCGAGGGTCACACTTTGACAGCGGAACAGCCCATCTTTTCAGGATTTCCACTGTAAGTAGTCTGTCCTAACCCTGACCCACTCTAGAAAAGGCCTAGTTCACGTGCTGTCATCTTAGAGCTACCCAAGTGGGGGCTTGTGACTTCCTATGGGTGAAATACTGCCATCCCCTCAATGCTCAGCCGGGAGCAGGGCCAAAAGGCGGCTTTGGGGGCCTCAACACTCACTGTGTGCTTGCTGTTGGAACCCAGTTTCTTCAGATAATTCTTGAAGTTCCAAAACAATATTTATAAACAATCAGGTTTTTTGCTTATGTCTGTTCAGTTTTAGTTTGTTCAATTTTTAGAACAAAAACAAATAATTAAAGGGAAAAATATTCCATTTTTTCACATTTATTCCAGAGTGTAGATTTTTAAATGTTAACTGAATATTTACTTTAAGATTTATTTATTTGGGGGGGGGGAGGGGCACAGGGAGAGAATCTTCAAGCACACTCCCCACAGATCCCATGACCCTGAGATCAAGACCTGAGCCGAAACCAAGAGTTGGTCGCTCACCTGACTGAGCCACCCAGGCACCCCAATAGAAATATATTTTAAGATTTTATTTATTTGTCAGAGAGAGAGTGAGCCAGAGCACAAGCAGGCAGAGGGAGAAGCAGATTCCCCTGCTGAACAGCGAGCCTGATACGGGGCTCGATCCCAGGACCCCAAGATCATGACCTGAGCCGAAGGCAGCCACTTAACCGCCTGAGCCACCCAGGTGTCCCTAGAAATATTTTTAATAGTGAACTTTGTAACATCTTTCTACAACCGAACAGAAATCAAACAGCTGAGGCGGTGTCATTGTTTGAGTAATAGTCCCCTTATTGCTCTAGAACCTGTCACGAATTCTGATTCTGATGGACAAGTTTCAAATAAAACAACCACAGGGACATGTTGTCTTCCTGTTGCTTTCATGCCACCACGGCCTTTTCCAATCCCTTCTCTCTCGGCTGCAGCTCTCGGCCTGACTTGCCCTTTACAAAGGTCTGATGGTTAGAGAAGAACCCCAGTATGCAGAATTCCATCCTATTTGGTTAAGGTGACTAGTCCTGGGGGTTCTCAGTGATTTTTTTAAATTGAAAAATGAGGTATTGGGGAGCCTCAGTGGCTCAGTTGTTAGGATCGAGCCCCACATCGGGCTCCCTGCTCGGCGGGAGGCCTGCTTCTCCCTCTCCCTCTCCCCCTGCTTGTGTTCCCTCTCTTGCTGTGTCTCTCTCTGTCAAATAAATAAAATTTAAAAAAAAAACTTAAAAAATAATATAGTAAAAAAAAAAGGAAAAATGAGGTAAGCAGAGTACTCACTTTTCATCATTTGCAAATTTAATTCCACTGCTTGTAATGGGGTCAAGGAAGAACCAGTCAAACCCAGGAAAGTATCGATATATCTGAAAGCGACATGGAAACAACGTGCAGAAGCATCAATTAAAACAGCCACAGAGAAGGCCGAGGTCGAGGGTTCAGACAGAGGGTGCTGAGTGCCCAAGAGTCTCCCCAGCTTCCGAGTGGACCGACCTGAGGCCCCACCAGAGCTGTGTTGGGGCGCCCCGCTGCCCCAGACTCTGTGCTTAAGAGGCTTCCGAACTGGCCACGCGTGGCTGCCCACAAAATGGGCTCCCACAGCTCCCAGCAGCAGCCGGGCAGGACCGGCTCAGAGACCGTACTTCCCACAGATGCGAGGGCTTCCACCCCTGGAAAAACAGGGGTCCATGTGACTTGGGAGTAAAGCAACATCAAAGAAGTAAGACTATAGAGGACTCCTCCTGTCTGCAACAGTGCACCATGAGGTCAGGTGGGGGGCCAACACAGGCCCCCAGAACGGGTGGCCAGCCAAAAAGCAGTGGGACAGAAGAAGACACAGAGGAGCCCCCTCTGGGCCCGGCTTGTAAAAGGAGGGTCTCAATCCTGGCAGGTGAGGAGGGTCTCAGTCACCCTGGGATCCCCACCAGGGTTCACCTGGGGTGTCACCTGGAGATACGACTGGGAGAGCCTGGCTGCTGAGCACCATCCATGCGGACAGGGAACAGGGATGCCCACTGGGTCCATGTCTGCGGAAGCAGCCAAGACAGCAGCTGCCCACCTGGGCTGAGCCCCGCGGGGCAAGGATGCCAGGTCAGCAAACCACGCCTCAGACGCAAGGCCTCCCGGGGGTCCTGCTGTCCCTGGACAACCCAGCTGTGAACCCGTCCTTCCGCCTGACTGCAGAGTTTTAAAATTCCCAGGCAGCTCTGTGGTCAGGCCAATGCCCTGCACTAAACAAGGATTAATTTTTATTTTATATTTTCTTAAGAGTTACCTTGATAGTAATTATTTTAATAATAAAAACAAGTCAATTTTTAATAAGATCTGTACTTGCCACTGAGAACGGATGGCTCTTAGCTTCTTCACGTATATTAGTGAATGGAGATTCCAATATAAGGGCATCTGGAGGTGTCTCTAGATAAATAAACAGGGGGCTGTGAGGTGAACAAGAAGCCCCCACGGACGCCCATGGGAGAGACTGGTCCCCCAGACTGGACTGTGGATCCCAGGTGCCCCCCCAGCCGCCCCCCCCACCCCCCAGCCAGCCTTGCCCCACAGGCCCTTCTGCACGGTAGGTACCTAAGAAGGGCCCACACAGGGGACTCTCAGGTGGCTGTGATTTGCTCCCAAGAACCACATTTACTGAAGCTGTGTATCAGGAGCTCAGCCCTGATAAGGCTCTCCCAGCTGCTTGAGAACCCGTGGGGAACACAGGCTGGGGTCTGCTGGGGGTTTACCCAGACCCTGGCCTCCAGGCCCAGCCCACAGGGCTCCGAGATGACACCAAGCCCTGTTGCTGTGCTGCTCGTCCATCAGGGCCCACCTCCCAGGAACCCACAGCGGAGCCTGGGGCATGGCGTGTGCGCGCAGACACACTGCGTGCCCCGCCCGAGCCCTGGGACCAGGAGGGGCCCATGCCCACCCAACCAGGACTCACACCTCCACACAAGCTCCTACCTCGCTCGCAGAGGCGCCGCACCAGATTTGTTGCCACTCTGAAAAGGGAGGAAGAAACAGTTCAGGTGAATGACGACCAAAGTTGTCTGAGATGAGAGTGTTCTAGTCTTGTAAGTGACCAGAGAAGCTGTGGGGTCTGTGAAGCGGCTGGTGGGGTTTGGGGCTGGGGAAGGGTGTGGACAAAGATGCCCAGGACCGTGACTGGGCCCTGCTGCCCCTGCCATCAGCCACGCTCTCCGACTAGGATGGCAATGACAGCCCCCGGGCCTCTTGCCGTCCCAGGACCATACTGGGCAGGTCCCTTGCAGATGGCTGTGGCAGGATGGCTGCTCCCGCTCTGCCTGGGCCCCTCTCTGTTGTAGGCACGCAGCTCACTCTCCCGGCAGGCCCCATCCCAACTGCCACATGCCATCCAAGGCGAGCAGCAAGGGGAGGAAGAAGCCACAGCCACGGCACCCAAAGGAAAGGCCACTGGAAAAGAGATGGCTGCTGAAGGCCTCAGGACTCCGGGCACTGACAGCAGCACTCCTTTTAGAAACGCTCTCAACCTTCCATCAGCAGAAGCGATTCAGGCAGCCCCAAATGGCATATTAAACTGCCTCCCCCATCTTGGCAGATGTAAGAAGGGAACCACCCACTGCTGCCTCCCCTAAGTTCTCTGGTAAGCCAAGTACAGACTAAGTGGCCAAGCTGTTCACAATCGTCCCTAGTCTGCATGTGATCAAAGCCCGGCCCTCAGGCTTGCCAGCCAGCACCTGCACGCCAAAGCCAGGCAATGCAAAGCCCAAGTGCCCAGTCTCATTCTGCTCTGAGGACATCTCCCTGAGGCACATCCTGGGACTGAGATGAGTGTGCCCCTCCTCCCTGCAGAGGGACATGGCCACCCCACAGCTGCCTGTGTGTGTGTCTCAGGTCACTTCTTCGGCTGAGGAGTTAAAGTAGCTCAAGCTCTTCATGGTCTTTTGTGGCACTTCATCCCCTGCCCCCACCATGGGAATGAGGGACAAGGCTTGTTGGGACTCATGGTGTCATGGGATCCAGAAGCCACGAGGGCACTTTTGGAGGGACCTGGTGAAACGCCCCATGAAGACCTGCTTCCCCATGGATCCACCATGCTGTGAACTCACCCAGTGCCTAGGGAATGACCCCAAATATACACGGGGTTGTCTCCACTTCTTGCTTTGATCCAGTCAAAAACATGAAGTGCGTCATACGTCATGCCTCGTTCCGATGGCGTTCCTACTGAGTCACCCCAACCTGGCGGGGGAGAAGCAGCAAGAGGAGGAAGTCAAACCCAGCCCATGGAACCTCTTGAGGGGCAGGCTCATCTTCTCCTTTCTCAACAGGCAGCCTAGGCCTGTCCTGGGCAACAGAAGTCTCTGCCACCATCATTCACAACCCTATGCGAGGGGTGTCTGGACAAGCCTGCTCCTACTTCTCCTACTTCCTCAGCCAGCTACAACCCCCGAACCCAGACAGCCATCCATACACCCTTATCTAAGTCCCAAAGAACAACTGTGCAGACAGGGCAGTCAGACCCACAGACTCCTGTGGGCAGATGGGACAGCAAACTCCCCAACCGTTAGGGCTTGCTGGTAGCTGGCCCAAGATGAAGGGCCAGTGACACCCTAGCCTGCCCAGGAGCCCCTGCAGAACAGGAGCATTCCTGGGGGCGGGTCCCTGAGCCCAGTTTGGATTCCATGGCCAGCTGTAGCCCAGCTAAAGACAGATGTGGGGAGTCAAGCTGGGGGTGGGGGCAAGATTCCAGGCTCAAGGCAACTCTGACCCAGAAAGGGAAGAGGCTGTTAGAATAGCAGAGAAAAGTTAACCATCTCTGCCTCAGACTGCATCCTCCCCCAGGGCCCTCCCCCCAGGCTCTTGGAAAGGGTAAGTGCCACTGTCATTTCTAGCAACTCAGCAGTGAGTCATCATCAAATGATCTGAAAGCACCACAAGGCTTAGAGCCAGTTCTGCTGCATAAGCAAAACCCACAATTAGTGGGCACAATAAACCACCTCCCCTGGGCGTCCCAGATGCCAGATGAGGGAAGGGACTATGTGAGAGACAAGGCCATCCTGAGAGATTCAGGGTGTGGATAGGAGGAAGGGACACAGAGACAGAGACTGGGAGAAGTGGAGCTTAGAAATGCAGAGACTTGAGGAGAACCGAGGGATTTCACTTCCTGGTAGAAGCACAAGAAGGTAAACAAGGAAGAAGGCCGCTCTTTCTATCACCCTGAGGTCTCTAGCAACCTGCAGGAACAGAAAACCCTTTTAGCATGGAGAAAAGGATAAGTGGGTGAACTACTTTCTAGATCCTGATCTGTAGTTTTCCCCAACCCAGAATTTGCAAATAGTCTTCTATGAAAGAGCCATCCCTGCAGCAGGCAGGACCACCACCCACCTCCCCCCAAGAGGTCTGTGTGCTCATCCCTGGAGACTGTAAATATGTTAAATTATGTGGCAAGCACAGGGCGGGACTGAGGCTGCAGAAGGAAATGAGGGCACTGATCAGTGGACTATGACATGGGTGATTACGGGCTTATCAGCGTGGGTACAAAGTAATCACAATGGTCTACTGGACAAGTGAGAGAGGAAGACCAAAGTCAGGGTCAGAAAACAGACTCAAGAGGCCATGAGCTGAGGCACAAGGACAGCTTTGAGCAGTTGGAAAAGGCAGGGAACTGGATTCTCCCACAGCACCTCCTGAAGGGCCTGGCCCTGCCAACACCTGGATTTTAACCCAGCAGCTAAAGATTTTGGACTTGTGACCTCCAGAACTGCAAGATAGTAAGTCTGTGCTGTTTGAAGACATCAGGTTTGTGGCAATTTGTTACAGCAGCAAGAAGAAACTAACACGACACCCGTACCCTCGGTTTGAGGGTATGGACACCACTACCCTCCCCTAGTAGGTCAGGCTAAGCAGGCCAAGCAGGCCAAGCAGGCCAAGCAGCCCTCTGACCTCTGACCTCTGCCGCTGAGACTATAGGAGGCCCATGCTTCTCACAGGGCAGCTCCCGGTCAGTACAAAGTATTTTCCTGGCTCATTAAGGTGCACTGTTTTTAGCCTACAATAACTGCAGGTTCTCTGTCTATTCAGCGGCAAAGCCCTCTGATTCACTCAAGAAAGAAAAAGTACTGAGGGTCAAGGAGAAGAAAGAATCTTCCTTCTCTCTTAACAGTTCTTTTTCCTGCTTTCAGAACTTTAACAAGACCAGCTCTTCTGCCCACAAAACGTGTCCGACGACCAGCTTTGGGGGAGTCTGAGTCCAGTAAAGAAAAGACAGTATTTTCTACATTTAAAACGTTGTTGAGGGATGCCTCTCGTCTGCCTGCAGGACACACATGGGAGGACTCTGTCCCCTCACCCCCTTACTACCACACTCGCCATCGCTGCAGGTCAGGGCACCACCTCGGCTTCCCAGGGTGACGCCTGCACAGCAGACCCTGACAGGAGCGGTGCGACAGCCCAGACTCGCACTTGCAAAAGAACTCACCTCTGTAGTCAAAGGTGACCACATGGTAACCAAGGGAACTCAGCACCTGGAAAGTGAAAAATAAATACCTGGGCAACAAATCCACACATCTTGGATTGAGGGCAGCTTGCCTCTTACTAACCCAGCCTGATGTCAGTCTTTGTGTCCTGCACACAGTGGGAGCTTAATAGACTGTTATGACGCTGCCCATTCCCCATTATAAAACCCACACGTCGGCCGCTGCTATTCCCCATTCCCCATTATAAAACCCACACGTCTCAGCCGCAGGAGAGCCGTTCTTTCCATATCCCGGAGGCAGAGGGCATCAGCGGCCCTCTGCCTCTGGGATATGGAAAGAACGGCTCTCCTGAGGCTGAGACCACATTCAGACCACAGGCTCACAGGTAGCCCCCCCAGGGCAGACACCCTGAGACCAGAGACCCAGGAAGAGGGGCTCTACGGTCAGAGACTGCATCCGGGATCCTTACTGCAACCTAGCATTTCTGACTGTAAGCTTTCGCTGAATTTTTCCATTATTAAAAACAAAATCCCTCTAGATGACGTGATCTCCTGGACTAGATGATTACTCACAGCCCCCACCTGAGCCTTCCTGGGGTGTACCCAGAGCCATGTGGAAGCGGCCAGCCACCAACATCCCCCAAAATCACCTGAGGGAGGTGTGCCCCTTTCTCCTTCGCTGGCCCCAGTGCAGCCTGTGGCAGCTGCTTCCCTCCAGCCCTGAGCCTCCCGCAGAGTCTGCCCCCACCAGGGCCACAGCTGCTCCAGGTGCGAACCTCAACCGGGGACCACAGCTCTGCAAGCGCACCCCCTCCCCAACTTGATCCAATTCAATCGAGGCACAAACACTCCATGGCCCATAGCAGCGCCTGTCCTCAGTGTATGAGGGACAGAGTGGTGCCCACAAGATGCAGATGTTCCCTTGCATTTGCTTCTGTCCGTCTCTGCCAGGTTAGCCAATGCAGGCGTCCATCCCTGTGAGGGGAGGCTGAGGGAGATGGCCCTGGAGGGAACCACACATTTCCGGCTCTGAGCGCCTGGCTGGGAGACCCACTGGCCCCTCCACCAGGTCAGCCTGGAATCTGGTTCTAAGGTGAGACTTCAGTGTGGCAGAGCTCCTGACCCTGCAACTTGGCAGGAGTGTGGCTCCCTGGCCCTGGGTGCTCTCCATTCGTTTTATAAGAGAAACACAGCATTTAACAACAATTTCAAATGCCTTCAATATAACTGCCAATATCTGGCATATGATCCCCAAAGTGCATTCCTTCTGCATTCCTTTCCTTTCTTCTTTCTTTCATTATAGGAGGCACTATATGCTTTTATTATATATGCTTATATATTATTATATTATATATATTATTATATGCTTCTTATATAAGCATTCCATGGAGAAGGCAGTGTTGGAAAGGCCAATGCTGATCAACCCTCTCACAAGTACTGGAGGCACTCCCCTCTGTACATGCCTCCTGGGAAGAGCAGGTGGGAAATACCACTTGGGCGATGAGCTTTCCTTCCTATGCCATGTGGATACCACTCTCCCCTCATACACACTATGTATGTGACTCTGCTCTTCATATACCCCCTGTACACAAATCTGCCCATCGACACCTTGTGAATGCCACTCTGCGTGTTCTACACTGTGTGCGCGCCGCTCTCCCATCACCACACTGTGTACGCAGCTCTCCTGTCATCACACCGTGTACACAGCTCTGCCCCATCATACAGCCTATGGACACCCCTCTGTCATACATTGTGTGCCATCTTCACCTACCTTGTAAAGTTCCACCCGGTGGTCACCTCCTCTAGAGCGTCAGGGAAAAGGAAACAAGAATGGGTGTTAGCACATCTTCTCAAAAAGGCCGGCCCCAGGGTCAGTACTGGAGTGTCTGGGTCCTTGGTGACTTGGTCCCCAAGTCCATACAGGGAGGGTTATTGGGGGACAGGTGACCTCCTCTGCAGGGCATCATAGTGGCTCCATGCTTGTTTCTGGCAGTACCGTGACAAGCAAGGGATAGTGTTAGCATTTTGGGGATATTTCTTAATTACTGCCTTACTTCTATTTTTGACTAGCTAATACATAGGTACAATACACAATCCAGAAGACACAAGAGGATACACAGCAAGCCCCCAACTCCTGCCCAGCACGTAGCCCCTGCCTCAGCTGCCTGGTGACCAGCAAGTAGGCAGAAGTGAAGGCGCTTCTTTATACGACATACGCACTCTACTTTCTCTCACTTTTCACTCAGTAATTCACAGCCAACTTCCAAGACTCTTTTTAGCGGTGGTTCACACCTTCCTTATCTTGCAGTCATTCTGGCCCTCTCCTACCTGCTGTGAACCTAAGTTTTACTGCCATGGCCAGCTCGTGCTGATGTCCTTTTGCATAAGTGTGCTCCACGTGTGGGATACGTTCCTACACACTGAACTGCTGGGTGGAAGGTGTGTGTGATCATAAGCTTGACAATTACTGCCCAGCCATCTTCAGAAGGGCCCTGGCCCATCTCCTAGCCCTGCACCCACAGATTAGTGTGGAGTGGGCACTTCTTATTACAGACACTAAACAGGCGTTCATGCATCCAAACTGTTTCGTGTGTCTATACTTCTTTGTCCGAGGACTACCTATCCCTTCTCATGCTTTGTCCAGCTGTTGGTCGGCTATTACTGTGGACAGACACCAAAGTGGGGACGGGGCCACCTCAGGAAGGAGAGCATGTCAGCGGGTGAACTCACCCTCTCCAGACTTTTTAGCAGTTTTCCTCTTTTATAGTGAGCATCCTGGCCACTTTGCTGTGTGTATGTTTGGGGCGGGGGGTGGGGGGCAGGCAGGGAGTGTCCCTGAGAGAGACCGGGATGAGACAAAGGAGGAAAACCAATGCAATGCGGCCACAGAAATACAACGGAATGAGTTTCAGGACCAGAAGGAAATACTGAAAAATGTTTTCAGTTATCTTTGGAAAAGTTCATGGTGGCTCTTGTCTAGGTTGTTTGAATTCCCTACCTCGAGCAAAAAGAAGAGGGGTTGAGCATGTGACACAGTGCACAGCAGCAGCCGGGGACTGGCTCTCGGGGAGCCAGGGCTGCTGTAATCCTGCCAGGCTGGGGGCGGGGGGGCTCTCTGGGGACAGGGGAGAGGGCAGCAACACTTTCAAAGTCGCAGTGTTCCTTCAAACCTGAAGTTTAGGCAGACTTTATCTTTTTTACCATGTGACTGGCATTGCTTAACTGAACCTTATTCCCAGTAAACTACAAAATTTTCTCATTTATAGGATGATGCTACCAGAGTGGTTATAACCACTTGCTCTTTGAAAAGCAGAAGAGAGGGCGCCTGGGTGGCTCAGTCGTTAAGCGTCTGCCTTCGGCTCAGGTCATGATCCCAGGATCCTGGGATCGAGTCCCACATCGGGCTCCCTGCTCGGCGGGAAGCCTGCTTCTCCCTCCCCCACTCCCCCTGCTTATGTTCCCTCTCTCGCTTTGTCTCTGTCAAATAAATAAATAAAATCTTAAAAAAAAAAAAAAAAGAAAAGAAAAGCAGAAGAGAAACCCACTGTAGCTAGTCCCAGACAAAGAAGAAAGCAAACTACCAAGTGCATGCATGATTCAGCAGCTAAACGCTCTGCTCTGAGGCCTCACACAGCATCTTCACAGCCCACACTTCCTGGACTTCCTGCAATGTCCACTGTGGAGCCTCTCTGCCCCGACACCACCAGGGTCTGCTTGCTGCTCTCCCCACCCCCCGCAAAGGCCTGTTAATTGATCTCTTTGTTGGTTCTGCCTATAGAATGACATACCCCCAGCACACCATGGCAGCCACGGCACCCCGCTGACCCTTACCCGGGCCCTGTAGTATCCCTGCCTCCTGCCGGCTCCTGCCAGCTCACTCACGTGCCCTAAGGAATCTGCAACAACGCTGACCCTCCTGGGGCTTCTCAGACAATGTTGTTTGGAAAATGTACCTCCTCCTTCACCCACGCTGCTCTCTCAGAGATTCTTCTGAACAAGGCCAACCATGTGGGTAGACAAAGCCAATTTCCAGTGAATCTGAAGGACATACCATCAAAGCCACTCTTTTTAAAAAAAAAAAAAAAAGACTTTATTTGAGAGAGAGAGGGAGCACGAGTGCATGAGCAGGGTGAGCAGCAGAGGGAGAGGGAGAAGCAGACTTCCCGCAGAGCAGGGAGTCTGATGCGGGACTCGATCCCAGGATCCTGGGATCATGACCTGAGCTGAAGGTACACGCTTGACCGACTGGGCTACCCAGGCGCCCACAAAGCCACTCTTGAAAAGCATCTGGGATAAACTTGAGCAAAGGCTTGGCCTGCCACAGACAGTGCCTCAGCAATAGCCTGGCAGGACACACTGGCATTGCTGGCTTACAGATGAGAGAGAGAGAACTCACACCCATCACCTAACCCGACAGCATGGTGGGGCGGCCTGGGAGGATGAGTTTATCTGTGTGCACTCAGCTGGGGTCCCTCTGGCCTCCCTCTGCTTTCAGCAGCCCTCCTTCGATGTCACCCTGACTCCTTCTCAGCACTCACTGCCCCTTGCCAGGAAGTGTGCCTCCGCCCCAGAAGGGGATGCCTGCCTGCGACCTTCAGACGGGGCTGACACACACGGCTGGTGAACAGGAGACAGCATTCCCCGGGGGTGCTGCGGTCCTGAAGTGTCACAGCGACCCCTCTGAGGAACCACCGCACCTTACTCACTGAGAAGCCTTATTTCCTAAGTCACTGGCCCTCACTTTGCCCTTCAAATTACGACGTCAGGAGGAAGGCAACACCCCACTCTGGCCGAGGATCCGGGTCACTGTGGCAGAGACACAACCTCCTCCATTCCACCCAGGTGCGAGCCCCAGATAAGGGGTGTCTGGACACAGCTTCCCACATCTGCTTAACATGGGGGGTGGGGTGGTTTCCCAAGGAAACTGCACC
This sequence comes from Leptonychotes weddellii, assembly GCF_054177405.1. Lineage (NCBI taxonomy): Eukaryota > Metazoa > Chordata > Mammalia > Carnivora > Phocidae > Leptonychotes > Leptonychotes weddellii. Next base: position 43,294,081 of record NC_138378.1, read on the forward strand.
TGGGCCCACCTTGCATACAGCTCTGCTCTGAGCCTGTGGGAACACTGCTTCATGGGAGTTTCACCCTGACCTCTTTCCCCCAAATCCCATAAACTCTGCCTTTTCCTGTGTTCTTGGGATGCCCCACAGCCCCACTGCCTGTACACTCCCTCACTGCAGGGGGTCAGTAGACCCGACCGGGCCAGCATTGCAGGGAGGACACGCTATACAGGCTCCTCTTCCTCACCGTGTGCCTGCATTCCCGTGCAGGTACAGGATGATAGGGCGGCTGGAAGCCAAGGTGTCCTCATACCACATCTGGTCCTTTCCTTGGGCATCCTTCCACCAGACAGCGGGGACAGTGTGCCTGGAAACAGAAGCAGAGTGGAGTGGCATGATCAGATGAGGATGACTACTGACAGAACGACACAGGATCAGAGTCACAACTGAGCACAGAGCAGGACGGGTGGGGCTGGGGAGGCAAACTGCCCCCATGACCAGAAGAAATAACTCAGAACTCCAAGCTAGAGTGATGGCTTCTGACAGCCTTGGTAGATTTCCTACTTATACCTGGGCACCTCGGGGCCACAGAAGCTCCCTCTGGTAGCAGGTGGGCAGGGGTTGGGGGTGGGGGTGGAGTTTCTCCCGTGTGAACTGTACACTCTGTAAGGTAAGATCTAGTCCGGCTCGCTCACCAGGCCTTCACCTGGGCCTCGCACAGAATGAGTGCTTAATACATACTAGCTAAGTAACATCATTTCCCCTCATACACACCCATATATTTAAGCTGCAACTTTTTACTTATTTTTATTTAAATTCAGTTAACATATAATGTATTATTAGTTTCAGAGGTAGAGTTCAGTGATTCATCAGTCTTATATAAAGCCCGGTGCTCATTACATCAAGTGCCCTCCTTAACACCATCACCCAGTTACTCCATCCCCCTACCTTCCTCCCCTCCAGCAACCCTTAGTTTGTTTCCTATGATTAAGTCTCTTATGATTTGTCTCCCTCTCTTATTTCATCTTGTTTTATTTTTTCCTCTCTTCCCCTATGATCCTGTTTTGTTTCCTAAATTCCACATATGAGTGAAATCATATAATTGTCTTTCTCTTATTGACTTATTTTGCTTAGCATAATACCCTCCAGTCATCCATGTCCATGTAAATGGTAAGTATTCATCCTTTCTGATGGCTGAGTAATATTCCATTGTATATATGGACCACATCTTCTTTATCCATTCATCTGTTGAAGGGCATCTCGGCTCTTTTCATAGTTTGGCTTTTGTGGACATTGCTGCTATGAACATTGGGGTGCACGTGCCCCTTCAAATCACTGTTTGTATCCTTTGGATAAATACCTAGTAGTACAATTGCTGGGTCATAGGGTAGCTCTACTTTCAACTTCTTGAGGACCCTCCCTACTGTTCTCCAGAGTGGCTGCACCAGCTTGCATTCCCACCAACAATGTAGGAGGGTTCCCCTTTCTCCGGATCCTCACCAACATTTGTTGTTTCCAGTCTTGTTAATTTTTAGCCATTCTGACTGGTGTGAGGTGGTATCTCATTGTGGTTTTGATGTGTATTTCCTTGATGCCAAGTGATGTGAAGCATATCTTCATGTGTCTGTTGGCCATTTGTATGTCTTCTTTGAAGAAATGTCTGTTCATGTCTCCTGCCCATTTCTGACTAGATTATTTGTTTTTTTGGGTGATGAGTTTGATAAGTTCTTTATGTATCTTGGATAGTAGCCTTTTATCTGATATGTCATTTGCAAATATCTTCTCCCATAATGTAGGTTGCCTTTTAGTTTTGTTCACTATTTTCCTTGCTGTGCAGAGCTTTTTATCTTGATTAAGTCTTAATAGTTCATTTTTGCTTTTGTTTCCTTTTCTATCGGAGACATAACTAGCAAGAATTTGCTGTAGCCAAGGTCAAAGAGGTTGCTGCTTGTGTTCTCCTCTATGATTTTGATAGATTCCTGTCTCACATTTAGGTCTTTCATCCATTTCATGTTTATCTTTGTGTATGGTGTAAGAAAGAGGTCCAGTTTCATTCTCCTGCATGTGGCTGTCCAATTTTCCCAACACCATTTGTGGAAGAGACTGTCTTTGTTCCATTGGATATGCTTTCGTGCTTTGTCGAAGATTACTTGACCACAGAGTTGAGGGTCCATTTCTGGGTTCTCTATTCTGTTCCATTGATCTATGTGTCTGTTTTTGTGCCAGTATCATGCTGTCTTGATGATCACAGCTTTGTAATACAGCTTAAAGTCAGATATTGTGATGCCCCCAGCTTTGGTTTTCTTCCAACATCCCCCTGGTGATTCAGGGTCTTTTCTCGTTCCATACAAATTTTAGGATTGTTTGTTCCAGCTCTGCGAAAACGGCGATGGTATTTTGATAAGGATTGCGCTGAATGTGTAGATTCCTCTGGGCAGCATAGACATTTTCACAATGTTTATTCTTCCAATCCATGAGCATGGAATGTTTTTCCATCTCTTTGTGTCTTCCTCAATTTCTTAAGTGTTCTGTGGTTTCTAGAGTATATATCCTATACCTCTGTGATTAGGTTTATTCCTAGGTATCTTATGGTTTTTGGTGCTTTTGTAAATAGGATCAATTCCTTAATTTCTCTTTCTTTTGTCTCATTGTTAGTGTATAGAAATGCAACTGATTTCTGTGAATTGATTTTATATCCTGCCACTTTACTGAATTCCTGTATGAGTTCTAGTAATTTTGGGGTGGAGGCTTTTGGGTTTTCCATATAAAGTATCATGTCATCTGTGAAGAGAAAGAGTTTAACTTCCTCTTTGCTGATTACACAGATGCCTTTCATTTCTTTTTGTTGTCTGATTGCGGTTGCTAGGACTTCTAGTACTATGTTGAATAATAGTGGTGAGAGTAGGCATCCCTGTCGTGTTCCTGATCTTAGGGGAAAAGCTCTCAGTTTTTCCTCACTGAGAATGATATTCACTGTGTGCTTTACACAGATGGCTTTTACGATATTGAGGTATGTACCCTCTATCCCTACACTATGGAGAGCTTTAATCAACAAAGTATGCTGTATTTTGTCAAATGCTTTCTCTGCATCAATTGAGAGTATCATGTGGTTCTTGCCTTTCTTTGACTTATGTAGTCTATCACAGATTGATTTGTGGATGCTGAACTATCCTTGCAGCCAAGGAATAAATCCCACTTGGTTGTGGTGAATAAACCTCTTACTGTACTGTTGGATCCTACTGGCTAGTATCTTGGTGAGAATTTCTGCATCCATGTTCATCAGGGATATTGGTCTGTAATTCTCCTTTTTGGTGGGGTCTTTGTCTGGTTTTGGGATCAAGGAAATGCTGGCTTCTTGAGTTTGGAAGTTTTCCTTCCATTTATGTTTTTTGAAACAGCTTCAGAAGAATAGGTATTCATTCTTTAAATGTTTGGCAGAAGTCCCCTGGGAAACCATCTGGCCCTGGACTCTTGTTTTCTTGGGAGATTTTTATTTACTGCTTCAATTTCCTAGCTGGTTATGGATCTGTTTGGGTTTTCTATTTCTTCCTGTTTCGGTTTTGGTAGTTTATACGTCTCTAGGAATGCATCCATTTCTTCCAGATTGCCTAATCAGCTGGCATATATTTGCTGATAATATGTTCTTATAATTGTTTATATTTCTTTGGTATTGGTTGTGATCTCTCTTCTTTCATTCATGATTTTATTTATTTGGGTCCTTTCTCTTTTCTTTTGGTAAGTCTGGCCAGGGGTTTATCAATCTTAAAATTCTTTCAAAGAACCAGCTCCCAGTTTTGTTGATCTATTCTACTGTTCTTTTGGTTTCTATTTCATTGATTTCTGGCCTAATCTTTATTATTTCCCTTCTACTGGATTTAGGCTTTATTTGCTGGGCTTTTCCCCCCAGCTCCTTTAGGTGTAATGGTTAGGTTGTGTATTTGAGACCTATCTTGTTTCTTGAGAAAGGTTTGTATTGCTATATACTTCCCTCTTAGGACCACCTTTGCTGCATCCCAAAGGTTTGGAACAGTTGTGTTTTGTTTTGTTTTGTTTTTTTAAAGATTTTATTTATTTATTTGAGACAGAGAGAATGAGAGAGAGAGCACATAAGAGGGGGGAGGGTCAGAGGCAGAAGCAGGCTCCCTGCCGAGCAGGGAGCCCGATGCGGGACTCGATCCAGGGACTCCAGGATCATGACCTGAGCCGAAGGCAGTCGCTTAACCAACTGAGCCACCCAGGCGCCCTGGAACAGTTGTGTTTTAAGTTTCATTAGTTTCCATGAATTTTTAAATTCTTCTTTAGTTTCCTGGTTGACCCATTCATTCCTTAGTAGGATGCTCTTTAGACTCCATGTATGTGAGTTTTTTTCAAATTTCCTCGTGTGATTTAGTTCCAGGTTCAAAGCATTATGGTCCGAAGATATGCATGGAATAATCTCAATCTTCTGGTACTGGTTGAGACCTGATTTGTGACCCAGTATGTGATCTATTGTGGAGAATGTTCCACGTGCACTTGAGAAGAATGTGTATTCTTTTGCTTTAGGATGGAATGCTCTGAATATATCCATGAAGTACAGTCCAGTGTGTCATTCAAAGCCCTTGTTTCCTTGTTGATCTTCTACTTAGATGATCTATCCATTGCAGTGAGTGGGGTGTCCCCTATTATTGGGGCACCTGGGTAGCTCAGTCAATTAGCATCTGCCTTCAGCCCAGGTCATGATCCCAGGGACCTGGGACCTGGGATCAAGCCCTGCATCAGGCTCCTTGCTCAGTAGGGAGCCTGCTCCCCACCCTTGTGCTCTCTCTGTCAAATAAATAAAATCTTTTTTAAAAAATAATAAAGTCCCTTACTATTATTATATTATTATCGACATGTTGTTTAATTTTATTATTAACTGGTTTATGTAATTGGCTGCTCCCATGTTAGGGGTATAAATGTTTACAATTGTTAGATCTTCTCGTCGAATAGAACCTTTAATGATGATATAGTGTGCTTCCTCATCTTTTATTACAGTCTTTGGCTTAAAATCTAATTTGTCTGATATAGGGATTGCTACCCCAGCTTTCTTTTGATGTCCATTAGCATGATAAATGGTTTTCCACCCCCTCACTTTCAATCTGGAGGTGTCTTTGGGTCTAAAGCGAGTCTCTTGCAGGCAGCATATCGATGGGTCTTGTTTTTTTATCCAGTCTGATACCCTATGTCTTTT
>NC_138378.1:43299368-43324548 GCF_054177405.1 Leptonychotes weddellii
AGCCACCCAGGTGCCCAAGAATCCCTTTTAATATTTCTTACAGGGCTGGTTTAGTGATCACAAATCCTTTCAGTTTCTGTTTGTTTGTCCTGGAAGCTTTTTCTCTATTTCTATTTTGAATGACAGCCTAGTTGGATAAAGTATTCTTGGCTCCATTATTTTTCTCATTTAGCACCCTGAATATATCATGTCAGTCCTTTCTGGCCTGCCAGGTCTCTGTGGATAGGTCTGCTGCTAATCTAATGTTTCTACCCTTGTAGGTTATGGACCTCTTGTCCTGAGCTGCCCTCAGGATTTTTTTTTTTTTTTTTTAAAGATTTTATTTATTTGACAGAGAGAGAGAGAGACAGTGAGAGAGGGAACACAAGCAGGGGGAGTGGGAGAGGGAGAAGCAGGCTTCCCACTGAGCAGGGAGCCCGATGCGGGGCTCGATCCCTGGACCCCGGGATCATGACCTGAGCCGAAGGCAGACACTCAACAGCTGAGCCACCCAGGCGCCCTCTCTTTGTCTTTGAGATTTGCAAGTTACACTATTATATGTCGGGGTGTTGACCTATTTTTACTGATTTTGAGGGGTGTTCTCTGTGCCTCCTGGACTTGAATGCCCATTTCCTTCCCCACATTAGGGAAGTTCTCTGCTATAATTTGCTCCAATATACCTTCTGCCCCTCTCTCTCTTTCCTCTTCTTCTGGGATCTCAATTATTCTAATACTGTTTCATCTTATGGTATCACTTATCTCTCGAATTATGCCCTCGTGATCCAGTAGTTGTTTATCTCTCTTTTTCTCATTTGGTCTTCTATATCACTATTTCTCTCTTCTACCTCATTTATCCTAGCGATTAGAGCTTCCATTTTTTATTGCATCTCATTCATATCCTTTTTGATTTCAACTTGGTTAGATTTCATTTCTTTTATTTCTCCAGAAAGGGATTCTGTAATCTTCTTTGCTTTTCTCAACCCCAGCTAGTATCTTTATAATCGTCATTCTGAACTCTAGTTCCGACACCTTACTTAATACTGATTAGGTCCCTGGCAGTCAGTACTGCTTCTTGTTCTTTTTTTTGAGGTGAGTTTTTCATCTTGTCATTCTGTCAAGAGAAGAATAGATGGACGAGAGAACAAAATACTAAAGTGGCAACAACGACCCCAGAGAAATATACACTACAAATCAGAAAAGACCCAAAACTGAAAAAAAAAATAAAATAGAAAGAGAGAGACTATAATCAGACATGATCAGAAAAGAGCAATATAGTGGATTCTGTATTTTGGTCTGTTTATTAGAAAACTAGATCCCAAAATTGTAAAGGAAGAAAAACTTATATACATACAAAAATAAAATTAAATAGAATGAAAGGATAGAACATAACTATAAAGATGAAAATTTTAAAAGCCTTTAACAAAAACTGCATCCCAAAATTGTAAAGAAAGAAAAACATATATATTCAAAAATAAAAGTAAATATAACGAAAGGATAGAATGTAACTGTAAAAATGAAAATTAAAAAAGATTTAAAAAGAAGAGTTGATAAAATAAAAAACTGGTTGAAAAGGAAAGAGAAAAAAATAAAATTCAAAGACTAAAGAATCATGGGACAAAAACCATGAATTCTATATACTATTTTCCACTAGCACTGGAGTTTTGCAGTTCTGTGTGATCGGTAAACTTGGGTCTTAGCTGGATGTTCTTGCTGGTTTTCTGGGGGGAGGGGCCTGTTGTGCTGATTCTCAGGTGTCTTTGCCCCTTGGCAGAATTGCACTGCCCTTGCCAGAGGGCCAGGCTAAGTAATCTGCTCCAGATTGCTTGCTCGCTGTGGCTTTTGTTCCCTGAAGGCTTTCTGCGCAGCTTTAGAGAATGAGAATGAAAATGAAAATGGTAGCCTCCCAGTCTCCAGGAGGCAGGGCCCCACTCCTCAGTGCACCCTCAGGGAAAAGCAGTCAATCACTCCTGTCTCCGGGGTCTCAGTTCACATTCTGCGCTCACCTAGCCTGTCACCGAGTGTTTCTATCTCAGGCATGCGACCCTGTTTGGAGTCTCCAAACCCAGCAGATTCCTGCAGTGCATACCAGTGCTTCTCCTCTCCCGGGAGAAAGGCGGTCTCCCTACGGCTCTGCCGCTTGCTGGGAACCTGCTTGGAGAGCAGTCACCCAACCATGCCACAGTTCACGGTATATGGCAACCCCGAGCTGAGAGCCCACTCCTGGGCTCATTGATTGCAGCTGGCTTCCCCACTCTGATACCTGGGAGCTCTGCTGCACTCAGGCACCCCCGGTCTTCCTGTGACCCCAAGGGTCCTGATACCACACCGTTCTACCTAGGATTTCGCCACCTGAGCATCTTTCAGGCAGGGACATCACTCAGCAGAGCAGACTTCTAAAATTTCCGGTTTTGTGCTCCGCGGCTCTATCACTTTCCAGTAGTCGGCTTATAGAGGCTCCCGCCCCCCGCGGTTTATCTTCCCATATATCGCCTGGGATCCACTTCTCCGCACCTCCTACTCTTGCAGAAAGTGGTGGCTTTTCTATTTGTAGAGTTGAAGCTATTCTTTTCTTACATCTCCAGTTGAGTTCGCTGGTGTTCAGAATGATTTGAGAGCTATCTAGCTGAATTCCTGGGACCAGATGAAACTAAGTCCTCCACCATCTTGGACTATCTAGTCTAAGCTGTACACAATTTAACTCACAATGGACCTAAGATAGTTCATGCTGTCATAGGTGGTAATTCAGCGACACTGATCTTTATGAGCTGGACTAGAAGCTGGACATCCTTAAAGCACCATTTCTAATGTACACCAGATTCCAGAGCCTGCTCACAAGGCATCTGGGAGCAGACGCATCTCTGTAGGAGGAGATGCTGCAAGCCAACATGCTACATGGATGGACTGGTGTCAGCCCGGCTCATCCCACACTTGACCGGGCAGGTGCACTCAGTCTCTCTGGCCAGAACTCTCCCTCAGGGAGATGCTCCAGTTAATCTGAAGTCAAGCCACATCAAATACTGTTAATTGCTGCGGAGGGTCCAAATGAATAGGTTTTTCTGTAAAACACATTCACATTTATTAGCAAGAATGCTTACAAATATTAAATGGCCATTTTTAAATTTTCTACTTAAGTTTCAGCATTTTACTTCTTCATTTTCTTTTTAGAGGGCAGAGGAGGGAGGGGCAGAGAGAGAATCTTAAGCAGATTCCAGGCCCAGTGCGGGGCATGACGTGGGGCTCAATCTCACAACCCTGAGATCATGACCTGAGCCGAAATCAAGAGTCAGACGCTTACCAACTGAGCCACCCAGGTGCCCCTTAGCATTTCACTTCTAACGTTTCTTTGACCCGTTCCAGAGGACAGCATTTTGGGTGGTTCTGATTCTGACCATAATGATCACTCTATGGCAATTATAAACCCATGGGACCAAAAGGCACATTTTAAAAGTCCTGGACGCTGCTGTACTTCCAGGAGCCAGTTTACCCCAAACCTGGTGCTCTTCACAAAGGCCCGGGAAGCTCCCAGCCAGAGGAGAGGGACCCTATTCCCAGGGCTCTCCTGCCCCCTGCCAGAGGGAGAGCTTGTGCCCACAAACCAGCAGCTAAGAACAAGGCCTACTGCTGCCCGAGGGCCCACAGCATCCTCATGACAGTACAGGGCACAGACCTGGGCAGGCCAGCCGGGGCCCAGCAGCACACAGCCTGGGTGTCACTAATCTGAGTCTCGCCATTGCTGTCACTCAGGACAACCTTCTTGGGTGACTGCTGTGGGAGCTTTCAGCCTAAGTATCAGCAGCACAAACATCCCTCCTGCAATAGACTGCCCTAACCACTACCCAAGGAAGAGGTCCCTACTAACAAACCCCTGTCCATGTCTCAAAGCATAGACCACACTAACCAGCAGGAGGGCTGACCAATTCCTAACAGATAGCTCTGAGCAAAACACATCAACCTTCTGACTGAGGACACAAGAGCAAAGTGTCCCATGCACACACACTGGTCAGTAAATATAAGATTAAATTAAACCAGAAATAACAAAAGCCTAGTCCCAGCATTAACTCCTAGAACAATAATCTCCCTTCCCATTTTATGTTCTCTACCCAAGACCATTAGATATGGCTGAACTTCCTCACAGCCCACACTGAGAAGCCACCCACAGCATTTTGTTTAGAAGCATCTCACGTACACAGCAGTTTTCTGCAAGGGCAGAGAGGATGTCATGGCTGCTGAAAGAGAAACCCAGCTACATAAAGGGGCAGTGATGCCAAGCTGCTTCAGAGAGAAGAAAGAAAGTGCCACAGAAAAGTTGGTCAATTTTAATTTAGTTGTTCAGAAACACCCACTTGTCCATAGGGAAAAGCAGGAAAACATATTCCAAGAAGACAGAAAGAAGTCACAGAGCTTAAGTCCCATTTAAATTTTGGCTCAAAAAAGTCAATACAAGAAGAGAGCAAACACCACCATTATCAGTGGCTGTAAGCACTGCACGTGGAAGAAATCCAGCTGTTTTCAAGTTCCCTTCTCTGAGAAGAAAGAGTGTATCTCAAATCTGTGCTCGTGATTCTGTGCTCATACTCTTTTTTTCCCTCTGGAAATAAGGCTCTCTTCCACAAACAGCCTGGTTCACAAAGCCTTCGGTGTTTGAAAACCTCAGAACAGATCTGATGCCATCTCATCATGCTCCATTAGGATCAAATTTAGCCAAGATATCTGCTTTGGAAACGGAAAGGGGGAGGATAAAAACAGACAGGCGATCATCTTGGACAACACTGGCCACGCCGCTGGTCACTCACCAGACTCCAATGGTCACGTCTTCCTCTGGCTGGAGGTAGTAATTACATGTGTGATTCAAACCTTGATCCTGCGGTTTTTTCAAGTCAATGAAATAGGGAACCCTCACTGTGGGGGATAAAGATATGGAAACCAGGATTAGTGGGGGCAGATGGACATAATGTGTACACGCACAGAGCAGAGGTGAAGCTCTCAGGAAGTGCCAAGTCTTTTCCAACCCAAGACTGCCAGGTACACAGGGCCCTTGGCCTCAGGTGCAGGGCTGGGTGAGCAAGCGCTGGAACGCTGTGGGCACGCCTGCACATCCTCTAGCAAGGATGAGTCCGAGTACAGATGGACCCCCTGACAGTTGTTCAAGGTGAGAAGTCACAAGTGAGGGAAGGAAAGGGGCCTGAGGGGCCTGAGGGACATGCCGGCCATGAGAGAGGCTGGAGATGGGGAGGCCAGCCAAGCCTGGCTAAGCCACAAGTGAAGGCTGGAACCTGGGTGGTGGTGGGAGGAACAAGGGGAAAGGTGACAAATGGGTGGTGTGTTCTGGAGCCAAGGCCACCAGACTTGGTGACCAACTGAATGTAGGTGTGAGTCAGTTAAGTGGGGTCCTGAAGTTTCTAGTGCTGTCACTTCATGCAGACATGACAGCAGAAGATGAGGTTCGGGTGCAGGGAATCCACAGAGCCCATCTGGAGTTGAGTGACGCCAAATGGAACTGTACAACAGGTGCCCTACATTTAACAGGTCACCTGTCAACAGAGCAGAATTCTATAATGCGCCCACACTATGGAAAATCCAGGGGCCATTAGCTGGAGACCAACTAAGACCCAATGACATGGGGGAACGTCCATGAACTATAGGTAGGAGAGCAGAGAAGGAGTGAGATGACCAGATACGCTGCACAGTCCCACAATGTTACTGTAAAAGCAAGCAAATGTATTCAACATCACAACCCACATGGGACTCGGAAAGAAATAAAGGAAGACACAGGTCAGGCTGTTACCAAAGTGTGTGTGTGCGACACACATGCACGCATGCATGCATGGGCAGGTGGGGATATTTAATTTTTCCTTTATATACTGTTGTGCTTTTACTGCTTGTGGTGAACACAATTTTTAAGGCTATAGTCAAAAATTGAAAAAAAATTTTTTTTTGAGAGAGAGCATGCGAGCAGGGTGTAGGGGAGTAGGAGAGGGAGAGAGAGAATCTTAAGCAGGCTCCAAGCCCAGCGTGGAGCCCAGCACAGGTCTCAATCTCATGTCCCTGAGATCATGACCTGAGCTGAAATCAAGAGTCAGATGCTTAAATGACTGAACCACCCAGGCGCCCCAGAGACTGAAAAACTTAAAAACAAAAAACAAAAAAAACAAAACCGTGAGGTGAGATTTACTCACTTTATCAAATGGCAACTCCCAAAGGGGGTAAGGACAAACAGCAGGATGGTCCTGGCCTCTAGCCAATCCCACCTTGTATAAAAGAGTCACACACCTCTGTACAGTTTTCTTTGGTGAAGAGAGTAGTCTCATTACATAACTGCACATACCCACATGGCACCAAGCCAAACGTGCTCATCTCCCACTACCATCCTGTTCCTGAGCCACAACCTTTGCACTTGCTGACCTCTGAGTACTCTCCCACCACATACCTGCACATTTAGCTCTCACTCCTCCAATGCCCACTGCAGCTCACCACACATTTGCTGAAGAAATGAAATACCCACTCATGAGGACATGGGGAGGCACACTTCCCCAGAAATTCCCTGAGCATTTCAGACCATGCAAGGAGATAAATCCTCCCATGAGGGCTGCCACTTGTACCTTCAGCTTCTTAATATACCTCTTCACCAAGGAGAAGGCTAAATTTTTTAAACTTTAATTATGACTTTCTCTCAAAAGAAAAAGGGCCATCAAAGGAGGTGGCATCACATGTCCTGGTGCTCCTGCCATGCCGGCCCCGTGCCGCGTGCGCCTTCCTGCGGCGCCTCCTGCGATGTGCACACCAGCTCTTCCACCTCAGAGCTCTTGTTAGGTCACCAGCTCCCACAGCACAGACCTGGCAGCACCCAGCAGCCACTCCACAGCCTGCACTCTTGACTCATCAGACAGGAAGGAAGAAAGGTCAATGGCTCTGATACGAACTGGCCCTCAGGTCCTTTTCAGAATACACTGAAGTCCCAACCCCCAGCCCATCAGAATGTGACCTTATTTGGAAATAGGGTCTTTACAGAGACAATCAAGCTAAACCAAGGTCATAAGGTGGACTTCAATCCAGTAGACCTGGTGTCCCTATCAAAAGGGAGAACTGGGACACAGACACAGACAAGGACAGCGGAAGACAGTGGAAAGACACCGGGAGGAGGCAGCTGCGTGACGACAGAGGCAGAGGCTGGAGTGGTGCAGCTACAGGTCGAGGGACACCACAGACTCTTGGCCTCCACCAGAGGCCCGGAGGAGGCCAGGAAGGACTGTGCCCAGAGTCTCAGAGAGCGTGGCCCTGCTGACACCTTGATTTCAGGCTTCCAGGCTCTAGAAGTGAGAGAGAATAAATTTCTGTTGTTTTAAGCCACCCAGTTTGTGGTATTTCTTACACCTGCCCCCGGGGACCAAAGCAGCCATGCTACGGAGGTCATATTTTACTCTGGCAACGGGACTCAGAGAAGGCTCCTGACCAGACAGAAGGCTGGCAAGGGCCTGTTTCCCGTGCTGTTTCAGACGCAGGTACCTACTCCTGCAATCTCCATTCTGGGACACTGTTCCATGCTGTGGGAGCTGACAGCTGCAGCTTCATGTGCCCGTTCATCATCTCACAACTGTGAAGTGAAATGACTTCAATAAAACTCTGAAAACCGGGGCACCTGGGTGGCTCAGTCGTTAAGTGTCTGCCTTCAGCTCAGGTCATGATCCCGGGGTCCTGCGATTGAGCCCCACATCAGGCTCCCTGCTCGGCGGGAAGCCTGCTTCTCCCTCTCCCGCTCCCCCTGCTTGTGTTCCCTCTCTCGCTGTATCTCTCTCTGTCAAATAAATGGATAAAATCTTTCAAAAAAAAAAAAAAACTCTGAAAACCCCAAGCCCCGTACCCACTGTTCAACCCCACACCCAGATTCCCTTAATTTTGCTCCTGAGACTGGAATTACCCACCCCCAGCCCCCATGCCAAACAGAAAGTGGGTGTCATCAAGGGCTGAGGGCACTTGGCTTCCACTGGCTCAGCTCTCAGGCCTCAGTGGGTTCTGGATTGGGGAAGAAGGTAGTTAAGCTACTTCCACACAACCCCACAGCTCCAAGGGAACTCCCTACCTGTGAAAACTGTTTAATGAGGATTAGCAGCTAATCCCAAAAGCTTCCAGGCCTGAGAAATTTAGAAACTGAGAAGCCAGATTCTCCTCCAGGAGGACCTCATTCCACAAAACTTGTCTTCCAGTCCACTTTTATTTCTGTTTTAGAAATAACCGTGAAAAAGAAGGCAGTGAAAGCGCTGAGTCCAGCAGATGCCACCCATGTGCCTCTCTTCCCATGGGGATCCTCCGGAGAGTGGAGGTCCATGGTCAGTCCAGGGGGTCAGACAGCTCCAGAGAGGTGTGGCCAGAGGAACCACTGGTAACTACTGGTCTGAGTAAGCAAAATGCCACAAAGGGACAGGGTCAAGGGGTGCAAGAGGAGGGTGGCAGGCTATGCCCAGGCCAGAACACACCTCACTCCTGCTGGCCAGGAACAGCTGGGTACCAGGGACCTCTGACCTCCTGTGTTATCCCTTGGCCCCATGACCCTTGGGGTCCTGCTTCATTCACAGGGTTGGAGGAGGGACACAGCACAGGGCCCACAGGGCCCATGGCAGGGGCAGGAGTGAGGAGTCTGGGACAGTGACCCAGCCCCTCACTGCTAGCTATACAAGTTCGGCCTCACATACAGCTCAAGTGCACAACCCGGGAACCCAATACACACATGCTGTGTCCACAGGCTCGCAAGACACATCCAGCTGCTTCAACCCCACCACTGGCTTCCCTTCCTTCCCATTTTTCATTATTCACCCTCTGGCTGCACTGTCATTTACTGGCAACCACATACCAATGGGCATGATTTAGAGAGGATCCTGCACAAGCGGTGTTCAGTGAATAACCAGTGAGGACACGACTGAATGAAAAACAACCTATTCTATCATCCCGTCTTTAGTCCACCTGCAAAATACACGATAGGGTGAGAGACTACAGCTACTTAGCCATAATGGACACTTTTGACTGCCTGAGGATTTTAAATATCGGGGCTACCTCTCATCCCAGTCACTGATGCACTGGAAGAGGTGTGGTGCCAACAAGGGAGGGCAGAGGGCTCTCTGGGTTCTATCAAATTCTAACACTGTGATGGGGGCTGTAGGGGTTTCCATAAAAGGAAAGGGGATAAGAAAGGAATATAGTAGGGAGGTTCCTCAAAAAATTAAAAATAGAAATACCATATGATACAATAATTCCACTACTACCCAAAGAAAATGGAAACACTAATTTGAAAGGATACATGCACCCCCATGTTTACTGCAGCATTACTTACAATAGCCAAGATATGGGAGTAACCCAAGTGTCCATGAATAGATGAATGGATAAGGACAATGTAATAACCTCCCCCCCACACACTAGACTATTACACAGCCGTAAAAAAGGACAATATCTTGCCATTTGTGACAACATGGATGGACCTAGAGGGTATAATGCTAAGTGAAATAAGTCAGGCAGAGAAAGACAAATACTGTATGATTTCACTCATATGTGGAATCTAAAACAAAACCAAAACAAATGAATAAACAAAAAGCAGACTCAGACCTGATCTGTTTGTAAACACGGAGAACAAACTGATAATTGCCAGAGGGGAGAGGCATGGGGGGATGAGCAAAATAGGGTAAAAGAAGTGGGAGGTACAGACGTCTAGGTCTGGAATGAGTAAGTCACAGGGATGAAAGGCATGGCATGAGGAGTATAGCCAATGATACTGTAATCACATTTATGGTAACAGATGGTGGCTACACTCATGGTGAGCATAGCCTAATCACTATGTTGTACACCTGAAACTAATGTAATATTATGTGTCAACTACTCAAAAAAATTTTAAAAGGAAAGAAAGCTATCAAGGGCTAAAAGGGACTGCTAAGAGGAAGGAGAAAGAGGAAGCATAAGGATTATTATCCTGGAGAATGTTGAAGCGGGCTGGCTGGCCTTCTGCTTTAAAAACAAATACATAATTCATATATCTAACCTATTTCCCAAAAAAGGCCCAAGGTAATGTGCAGAGAGGAGCAGTTCTGTGCAGGCCTCTGAACCAAAACATTCCTTCCCACCAAGAGACGGTTCTAGATCCGAGGGCAAAGAACTGCAGAGAAGATATCTAGGCTTCATTACTCAGCATAAAAAAGGATGAGATCTTGCCATTTGGGACAACATGGGTAGACCCAGAGGGCATTATGCTAAGTGAAATAAGTCAGACAGAGAAAGACAAATACCGTAGGATTTCACTTACATGTGGCATCTAAAAAACAAAACAAAGGAACAAGCAAACTGAAACAGACCCACAAATACAGAGAACAAATTGGTGGTTGCCAGAGGGGGAGGAGGTGGGGAGATGGGCAAAATAGGGGAAGGAGGTGAAAAGGTACAAGTTTCCAGTTAAATACACACATGGAGATGAGACATACAACATAGGGAATACAGTCAACACTACTGTAGTAAGTCAGTATGCTGACAGATGGTGATTACGCTTACTGTTACGATCGCTGAGTAATGCATACAATTGTCAAACCTCTGTGTTGTACCCCTGAAATTAGCATCCTACTGTATGCCAACTATACTTCAATCTAGTCATCTAGACTTCAAGACCACAAAATACTGGGTATCACCCAACATCACTGACACTGGAATCAGACTTTTGAACCTAAGTAGTGAAAAGCACACATACTTATGTTTATGTGTAGAGACGCAGACAAAAGAGACCGACAGGAAACAGACAGATAAGCAACAACAATAACAATTTCCTCAGAATGATTTTCATTTTCTTCTTCACTGCCATTCAGGGCTTTTCAGTTAATCTTTTGTTTTTGGAATGCTCATGTAGTTTTTGCTTATGAAAATATATTTAAAGTAGAATAATGACTTAAATCATGGGGCTATGTTTTTTCTATAGTTTATTTATCTGATTTATGAATGTGATTTCAGATAGATTTGGTGTGAACTTAAGAATATATTCTGTGATTATGTTCTGAGACCCAAAAGACTGTTTAGACTTCCTTTAGAGTCCAAATGGAATTCACAGGATCATGATTCGCATTTTGAGGAGACAAAAATGGAGGTGCTACCCCAACACACTGGCCCTCCAGCACCATGGACTGAAACTGCCAAACCACTGCAGGCCAGCCCTGGGGACCCCCATTCCCCCACAGGGGAGGCAGCACAGACAGCTAACCAATCTCCTTTATAACCCCTGAAGGAGGCGACCCCACTGCCACACAGTGGACATGGGGAAGGAAAGGGTAAGCAACTGGCATCTCCTTGTAGAGGTGGACTAGGAGAACCCAAGTTCTGCTCCAGTGGAACACCCTACCATTTCATTAGGAAACCAACCGAGCAACATTTGTGGGCTATGTTTAAAGTAGCCCAAATAATTGATCTGAAGAAAAGCAAGTCAATTCAAATATTTCCTGGGATCCCACCGTGTGGCAAAGGCACCTGCTCAAGGCACCCGGAGGCCTATAGAGTAGGAAAAGCCATTCAGAGTCCATCCTAAAGTCTGCCATCAGGGTATCTGCAACCCAGTAGCCTCGTGTTTATATGTAAACACAAACTCTCTTCTGTGCTGGACCGACTGTGGACATTTAAGGGTTAAAGTCAGAAAATCAAAACTCCCTTTATTTTAGTATGTTGTTAGCTCCTTTTAAGTTTGTGCCTCTCACACTGGCAAAAACATAGAGAGGATAAATTCCTCAAAGTTCAGCTACATTTCCGTCAGAAAAATCAAATGCCTCTTGGTATACTGTAAGTATTTTATACTTATTTTAAGACACCAAATTAAAAAAACTTACTTTAGATTTACAAAGTAGTGAACACTGACCTTACTATCTCTCTTCCTCCTCCTTACTGTTTCTCTTGAGAGCAGAAATGCTCTTTTTAGCCAGTGACTTCTAAGTTTCTGTGATTAAGTCCACTGTAGACTTCATAAACCCGAACTCGTATGCCCAGGCACCTACAGAGCCTGGAGCACTGCGTTACTACAGAAGAGGGTTCTGTAGCCCTGACATGCCTGGCCCCAGTGCCACCCCCTGCTTGTCCCAGGCCACAGTCACACGTGAGCCATCTCAACACCTCCTGTCTGTCCTCCCCCTCATCTTCATGCTCTTCCTCCTCCTTCCTTCTCTACCAGCAACCCTGCTGCCTCTTCTCACGGCAACAGCCCCAACTTTCAAACCTCTCCTCCCAAATACACAAGGTCCAAACCTACTCTTTGCAAACCAACAGCTAAGAGCATGCACAGAGCCCACCTCGACTGGTTCAGATGCTACGCATACCTGCACACTCAAGCTGAAGGCCATTGCTTATGGAGTACCTGCTGTGCGCCAAGCACCACGTTCTACCTTCAAACGCTAACACTCGCAGACCCAGCCTCCTCCCTCCTAGCCTCATCTTGTAGGTGTAAAATGATGCTCCTTAAGAGGATTATTCCCAGCAATTATGTACCTGGGAGCCCTCTGCCTTCTATTTCCTAAGCTTGAGACTTCTGGACCTTCCTCCTCCTACTTGCACAAAAGTAAATACACAGCATGAAAAAAAAAACACCTTTGGAACACACAAGGTCTAAGTTAACTCAGGGAGACTACAACACCTATAGAGGGAGCATATAATTCCATAGAAACCAAAGCATGTCAGGCTGATTTTTTTTTTATTTTTAAAGAAAAAAGTCCTAATTATTTTTGTTTAAGGTGGTCACCTTTTAGTGGTTATCTTTTCCAAGTACAGTGAGCCTCCTAGATGGCACAAGGGCAGAGCACCTCCAACACAACACCATTAACATCCTTACCCACTGCCACTAAAGCAGGACCCCCAGCCAAGCAGGGGTTACCTGTGCACACAACTGTTAGCCCTGGAGAACAACGCAGTCATTGCAGCAGCCTGTAACTGGGAAGGGGCACTGGGAACTTTCTGGGTAATAGAAATGTTCTATTTCTTGATCTGGGTGGTAGATATAAAAATATATAAATCATCATGCAAATGAATTCTTACTAAAATTCAAGGCAAAATGGGTACGTGGTACTTACCAAAATTCAAGAAAATCAGTTTGGCCTGTATCCCAGGACATAGTTTGATGAGAAATGGAATGGCAACATACAACCCCAGAACACAGAGAAGTATCTTCCTCAGTCGGAACCACAGGCCCTTTCGCCTGCAAGAGAAGAGCAATTAACAGGTCAAAGACTGGAGGTGCAATTTTGCTCCCGTTTATTAACAGCATTATCAAAATCACTAACCAAAATCTACATGTCACTTTCCCCACAATAACTGTGCCAGTAATAAGACTAGCCTCCCACCTGCTTTTGTTAAAATAATTATTTTAGACAGTCTTTCAATCTGAGCTTAGAATTCTATTGCGCGGGAAGGGGGAGGGTACATAGTTTCTCCTGAAAGCCAACGGACCATCTTGATGATTTCCTGTGCTTGCCCTGGAATCAGAACACAGCACAGACATCAGTCAGCTCCCCAGCAAGTGCCCAACCTGAAGTCAGATCGTAGCAGCAGCTTCATCTGGGGAAAGTGGCTGGCTCTAGGCCGCGTGATCGCTGTCCTGCAAGCCAGCCACAGGCATGGGCTGCCCGCTGGCTCCTTGTAGGAAGCTGAAACATCAACAGAACCTGCCCAACCAGGTCTGGGGAGCGAGCAGGGGGCTGACAGTGAGACTGTAGCTGACACTGCCTGTCCTTGCATTCCAGCCCACATTCCATCTGGCACCACCGGATGGAGGCCCCTTCTCCAGGCAACGTAGGCCAGGTCTCCAGATCCTCTTCTAAGCCCACGCAGCTCCAAGACTTCCTTATCCTATTCCTGATGCCTTTTCAAAAATGTCCCTAGTCCAGAGATTCTAAACTCCTTGGACTAAGGGTTTCTCTATAACTAGAAAACTGAAGCCCCCAAAGAGCTTCTGTTTACACGGTTTATATTTATGACTATTTATCATGTGAGAAGTTAAAATACAATTTAAAAATATTTATTCATGCATCTAATAACAAGAAAGCCATTAAATGTTAATATAATTAACATTTGTTATTTAAAAAGTGATTATATTTTCCAACACAAAAACTTTTAGTGAGGAGAGCGGCATTAACATTTTTACAAATTTCTTTAAGCCAGACAGCTTAATAAAAGACAGATGGATTCTCATATCTTTCTGCATCCAATCTGTTGCAATACCACACGTCAGGCAGCATCTGGAAAACTCTGAGACAATGAGTAAAAAAGGCAAATAATATCTTTGGGTTATTATGAAAATCATTTCGACCTTGTGGACACTCTGAAAGGATCCTGGGGAGGACCCTTGGAAACCGCTGCTCTAACTTATGAACCAAGTCTAAACCTGAGTGGGGCTAAGTATTTATTTCTGGACTGTTTCCAAAATAAATATTTAAAGTGGTTTTAAATATATACCTGGAACTGCTGACACATGCAATAATATGGATGCATCTCAAAAGCATTCTGCTAAATAAGACAGACACAAAAGACTACATACTGTATGATTCCGTTTATCTAAAATTCTAGAAGAGACAAAACTATAGAGACAGACAAACAGAACAGTGGTAGCTGGGGATGGAGGGAGATTGCAAGGGGCACACAGGGAACTTTTAGAGTAATCAAAATAATTTTATCTTGATTGTAGTTACACATTTGTATGTGTAAATAATACCTCAGCAAAGCTGATGACAATCATGCGTATCTGACAGTATAACTCATTCACCTGGTTTACTCAATGCTAGCACTCTTTGGGCAGCAGACACTAAAGGAAGCAAAGGAAGGCCTCTGTATCCATGCTGTGCTCCCAGCTCAGTGGGGCAGACACAGAGCTCTGAGAGAGGCACGTGGTTCAGGGTAATCTGACCCAGTCCGGGCTGCCAGGGAAGGGGCCACTGGGAGGAAACACTAAGTTAGGAATATAGGAGTTAACTAGATGATGTAGAAGAATAGTTTAAAATGGCATCTTAAATTCCATGCACAATCTGTCCTTCCAGTGATGAAGGGTATATAACATGGTGGTTAAAGGTGCTGGCTCTGAAGTCAGATGATCTACTCTAACTTCTAACCTACCACTTACTAGCTGTGCAATCCTGGATAAATTACTTAACCTCTCTGAGCTGTGGTTTCTTCCCTGCACCGAGGGCATAAAAGTGGTACCTCCTTTGTGGGGCTCCTGGAAGGATTACACACAATAATGCACATAGAGTGCACATATGAGTTCCGGGTCCACAATATATCTAAGCTGTCATCACAGTCTTCTTACTCTCATTAAGGGAAAGAGCAGGGACTGGGCATAGTAATGGGCCTGAAAGGGAAGGCTGGGCACAATGTGAGAGGTCCAAAGAGGCCAAGAAGAATTCAGGACTTCATTATGAGAGAAAATGGAGAGCCCATAAAAAAGAAAATAGCCTGCAATCAAATGCACAACCATCAAATGCCAGATGCAAAGCTCATGCTTCGGTCCTCTGCTCTGGCCACACTGGCCATTCCTATGTCCCTTGCACAATTTGGTCACTCATCCTCTAGAGCCTGCATAAATCTGGCCATTATAAGGTATTCACGCAGCTTGTAATTTTATGTCCTCAGAGCAAGGAAAGCATATGTACACACAAAGACTTGATCAAAAACACTCATGGGGGGCACCTGGGTGGCAGGGTCAGTAGGGCATCTGACTCTTGGTTTTGGCTCAGGTCCTGACCTCGGGGATCATAGGATTGAGCCCCACATCAGGCTCTGTGCTCAGCATGGAGTCTGCTTGGGGTTCTTTCTCTCCCTCTCCCTCTGCCCCTCCCCCCTCTAGTGCTCAAGCTCTCAAAAAAAAAAAAAAAAACCACCACTCATGAAAGTTTTATTCAAAATAGCCACTGAGATAATACAAATGTCTATCAACAGGTGAATGGATAAGCAAACCATGATTTGTCCTTAGAATGGAATAGTACACAGCAAGAAAAAGGAACCAGCTATGGATACATGCAACCATGTGGATGAACCTCAAAATAACTATGCTGAGTGAGGGGTGCCTGGCTGGCTCAGTAAGAGGAGCATGTAACTCTTGATCTTGGGCTCATGAGTTCGAGCCCCACATTGGAGGTAGAGATTACACTAAAAAATAAAATTAAAAAAAAAAAAACCTATGCCGAGTGAAAGAAGCCCAATAAGATGGCCAGGACAGCAACAGACTTCTGCTTTGATATATCATTTCACCTAAAAAGTATTCCTGTTCATTAGTGAAACCTGCATTGTTTTTTCTGTGCTATTTCAGGGTTTGGCTTCCTCCACAGACAGTGGCTTTTCATCTTCCTCATATTTCAAAATATTGCCCCTCCCCCACCTGCTTGTGCTCTCTCTCTCTCTCTCAAGTGAATAAAATTTTTTTTTTTAAAGATTTTATTCATTTATTTGAGAGAGAGAGAATGAGAGACAGAGAGCACAAGAGGGAAGAGGGCAGAGGGAGAAGCAGACCCCCTGCCGAGCAGGGAGCCCGATGCGGGACTCGATCCCGGGACTCCAGGATCATGACCTGAGCCGAAGGCAGTCGCTTAACCAACTGAGCCACCCAGGCGCCCAAGTGAATAAAATTCTTAAAAAAGAGAGAGAGAGAGAGAATGGGAAGAGAAGCCACATACTGGGAGAAAATATTTGCAAAAGACAAATCTGATAAAGGACTATTGTCTAAAATACACAAAGGACTCTTAAAACTCAACAATGAGAAAACAGCCAATTAAAAAAAAGGCAAGAGACTTGAACAGACACCTCATCAAAAAAGATATATAGACGAGAAGCAAGCATGTGAAAAGATGTTGAACATCATATGTCATTGGGGAATTTGAAATTAAAACAATGAGATACCACCAGACACATATTACAATGGACAAAACACAAAATACTGACAACGCCAAATGCTGATGAGGACATGGAGCAACAAGAACTCTCACTCATTGCTAGTGGGAATGCAAAATGGTGCAGCCTCATTGGGAGACAGTTTGGCGCATTCTTGCAAAACTAAATATACTCTTACCATACCATCTGGCAATCACACTCCTTGGTGTTTACCCAAATGAGTAGAAAACCTAAGTCCACACAAAAACCTGTTCACAAATATTTATAGTAGCCTAAAGTTGGAATCAATGAAGATGTCCTCTAGTAGGTAAATGGATAAACAAACTGTGGTACATCCAGACAATCGGATGTTATTTAGCTTAAAATGAAATGAGTTATTTAGCCACGAAAGGACTCGGAGAAAACTTAATATTGTGGAACTTGTTGCTGAGTGAAAGAATCCAATCTGAAAAGGCTACATACTGTATAACCGCAACTATACGACACCTTGCAAAAGACAAAACTATGGAGACAGTAAAAAGATTAGTGGCTGCCAGGGGTTAGCAGGGATGGAAGGATGAACAGGCAGAGCACAGAGGATTTTTAGGGTAGTGGAACTATTCATTACACATTTGTTAAAACCCCTGAATGTACACCACCAAGTGGAACCCGAATGTAAACTACAGAATCTGGGTGATGATGATGTGTCACTGTAGGCTCACTGACTATAATAAATGTTCTATTGTGGTGCAAGATGTTGGCTGCTCGGGAGGTTGCATGTGTGGGGGCAGAGGGAGCCTGGAAGTGTCTGTACTTCCTGCTCGATTTTGCTGTGAATCTGAAGCTGCTCTAAAAGCAAAGTTTAAGATCCTCAAACTTATAGAATCAGAATAGAATGGTGGTTGTCAGCGGTGGCAAGGAGTGGGAACTGGGATTTATTAATCAAATGCATCAAGTCTCAATCACACAAGATGAGTAAGTTCAAGAGATCTACAGTACAACATCGTCCCTACAGTTAACAATATTGCATTGTAGGGGCGCCTGGGTGGCTCAGTCGTTAGCCGTCTGCCTTCGGCTCAGGTCATGATTCCAGGGTCCTGGGATCGAGCCCCACATCGGGCTCCCTGCTCCATGGGAAGCCTGCTTCTCCCTCTCCCACTCCCCCTGCTTGTGTTCCCTCTCTCGCTGTGTCTCTCTCTGTCAAATAAATAAAAAATGTTAAAAAAAAAAAATATTGCATTGTACGCTTCACATCTTATTAAGAGAGTAGATATGTTAAGTGTTCTTATGACAATAAAATAAAACTTAAAAATAAAGTTTTTCTTAAGTGAACAACAACAAAAATGTTGCTTGTAGCTATCAAGTGTTTTGGGACTCCCCAGGAAACCTGAAGCCAAGGGTGAGAAATGAGGACACTGCTGGACTGGCAATCAGTGGTTAGTAACCGTAGATGGAACCAACAATATATAGCACACTAAGAAATTCACAGAACAAGCAGAATCTATTTTGTTTTGAAAACTCCATAGCTCTTATATTAGAATATTTATACCATTATTTTAATTAGAAAGTTCTAGACTTGTAAATAATTAAGTTCTGTAAGAGTTCTATAACTAAAGGACAAGGTTTTTGTAATCTGGAAATACAGCCCGCGTGGTGTTCTCAGCAGGGTACTCCCTAGAACCTCCTTGCTCCCTGACTGCAACGGTGCTCTATCTGCCTGTAAAGTGTGCCCCCTGGGAGCACACTTCTTTCCCTCTCATACTGGGAGCTTTTCCTTATACAGGACATGAGTTTCTAGATTGCTGATGCTATTTCTTGATATGAATACAGGCACACCCCATTTTAGCATGCTTTTTGCTTTACTGTGCTTTGTAAATATTGAGTTTTTTACAAATTGAAAGTTTGTGGCAACCGGCATCAAGCAAGTTTCTTGGTGCCATTTTTCCAATAGTATCTGCTCCCTTAATGTCTCTGTGTCACATTTTGGTAAGCTTCACAATATTTCAAACATTTCATTATTATTATATTTATTACGGTGACCTGTGATCAGTGATTATGACTTCCTGAAAGTTCAGATGATGGGTAGCAATTTTTAGCAATATTTTTAATTAAGTTACATACATTTTTTTAGACATAATGCTATTGTACACTTAATAGACAACAGTATAAACATCATTTTTATATAACTTTTTTTTTTTTAAAGATTTTATTTATTTATTTGACAGAGAGAGACACAGCGAGAGAGGGAACACAAGCAGGGGGAGTGGGAGAGGGAGAAGCAGGCTTCCTGAGGAGCAGGGAGCCCGATGCGGGACTCGATCCCAGGACCCCGGGATCACGACCTGAGCCAAAGGCAGACGTTCAACGACTGAGCCACCCAGGCGCCCCCATTTTTATATAACTTTAACTTTTATATGCACTGGGAAACCAAAAACTTTGATTAGCTTTATTGCAGTATTTGTTTTATTGGTGGTCTACACCTAAACCCATAACATCTCCAAGGTATGCCTGTATTTAATAATTAAGTACACATTCTTTTAATACCTAGGAGTATAAGTTCCCATAATGAAATTTAATTTCTCTACATTTTATTTCAATCAGTGCTATGGTCAGTAATAAATCTTGTCAGCAAGTCAAAATCGTTTTAAAAGTGTACAGAGAAAAAAAGTCTATTACACTTGCATAATCAGCACGACAAAAATATTTCATTTAAAAAAAGTTCAAACATAAGAAATACAAAATTGATTAACAAATCCAAGAGCTGTTTATTCAAGAAAAAGCAAGAAAAAAACCCAGTAAGTTCTGGGCTGAAAAGAGAATATACGAAATTAGGGATCAGAAAAGTGAGGTAACCTCACATTAAATTTCTTTTAATAGAGAGTATCACATGCTTTGCTAAGCTAATAAAATTTCTAAAATTCAATGATACAGACTATTTTGTAAGAAAACATAAATAGTGTCAATCTTCTCAAATTGTTAGAAAAAAAAGGAATGAAACCTATAACCAAAGGAGGTACTGGGTAAAGCTATCGAAGAATTACATCCCTGGGCGGGGGGTGGGGAGCAAGGTGGTGAAGGAGTAGGAGACCTGGATTTCGTCTGGTCCCAGGAATTCAGGTGGATAGGGATCAAACCATTCTGAACACCTACAAACTCAACAGGTGATTGAAGAAAATAGCAGCAACTCTCTGAACAGAAAAGCAACCACTTTCTGAAAGGTAGGACGTGCGGAGAAGTGAATCCAAGGCGATATTCAGGAGGATAGATGGCGGGGGAGGGGGCCTCCGCTGGCCACTTCTGGCAAGTGATAGAGCAACGGAGCACAAAATCGGAACCTTTAGAAGTTGGCTCCACTGAGGGACGTCGCTCCAGTGGCTAAGCGGGGGGTGGAACCCTCGTGGGACAGTGTGGTCTCAGGACCCTCGGGGTCACAGAAAGACCGGGGGTGCCTGAGTGCAGCAGAGCTCCCAGGGATCGGCGGGGAAGCCTGCTGCAGAGACGGAGCCGAGGAGCAGGCTCTCAGCTCGGGATTGCCATAAACCATGATCCGCGGCACAGTCGGGCCACTGCTCCTCCAGCAGGGACCCAACAAGTGGCAGATCTGGGCAGACTCTCCTTCCTCCCTGGGGAGGAGCAGCAGGGGAGCACACCGCAGGGATCTGCTGGGTTTGGAGACTCCACACGGGGTCAGGTGCCAGAGATAGAAATGCTCGGTCATAGGCCAGGTGAGCACAGAGTAGGGCCGGAGACCGGGGAGATGGGAGTGATTGACTGCTTTTCTCTGGGGGGCGCAGTGAGGAGCGGGCCCCGAGTTCTCTGCTCCTCTGGAGCGGAGATTGGGAGGCTGCCATTTTCACTCTCCTCCTCCAAAGCTGTACAGAAAGCTTGCAGGGAACAAAAGCTCCCAAGACCAAACCGGAGCAGATTACTTAGCCCCAACCGGCAAGGGCGGGGCAATTCCACCTCCGGCAAAGACATTTGGGAACCACCGCAACAGGCCCCTCCCCCAGAAGATCAGCAAGAACAGCCAGCCAAGACCAAGTTTACTGATCAATGAGAATGGCAGAACTCCAGTGCTAGGGGAATACTGCACATAGAATTCATGGCTTTTTCCCCCCTGATTCTTTAGTCTTTCAAAGTTAATTTTTTTAATTTTCTTTTTTTTCCTATTTTTTTTTCATTTTTTTTCCCTTTTTCAACCAACATCCTATCTTACCAATTTTTTAAAAAATCTTTTAAAATTTTTTTAGAGTCATATTCTATCCCTTCATTGTAGTTAACCTTATTTTGTGTGTGTATATATATATATATGTTTCTCTCTCTTTAAAATTTTGGGATACAGTTTCTTCTAACAGACCAAAATATACCCTAGTGTATGGCTTTGTTCTAGTCTCCTGCCTGATCACATTCTTTTTTTTTTCTTCTTTCTTTTTTCAACCAACTTCTTATCAATTCCTTTTATGAAATCTTTTATAATTTTCCCCTTTATAGTCATATTCCAGCCCTTCATCGTATTTACCCTTATTTTTGTATATATATAAGTTTTTCTTTCTTTAAAATTTTGGGAGGCAGTTTCTTCTAACAGACCAGAATACGCCCAAAATCTAGTGTGTGGCTCTGATCTATTCACCTGCCTGATCATATTCTTTTTTTTTTTTCTTTCCCTCTCTTTCCCCACCAGTTTCAGGTCTCTTCTGATTTGTTTTGTGTATATTTTTCTGGGGTCGTTGTTACCCTGTTAGCATGTTGTTCCCTGTTAGCATGTTGTTCTCTCATTCATCTATTCTCCTCTGGACAAAATGACAAGACGGAAAAAAATCACCTCAAAAAAAAGAACAGTAGGCATACCGACTGCCAGGGACCTAATCAATATGGACATTACTAAGATGTCGGAACTAGAGTTCAGAATGACGATTATAGACATACTAGCTGGGCTTGAAAAAAGCATGGAAGATTAACTAGAGAATCCCTTTCTGGAGAAATAAATGCAATCTAACCAAGCTGAAATCAGAAAGGCTATTAATGGGGTGCAATAAAAAATGGAGGCTCTAACTGCTAGGATAAAAGAGGCAGAAGAGAGAATCAGTGATAGAGAAGACCAAATGAGAGAGAATAAAGAAGCTGAGAAAAAGAGATAAACAATTACTGGATCACAAGGGCAGAATTCGAGAGATAAGTGATGCCATAAGATGAAACAATATTAGAATAATTGGGATCCCAGAAGAAGAGGAAAGAGAGAGAGGGGCAGAAGGTATATTGGAGCAAATTATAGCAGAGAACTTCCCTAATATGGGGAAGGAAATGGGCATTCAAGTCCAGGAGGCACAGAGAATGCCCCTCAAAATCAATAAAAATAGGTCAACACCCCGACATATACCAGTGAAACTTGCAAATCTCAAAGACAAAGAGAAAATCCTGAGGGCAGCTCAGGACGAGAGGTCCGTAACCTACAAGGGTAGAAACATTAGATTAGCAGCAGACCTATCCACAGAGACCTGGCAGGCCAGAAAGGACTGGCATGATATATTCAGGGTGCTAAATGAGAAAAATAATGGAGCCAAGAATACTTTATCCAACTAGGCTGTCACTCAAAATAGAAGTAGAGAAAAAGCTTCCAGGACAAACAAACAGAAACTGAAAGGATTTGTGATCACTAAACCAGCCCTGCAAGAAATATTAAAAGGGATTCTTTAAGTGAAGAGAGAGCCCAAAAGTAACATAGACTAGAAAGGAACAGAGACAATGTACAGAAACAGTGACTTTTCAGGTAATAAAAAGGCCCTAAATTCATATCTTTCAATAGTTACTCTAAATGCCCAAATCAAAAGACACAGGGTATCAGACTGGATAAAAAGCAAGACCCATTGATACGCTGCCTGCAAGAGACTCGCTTTAGACCCAAAGACACCTCCAGATTGAAAGTGAGGGGGTGGAAAACCATTTACCACGCTAATGAACATCAAAAGAAAGCTGGGGTAGCAATCCCTATATCAGACAAATTAGATTTTAAACCAAAGACTGTAATAAGAGATGAGGAAGGACACTATATCCTACTTAAAGGGTCTATCCAACAAGAAGATCTAACAACTGTAAATATCTATGCCCCTAACATGGGAGCAGCCAATTATATAAGCCAATTAATAACAAAACCAAAGAGGGGCACCTGGGTGGCTCAGTCGTTAAGGATCTGCCTTCGGCTCAGGTCATGGTCCCAGGGTCCTGGGATCGAGCCCCACATCGGGCTCCTTGCTCAGCGGGAAGCCTGCTTCTCCCTCTCCCACTCCCCCTGCTTGTGTTCCCTCTCTCGCTGTCTCTTTCTCTGTCAAAAAATAAATAAAATCTTTAAAAACAAAACAAAACAAAACAAAGAAACACATCAACAACAATACAATAATAGTAGGGGACTTTAACACCCCCCCTCATTGAAATGGACAGATCATCTAAGCAAAAGACCAACAAGGAAATAAAGGCTTTAAATGACACACTGGACCAAACGGACTTCACAGATATATTCAGAACATTCCATCCCAAAGCAACAGAATACACATTCTTCTCTAGTGCCTATGGAACATTCTCCAGAATAGATCACATTCTGGGTCAGAAATCAGGTCTCAACCAGTACCAAAAGATTGGGATCATTCCCTGCATATTTTCAGACCACAATGCGTTGAAACTAGAACTCAATCACAAGAGGAAAGGTGGGAAGAACTCAAATACATTGAGGCTAAAGAGCATCCTACTAAAGAATGAATGGGTCAACCAGGAAATTAAAGAAGAATTAAAAAAAATTCATGGAAACCAATGAAAATGAAAACACAACTGTTCAAAATCTTCAGGATGCAGCAAAGGCAGTCCTAAGAGGAAAGTATATAGCAATACAAGGCTTTCTCAAGAAACAAGAAAGGTCTCAAATACACAACCTAACCCTACACCTAAAGGAGCTGGAGAGAGAACAGCAAATAAAGCTTAAACCCAGCAGGAGAAGAGAAATAATAAAGGTCAGAGCAGAAATCAGTGAAATAGAAACCAAAAGAAAGTAGAATAGATCAACGAAACTAGGAGCTGATTCTTTGAAAGAATAAGATTGATAAACCCCTGGCCAGACTTATAAAAAGAAAAGAGGAAGGACCCAAATAAATAAAATCATGAATGAAAGAGAAGAGATCACAACCAACACCAAAGAAATACAAACAATTATAAGAACATATTATGAGCAACTCTATGCCAGCAAATTAGACAATCTGGAAGAAATGGACGCATTTCTAGAGATGTATAAAACTACCAAAACTGAATCAGGAAGAAATAGAAAACCTGAACAGACCCATAACCAGTAAGGAAATTGAAGCAGTAATCAAAAATCTCCCAACAAACAAGAGCCCAGGGCCAGATGGCTTCCCAGGGGAATTCTACCAAACATTTAAAGAAGAAACTTCCAAACTCATTTTACGAGGCCAGCATTACCTTGGTCCCAAAACCAAACAAAGACCCCATCAAAAAGGAGAATTACAGACCCATATCCTTGATGAACGTGGATGCAAAAATTCTCACCAATATACTAGTGAATAGGATCCAACAGTACATTAAAAGGATTATTCACCACGACCAAGTGGGATTTATCCTGGGCTGCAAGGTTGGTTCAACATCCTCAAATCAATCAATGTGAAAAAATACATTAATAAAAGAAAGAACAAGAACCATATGATCCTCTCAATAGATGCAGAAAAAGCATTTGACAAAGTACAGTATCCTTTCTTGATCAAAAGTCTTCAGAGTATAGGCATCGAGGGTACATACCTCAATATCATAAAAGCCATCTATGGAAAATCCACAGCGAATATCGTTCTCAATGGGGAAAAACTGAGAGCTTTCCCCCTAAGGTCAGGAACACAGCAGGGATGTCCACTATCAGCACTGCTATTCAACATAGTACTAGAAGTCCTAGCCTCAGCAATCAGACAACAAAAAGAAATCAAAGGCATCCGAATTGGCAAAGAAGAAGTCAAACTCTCACTGTTTGCAGATGATATGATACTTGATGTGGAAAACCCAAAAGACTCCACCCCAAAACTGCTAGAACTTATACAGGAATTCAGTCAAGTGGCAGAATATAAAATCAATCCAAAGATAATTTCTATACAAAGGCATTTCTATACACCAACAACAAGACAGAAGAAAGAGACATTAAGGAGTCAATCCCATTTACAACTTCACCCAAAATCATAAGACACGTAGGAATACATCTAACAAAAGAGGCAAATTATCTGTACTCAGAAAACTATAAAATACTCATGAAAGAAATTGAGGAAGACACAAAGAAATGCAAAAACGTACATGCTGATCAATGGAAGAA
>NC_138378.1:43325048-43341141 GCF_054177405.1 Leptonychotes weddellii
TAACATAATAAAATTAAATTAAATTAAAAGGCCTATTTGTTCAATTGGTATTCTTGCTGCACTTTTGCAAATAATCAGGCCAAATCTAATGAGAACTTAATTATTTTGTAAAGAAAAATCATCTTACTTTTGATTATCCTTGATTAAAGAAGGCAGTGACTGTATCAAGAAATTTTATGTTTCAACAGAAAACCTTGTGGGCTATCAGATTCTGGTTCTGTTCATTATCTCTGAGCTTTTATTATCAACTCATAAACCAGACTGGATCCTGCCCCTTGCAAATTTTGTCAGTCCTTACCAAATTCTCAATTCTTCCAGTTTCCTTTAAAGATTTTAAGTAATCTCTCCACTCAACGTGGGGCTTGAACTTACAACCCCGAGATCAAGAGTCGCATGCTCTACCAACTGAGCCAACCAGGCACCACCCATTCCCCACCCCCGTTTCATTTAATATTTGATTACAACCCTCCAATGCAACACTTCTGATTTTTCACCCACCTTCCTGACATGGGGTGACTGAAAACTACAGCCTGGCTGCCCATACCCATACTGGAACTCCAGATTGTTTTGTAGTTTCCACTTTCCCCAAGGATGGGAAGCAGTCTTGCAAGTTGAAGCCAATCAACTTGATGTAAGATCCAAAGGGCTTGTCACCGTAACAGATAGTGTATGGGACAGCACTGCCCAAGATACTTCAAACCAGGAAATCCATTGTGTTGCCACGGGCACCTCCACGCCACCACCTAAAACTATCTCAAACTCAGTGTTTAAAAATCCTCCCAACTGACTGCCCTCTGGACTGAGATGCTGGGTTCATAATCTGCTCCAGCCATTAATCTTTGTTTTCTGTTTCGCTTCCTTGTTCTATATTCTTCTTCCTTTGCAGATCTGTTATCTCAACCTCTATATTGAGTCTTTTCTCTGCGCCAAGCAACCAGCCCCTTGTTTGGGAAACTGCTTGGGAAGTTGCAATGGAGGGAATGTGGGGACTGATGACCCATCAGAAATGGCTTAAAGGTCACCTCAAGGGCGCCTGGGTGGCTCAGTCGTTAAGCATCTGCCTTCAGCTCAGGTCATGATCCCAGGGTCCTGGGATTGAGTCCCACATCGGGCTCCCTCCTTGGTGGGAAGTCTGCTCTCCCTCTCCCACTCCCGCTGCTTGTGTTCCTGCTCTCGCTATCTCTGTCTCTGTCAAATAAATAAATAAAATCTTTAAAAAAAAAAAGGTCACCTCAAAGTGAAAACATCGGAGCTACAGCAGATGCAGAAAGGAATCTTATCTGAACTTTCCCTCTCTGACTGGAGCAGAGATTTAAGAGAGTCAGCTGCCACAAATTGCCCCTCCAGAGATGTCTCAAATCAGGTAGATGACTGACCCTGGGCACCAGGATATTCTGAAAAAAACTGTGTAAACAGGGCTCATCAGAATCCCCTTCCATCCTATAAAGGTTCATCCTAATCTTGCCCCTTCCTTTATTAAACTAGTGTATAAACCTTTTCCCTCTAGCTGTTCGAAGAAGCTTCTCTCTCCTTAGTGTACTCCCATGTGCATAATAAACTTTTCTCCAGTTAATCTGTCCATTGTCAGTTAACTCACAGGCCCAACCATTCAAATCTAAGCTGGTAGAGGAAAGATTTCTTCTTCTCCAACATAATGAACTCCTTCCAACAAAGACCTTGTCTTTCACCTTTGTCTAATCAATGCCATGCCTAGTTTGTGCACCTGAACCCTTGATCAAAGAATTACTGCCCTATGATCATTAAAGCAGAAAAATGAGCAGAACCATCAGCAACTTCTCCCACTGCCTATAGATTTCCACAATTTTTTTCTATTTCAGTCTGTGCCTCCAACCAAGCAACTACACTGAAAGTTACTCTGGTGACAGTCACTTGGCTATATATTAGAATCTTCTGGTAAGTTCACAAAATACCAGTGCCTGACAAAACAATAAATAATGGCAATAAATACATGTCTATCCATAGTTACTTTGAATGTAATGGACTAAACACTCCAATCAAAAGACACAGGGTGACAGAATGGGTAAAAAAAACAAGACACATCTATATGCTGCCTACAAGAGACTCATTTCAGACTGAAAGACACCTGCAAATTGAAAAGTGAGGGGATGGAGAAACATTTACCACACAAATGGATGTCAAAAATGAAGCCGGGGTAGCAATACTTATATTGACAAACTAGACTAAAACAAAGAAACACAATATAATAATAAACGGGGCAATCCAACAAGAGATATAACAATTGTAAATATTTATGCACCCACCATGAAAGCGCACCTAAATACATAAAACAATAACGAACATAAAGGAACTGATCAACAGTAATACAATAATAGGGGACTTTAACACCCCATTCACATCAATGGAGCTAATCCAAACTGAAAATCAATAAGGAAACAACAGCTTTGAATAACACACTGGTTTTAAAAGACATATTCAGAACATTCCATCCTAAAACAGCAGAATACTCATTGTTTTCAAGTGCATACAGAACGTTCTCCAGAATAGATCACATATTAGGACACAAAACAATTCTCAACGAATTAAAAAAGATCAAGTCACACCATGTATCTTTTCTGACCAAATGCTATGAAAGTGGAAATCAACCACAAGAAAAAATCTGGAAAGACCAAAAATACATGGAGGTTAAATAACATGCTACAAAATAATGAATGAGTCAACCAAGAAATCAAAGAAGAAATCAAAAATTACTTGGAAACAAATGAAAATGAAAACACAACAGTCTAAAACATTTGGGATACAGCAAAAGCAGTTCTAAGAGGGAATTTTATCGCAGTACAGGCCAACTCAAGAGGCAAGAAAAATCTCAAAAAAACAACCTAACCTTACACCTAAAGGAGCTAGAAAAATAAGAATAGCAAAACTCAAAACCAGCAGAAGGGAGGAAATAAAGATGAGAGCAGAAATAAATGATATAGAAACTAAAAAAACCATAGAACAGATCAATGAAACCAGGAGCTGCGCTGGATCTTTGAAAACATCAACAAAATTGATAAAACTCTAGCCAGACTCATTAAAAAAAAAAGAGAGAGAGTGCTATAATATAAACAAAATCATGAATGAAAGAGGAGAAACAACTGACATGATAGAAATACAATTGTAGAAGATATTATTGAAAACTATATGCCAAGAGATTGGACAACCTAAAAGAAATGGATAAATTCCCAGACACATATAACCTACCAAAACTGAAGCAGGAAGAAATAGAAAATTTGAATAGACCGGTTACCAGCAAAGAAATCAAATCAGTAATAAAAAAATTCCCAACAAAAAAATGTCCAGGACCAGAGAGCTTCACAGGCAAATTCTACCCAACATTTAATTAAGAGTTAATACCTATTCTTACCAAACTATTCCAAAAAATAGAAGAGGAAGGAAAACTTCCAAATTCATTCTATGAGGCCAGCATTACCCTGATACCAAAACCAGATAAAGACTCCACTAAAAGAGAACTATAGGCCTGACAAACAAGGATGCAGAAATCCTCAACAAAATACTAGGAAACCAAATGCAACAATATTATTAACAGAATCAGTCACCAAAATCAAGTGAAATTTATTTCCAGGATACAAGGTGGCTCAATATTCACAAATCAATCAACATGATGTATCACATCAATAAGAGAAGGGAGAAGAACCATATGATCCTGTCAATAGATGCAGAAAAAGCACTTGACAAAGTACAACATCCATTCCTGGTAAAAACCCTCAACAAAGTAGATCTAAAGGGAACATACCTCAACATAATAAAGGCCATATATGAAAAACCCACAGCTAACATCATCCTTATTGGGGAAAAACTGAAAGCTTTTCTTCTATGATCAGGAACAAGACAAGGATGTCCACTCTCACCACTTTTATACAACACGGTACTGGAAGTCCTGGCCACAGCAATCAAACAAGAAAAAGAAATAAAAGGCATCCAAATTGGTAAGGAAAAAATAAAACTTTCACTATTTGTAGATGACATGATACTATACAGAGAAAACCCTTCAGACTCCACCACTCCACTCTTGGGTCACACCATTTATACAGATGCACAGGATCTCAAGCAGCCTGGGGAACATGGCAACACCACAGAAGTCCTGCAAGCCAAAGAATTAAGTCCACAAAATCCTATGTAAAACACGACTGTATTGTCAGAAAAAATTAAGGTTTTATACACACACACACACGTAAGTAAATATATAAATATATATATAAACAAATGAACTTGTCTGGTCTGCTTCTGTGCCTCTCCAGCAGCTCAGAATTAGAAATCTGCCTCAATCACATGTCTGTCCCTTCTCTTAATCTGACTTTGTTTTGTCTTTTCTATGTTCTCCTTCTGTGCCTTCTAAAGAGATATGCAAACATAATTAAACTGCTTTGAACAATGGAGACGTTATTTTTTCTAAGAGGTCTGAGCTGTCCAAGACTTTGTACTTGGACCAGGAGATAGAAAAAATAATGGTACAGTCATTCCCCAAGGTCCCCACCCTCAAATAAATGCTATTACATCCTCTGAGCAGCTACAGATGGATATTCTGAGCCAACCGGTATTAAGAAGTGAACCTGTTTTAGACTCTGTCAGGACTAGCAGAAGCTTACTTTCATTCTCTGCTATTACCTCTCACAAGGAATCTGGAAGATTTTAAATAAATGAAGATGTTAAAACACAGATTCCTGGGGCACCTGGGTGGCTCAGTCAGTTAAGTGCCTGCCTTCAGCTGAGGTCATGATCTCAGGGTCCTGGGATCGAGTCCCACATTGGTCCGTGGGGAGCCTGCTTCTCCCTCTCCCTCTGCCTGTGGCTCCCCCTGCTTGTGCTCTCTCTCTCTCTCTCTTGCTCGCTCTCTGTCAAATAAATAAATAAAATCTTAAAAAAACACAAAAAACACAGATTCCTATCCCCAATTTTAAGGGCAATACTGAAAAAAGAATGAGGCTGTTTATCATGCTTAAGGCGCAATGCTGTGTCTCTGAACTCAAGCTAAGAAAGCTCCCTGTTGGATGAAGTTATCATTTCTTCAATTTTATTTTTACCATTCCCTGCTAAGAGAGCAAAATATTTTCTTTGAGCAAATTCAAAAGGCATTATTTTTTTAAAAGATCTCTGATTGCATGCCACCAAATAAAAACTGTTATTTATACTTTAAGGAGGCAGTGTCCTTTTTCCCCCACTCTGAGCTGTGAAATGAGGGTAACAGTATGAAACACTGGTGGTAGATAAGGAGAGTTCCTCTCCTGAGAGAGTAGAGCCAAACTGAGGAGTCAAGGAAGCCCCACAGATGATCTTTATTGAGGAAATCTTGAGTGAACGAGCTTGTTTATATAAATGTAGTTTCTGCACTTAGAGCTGAAAAAGGAAAATATACCTTAAGTGTATTATCCAGAACCTTGCAGTCAAATAGCATCTGCAAAACAGAAAAGGAAAAAGACCCCCAAGATCAGGCCCCCACAGTAATCTTCCTGCTGGTTCCTCTCTGCTCCTGGCCCTGAAACTGCTGAGGTTTGCACGTCCCATGGCCCCTCCACAGGGCAGCTGGCACATGCCCTCACACTCCCCTCAGGATGCCAGGTATCAGTCAACACCCAGAGCTTGCAAGGTTCTCTATTCAAGTCACGCCTGTGTGCTTCCAGACAGCGGCTTTCCCACCCATTGCTTTGACACCCAGAACTGTGGGGAACATGGCCACCCTGGCTTTCCTGGGGGTATGACCTCAGCCTGCCCTGCTGCCCCAGACCTGCTCACCTCCCCACAATCAGGACCGGAAGCCTTCATGCACCACTCTGGGGACTGACTCCACCTGCACAGGCCCCTCCATAAGCATCCCTCAGATGCACCACAGAAGAACAACACACACTCCTCCACAAAAGGGCCGCAGCTACCTTCTCCAGCTACAGGAAACCGCATGAGAATCCGGAAGGCCCTGCTGAGTTGGGTGGTACAGGAGCGGTGCCTGCTTCCCCTCTGACCTCCCATTTGATAGTCATTGGCTTTTCATCTTACTACTGCCGTGATTCCTCTACCAGAGGAGGGAAGAGACTGGGCAAAGACCCAAAGAGAGGTCCACCGATTAAGCAAAACAGCCCTCTCAGGCAGTTGGGGCCTTAGTGTGTTTCCCTCTGGGGTGGACACTGCACCAGAGCAGGGCTGAGCTGGCCTGGCACCCCTCACTCCCCAGACTCCTAGACAAACTCACTTGGAGCCTCAGTTTTCAATCTACCTATAAGGCCCCTTGTGCAGAGTAAATGAGCAAGGAAGTGAAATGCTTAGCTCAGTGTCTTGCACATGGAGCAGGCAATGTTAACCTGAACAGAGAGGGCCTCTGTGGGGTCTGGGAGTAGGCGAACATATCCTGGCTTGTCCGGCCCTCACTGATAGGGGCCCCTTCCTTGGCCAAATCATCCACCCAAGCTCTAATTTCTTGCTCTGGTAGCTTAAATTACAATTACTCTTTAACCACACCAGTGCTTAAAAGCAGTAGTTTGATGCCCAGAAAGGACTCCAGTAATGCAGTGTGCAGCAGCATCAGAAGGGAAGCTAGGCCACAACCAGGCACAGGTCTTGCTGTGGGGTCAGCAGTCTCCTCAGGAGTGGTCTCCGCCCAGCCCCGACAGCTCCCAGTCGGACTCTCCTGGCTTTTCCTGCAGCTCTTGGGCCTGAGGATACTTGCACCTTCTCCTGACTCAAAGGACCTTCCTTGAGAAGTTCTGCCTGAGTCCCTCCGGGGCATGCCCTAAGCCAAGTGAAGGCCAGGAGGGCGCGGTGTTCTCTGCTACGCATGCCTGGTTCTCCCCCACTGTCATCTGTCAAAGATGGCGGGCCCATGAGTTCCTCTGCAGAATTACTGGCAGTGGCCGGAGCTGCTCACCAATTATCTCTGGTTCTCCGCCTACTGGGTCCATGGTAGGATGCACGTCCCTACCCCATTGAAAGTTAGAGACTAAGGAAATGTGAGCAAGAAGAGGCTTTAGGAGCGGCAGACATGCAATGGAAGTGAGAAACACTCCTGAGAGGCAGGGGTTCTGCAGCATGACCTGGTCTGTCCTGACCAATACTCTTTCCCTGCCAGGGGGCCCTCAGATAAGACCAACAACGTGGAGCCTGAAGGACTTAGCAGTCTCCTCAGCATCTCTGTTTGGAGTCTCACAGGCCACTCAAATTAGCATGTCCAAAACCATGTTCTTGATCTTCAACCCTCTCCTCCCCTAAATCTGCTTCTCCTCCAGGTTCTCCACCTCAGCAAACACCATGTGCCCAAGGCCCACAGCAGGTCCCCAGGAGCCATTCCCAACACTCCCTCCTCGCCCCTACCTCCACTTGCAACCCATACCAAGTCTCCAAAATACATCTCAATTCCATCTGCCTCTAACCACCCAAATGCTGTCTCTCTGGGGCAGGCCAACAACACATCTTGCCCAGAGCAGTGAGGACTGGGGGGCGCCCATAACTACCCATCTGGAAAACTCCAATAAAAATCAACTAGAGGGCGCCTGTGTGGCTCAGTCATTAGCGTCCACCTTCGGCTCAGGTCATGATCCCAGGGTCCTGGGATCGAGTCCCACATCGGGCTCCCTGCTCGGCAGGAAGCCTGCTTCTCCCTCTCCCACTCCCCCTGCTTGTGTTCCCTCTCTCGCTGTCTCTCTCTCTGTCAAATAAATAAATACTTAAAAAAAAAATAAAATAAAATAAAACCTTTTACTAGAATTCAACTTTCAGATAAAGAGCTGGTATCCAAGATCTATAAAGAACTTCTCAAACTCAACACCCAAAAAACAAATAATCATGTCAAAAAATGGGCAGAAGACATGAATAGACACTCTCCAAAGAAGACATACAAATGGCTAACAGACACACGACAAGGTGTTCAACATCATTAGCCATCAGGGAAATACAAATCAAAACCGCATTGAGATACCACCTTACACCAGTTAGAAGGGCAAAAATTAACAAGACAGGAAACAACAAATATTGGTGAGGATGTGGAGAAAGGGGAATCCTCTTACACTGTTGGTGGGAATGCAAGTTGGCACAGCCACTTTGGAAAACAGTACGGAGGTTCCTCAAGAAGTTAAAAACAGAGCTACCCTATGACCCAGCAACTGCACTCCTGGGTATTTACCCCAAAGACACAGATGTAGTGAAAAGAAGGGCCATACGCACCCAAATGTTCATAGCAGCAATGTCCACAATAGCCAAACTGTGGAAGGAGCCAAGATGCCCTTCAACAGATGAATGGATAAAGAAGATGTGGTTCATATATACAATGGAATATTACTCAGCCATCAGAAAGGATGAATACCCACCATTTGCATCA
Organism: Leptonychotes weddellii; assembly: GCF_054177405.1. Classification (NCBI taxonomy): domain Eukaryota; kingdom Metazoa; phylum Chordata; class Mammalia; order Carnivora; family Phocidae; genus Leptonychotes; species Leptonychotes weddellii. Next base: position 43,333,390 of record NC_138378.1, read on the forward strand.
ACATGGATAGAAATGGAGGGGATTATGCTAAGTGAAATAAGTCAGGCAGAGAAAGACAATTATCATATGGCTTCACTCATATGTGGAACATAAGGAATAGCGTGGAGGACCATAGGGGAAGGAAAGGAAAACTAAGGGTGGGAATCCAGGGAGGGTGGGGAGGCAAACCATGAGAGACTATGGACTCCGGGAAACAATCTGAGGGTTTCGGGGTGGGAGATGGGGTAACCCAGTGATGGGTATTAAGGAGGGCACGTGTTGTAATGAGCACTGGGTATTATACGCAAATAATGAATCTTGGAACACTACATCAAAAACTAATGATGTACTGTATGGTGACTAACATACAAAAAAAAAAAAAATTCAACTTTCTGATTAAAAAGACCTTCATTGCAAGACTAAAGAATTTCACTCATGTTTTCTTCTAGTACTTTTGGTTTTTTTTACATTTAATCCTTTTGAACTTTGATCCTGGTGTATGGTCTAAGATGTGGATCCAGATTTATTTTATTCCAACTGGTAGCACCAGTTATCCCTAAACCCTTTGTTAAAAATCTAAATCAATTTTGACCCCACTCATTTATGATCTCACCTTTACCCTAAATGCCCAAGTGTATTTGAGACTATTTCTGGAATTTTTGTCTTGTCTCACTGGCTCGCTACTCAAAGTTACTGCCACACTCCTAAAACAGAGCTCTGCAACATGGACCAGTCTCTACTCACCACTCTCTCTTCTCTCTGCTGGCACTCCTGCATACCATTTTACATTGAACTTCAGAATCAGCTTGTGTAGAACCCAAGAGAAACAGCCTGGCATTTTTATTTGAAATCTTGTTAAATGAATATCTGATTTAGAGAGATTAGGCTTTCTTATTCAAGAACATATATGTCCTTACATTTGTTCAAGCCTACTTTTGTGAGCTTTGGGAATGTTTTAAAAGTTTCCCTCTTATGGATTTTGCATATTTCTAAGCATCCTTATAGGATTATTTTTTTGTTGATATTTTTTGTCTTCTCCTCCCTTATACTTCACAACCAATTGCTGTTTTGTGTATACAAAAGCTATGGATCACAGCATACTGATTTTCTATCTCCATAATAGGGGATAGGGCTGTACACTGGGATGACATGCAGTTGTTAAGAACAAAGAACGGGTGTCTATGCATAGACACGGTGTGGGGGTGGAAGGGGCTTACAATGTTGTGAGGAACTGTTCATGTCAGGGAAGAAGAGGTGGGGCACAGAGAACTCACTGCAGATGCTTTGGTATTTTAAAAAATTTTACATATATTTCTTTTACATAATAACAAAGATTTCACAACTGTATCAGCAGGAACAGACCACAATATGTTGCAGCCACAAACCCTCAGCAAATCTGGTGGCACATGGACATGGTTTTCTTGCTCTGGCTCTGTGTCCAGCACAGGGTGTCAGGGGTGCACAGACCCTCATCACTCAGGAAACTTCAGGAGGCTCCAGCACTCTACAACGTCACCATCTTCACAAATGGCTTTGGGAAGAAGGGCATGGAGAACCCAACCTGCTGTGAAATGCTTCTACCTAGAAGAGTCACACGTTACTCCCTTCATACCGTAAGACTGTACATCACTGTAAGGTCCCAGACTGTAAACTCGGTGAACAACAGATGTGCCCACAGGGTGAAGCAGCTGAGGTGGGTGAACAGCATTTAGAAAATAGATAAAGTGAGCCACTTCACAAATTTGCACTGAGAAAACAAAACCTGCTCTTTAAAAGAGCCCTAAGTAAACTTCTTAACAAAGGACTATTTTTAGATGTAAGTGAACCTGTCCCCCCCACACCCAAACCCACTTTTTTCACCCACACCCACTTTCTTTTTAAGTAGTCCCCATACTGGGCATGGAACCCATTGTGGGGCTCAAACTCACAACCCTGAGATCAAGAGCTGAGCTGAAATCAAGAGTTGGTCACTTAACTGACTGAGCCACCCAGGCGGCCCCATACTTTTAATTTTCCTATCTGGGAAGACTGAGCTTTCAGACTCTTTATTAAAAGAGTACACACTGATAGTACAGAAATTGGTACTTAAATTGACTACAGGTATCCTGGACAGATCCACCCTTCAATGCTTGTGGTCCCCCATGTTGATGACTGGAAGTTCCCTATGATTCACAATCACTCATCAGAGAGCCAGAAGGGGCTCACAAGGTGAGCTTCATGCAGTGCTTTCCTTGGAGGTCTGGTTTCCCCACAGCCTCTGCAGCAGGGACCCAGACCCTGCCAGTTACTCCAAAACTGACAAGATGGGAGGTGCTAAGCTACTGAGAAGGTCCCAAAGGACGCCATCAACCTGAGGAAAGGCTCTGTGGCAGGCCTGTGACCTCAGAAGCCCACCCCTTAGCACTGTGCCATGGCCACTAATGTGGTCAGAGAAGGAAAGCAGCACCCTGGGTAAAGCCCTGGTTTCCCTCCTGAGACACTGGCCCAGTATTTTCAACTTACACTATTTCCCTCTTCTAACAGCATGTGTACGAGAGACAGCCCCAACACAGGCAGGAGCACAGTGGTTGGGCACAAGCCCTGGGCCTGCCCAGCAATGCCTGCAATGGCCGTGAGACCACAGGCAAGCTACAGACTACGGGGGACAGTTTCCTCATTTGGGATAACACACCCCACCTCATGAGGTTAGTTGTGAACATTTCAGAAGTTAATACATGCAAAGTACTGAAGAGGATGGTATCTGGTACAAAGTACTGAATGTTATTTTTACTAATTCTTCCTGTGCCTACTTTTATTGACTGTTCCCTTTTCCTGTCTTCACTTCTTTGGGACTGTTCTGCCTCGACACTCTCCTTCACCTTCCTTTCGCCCATCATCAGCAAACACCAACTTGCCAAATGCTGTTTTTGAAAGACAGTGGCATCTGGGACACAAGAGATGTGGGCTAATCAGGAAGACTGTGGTTTTAAAAGCTCTGCAAACGCAGCCTTCCTACTGTTGAGGGGCCACGGACCAAGACCTGGTGTGGTAGCCTCCGCTCCTACACACAGGCCACTGGGTCCACACAGGCATTTAAGCGCAGTGGACCCATACCTGCCTGCTGCACCTAAGTGGTGGCAGCCAGGCGTCGGATCTCAGGGCCTCACTGTGACCAGCCCTCATAGGCAGAGTCACAGCCTGGAGTCAGCAGCAGGCTCAATTCACCTCTCAACCAACCCCTACCCACCCTCCCCGACTCCCCCCACAGAAAAATTGATACCTGCATTTTTGTAGGTCATGAACTAGCATAATTTTCTGCAAAATGAGGACTGACACAGTGTTGCCAAGTTTTTAATTTTACCAAGTAAGGATTTCTAAAACTAGCTAATCTGAAGAGAACATTTTAACGCCAAAAAAGATACAAAGGACACTGTCTCAGAATTCAAACACTATATAAATTTACCTTTATGAGATACTCTCTACACTATCCTTATTTTTTCATTTCCCTTCCACACAGCAAAAATTTAGTTCAAAACTATGGACCCCAAGCCAGTGCTGGGAACTCCTGCTCCTCAGGAAGGGCACCATGGGCTTCTTCCATCTTTCCTGCCTTCCTCTTCACACCTATTGGTCCTGTTTTCTGTCTGCTTTGGTCCAAGAAGGACATGGTTTCAGGACAAAACCAATTCCAGAAACCTCGGGATCCCACTTCAGGGCTCTTATTCCTGTATCCTCTCTTTCATTTATGGAAGCAGTACTGGTTACAAGCAAGAAGATTAACTTCTGGCCTCATTCCTAAAGGGGGCCAGTGTAATGACATCTTTTTAGCATCTTATATGGGGTTTTGCTCTTCCTGGCCCAGGTCAGACAGCACAAGTCCTGGATTTTCGATGGCGATAAGAGCTAATGCACAAATAGGAGGAAGGTATGTTTTGACAAAAATCAATACACTGCTTTTCTTTTTTTTTAATACATAGCTTTTCTATCTTATCAACAGTGCAAGCATAGAATTTTTTTTAAAATTTCCTCATCGCTAATAAAAATAAAACTGTCTCAAAGAAAATGTGGTATGTATACACAATGGAATATTATTCAGCCTTAAAAGGAAGGTAATTGTGACATATGTCACAACGTGGATGAACCTTTAAGACATTATACGAAGTGAAATAAGCCAGACACAAAAGGACAAATATTCTAGGATTCCACTTCTATGAGGAACCTAGAGTATTCAGAAAGTTTAACAGTTGTCATCAGGGGCTGGGGTTGGGAGTGGGGAGTTAGCGTTTAATGCATACAGAGTTTCGGTTCCAGAAGATGAAAAGGTTCTAGAGATGGCGGGGGGGGGGGGGTGGCGGGTAGTGATGGCTCCACACCTTGTGAATGTGTTTAATGCCATGGAATTGTGCACTTACAAATGGTAAATTGTTACATATATTTTTCCACAATAAAAAATATTTCCAAAGGCTGTCTCATTTGGGAAATGAGCTCCCTTTTCATTTAGCTGTTCACTCAAGAAGCATTGTTTGTCTAGCTCCAGATTTGTTTATCAGAACTAAGCATTCCTTACCAACTAGAAGAAACTACCTGCTTTCCAAACCTATTTTCATAGCAAAAAAAGTTCATTCCTTTTGATTGCTGAGTAATATTCTACTGTGGGGCTATGCAACTCGCTTTTACACACACTTGCTGATGGGTATTGGATTGTTTCCAGTTTTCTTTGTTTAAAGGTTTTATTTTTAAGTAATCTTTCCACCCAGCATGGGGCTTAAATTTACAACCCCAAGATCAAGAGTCACATACTCCACCAACTGAGGCAGCCAGGCACCTGGATCATTTCCAGTTTTTGCCTATTACAGATTAAACCTGCTATTAACATTATTATTTTCGTTTTTGATTTCTTTGATTTCTGTTTCGGTCTTTATTATATGTTTTTTTCTGTTTACTTTGGGTTTAATTCCCACTTTTTGTTTATTAGTTTCTTAATATGGAGACTGAAGTCATTGAAGACCTTTCTTCCTTCCTATGGGCATTTGGTACTATAAATTCCCCAAGGATGCTTTAGGAGCATACACTTGTCATTATTTTCATTCAGTTTGGACTACTTTCTAATTTCCTCTTGGATTTTTTCCATGACCCATGGCTTATTCAAAAGTGTGTTATTCACTTCACAAATGTTTCAGGATTTTCCAGATATCTTGTTTTTACTGATTTCTAATTTAATTCCTTATGGTCACAAAACAGACTTTGCATGACTTAAATTCTTTTAAAGCTCTTGAGACTTGTTTTATGGTCTAGAATATAATCTATCCGGTTTGATGTGCACTTGAGAACATATATCTGCCCTTGTTGGACAGACTGCCAATCAAGGTAAGTTGGTGGACAGTGTTGCTGAAGTCTATTACATCCTTGCTGATTTTCTGCCTCCTACTTCTATCAGTTATTGAAATCTTTGGCTATAATCGTGGATGTGTCTATTTTCTTCACAGTTCTATTTCTGCTGTACGGATTTTGAAGCTCTGTCAATTACATATACAAATGTTCAAAGTTGTTATGTCCTCTTGATTAATTGATCTGTCATTATGAAATGATTTGCTTTATCTCTCATAATATTCTTTGCTCGGAAATATACGTTGATATTAATATAGCCACCCCTGCTACCTTTTCTCTTATGATTCTTCATATCATTTTCTTATATACAGCTTACTTTCTGTAGAAATACAGTATACAATACATATAACATAGAAAATATGTGTTAACTGTTTATTAGTAAGGCTTCTGGTTAACAGCAGGCTATTAGTAGTTGAAGTTTTGTGGAGTCAAAGTTATACACAGTTTTTTGACTGCATGGGACTGGGTATCCCTAATATCCCATGTTGTTCAAGGGGCAACTTGGTACATAAAATATATATGTAATATATAACATATAAAGGTTTGCATAATATATATATAGTATCTCATATTCTCTCAGAATGAACAAAAGAGTAAAGTCAGGATTCATTCCCCAAGACTAATAGTTGGTTAAATTCTTCTTAGTTCACAGGTGGAAACCTGAAGAACAATCTTCAAAATCTTATCTGAACACAGTGAATATTGGGGTAACTTCACTCAACAGAATTGAAAAAGTTAAGGCCTTAATAAAATACACAAGAGCAATCCATAAATGTCTCTTTGTTCCCAGAGAAGAAAACAAAAAAATCATGAGGATGTTGGCAGAATTGTCCTGCTGTGAAAAGGCCTTATTCTCCTGCCAAAGATAAAAATGTTTTACACTAGAGTATAGCTTGTTTTCAGGTGCTTTACATGCAACTGCATTACCTACTGTTACAAAAAAACAAAAATTCAACTGAGTGCATTTTAAAGCTCTTATTGGCTTTATTCAGCAATTCCTGAATCAGGCAGCACCTAACCCAGCAGATAGGAGCTTGGAGCAACAGTACAAAATGAAATGCTTTTACAAGCAGAGAAGTGAGTATCAACAAGGAATTTACACTGGACAAAAAAGCGGGTTGGTTATTGCCAGGTCACTTTCCTTTAGAGGATGGCAGGGGTCTGTCAGGCAGATTACCTCGCTTGTGCTGGTCAGGCAATTCCTGAACAAGTGGTTTAAGATTCCATTTCTGTGAGAGCTGAAGCTGTAATTAAGTTAGGTCTTGGTTTGGCAAAGTAGGGCTTAGCCTAAGGGACTCCACTTGGGGCCTGTTGTCTTATGTTTAACACTACCTTGCTTTATTTTTCTTTATACCATTTTGCACCCCTTGAAATTTTACTGTATATGTCAACACTACCTTTTTTGCTGCCTTTCTCCTTCATGACAATGTAAGCTCTGTAAAGGCTGGGACCTGTCTGACTCTTGTGCAACATTTTGTCCACATCCTCTTGCACACAGTAGGCCTCAACAAGTATTTGTTAGATGAATGAAAGAACAAACATGCAAGCAATATTTTTGATATATGCCACACTGTTAACAGTAATTATCCAGGGAAATTCCACTTTCTCATTACCTTCTCTATTTTAAATTTTTATTAAGAGGGGTGCCTAGGTGACTCAGTTGTTAGGCATCTACCTTTGGCCCAAATCATGATCTCAGGCTCCTGGGATCGAGCCCCGCGTCGGACTCTCTGCTCAGCGGGAAGCCTGCTTCTCCCTCTCCCACCCCCCTGCTTGTGTTCCCTCTCTCGCTGTCTCTCTCTCTCTGTCAAATAAATAAATAAAATCTTTTTAAAAAAATTTTTTATTAAGAAATCTTTATTACTTCTGTAATCAGAAAAAAATTTAAATGAAAGCAGAACAGAGGGAGAGAGAGGGTTCCTTGAGGGCTGCCTTTCACCATGGTGATCACCAATCTCTGTAGATCCTTGCCTTGGTGCCTGCAGATTCTCCCGCGTGCTTTCTCTTGAGGTGCTGGGGCTGTAATGGCAGGCTCCCAGTCAGCCTACGCTGGTGTAACAGTCCCTTCCTTCTAGAACCCTAAGCCAATATCAAATGTCCAGTCTTATTTTCCTTCCCATAGGTTCTGCCATACCTGCCTTGTTGAAGTGTGCTGTGCCCCCAAACTGTGAGAATTTCTTTTCTTATATCTACAGAAACCTTGGTAAGCCAGGGATGCACTGACAGGATGCACTACATCCTGTCAAAGAAGGGAGAGCCTAACCAGCATTACCTTGATCCCAAAACCAGACAAAGACCCCATCAAAAAGGAGAATTACAGACCAATATCCTTGATGAACATGGATGCAAAAATTCTCACCAAAATACGAGCCAATAGGATCCAACAGTACATTAAAAGGATTATTC
>NC_138378.1:43341641-43363613 GCF_054177405.1 Leptonychotes weddellii
ATGCAAGCTGGTGCAGCCACTCTGGAAAACAGCATGGAGGTTCCTCAAAAAGTTGAAAATAGAGCTACCCTACGACCCAGCAATTGCACTACTGGGTATTTACCCCAAAGATACAAATGTAGGGATCTGAATGGGTACGTGCACTCCAATGTTTATAGCAGCAATGTCCAGAATAGCCAAACTGTGGAAAGAGCCAAGATGTCCATCGACAGATGAATGGCTAAAGAAGATATTGTATATATATACAATGGAATATTATGCAGCCATGAAAAGGAATGAGAGCTTGCCATTTGCAACGACGTGGATGGAACTGGAGGGTGTTATGCTGAGCGAAATTAAGTCAATCAGAGAAAGACATGTATCATATGATCTCACTGATATGAGGAATTCTTAATCTCAGGAAACAAACTGAGGGTTGCTGGAATGGTGGGGGGTGGGAGGGATGGGGTGGCTGGGTGATAGACACTGGGGAGGGTATGTGCTATGGTGAGCGCTGTGAATTGTGCAAGACTGTTGAATCACAGATCTGTACCTCTGAAACAAATAATGCAATATATGTTAAAAAAAAAAAAAAAAAGAAGAAGCTAGCAAGAGGGGAAGAATGGGGGGTAGTAATCGGAGGGGGAGACGAATCATGAGCAATGATGGACTCTGAAAAACAAACTGAGGGTTCTAGAGGGGAGGAGGTGGGAGGATGGGTTAGCCTGGTGATGGGTATTAAAGAGGGCACATTCTGCATGGAGCACTGGGTGTTACACACAAACAATGAATCATGGAACACTACATCTAAAACTAATGATGTAATGTATGGTGATTAACATAACAATTAAAAATTTTTAAGAAAAAGTGAAGCCTAAAAGATGAGATTCTCTGCAGACAAATCGGCACAAAAAAAATGTCAGAACCACAAAAGACAAAAGTGAGATCAGACTAACCATCTCCAGCCATGTCTGTATTTTGTCTTTACTATAGATATCATTAAAATATTTGAGTGTAAGAGCTGATGGCTGCCATGAGTAAAAACTGACAGACAACAAACTCCCTGAGAACAGATACTGTTTCCTTCCATCTTTATGTTCCCCGTGCCTAGCATGCATCTGACCAACAACCCAAGTATTATAACTGTCTGCTGAATAAAACAACCCATGGGCACCTGCCACTGACATGGCCATTTTCAGGTAGTGGTGAAATGATCTTCCAGGGCCAGGAATGGCACAAGTCAAGGACGAAAGAAGAAAGGGTGGGAAGTCTCTGTTGTACAAGAAAACAGTTAAAAGCCATATGTCTCTCAGGGACCTGAATCACCAGAAAAGCGACTGCATCAAAATGACCTGCTCCAACCCTGAACATTCCTCCTTCCCATTATGAATAGATAGTTCAGTCCATGTATCTAAACCTTGCATGGAGATCCCAGAAGTTTTTAAGAACTGAAAACAACTTGAACTTTCTTTTCTTACCCTAAAGCTCAGGGCAACTTCTTTCAAACTTTAAGAACATATCCAAGAGTCTAGCATTCCAGAAATCCACTTGCATTCCTTCAGTGACACCCCTTATTTGCCTTCATCTTCGCAAAATGAAGAGTCTTACTCTTCTGAAACTACTCACAATGACACTCATCGACCCTCCCCTCTTTTTACCTTTTAGGACACTTCCATATCTGGTGAACAGAACACAGATATTAAGACAACTCAAGTCCACAAGTACCATCTCAAGACAAATTCTATTTAGAAATAGTTCTTTGTGTATCAGCAAAACCTGAGAGGTAAGGATTCTGCCTGGGTCCCACACAATCACTCTATCTTGACCTCAGTTCATGTTGTTCCTTTTCCTACCTCCACCTCCAACCCAGCTATAACCCCCTTGTCGTGAGGATGTGTGCAGGAACCTTGTGGAGCCACTGCCCTCCCACTCAGGCCCCCCAGAACCAAGCAGCATTTGACTGTGCAGAAACACGTGTGGCTTCTCAGACACGAGCTCACAGCTGAAATGACTTCCCATGGGAGCCATTTCTGAAACATTACATGTCAGAGAGAAAGAAAGAAGAGTCCCTGCTGGGTAGCATGACTGTTCACATTAATGTTTAGCAATATGGTGGAACAGTCTATTTAGGTCACAGACAAAGAACTAGGACCGTCCAGGTGCCCCCCTCTCCCCTCAGGAGACAACCGTGCTCTTATTTCAGAGAAAGCAGAAGCATGCAAAGACAACTTCCAATGCTCCCCCCACAAATCTAACCACCTCCCTGCACCTTCGTGGCCCCCTTGGCCTGTCTTCATTTGTGGGCACCCTCCACTTAGCCTTGGGGTGCTGGGTCCCAGAGACACCAGGCCACCAGCTTCTGCGAGGCCAATCTATGCCTACTGGACCATCCCACTGAGCACAGCAATGAGCTCTAACAACAGCACTGGTCAGAAGCCTCCTCCCACCCCAGGGATCCCCCTTATCTTTATTCCCTTTTATGGTAAAACTCCTTAAAAAAGCTATCTGCATTTCTTCTCTCCACCTCTCCCTTGAGCCACTCTGTCAGGCTCTTACACCCAGCATTCCATTAACCCACTCTTGTCAACCACTCATCTCCATGTCACCAAATCCAACAGCAGATCACACTTTCTCTGCAACAGGCTTCTCCACCCAGCTGCCTTGACCCTTTCCTCCTAGCGCTCTTCCTAATCTATTCCCTTGCTTCCTCCAGGTCTCCTCTTCTCCCAGCCCCTAACCACTGAGGACCCCGGGGCCCAGCCCTCAGACTCCCATCATGACTCTAAATACTTTCTGCAGGCTAACAGTCAGAAGTCAGCCTAACTCCCCTGAACTCCAGCTCCTCCTACCTACTGCATCTGCAAGAGGAGGCACTTCAATATGCCCCAAACCAAACTCATCACCCCCCAAAGCACTTGCTCTTCCCACAACTGGCCCATCTCAGCACACGGCACCTCCTTGCCTCCGGCTGCTCAAAAGAAAACTGGTGAAGCATCTCTGACCGTCCTTGCTCTCATACTAATCTACCCCCAAATCTGTTGACATCTCCTTCAAAATAGATCCAGAATGCAGCACTTCTCCCCTCCACAGCTACCGCCAGCCTAAGCCCCCATCATCTGTTGCCTGGGTGACTCCTAACTGGTCCTCCTGCTCCCTCTGGACCTCCAGTCTGTCCTTGTCACAGCAGAGTGACATGGTAATGACATACATCACATCAAGGCATTTCTCCACTCTAAAGAGGCCAGTGGCTTCCATTCAAATGTCCTCTATCAGAAAGGCCTCCTGCCACCTAAACCATGCACACATCACAGGTGCTCCTTACTGGCCTACTTTTCTCCTCAGCGCCCCAAGCACCTGACGTGGCTTGTTCTCACTTGTCTGTTATCCGCCTCCCCTACCAGGATGTAAAGTCCACGAGATGTGACCTGCATCCATTGCTGCAGCCTCAGCACTGAGAAGAGTTACTCTATATAACAGGTACTCAAACTCTGCTAAGTGAACTGATGAAAAAAAATGTCAAATAACCAAACAGTATTGTTACACATGTTATAATACCCACAGATACGTTCACAGATCATGATCATAACTACAGGCACAACTGGCTGAGAAGACATACTGGAGCAGTTTGGGGGCAGAGAAGATGGGGGTAAATTCCTCTTGACATAAGTTAACAGAGCTTTCTCAGTACTCCCAACTAATAGTATTAGTAATAACCCTGGGGATGACCAAAGTAGAAGGTGCTACTAATTGGGTGCTCACCATGCACCCAGCTCTTTTGTACGTCCGAGCTTCACCCCGATCCTACAGGGGAGGTATTTCTATCCCCACACCACAGAGGGAGAAACAGACTCAAAAAGTTGAACAAGTCTCCCCAACCCACAGAACCTGAAAACACTCGCATGGGGCTCTGTTATCTATGAGAGTGATATCCTCTAAGATATCAAATGATACTACAATGAGGACCACGCCCAAATAATGGTCAGTTGGCTAAATGGGTATCTCAGGCAAAGTTTCCTGCTACTGTTCTTCCCTGTGTCAGCATCCCCTCTCCTAACTGACCCTTCCCAACCTAGCCTTCAGTTCAGGACAAGACAAATGACTTACCCACACCCTGTGCTGAAAGAGCCCTCTGTCAAAGCACAAACCCACCTACACGCAAGTTCTGTGGCATCATCTCTGGGAGAAGAGCACTGACTTAATCTGTCAGTTTTCAAGATCATATTACAGTAAAAATTTTTTCCTGTAGACTTCATTTTGTAAAGAAAAGTGCCCTAGTAGGAGGAGGAGGATCATGAGTCTGGAAAGGCAGCCTGTCTCCACTGCTGTCAGCATAACCCTGGCAAGATGACCCATTTTCTATTCCTCTTTCCAAGGCTACCTCCATGATAATGTCTTCAGGAGCCTTTGAGCTACTCAAAAATATCTCCCACATAGAAGCAATGTCTGCCCAGTTACCATACAAGACAGATACTCCCTTGAGAAGGCTAAAAAGGAACTGGAAAGGAAACAGAGATCCAGGGCACAAAGTCCCACCAAAGAGGGAGACACCAGAGAAGCACCAAGTCTCAGGGTCCTGGGTCCAGGGCTGAAGTGTGGCCTTGATAAGATAAATCGCAATTGGGAAGAGATGGACCCAGCTGGGGGCCTCAGCCCCCATAAACAAAGCCTGCCCTCTTGCTTGTCACAGTCCAGGCACAGAATGTACTCTCAGGGAGTGGAAGGAGAAGGGGGATGGAAAAAAAGCAAACTTTAACTACAAAAGCTAGCTCAGAACATACTCTCACCTTCTCAGTGTATAAAGAAAGGACAAAGAAATACCATGCAAAGCAACTTCTAGGGTGAGCTCAGGAAGACTGATGTTGAAGGAGACTGGTGTTAACCTCAGCCACCTGCCTTTCTGGATTATAGTAAAGCAATTAGCACTTAGATGAATTTCCTTGCTTTGGGTCAAGGAAGAACCAAGGGTGATGCCTCAGTTCCCCTGTATTTACACTTGAGGATCACCGGCTATGAAACCTCCCATGCAGCCCACTGGTCTCAGTCACCGGCAGATCCACCTATGAGCTAGAAGTGGAAGAATAAAAACTACTTCACTGAAACACAAAGACCCACACATCTCATTACCGCCTTCCTAGGGTCCAAATTAGACCACTTATGCCATTAAGGCATATTCCCAAGAACTCCAGGGTTACTTAAAAAAACAGGAAATGCCCGCAAATCCCTTGTTTGCCAAAAATTACCAGATACTGTAAAAAGTAATATCTAGTCCCTCCTCTCAGGGAGTTCAGGGTCAACACATGAGTTAGATAAACATTTACCTCTAAAAACGACCAATCCAGAAATTTTAAAAAACAAAAAATGTTTTGTTCTGTCTTACTCCAAAGTTATTGTTTTTATCTGAATTAGTTGCAACGTTTACAAAGTTTGAGTTCACACAAACACACACACACACATACCCAGCTACTCTTCTCGAGAGAGACCGGATGATCTGGCCACCCTAGGGCCACATTCCTGCCACGGGCAGCAACAGGAGAGATGCAGTAGCTCCTTTCAGATGGAAGATGTTCTCTCTACTTCTCCAGAACCCTCAGCAGTATCATGGTTTCCCAGAATTAATTAACAAAAAAAAAATTTTATTTGGGGGAAAAAAAAAGATTTTTTTCAAAGAAAAAATACTTCAGTGTATATCTGTGTATGAGATATACCATTAGCTAGTCTAAAGAATCAAAGGGGAGAAAAGGAAAAAAATGTAAGCACACAAAATTAGGGAACAGGACAGGGATAACAGTCTCAGATACAGAGGAAAAAGCTGGACAAAACAGATGATTTTCTATGAATGTATAAATCACCAACACTAAACCCAGAAAGAGATAGCAAATCTAAAAAAAAGCACCTGGCTTAGGTAGTTTTACAGAGGAATTCCACCAAATTTAAAGAAACAGATCATTTCAAGAGTATTTAAACAGGCTAAAGCAGAGAAAGCTTTTAATAAAGCTAAGGAAAGCATTAAAACAACTTGATAAAGATTACATTAAAAATACAAAATTACAGGGGCGCCTGGGTGGCTCAGTCACTTAAGCGGCTGCCTTCAGCTCAGGTCATGATCCTCGGGTCCTGGGATCGAGCCCCACATCCAGCTCCCTGCTCAGTGGAGAGCCTCCTTCTCCCTCTCCCTCTGCCTGCCACTCTGCCTACTTGTGCTATCTCTTGTCAAATAAATAAATAAAATCTTTAAAAAAAACCAAAATTACAAACTAGTTTCACAAATAACAATGTAAAATGACTAAGTAAAATATTAATAGAATCTGGCTACACATTAACAGAGTTTTCACTGATGATTCAATAATAAGATGATGATTCAATAACATAAAATCTGTTATTATAATTCATATTTTTTTAAATATTTTATTTCTTTATTTGACATAGAGAGACACAGTGAGAGAGGGAACACAAGCAGGAGGAGTGGGAGAGGGAGAAGCAGGCTTCCCGCGGAGCAGGGAGCCGGATGTGGGGCTCAATCCCAGGACCCCGGGATCATGACCTGAGCCAAAGGCAGATGCTTAACGACTGAGCCACCCAGGCGCTCCTGTTACTATAATTCATGCTAACAGGTCAAGGAAGAACATCTATATGATAATTTCACAGATGCTAAAATGGCATTTCATAAGATTCAACAACCATTTTTGATTAAAAAAACAAATAGTAACAACGCACCCCTTAGTAAAATAACCAGTGTGGCAAAAACACTAAAAGCATTCTCAGTAAAGTAAGGAACAAAATAAGGTACCCACTATCATTCCTAGTATTTAATCTTGTTCTGAAAATACAATGCAACTAAAAAAGAGAAACAAAAGACAAAAAGTAGAAAACATGGAATGATACTTATTATTTGTAACTGATATGATATACCTGAAAATCCTAGAGAACCAACTGCAAAAACTACTAAAAACAATATGACTACATAAGTTGCTGCTTACAAAATTAATAAGTACAGGGGCGCCTGGGTGGCTCAGTCAGCTAAGTGTCTGCCTTCAGCTCAGGTCATGATTCCAGGGTCCTGGGATGGAGCCTAAGGTTGGGCTCCTTGCTCAGCGGGGAGCCTGCTTCTCCCTCTGCCTGCTGCTCTCCCTGCTTGTGCTCTCTCTCTCTAATAAAGAAATAAAATCTTAAAAAAAAAATAAGTACAATGATAAAAATTTGTAATATAAGAAGGGGGTCCTACGGAACAACAAAAAAGATCAAATAACTAGGAATAAACTTAAGAAATGTACAAGATTTTTAAACAAACCACATTTTAAAAGACATTTCTGAGACAACTGGAGAAATGTGTATGTAGATTGGATATTAAATTAGTAATAGGCTGGGCGCCTGGGTGGCTCAGTTGGTTAAGCGACTGCCTTCGGCTCAGGTCATGATCCTGGAGTCCCTGGACCGAGTCCCGCATCGGGCTCCCTGCTTGGCAGGGAGTCTGCTTCGTCCTCTGACCCTATCCCCTCTCATGTGTTCTCTCTCTCTCAAATAAATAAATAAAATCTTTAAAAAAAAAAAAATTAGTAATAGGCAATAAACTCAAATTTGATAAATATAAAAAAATTCTGACAGAGCAAATGAGGTTATATATATTTCAAAAGTCCCTATTTGTTCTAGTTCCCAAGTTATACTCTGAAGTAGTTATGAATAAAATCATTTGTTTTAAAATATTCTAGTCCCACCCCCTACGAAGAAACAGAGGGAGGAGGGACAAGTGGTTCAAGATTGGCAACACATGGCAAACTGTTTAAGATGTGATGGATACATCAAGGTTCATTATATTGTCTTCCCTATTTTTCTCTATATGAAAATGTGCACAATAGAACCCAACAAAGGCAGGTAATGAGAGACCCAAAGGTACACAATAGGCTTATAAAAACACACAAAAATTGCCACCTAACAATTAGAAATGCAAATTAAAGCTACAAATCAGATGTCATTTTCATCAGTCAAATAGAAAAAAAGATCAAAATACTTGGTAACATTCAGTATTGGCGGGAAGGGTGGCAACTGACTCTGCTGGGGAAAGTACCTGTCAGTACACCGGAGGGCACTTTGGCCTCACCTTTCAAAATTATAAACACACACTCCTTGGCCCAGGAATTTACGCTACATATACTAGTTCAGTAAGTATTTTCCACCACCTACTATGGCCATGCACTGGAGACCAGAAAAGTGGAGGAAACAACGCCCCTGCTCTCGTGGGGCTTCCATTCTTATAGGGGAGGAGATAACCAATAAAGCAAGTTAAGTACACAGACAATTGCAAGGTCAAAAGAGATAAGTGTGATGAAAAAAGCAAACAGAATAAGGGCGTTGGGAGTGGCAAGAAGTCTATTTTGGATGGGCTGGCCTGGGAGGGCCTCTCTGAGGACCTGACAGTTGGGCAGAGACCTAGGTGAAGAAGAAAACAAAGCAGAAGAATGTCCAGGAGAACATTCCAAGAAATAGAGAAGGAAGCCACAGGGTAACACACAAATTTGGCTTTCCTGCCCTCTCCTCTTCTTTTTATTCCCTAACAGCCTTTTATTCCTCCAAAGGATATGAGCACCTCTTGAATGTCTTTGTCCCGATACAAAAATGAAAATAAGCATATCCTTTTAATACAGTACATCTTCGAGGAAGGTGCCAGGCCAGCACTGTTTCCCCAAACACTATTGTGCCTAACAATTTCATTTCTTCAAAGGAAGAATTCCCAAACTTATCTAGGTGTAATGCCAAACCTGTTAACAAAAGTACATTAAAGCTATTCATGAGTTTGTAATGAAGATAAACCTTTCCACAAAAAAAGAGAACAAATTAGTTTCACAAAAGATATTGACTAGGTAACTTTATACCAAAAAAAAAAAAAAAAAAAAATACTGTCAGTCCCTGCCCTTCTGGCAAGAATGTGAACCACTGACTTAGAGGAGACTATGGTTTAAATTCATAACCTTTTAAGCAATGAAGTTGAAATGTTGACGTGTCTACTTGGATAAATATTTCTCTTTATCCAAATATTTATATTTTTATTTATCCAAATATTCATATTTTCAATTTCATGATCTTTTAGGCAATGAAACTGATATTTTTAGAGACTATTTTGATAAATACTTGACACTGAAGTGGCCAGTGTCAATTAAGGGCATTCCAGTTGACCCCAAAAGAAATGACTGCAACAGCACCTGAGAATATTACGTACTAACTTGTTCAAAATCGTGAAACATCCAGACTTCAAAATTGCCATGAATGATACGTTCTATGAAGAGCCAGCTTAATTAAGAAGCTAGCATACGGGGAGAGATTTGCCCCTGTGAAATACACTAACTTAATTCTGAAATCAGCTTTACCTGGATGCATTCATCTCCTACTCAGAGGGAGAACGCAAAAAACTAAAAGACTTCCAGCCTCTACGGAGATTCCTAAGGAGACAACTCGTGTAATCAAATTTCAAGCACCACTAGCCATCTGCACAATCAACGACAGGTTTCCCTCCAACAGCTGACGCTGCGGTGTATCCCTGGCCACAGCACACCATTTAACCTTCCCCCAAAAGTCCAGCAGTTCTGAGCAAAGAATGCCACTTCTGACAACTAGTTACCCGAGAAAAATTATCAAAGTGAGAAATCGGAAAAAAGGTAAGCTTCCGCACACGCCAGTCCAGCAAGAGGGGCGCTCAGTATGGAGTTCTATGCAGATCTGAGGCGAAGAATCCCAACGCTCTCTGGCTCGGAAGCATGCCCTTCCGCGTCCCACCTCTTACATGCGGGGCGTCCAGGAGCCTCACAAGGGACGCCCCCCACGCCCTCTACTCTCCCACGCGGGGTCGTGATTGCCAGCCGCTCCCAACTGCTGGGAGAAACGCTGGGCCAGCCCGTCGCGGACGAGGTCCCACTGGCTCACCTGGGAAGGGTAAGGGCACGGGGCTGGGCTCCGCGGAGGGCCAGAAAAGGACACCAGGGGAGGGAAGGGGACAGTCGGGGGCGACCCCGCAGGCAGATATCTGGGGAAAGGATGTCCGCGGGCCGCATCTGCGGGCCAGGCGAGGTTTGAAAAGGATGGAGGAGAATTGGAAGAGGACACCAAAGGATGGAGGGTAGACGTGGGGCGCTCCTGCAGGCAAGAAACTTATGGAGGGGCGGGGGGCTTAAGGGCTGCGTGCGGGCCAGGTAGGGGGCCCCGCTCCTGCGCCGTGCCTCACCTGCCCAGCGCCCGCTTCATGCCCGCGTCCGCGGCGCAGCGCGGCTCTGCCGGCCCCTTGCCCGCCAGGCGCAGGTTCTGCTTCAGGCGGCAGTCGGCGTCCAGCGCCGCGGCGACCGAGCCGGAGGAGGACGACCCCGAAGCGGCGCAGCGCTCATGCTCCAAGGCGACGGGCTCGGTCCGCTTCCTCATCCCGCGGCCGACACGGCCAGCCGCCGACGGCGTCCGCTGACCTCGCCCGCCCGCCCGCGCTGCAGTCGCCGCTACTCACAGGAGCCGCTGCCGCCGGGAGCCCGCAGCCACTCGCATCCCAGCCCCAGGCCTCGGCGCCCGGCTCTACGGACCGGCGCCGGGGACCAGGTCGGCAGCGCCAGCCAATCAGCGCCGTGCTCCCACCGGCCCCGCCCCCTCCTTGGTTCCGCCGGGAGCGCGCCCGGCGTCCCCGGCGCCGACTTTCAGCCATTTTGGAGAAGGGCAGGTGAAGCCTTGCAGGGCGTTACGGTCCGGTTCGGGCCAAGCGACCGGTGGTGCTGGCGAAGGGTCTGGGCTCTGTCGCCGCAGGTGGGAGGGCCGCCTTTGCCTGGGTGCTCGGCGCCATGAGCAAACGCATCCCGTCCTGCCCCAGATCAATGGCCCGAATGTGGGAGGACGCCGGCCAGAAAGCACCCAACGAGCCAGAGCCGCAGAGGAAGGCTGGCTCCTTCCTCTCCCGCCTCAGACCGTGTGATTTTTCCCTAATGCTGAAAACCCAATGTGAATGAACCCCTCGGAAACGTTTCTGTAATGGTTTATGAGAACAAAAAGCAAAAGGTAACATCACCGTTCTCATGATTTATAACTATTTTCCCACAAGATTTTACTTTAAAAAAATATGCTCTCAGGTGCTTTTTTTTTTTTTAACACAAGCATATAGATAATTTAATTTTTAAGTTTTGGGCTGAACATATGAAAACTGAACTCATTAAACAGTTTACTTTTTAAAACCTGTATTTGATTTTAGATTTTTGTAAAGCAATTAGTAGCAGCTGGTGGAGGTACGCCTGGCTGGCTCAGTGGGTGGAGCATGAGACTCTTGATCTGGGGTTATAGGTTCCAGCCCTAGGTTAGGTGTAGAGATTACTTAAGGATCTTAAAAAAAAAAAAAAAGTGGGGAAAAAAATCTGTTTCAAAGATAAATTTACACTTGTGAACCCGAGTTAAGAACTAATTCAACTTGTCTTACAAAGAAAAGAGTAGTTTCACAAATTTAGTTTTACAGCTTGGCATTCTTTCTTACAAAGGATCTACAACCAAGAGATTTGCTTACTTATCACAAAGTGAACTTTCGTTCAACATACAAAATTTCAACATTTCTGTCAGTTGAAAACTATTGGCAACTGATAATTTAAGATCAGTTAGAAATGCCTTTAGAAATTCACTAGCTCCTTTTTTTTTTTTTTTTAAAGATTTTATTTATTTGACAGAGAGAGCCACAGCAAGAGAGGGAACACAAGCAGGGGGAGCGGGAGAGGAAGAAGCAGGCTTCCCGCGGAGCTGGGAGCCCGATGTAGGGCTGGATCCCAGGACCCTGAGATCATGACCTGAGCCGAAGGCAGACGCTTAACGACTGAGCCACCCAGGCGCCCCTCACTAGCTCCTTCTGTTAGCTTTGTAATGATAGATCTAAATTGCTAAAGAATTTCATTGACTGTGTTACAAAAAATATCACAACCAGCATTCATATTTGTGTGGATATCTCCAAATACTCTTTTAGAATTGAAATGGTGAATTCTTTTTTTTTTTTAAAGATTTTATTTATTCATTTGAGACACAGAGATACAGAGAGAGAGAGCATGAGCAGAGAGAGAGGCAGAGGGAGAAGCAGGCTCCCCACTGAGCCAGGAGCCCGATGTGGGGCTCGATGTGGGGCTCGATCCCAGGATCCTGGGATCATGACCTGAGCCGAAGGCAGACGCTTAACCATCTGAGCCACCCAGGCGCCCCGAAATGGTGAATTCTTTAGTACATACTGGAGATTAGGAATCCAGAAACTGAAGTTTAAAAAAAAAATTGACCCTATCACTCACAAAATCCTCTTTAATAGGAAAAAAAAAAAGCAAGGAAGGGAGGGCTGTTGAGAAGAGAGAAATGTGAGGGTTATTGAGTCTGGCTGGCATTAGGCCTTGCCCATACAGTTCTCGACTCTTGGTCCTATACAGGCCAAGGGCCTGGCTGCTCCAAGGTGGGCCACTTTGTCTTGATTATTTTGAGCTAAAGGCAATCAAGACCCTATGGACTTCCTCCCTATGGAAGAAACGTTTTGCCCCTCCCTTCACTACATAGAAGAATCTAAATTGGGGTCTTTCCCAGAATAATGGTTATTAGCAGAAATAAATTTTCGGAGTGACCCACCTATATGGCAAGGCAAGCATCTAATTACCAAACATCTCTTTTTATTGCCCTGTGACTTGCATTCTTTCCCTTCTACCCCTACCTGATTCTCCTTACACATATGTATATTTATATTTATTTATATATTTATATATAACTTTATAATATATGTATACCTTATTTTGCCTGACTATTTTTGGAATTTCCATGTCAGTGTGGATTCCCTGTATGGGTAGGAAACTAAATTTGATTTTCTCCTGTTAATCTGTCTCATATCAATTTGATTCTTAATACAGCTAGAAGGACCTCTAAGGGGACAGGAAATTCTTGCTCCCTAATATTCCACATTGACTTTCTGTATGGTCTTTAAATACTGTCCTACACTGGTGACACCCACATTTGTATCTCTAGTCCACACCCCTTCCTTGAACTCCAGGCTCCTCTACCTAATGGTTTGCTCATTCACTCTGATATCCTATAGGCACTTAAAGTTATTATGTTCAAAACTGAGCTCCCAACTCTTTTCCCACCCCCAGCTCCATGTGTAACCTTCCTCACCTCAGGAATGGCAAACTTACACTTATATTTCCTTAGGTCAAAACCCTGGGATTATCCTTGAATCCTCCCCTTTTTATGTCTGTATTAGCACTCCTTTCAAAAGCTATACAGGATGCAACCACTACTCACCACCTCCTCCATCCACACCCTGGCCCAAGCTGCCATCCTCTCTCACATGGATTATTTTAATAGCATAAGTGGTCTCCTGCTTCCACCTTTGCCAACTTTTGTCTACTTAACTCAGCTGTCAGAAAGTTCTTTTTAAAGATGTAGGTCCAGTCCTGTCACTTGTTTGCTCAAAATACCTGTATGGTTTCCCATCTCACTGAAAATAAAACAGAAAGCTTGTGAAAGGGCCTACAGGGTCCTACCTGACATGGCCTCCAGCTCTCACTCTGATCTCAGCCACCAGGGTCTCCCTCCCTTACTCTGCTCCAGTGTCACTGCCTCCTTGCTGAAGCAGTGGCTGCAAGGAGAGGTGTGGGTGGCATGTGTGTGAGTCACCCATCCCCCTCGTTGGGGCCTTTGCACCTGCATTCCTACTGCCTGAAATTCTCTGCCCATCCTATGGCCCCATCTCCACATGGCTTACTCCCTCCCCACTGCAGGTCTGTGCCTTCTCTGAACACTAACAAAACCCTCGGGTCCTCTCATCATCACTCTGTTTACCTGCCTTGGCTTATTCTCCTTAGCAGTTTTCACTAATATATTTATCATCAGTACCCCACACTGGAACATAGACTTGTGAACATAGTTTGTTCACTACTTTATCTTCAGTCTAGAACAATGCTCAGTATACAGTAGGCACTTCATAAATATTTGCTGAAGGAGTAATGAATCACCACAACCCCTCAGAAGTGTGTACTGTTGTCCCCATTGTACAGGTAAAGAAATGAATCTCAGGCCCAGGATCTGAAATGAAAAAGGTTTATGATAAAGGAAGGTTGTTTGGATACTGGCGATTTTTGGAATACAATCCTGTAGCACAGTCCACTATAGATCTGTGTATTTAATAAAACTTTAGCTAAATTATTCCTGACTGTAGACCTGAAAAGGAAATGTCACTCCACTTAAAGATTCAAAGACTTTGTAGGCCATTCCCATGCTCATTCTTCAGATTACACATCTATTGTATCTTTATTTGCAAAAGAGGAACATAGTTTCTAGGGTTAGCCAGAATGAATCCAGTAATATTGCCTTTTTAAAAATACTGCTTTTTAAAAGGTAGCCAAATAAAGCAATTTTTTTTTTTTAAGATTTTATTTATTTATTTGAGAGAGAGAATGAGAGAGAGAGAGCATGAGAGGGGGGAGGGTTATAGCTCAGAGAAGCAGACTCCCCGCTGCGCAGGGAGCCTGATATGGGACTGGATCCCGGGACTCCAGGATCATGACCTGAGCCGAAGGCAGTCGCTTTACCAACTGAGCCACCCAGGTGCCCAAGCAAATTGTTTTTATAGCAGTAATTTCCACCTTTGATTCTACATGGTTATGAAAATTTCCATAATTATGTAGGTAAGATTATGGCTGTGTGAATTTGTGTTAATCTGGGTATTTTCCCCCTTTGTAGACTTCGTGATTAGAGCTATTTTCCAAATGTTTTTAAATGACTCCTTTAAAATCAAAGGCGATTCTGTAGGGCTGAAAGCTTAAATACAAAGTCTGTCACTTTAGAAGCTGAGTAAACTTGGATAAATTATCTATTCAGTTGTTGGGGCGCCTGGCTGGCTCAGTTGGTAGAACCTGCAATTCTTGATCTCAGGGTCCTGAGTTCAAGCCCCATGTTGGTCATGGAGCCTACTTTAAAAAAAGAAGTTATTTAGCTTGCTTTCTAATCAGTACCGAGAGTCTTAAAAGCCACTTTAGGGTTAGTCATGAGAATTAAATGAAATATATGTCACAGTCTCTACCACACAGGAGATACCAATAAAAGTGGTTTCCCTTTTCTATCAAACAAAAACCCACACTGCAAAACTAAAATGCTGCGTCATAACATTAAGCACACCAAGTTTCTGAGCATTCCTTCTCAACCTTAGGGTAGAACCCCGTGGAACCTAAACGAAAATGCATGAATCAAATGGAAAGAAGTTGCGAGATATGCATATAGCGCGAGCTGCGCTTCAAAAAAAAGAGCCTCTGCTCAGCCTACAGGCTGGAACCCAGGCCCACTGATTCTCCCGCAGCTGCAGGGGCTTCCCTAGGGAAGGAAGCGCCCGTGCACCCCTTCTCGGCTTTCACCCATCTTACAGTGCGGCTGCGCAGCGGAGGCAACTGTCCCTTGGCGGTCGCCGTAGGCCGCGAGGCCCGGGAGCGCTTTTCTATTGGCTGGGCATGTTTGGCGCCAAAGAGCGAAGCAGAGGCGGAGGCGAGTATCCGCAGCTGTGGGACTGCAAGCCATAGGATACCCAGAGCGGTGTGCGTGAACCCGGCGACCGTTTGGCGTGAGAGCCGGCGGTTAACGAGACATCGGGACCGGGGCACGTACGACATGTTCTGCGAAAAGGCCATGGAGCTGGTTCGCGAGCTGCATCGCGCGCCAGAAGGGCAGCTGCCAGCCTTCAACGTGAGGGGGGGGACGGGGTAAACGAGGCTGGCCTTGCTGAAGGGGCGGGGCTTGGGAGCGCAGGGGACGGGCGGGAGGAGGGTCGGCGACCCCGCGGGTCTAACCTGCGTCTCATCGGAGCGTGGGTTTTCTCACGGTGTCAGCTCCAAAGTCGGGAACAAAAATTTCGGAACACGGAAAAACAAAATATGGCAGGAAAAAGAGCATTCATGTTTATATCACCCAGCGATTTGGTGAATTTCCTGAGTATATTTCCTTCAGTGTTTTCCACGTATAGCTTTACTGCTGGTTCCTTTTTTGACCAAGCATTTCTTGGTTGCCTGATAACAATCTAGCATTTGTTGAACCCTTCAGGCAGAAGCTAGGCCTGTAAAGCCAGGCTGGGATTCCGACTCCCTTGTGTGACCTTGGGGCAGTTACTCAGGCTTTCTGTGCTGTCCGTTTCTTCTGTAAAAAAGGGAAAGAGCGTAACTCAACTCTTCCTGTAGTGAGGGCTCTGGGAGTGGCATATATGTCAGGTTCCCTGGACAATGCCTGACAACACAAGTAGCAGCGAAGTTAGTGTTTGCTACTAACTTTCTTTCTACCGCTGCTGCTACTGAAGTGGGAGAGCGAGGTTCTTGTCTCACGGAGACAAGAATGAATCTCGCGGACGAAGGAGAGTGAGTAAAGCGGTAGAGGTAATTGAGGATACAGAAGTTCTCAGGAGTGAGAGGGGTCCGGACAGGGTTACCATTGAGGGCTTTTAGGGTTGGTCTTTTATAGAATGCTAACCAGGGAACTTAAATATTTTTGACTTCTCTATTGATAGCACCATTGAGTAAAGACTAGTGATAACACCTTTCAATGGCTTGCTTCCTTTTTAGGGTCCCATGATTCTTTGTTGGTCACAAGTAGCTGTTATAACAAGACCCCAGCTCTGACACCTAGGACAGGATGGTCTGGTTTGTTCCCTTATCTCTGGTTTCCTTACACCTCTGCATTTTGGGGATTTTTGTGAGCCCGATCCTGTGGCCCCCTACCTATCTCTCCCTACTTATCCCTTCCTGTCCCTTACTCACTACTACTTATTACCCTTATTCTTATTTTTCTGTTACTACCCCAAAAGGGTGCTAAGCACGTAGCTTATGTTGTCTGTTGTTCTCATAGCTTATGTTATCTGTTGTTCTCATAAGAACGCTTTGAGATTTAAACCATTTCTTCCAGCCATGTATACAGAGGCTTGGGGAGATTAAGTATCTTGGCCATAGCCAGTAAGAAGTCAAACTAGGATTTAAACCCTGGCAGTCTGGCTTCAGACCTGCACTCTAAATTCTATACTTGACTACTTTCCCTAGCATAGGGCAGCCACTGTGTGGATGCCAGGGCATGTTCTGCTGGGAGAAGGGCACAAAAAGGAGTATTAGAATGCAGTGTGAGGACACCAGAGAGGTATACACAGGAGCATAAGGAGAAATGCTGGTATGAAAAGGGATAGAGGAGGGGGCATTTGGGCCACGCCTGGAAGGATGAGGTCCCCGCTCTGAGAAGGAAGATAGGCATTGCAGCTGAAGGATACAGCCATGCAGAGACTCATGGTCACATAGGAAGAGGGGACTGACGTGTGTGCAGAGGCTACAAAGGTAGGTTCTAGGCCTAGGAAAGTTGGGTATTCACGTATAAGGCATTTGGAAGCTGGTAAAGGATTTTAGATAGGGGAGTGATAGGGCAGTTTTTTTATGTTTTGAGGGTAATGATGGCAGAACTACGTAGAACAGATTGGAGATAAGAAAGAACGGTGGCAGGGAGATGGTTATGGGTGGTTATGATCACTCTCTGACAGGCCTACTGTGAGAGCTGTGTATGGTCCAAACTGTGTCTGGTCGCTGGGTCCAGAAATCAGTGTCTGGGTTTCAGATATGAGGCAAACAGGACTTGTAACTGTTAGAACAGGGGTGGAGATGGGGTGGGTAATCAATGAAGGAGGAGTCAGAGGATCTTGGGGGGATTCTCTCTCAGGTACAACATCAGAGATCAGGAGGAAGAGTGTTTGGGGAAAGGTGAGTTTTGTTTTGAACATTAAAGAGCACCTGGTCGAACAGTTAGGTCCTTTTGCAGATGAGACTGAGCCAAAAGAAATTACAGATCAAATTCAGGGACTTGTCTGAACTTAAAGCATATTGGAGCAGAGCCTCACCTTGAACACAGGTTTCCTAGATTCCTGTCTGTTGTTCTTTCAGGACAGTTACTTCATTTAAAAAATTAGGAGACAGTGGTGGGAAGTTCAGCAGAGATGCTGGAATGCTAAGGCGTGCAGGCTCTAAAATATGACTCCACACTGCATTCAGACAACCAGGCACTTTGGAGGTTATCTAACATAGCCCAAAGAGACTCAGACTTGTCCAACAAGAGCTGGCCATGCCAGGCTTGCGACTGGCTCTTCGGACCTCTAGTCCATCCAGCTCTCTGTTTCACTCAAATTTTAAGTTACCACTTCTGGGGGGGTCCAGGGGCAGAACTTAGAAGCTATAAAATCACTCCTTTTTCTAGGTCTTAGTTTGGCAGGGCACCTTTTGCAGCTTTTGCTGCATGTGCACCTTCCACTGACAAACCTACCACCTAGCCAGGTGACTCAGCAGCCTGGAAGACTCAGCCTGAGGAGGTTGGCCACTCTTTGACACAGCCAAGCAGGAACATGCCAATCCATCTGATTGATCTGAGGGCTGATAGGCCCATGACCCACAGGACCTTTCAAGAATCATTCCTTCCAGGAAAATGATAGTCACTGGGTCTAGAGCAGGGACTCTGCCTTGTTCATTCCAGGATCTCTCAAGGTTAGGTGCTGTATTCAGCAAATTGAAATAATTGTCCACTTTCTATATGCAGAACTGGTAATAGTTTAAGTGAGTTTTTAGGAAAATTATCTTGGGCTACCAGCCTGAGGTGGGAACACAAAACAGTGCAATTTTTACTATAGATAAGTCTGAATCTGAAAACGTGTGTATTTTTATTTTTTTTTAAGATTTTATTCATTTATTTGAGAGAGAACATGAACAGAGGGTAGGGACAGAGGGAGAGAGAGAAGCAGACTCCCCACTGAACAGGGAGCCCAACACGGGGCTTGATCCCAGGACCCTGGGATCATGACCTGAACCAAAGGCAGACGCTTAACGACTGAGCCACCCAGGGGCCCCAGCATGTGTGTATTTTTTTTTTAAGATTTTATTTATTTACTTGAGAGAGTAAGAGAAAACACAAGCAGAGAGGAGGGACAGAGGGCAAGGGAGAAACAGACTCCCCGCTGAGTGGGGAGCCCAATGTGGGACTCAATCCTGGGACCCCGGGATCATGACCTGAGCTGAAGGCAGATGCTTAACCGACTGAGCCACCCAGGTGCCCCACATATATTTTTATAAAATTATTTCACACATTGTGTCTTTTGTATACCTGCAGATCTATTAATCATACAAGAGTTTCAGCTATTCCTTAAAATATTATTTGCTGGTAAAAGGAATATTTAACTGAATTCTAATAAGTCAGACTTTTCTATGATCTCTTAACTACTTGATGAAAGGGAAGATAGAAAATGACTTCTATCATACAGATCATACAGTATGTACTCCTTTGTATCTGACTTCTTTTGCTTAGTACAGTATATTTGAGAATATCCTTAATCGGTACGTTGATTGCACAAATTGTCAGTAATTCATTCCTTTTTATTGCCTTTTTTCTCTTTTTTTTATTGTGGTAAAATATATATAACATTAAATCTGCCATTTTAGCCAATTGTAAGTGTACACTTTAGTGCCACCAATTACATTCACATTGTTGTGCAACCATCACTCCTCTGTCCAAAACTTTTTCATCAACTGAAACAGAAACTCTGTAACCATTAAGCAATAGCTCCCCATTCCCCTCCTTCCCCAGCCCCTGGTAACTTCTAATTTACTTTCTGTCTTCATGAATTTGCCTATTTTAGATATTTCAGGTAAGTGGAATCTCACACTATTTATCTTTTTGTGTCTGGCTTATTTCACTTAGGATAATGTTTCCAAAGTTCATCCATGCTGATGCATGCAGTACTACATTCCTTTTTATGCCCAAATAATATTCCATTGAATGGATACACCATATTTGGTTTATTAGTTAATCCATATTTGGGTGTTGATGGATATTTGGATATGAATGAATATTGATGGATATTTGGGTGTTTTCACTTTGGGGCTGCCATAAATAATGCTGCTCAGAACATTTATGTACAAAGTTTTTGAATGAACGTATGCTTTCAAGTCTCTTGAGTATATACCTAAGAGTGGAATTGCTGGATAATATGGTAATTCTATGTTAAACTTTTTGAGGAACCATCAGATAGGGCTGCACCATTTTATATTCCTACCTACAATGTATGAGGGTTCCATTTCTCCTCATCCTCACCAACACTTGTAATAGCCATTACCAAAGGTATTGCTTTTTGGTAAGATATATAAATCAAATCAAAGAGTAGATCAAACATTGCTACAGACTTGGTGAAGGAATTAATGGATGTGTCAATATCATATGTTCTAGGAGGATGGACTCAGGCAAGTTCTGGAGGAGATGAAAGCCTTATATGAACAAAACCAGTCTGATGTGTAAGTTTTGATGAGATTGATTTTTTTTTAAGATTTTTTATTTATTTGAGAGAGAGAGCACGAGCGGGGGGGAAGAGCAGAGGGAGAAGCAGGCTAGGGAGCAGGGAGCCTGACATGGGGCTTAATTCCAGGACCTCAAGATCATGACCCGAGCCAACTGGGCCACCCAGGCGCCCCTGATGAGACTGATACTTTAAATTTTTTTTTTTTTTTTTTTATTCATGAGAGTCAGAGAGAGAGAGAGGCAGAGGGAGAAGCAGGCTCCCCGCCTTGCAGGGAGCACAATGCGGGACTCAATCCCAGGACCCTGGGATCGAGACTGATATTTTAAAACAGCTTAAGAAATACGATACTGAAGGGGCACCTGGGTGGCTCAGTTGGTTAAGCGACTGCCTTCAGCTCGGGTCATGATCCTGGAGTCCCTGGATCGAGTCCCGCATCGGGCTTCCTGCTCGGCAGGGAGCCTGCTTCTCCCTCTGACCCTCCCCCCTCTCACGTGCTCTCTCTCTCATTCTGTCTCAAATAAATAAAATCTTTAAAAAAAAAGAAATACGATACTGAAGTCAGATAATGTTCCATCAGTTTTTTAGATATGATTTTTTTTTTTTTTTAATTCTCTGAGCCTGATCATGCTGTAGCTATACAGGACTGAGGGGATTTGTGTTGATCACCCTAAATCTATGGGATTCAAATAGTGCATGGTACATAGCAGATGCTCAATAAATATTTATTTGAATGATATGACTTGCAACCTTTTAGAGTGAATTTAAGAGATGAGACAGGAGCAAATAAAAATCCTAACAAAGTGAAACCTATAGTTTCTACTGCTCATTTGCACTAATAGCTGCCTAGTGCATTAAAGGGGTAATAGGCGATTCGTAAACTTAGCAGTAGCAGCAGTAACTTCCAGCAGCTTGAGTGGAGTTCACCGAGAACCAGTGCGACAGAAGGCTACAGCCTGGTGCGTGAGAGGGCTCTAGTGTTAGAGAACATTTAGAGCTGAGCATGGTGGTGGCACAGTGGAGAATTTGGGCTGTGTGACAAACTTCATAGGTTCTTGGGATTTGGTGAAGAGTAAGACACAAGGAGGACCAACTCCGGGATCAGAGGTGAGGTATCCAGATCTCAGCCTAGAGAGACGTCCGTTTGTTACGTGTAGGCCTTGTTTGGTACGGTGTTTTTATCAGTTACTTGGGCATAGAAATCAGTAACATGCTGGTAAGATCTGTGGAGCACATGAACAATGGGAACGTTTTCCAACTGTGGTGTTTAAGGATACAGAAAAATCTTCATAGATGGAATGAGGAACGGAACCATAGCAGGTTTACAGTAAGTGTTAAGGCAGATATAAAGTCCTGAACTCAAGTTCCCAAGCAGTTTGTTCATTCATTAATTCATACAACAAATATGTATTAAATGATTATGTGCTGATAAGTGGCTCTGGTATTTCAGCTGTAAACAACACAGTAAAGATATCTGCCCCCAGAGGGTACGTGCTCTGTTAAGCGCTGTGAATTGTGCAGGACTGTTGAATCTCAGATCTGTACCTCTGAGACAAATAATGCAAGATATGTTAAGAAAAAAAAAAGAAGAAGAAGAAGGTAGTGGGAGGGGAGGAATGAAGCGGGGGAAATCGGAGGGGTGGACGAACCATGAGAGAAGATGGACTCTGAAAAACAAACTG
>NC_138378.1:43363713-43375123 GCF_054177405.1 Leptonychotes weddellii
CAAAAAATAAATAAATAAACAACAACAAAAAAAATAAAAACCTCAAAAAAAAAGATATCTGCCCCCATAGCCCTCACAGTCTAATGCAGAAGAGAGATAATAAATACAGATACACCAAACTGGGATACATGCCATGAAGGAAAACAACAGAGTTCTGGGAGAGAGAATAGTTAATTAAAGATAGACTTAGATTGAGGAGTCAGGGAAGTTCTCTCCAAGGAAGAAACCTTTTAGCTGAGATCTAAAGGAGAAGCCAGTTTCCATGAGGCAGTGATTGTGGGCAGAGAACATCCTAGGTGGAGGGGGCAGCATATGCAAAGGCCCTGAGTTGTGAAGAAGGGTGGGGTGCTCAGGACAGTGATAGTTAAAGAAAGCCAGTGTGGCTGAAGCTTAGCAAGCAGGCAAAGGTTGACACCAGGTGAGAATTTTAAGCACGTGGGACTGATGGTGGCATGGTTGTGTTTTAAAAGATCACCCTTGCTGCTGCGTGGACAGTAGACCAGGGGACCAAGAGGAGAGGGAGGCATGCTGGCCATCCAGGTGACAGCAGAGGTGACCTGGACTAAGCAGAAAGTAAACAGGTTAAAGACATATTTATTTAGGAGGTGGCCTAACAGGCCTTAGTCCAGTAAGGGAATGATTTTCCTGTATTTGCTATATTTGTACCATTTGCAAATTTGTGATCCAAAATTCTGTGCCCCACCCTCCTAATTTCTTTCTTGGTGGGGAATGGGGGCAGTCACTATTACCAGTTTCTGTTAAAATTTTTTGTCAGAGGAAGTCTATTCCTTTTTAATTACTCGTGTAAAAGTAAAATTTTTTAGGAAGTCCTTATGTACTTAATGAAATACTCTGGAGTTAGCTTGAATATATTTTATTTGTACTGTTTCTTTATAATCCAGAGCACGTTGTAAACAATGTGGAGAACGAGTCTGACTTTCAGAGAGTGACAGAAGTGTACAGAGCAGATCTAGAAGACATGATAGGACCGGGACATAGATTTTTGCCTCTATTTTCAGGGCCTGGAGCAGGCACTGCAGGAAGGAATCCTTTTCTTATCCATCCAGTTCCTTTTAAAACTCCAAAGTAGATTCTTACTCATCCTGTACATCTGTCTTTGTGTTTTCCCATCATTTTTATTATGGTAAAATAATAACATAAAATTTGCCATCTCAACCCTTTTAAGTGTACAGTTCAGTAGTATTAAATATGTGCATAATGTTACACAGCTATCACCACCAT
Organism: Leptonychotes weddellii; assembly: GCF_054177405.1. Lineage (NCBI taxonomy): Eukaryota > Metazoa > Chordata > Mammalia > Carnivora > Phocidae > Leptonychotes > Leptonychotes weddellii. Next base: position 43,364,956 of record NC_138378.1, read on the forward strand.
CCATCTTCATAATCCTTTATCGTGGAATACTGAAACTCTGTGCCCATTAATTAATTATACATCTGGTTTTTAAATGTGATACTTGTCTAATATCTAAGGAGATGTACATTTTGTATGGTAAAACCAAAATTTTTCCCTCTCTGTGTGAAAAACACTGCAGTATAAGACACGTACATAGGTGAAGATCAATAAATATATGTGGGATAACTGAAGGACCATTTTGACTCCATTTTATTCCAAGGATTTGGAAAAACCATCAAAAGAGTAGTACCATTTAAAATAAAAACATGATATAAGACCATAATCTTGTGAACCATGATGTTAGGTTTATCTCTTATTCCAGCCTAATAAAAGAATTCCAAAATGTGAGTAAATACAATATGTGTCTTTTGAAAATAATGGAGATTAATCAGTGTGCAAAAATGCATAATACCAAATGGTTAAATGAAATATCTATAGCATGATCTTAGGTAAATTAGTTTACTTTTGGCTTTCAGCTTTTGGCTTTTTTATCTTTTAACATACCAGTAAAATCTCTGATGTGGAGCAGGTACTATTTGGTTAGATTAACCGCTAATTATAAATAGATAAAAACAAACAAGGAAGTCAGTTGTTAGTTGGCTTTGAAAGTTTATCTTATGCTGAAATATGTATATTTGTTCTTTTCTTCTTTAAATGTTCTTACCAGAAATGAAGTGAAGTCGGGTGGACGAAGTGACTTGATACCAACCATCAAGTTTCGACACTGTTCTTTGTTAAGAAATCGACGCTGTGCTGTAGCGTACCTGTAAGCTTCTCAATTTTTGCTTGGGGTGGCAGGGAACAATGGAGGGCTTTCCATGTGGCTTCCTAATTGACCATTTCAAATGGATAACAGAAATTCTTAGATTTGTTTTTCCTGTATAAGCATTCGAAATACTTCTTTTTTCCATTAAATTTTTTTTTATCGTGAAAAATTGCAGTATTCATAAAGCCGGGGAGAATAATATGAACCCCCATGGAGCTACCATATAGGCTTAACAGTTTTTAACATTTTCCCATATTTGCTCCATCTTGTTTTATTTGCCTGTGTTAAACTATTCTAGAACCTGATGGCCTTTTACCACCGAATACCCTAAGAAATAAGGACCTTTTGGGCCTTTTCTCCCATGAGCATGGCACTATTCTCAAACCTAGAGAAACAAAGAACACTTCACCGCACCCATCCAGTCCATACTTATGTTTCCCTGTCATCCCCAAGGTGTCTTCTTATAGTCATGCAGTCTCGTACCTTCTCTCCTAGGTATGACCGATTGCTTCGGATCAGAGCACTCAGGTGGGAGTACGGCAGCATCCTGCCCAATGCCTTACGATTTCACATGTCTGCTGAAGAAGTAAGCTAGTACTGTTGTTCACGTTTCCGAATCTGGAAAATGCTGGTTCTGGCATTGTTCTGTAATAGTATTTATGGTATTTCTCTTTGTCTTTAATGTCTGTTTTTCAGCAGTTTTTGGTCTGTATTTATTTAGTATATACTATGATGAGAATGGCAGGAGCAATTCTAAATGCTATGTGGAAACCTCTCTGATTAACAAAATAAAGGGCCCTACTGGGGCGCCTGGGTGGCTCAGTTGGTTAAGCGACTGCCTTTGGCTCAGGTCATGATCCTGGAGTCCCGGGATCGAGTCCTGCATCGGGCTCCCTGCTCAGCGGGGGGTCTGCTTCCCCCTCTGCCCTCTTCCCTCTCATGCTCTCTGTCTCTCATTCTCTCTCAAATAAATAAATAAAATCTTTAAAAAATAAATACATAAATAAAGGGCCCTACTTATTAGTGATCCATCAGTAGGGTTAAAGAACTGGCATTATTATTTAGGGATTTTCCAAAGAAAGAGTGTGTGTGTGTACTTTCCTAGTCAACATGAATATCTGTAACAAAACTCTTCATTTGACCCATCACTAAGGCTCAGAGCTAGCCCAATATTTAAGGACACAGGACTAGACTCAAGTAAACTTGGGTTCAGATCTTGTTTCTGCTACTGTCTAATCTTTGGTAAGTGACTTGAGTTCTCTCTATGCCTAAATTCCCTCATTTACACAATGAGGATGGTAGTACTTACCTATTAAAGGCTTGCAGTGACTTCTGACACTCTAGAGTTAGACCACCTTCACAGGCTAAGACTGCCCTTACTGCAGACACCAGCCATAGGTTTGGGGGTTCCCAGGGCTTCCTGCCATTCTAACTGGCTACAAATTTGGGGGGTCCTGCTATCTCCATAGGTTTGGAGCTTTGAATCTCTTGACGCCAGTTGAACTTCTAGAGAGGAGAGGGGAGCTAGAGATGGAGCTCAGTTACATGGATAGTGTTTTAAGCAATGGTGCCTGTGTGATGAAATCCCAGTAAAAATTCTGGACACCAAAACTGGTGTGAGCCTCCCTGGTTGATAGTACTTTGTGTGTATTGTTACATACCATTGTGCCAGGAGGGCAGTGTGTCATGATTCCATAGGGAGAGGACACTAGAAGCTTCATGTTTGCTTACTCAGGGAGCAAGAATGTCCTGTCCCCTTAAGGTTCTTTTAGCCAGACTAAGAATCAAACTGACATGAGACAGATTTTTTTTTAAGATTTTATTTATTTATTCATTAGAAAGAGAGAGAGCATGCATATGCACAAGCAGGAGGAGGGGCAGAGGGAGAGAATCTCAAGCAGACTTTGTGCTAAGCACAGAGCCCAGCTCGGGGCTCATTCTCACAACCCTGAGATCATGACCTGAGCCAAAGTCAAGAGTTGGACACTTAACTGACTGAGCCACCCAGGTGTCTCAGTGTGAGACAGATAAACAGGAGAAAATCAAATTTCATACATACAGGGAATCCACACAGACATGGAAATTCCAAAAACAGGCAAAATGAGGTCTTTTTTGTTGTTGTTAAGTAAGCTCAATGCCCAATGTGGGGCTTGAACTCAAGACTCTCAGATCAAGAGGATCTAGAGTCATATACTCTACCAGTGGAGGCAGCCAGGAGCCCCAAGGGTTAGGGGTTTAGGACTTCAAAGGGAAAGAATGTAATCCTCAAGAAGAATGAAAAAGAGCAAATGTTTGGTAAACAGATGTTTGCTGGGCCCACAGAAAACAATGAGACAAAGAAAGGACTTTGATCAAACAGGCCTTTCTAGGTCCCTCCCTGTCTACCATACCTTGTTCACAGTATAATATAGTTGTTTATGGTGGGAGCTCTCTTCCTGGAGCAGATCCTCTAAATTTTTTTAAGGCAGTTGTAAGGAAGGTAAAGAGCTTTTCCTGAATCTGCTGGGTTTTAATTGCTTTTTAACTCAAAACAGTCTTCATGCCAAATTGGCCCATCTTGGGGTGACCTGCCCTTGGTCCCTGAAGTACCTTCCCAGACCTCACCTTCAGCTGGTAGCGATTCTTATTCTTTTCACTATGGTAAAGTTATGATTCCTGCGCACACACACACTTTCTGATGAGGATTATGAAGACGTTTTTCTATGGACTCTTTTAGGAGCTGTATTGTTTTACCTTTCATGAGGAGATCTACAGTACTGGCATTGATTTCTGTGTATAATGTTGCATTTTGAATACGGATATTGAAATGATCTAGTACATTTAATTGAAAAGGTTCTCCTTTCCCCATTGCTCTATGTGTGGTGCCACTTTTGTCATAAATTGAGTGTCAATATATCTGAGGATTTGGGGTAGGGGACTTTCTCTTCTGTTCTCTTAATCTGTCCTCATACCAATTCTACAGTGTTGTAATTATTGTAACTTTATTGTAAGTCTTAAGTGTGTATTACCATCTTGTTCTTTTTTAAGTGTCTCAACTATTTTTGGCCCTTTGCATTTCCATGTAAATTTTAGACTCAATTTGTCAGGTTCTATTTTTTTAATTGAGATTTTGATTGAGATTGAATTGAATCTATAGGTGAGTTGATACGATTATAATACTGAATCATGTATGTGGTAATCCCTCCATATATTTAGGTCTTCTTTAATATCTCTCAACAATGAAAAAAAACAGATTTACTGAGATATAACTTATATACCATAAAGTTTGCCCTTTTAAAGTATACAATTCAGGTTTTTTTGGTTTTTTTTTTTTTTGGTATATTCAGAGTTGCGCATCTATTACCACCATCTTACTCCAGAACATTTTCACACCCCCAAAAGAAACTCTGTATCCATTATCAGTTATTCCATATTCTCTCCAGTCTTCCCAGCCCCTGGAGGTTATTAATCTTTCTCTATATATAGGTTTACGTATTATGGATTTTTCATTTAAGTGGAATCATGCAGTATGTGGCCTTTTGTGCCTTTCACTTAGCATGTTTTTTAAGGTTCATCCATGTGCTAACATGTATCAGAACTTCATTCTGATGTATGGCTGAATAATATTCTATTGTATGGATATACATATCTTATCCACTCATCAGTTGATGGACACTTGGGTGTTTTTCTCAGCAGGGTTTTATAGTTTTCAGAAAAACTGTCAATGCAGAGTTTGGAGAGATCATAATTCTGAAATGGTATTTTTTTCATGGGTCTGTATCTGGTCAAATGTTCCTTAGGTCTGTGATTAAGTATGCTAGTATGTAACTTCTATGAGCATAGAGATTTTTGTTCACTTTGTTAAATGATCCATCCTAAATCCCCAGACTGGTGCAGGCAATTAGTAATACTTGTAGTTTAAATGAATGAATGGTCAGTAGTGATCTATGTGGGGAAATGGGCTATTTATGAAAGGATGAGTATATAATTTCTGCAAGTTTGTTTTCTTATAACTTTGTCAAATGACTGTCTTTATGTTTACAGATGGAGTGGTTCAATCATTATAAAAAGTCCCTTGCTACTTATATGAGGTCACTGGGAGGAGATGAAGGTTTGGACATCACACAGGATATGAAACCTCCAAAAAGCCTATATATAGAGGTAAATATACCTTTTAAGAAGGATTTTTCTTGGCATGCCTGGCTGGCTCAGTCGGTAGAGCATGTGGCTCTTAATCTCGGGGTTGTGAGTTTGAGCCCTACGTTGGGTGTAGAGATTAGTTAAAAATAAAATCTTAAAAAAAAAAAAACAACTAAAATAAAATAGATTTTTCTTCAATGCATAGATTATGCTTACTTTTGTCTAAGAAGAGGGGGGTATATGACTATATATTAACTTACATTAAAAAAGAAAGGAGGGTTCCTGGGTGGCTCAGATGGTTAGGCGTCTGCCTTCAGCTCAGGTTACGATCCCGGAGTCCTGGGATCGAGCCCTACATCAGACTCCTGGCTCGGCAGGGAGCCTGCTTCTCCCTCTCCCCCTGCCTCTCCCCTTGCTCATGCTCTCTGTCTATCTCTGTGTCTCAAATGAGTAAATAAAATCTCAAAAAAAAAATTAAAAAAAAAAAGGAAAGGAAACATGTATCCAAACCAAAATGTTACCTCTAGGGGGATGGTGGGAATAGGATAGAATAGCTAAAATTTTCTGAATTTGCATTTGTATTTTAACAGGGTTAACTTTGGAACCATATACATATTTTACATATTATTAAAAAAATTAAAGTGGAAAACCAACCCACAGATTTTGAAAGCAAAATGAAACATATGAACCTATGTTTCAAGTTGGTAGATTAGTCACACAGGAATTATTTTAAATTACTTTAAAATACATAAATTGATTGTATATCCCTAGTGGATATGTTCTAAGGATGAAAAGAATTACAAAGAAATCTTAACCTGTTTTTAGTAATCATGATTAATAATATCATTACTGTTATTTTGAAACAGTTTATATATTGATAAATCAAGCAAAAAAGTAGTGGCACCAGGAACCAAGATTTTTAAAATAAGAGAAAAGTGATTCAAATATTAAAATGAAAAAGTTAAGTGAAAAGCCTATATTCCCAAACTGGAGTTAGAAATATCAGCATGGACTCATGTTGAATCATCTTTTTTTAAAAAAGTGTTTTTTAGCTCTGTCCACAGGACAGACGTAGAAACACCAACCAACCCAATGCCATAAGCAGCCAAATTCTGGAGTTTAAATCCCATTTCCCACTAAAGGAAACCAGACTTAACTAGAGGGGGAAATAAAAGGCTGATTCCAGGTTCTAAATAAAATGCACAAGCTGCGCTTGGAATACCTTGTTTCCCTAGAAAGCAGAGTGTTTTAAGGACTACAGGGGGGAGTGCTAAAAAAGTGGGAGCTGATTTGAAGGAGCGCTCACTGGCCAAAGAAGGAATAATCCAAGCATCAAAATGATTAACTGCAGTGAATTGCATCACATTGGTTATGTTAGAAGCATGAATGCATAATGATACCAAATAACAATAACAATTTAAAAAATAAAATATTTTTGGTCCCTCTTGAAGAATATGAGGGATGCAACTCATTTTGAAAAGTGGTGAATAAAAGTATAGGATCAAGCATCTATCAGCCTTTACTGTATAAACTCTATCTCAGGGTAGCCAAATTGTTTACAAGGAAAATTTCTTCTTTATAGTAGAATTCCAGCTAACAAATGCAGTAGAATAAAAGAACTAAATTAGTGCCATTTTGTAGCCATAACACATAGAGGCAAATAGCTTCTAAAACCAGTAGGTGAAAAGTTAATGGAGATGAAGATGATGTTTATGGATGGGTACAGGTAACACCTAGACCCACTGATCAGTGTTAACATCCAGAAAGGAACAGCCAGATATTTTGTGCTTCACAAGGTCCTGTGAGAGGAAATTTGTAACACCATTTGCCAGAAAATCAAAACTGATCTGATCTAGCCTCTAGACGAAACTTCAGTTTATAGGAAATTCAGGGACCGAGGAACATGCTAAGTGACCCCACAGGGATCCACAACAAAATCTAGTTTGTGGGAAACTACCAAAGTACCCACTTTTTTTTTTAAAGATTTTATTTGACAGAGAGAGACACAGCGAGAGAGGGAACACAAGCAGGGGGAGTGGGAGAGAGAGAAGCAGGCTTCCCGCAGAGCAGGGAGCCCGATGCGGGGCTTGACCCCAGGACCCTGGGATCATGTCCTGAGCCGAAGGCAGACGCCCAACGACTGAGCCACCCAGGCGCCCCCCCACTTTCTTTATCAATAGATTGCCAAGGGGAAGGGGGAAAAGGGAGAGAACTGTATAGATTAAAAGACGTGGAGACATGTCAGAAATGTGTCATGTGTAGCTCTTGTTGGATTCTGATGTAACATGGCAGCTTTAAAGAAAACATTCATGAAACAGATGGGGGAATATGGATATTAACCGGGAATTTCATGATAGTAAAAAATTATTAAGATGATGTGATAACAGTATTGAGATTGTTTCTTAAAAAGAATCTTACACCTGAAACTAATATAACACCAACTGAAATTAAATAAAAACTTAAGAAAAAAAAAGATATTGAATGAAACCAAAAGCTGATTCTTTGTGAACAAGAATAAAATTAATAAACCTCTAAAAAAATAAATAAAAAGAATCTTATTTTGTAGAAATAAATACCTAAATATTTACAGATGAAATGGTATGTAGGATTTGCTTCACAATAATCCAGAAGTAGATAAGGAAGCAAGATTGGCCACATGTTGATAACTGTTGAAGACAGTTGATGGAATTTCATTATATTAGTCTTTTTTACTTCTGAATGTTTGAGATTTTCCATAATATAAGTTTATTTAAAGAAGCAAAAAGGTCGTAGTGGTGGTGGGGATTTTTCTTAAATGGTATTTCTTGAACTAAGTAAAATACCTTTGGAAGTCATGTTAAGATTCCAGAGGAATCACAGGGCATGAAATTATCTAGGAAAAGTAGAAGATGAACTTGCTGGTGGGGCTGGCTTCACTCATAAACAATGCGAGACCTCAGGAGCACAAACTCCTGTCATGGGTTCTCATGGGAGAGGAAAACTGAGAGCTACAGTCTGTCGGTGCTCTTCTTGGCAGTTACAGAGGTGGTTATCAAAAGGCTGCCTTACCCCTCCTACCTTCTGACCAAGAACCTCTCTTGATTCTTATGATGTGAGTCTGCATCTCTTCTTTCATGGTGTACTTCTACATATTCCTGGGAAACAATCTGAATATTGAAGAAGATTGGAAGAATCCCTTTAAAACAGAAATTGTGGAGACTTACCTATGTTCTATTCTCAGATAATCGATATTTCATGGAAGAATCTGTAAGAGGCAAGTTGGAGTCGATAAAACATTCTCTTTTCTTTGTAGATACATATTTTGATTTTCTAGGATTTGCAGAGGGAACATAATATGTGATATTGTCTTCCCTCACCAGCTCCCTAGGTTTCTTTGCTGTCGGCACAGACATACACATACTTTGGAGATCCTGCCATTCTCCTTCCTCCCCATCCAAACAGGACAATTGGCTCCTCAGTAAGGAGTCCTAGGCCCAGGTACACAGAGAAGAAACAGACAGAAAGCCTAGGATTTGTACTGTGTGGGTATTTTTATAACCCCTATTTATTTTATGGTCACTATATATTAAAAACTATTTAGATAAAACAACAGTTTTTCTTTTCAGGTGCGGTGTATAAAAGACTACGGAGAATTTGAAGTTGATGATGGTACTTCAGTCCTATTAAAAAAAAATAGCCAGGTATTTCTCGTCTTGAGATACTTTAAATCTTATGAGTGTTGAATGATGGAAATGTTAGACTCAGTAGCAAAGTAAATGTTGCCTTGTGATGATTATTTATATCATAAGCATTATGCTTAGTATAAAACATCCTGTTTTGTCTGTTTTCTAAATATAAAGACTTGCATATACCAAGAAAAGGTTAATTTACTAGGTTATTGCTTGTATTTAACACTAAGCCTGTTCCTGGGAAATTATCACAATGGGCCTTATTCTAGGTAAGTGGGCTTATTCTAGTTCAGGGCCTATTAAATTGTTGAATTTAACTGCTTTTTTGAATTTATTAAAAAGGTGCTAAGCACTCATTTTCAGCTTGTAGGTCACCTTTCAAATCCCTGTTCTTTGGCAAATAGTGATATGGATCAAAAATTTCTAAGTATTTAACATATAAACATAACAGTTTAACAGAGAAAGACTGAAATTGTGGAGCTGTAATTTAAGCTAAATTTTTTCTTACAAAGAACCTCAATGTATTTATTTTCTTAGAAGTCTTCAAGTTCACATTAGATGAATTCACATTAGCTAGATTTATTTTTATCCTGTCTCAATTGTTTGTAGTCACATTAGCATAGGAGGAAGAATGACCTAATAAAAACTTTCTTTCCCATTTTGTTTTCAACCAGTTAGTATCTAATGACCTTGTGTCATTGATGTCTTTGTTTATGCCGTTTACTGGTACCCTTTAAATAGTTTCCTAACACAAACGTTGAACATTCTAAAGACAGATTTTTCAAGGGACCCTAAAATCTTTGGTTGTTAGAGCAAAACTTTCCCTCCCAAGTATCCTCTTGGAAGTAGGATACTAATGAATAGAAAGCAGATGGTAGGGCGCCGGGGTGGCTCAGATGGTTAAGCGGCTGCCTTTGGCTCAGGTCATGATCCCAGGGTCCTGGGATCGAGTCCCGCATCGGGCTCTCTGCTCCTTGGGAGCCTGCTTCTCCCTCTGCCTCTCTCTCTCTGTCTCTCATGAATAAATAAATAAAATCTTTAAAAAATAAATAAATAAATAAATAAAGAAAGAAAGAAAGAAAGCAGATGGTAAAGAAGTGCTCTCATAAAAATCTGTATTTCTGGAGGACACAGCAGGAAGCTGTGGTTCACAAGAACAAAGCTATCCTCATAAAGGAAGACAGAAGAAAACGGCATCTCAAACACCGTCATCCTGTGCATCTGTGTTTGAATTTCCTTCTCAAGCTCTTTGGCTGATCTCTCCACTAGAGTGCCCCTATGGGCTGGGGCAGGTGGAAACCAGTTGAGCCCCTCTCTCCGCCCCCCCCCACCCCGTGCTCCAGTGCTAGACAGTTGTCACTCTCTGTGGACCACCAGAAGCCTTCCCCTTGAGATGCTTTTAACTTGTCTCTCAGTAGTGCCCTACCCTCAACTGTAAAAGTAAAGGACAATTTTATATGCCTTTTACTTACTATATATTTATCTACTTCTAAAATGTCTAACCACATCTAAAGCCAATTTTCTATAGACTCTGGTGTAGATCATCCACATAATATAAAACAATAGGGAAGCATTTTTTTTTTTTTTTTTTTTG
>NC_138378.1:43375623-43404863 GCF_054177405.1 Leptonychotes weddellii
GGTTCAATATCATTTTATTTTATACTACATAACTTTCATCTTACATTTCTATTTGTTTTGGCAGGAGCAGAATTCATGATGGCTTTGTATCACTTAATACCAATATCTTTTCTAATTCAGTGGTGTTTTGTTTACAGTACTATAAAGACAATATTAAATTAATGTATCTACAACAGTCTACCTGTTTTCCACTTATGTGTTTTTTTAATTCTAATATTCAGTTGTGACCAATTGAATATTTATAACTGGTATTTGTCACTTAGTGGAAAATATTATATATGTTTTAAAAAGAGAAAATTCAGGAAAATAAAGCATAATTATCCTTATAATTAAGCTTTTTTTTTATTCTTATGTTAATCCCCAGCATTTTTTTTTAAACCATAGATTTCTTTATACTTGTCCATATGGCAAGCATGATTGTATTTGTCCAGAAATCAGAAACTCCTCTCCCTTTGTAGTAGGAATTGGAATAACTTAAACAAACAACTCAACATTTTTTTCCCCTTTTTTTACATTTTACATTCTTAAGGCATTTAAAAAATTCATTTAACAAGTTAGACAGCAGGGTGTCTTCCTGACTGGTCGGGAGGGATTCATTTGGTCATGGGCCCCTGGATAGGCCCGCAAGCTGGTGAGGAAGGCCCATCAGGTGTGCAGGGCTGTGGAAGCACAGCCCGCTCCCCCAAACTAGTGTGATAATCCCTCGTTATTATCGTAATATCGTTATTATCGTAATAATCCTGCGGTTATTTTCTAAGATGATTTGCTCTGAACTTCCTAACATAGCGTTTTTAGTTTTTACCCAAGTAGGTCTGTCTTTTGAGATTTCTTTGGTCCTCTGTGAGCCTGGGAAGTTTTCCTGCCTTGCTGCCTGCACCTCCCCACCCCAGACTTCAGTAAACACTCCATTTTAAGACAGGGAGACTCCTTTCGGCCTCAGAACGAGAGTGGTTTCCTCTCGGAGGACACTCAGGGTGAGCCTTAGCTGGGTCCCAGTGTCTTCACACACGTGTGAACAGCACCCACACTGCAGATTACAGATACTTTTAATCCTTGAAAAATTCAGGAGGAAAGAGGCCACTGCTGTTATGATAAGAATAAATGTTCAGACTCAATACTAGAGAAGCTTAATTGAGAAGATGCTCCTTTCGGTGGTCTTCCCGACAGGCTGTCGTCCCACTTGTGGTCCACTGCTGCAGAATCCCACCCCTGGGTTTTCTGTGCGTAAATCCCAAAGTGCAGACACCGAGCAGAATTCCTGCTGGAATGCAGAAGTCTTCAGTTAAGTTTAACTGAAGCAAACTATGAATTTATTTATAAAAATCAGAATTCAGTACAGTTTTAAGTGGCTTCAATTTCAGTTGACTAAAATAGCAAATGTACTTAAGTTTAGCTTTTAGCTACTTAGCTGCTTGAAAAGTATGTAATCGGTTGCTGCTTTTTAATGATGCAAAATGTAACTTTAAATTCTTTTCCAATTGTTTATCTTCCTCTCTCCCCCATTTCCCCTCAGCACTTCTTGCCCCGGTGGAAGTGTGAGCAGCTGGTTAGACAGGGCGTTCTGGAGCACGTGCTGTCCTGACGTTGTGCTGAGGTCCCGCCAGGCTGCCCTGTGGTACGAGGGAGGCCACACCACAGAAGAGTGTTACACGTCCTCTCCAGCCTCACCTCTTTGGTTTTAAAGGTCACAGACGTTCTTTACAATAACTAGGAGTATCTGGCTAAGGAGTGGGTTTGTTTTTCTTTTGTACAGGATTCATCCTCCTCTTTGTAATAAACTGTAAGCTGTTATCTATAATTACAACATGCCTACAGTTACTACAGTGATTTTTTTGACAATGTTTTTTTTAATGAAAGTAAACATTTGTTAACATTCGATTTTCTTTTTTCCCCCCGGTAACGACTATTTTTTCAGTGAACATTTCCAGCCCATGGTATAGCATACTGTCTTATTAAAGTACAAATCCAAGGAAGGTAATACCTTTCCTAAGTTACAAAACTTTGGCAAATTAATACAGTACTCTTTAATATAATAAAATCCTTTTTTGTTGTTGCCGGGGTCATGTGTTACTTTAGTGATAATTTTCACTCCAAAAATGTCATTTAAGTACCCAAACACTGTGCTTTGTAATGGTGCCTTATAGCAGAACAAGTTATTTTATACAAATTAATGTCTTTTAAAACTATGTAATTTCTCCTTTTATTTATTTATTTATTTATTTGGAGGGGGAGGGGAGGGGAGGAGCAGGAGAGGGAGAGAGAGATAATCTCTCCACATTGTATTTGTCCAGAAACCAGATAATCTCTCCAGCGCGGAGCCTGACATGAGGCTTGAACTCTCGACCCTGGGATCCTGACCTGAACTGAAATCAAGAGTTGGACACTTAACTGAGCCAGCCAGGTGCCCCTGTAATTTCTCCTTTTAAAGAGCATTCCCTCAGGGGCTCCTGGCTGGCTCAGTTGGAAGAGCATGTAACTCATGATCTCAGGGTTGTGAGTTGGAGCCTCACATTGGGTATAGAAGTTAAACTGAAATAAAACTTAAAAAAAAAAAAAATAAAGAGCATTCCCTCATACAAGTTTGTGAAGTTTACCACAGCAGGGTAATTGTATGTGTTCAGGTGGCTCTGCTTTGGAAGAATTCCAATGCATGACAAGTTTTAAAATTCTACCTTAAAGGAGATTATTATGCCAATATGATTTCCAAGTACTTTTCAAAAATTATGAAATTTTTGCATAAATACTGGAATCCTCAAAATTAGGTGGTCATTTCAAACACTACTACTTTCAGATGGTCCCTTTTATTTAGAAACCCTGTACCTCTTTGGTTTAATGAAAAGTCATATAGCTTTTCTTTAGCTTATTTAAAAAGAAACTCTGCCTAAAATATAGTTGTTTTTTTAAAGATTTATTTATTTCAGAGAGAGAGCCAGTGAGTGTGGGGGAGGGGAGGGGCAGAGGTAGAATCGCAAGCAGACTCCCCACTGAGTGGGAGCCCAACGGGGAGCTCAAGCCCACAACCCTGAGATCATGACCTGAGCCAAGATCAAGAGTCAGACACTTAACTGACTGAGCTACCCAGGTGCCCCTCAGCATTTAATTTTTGTATTAACCATTCCATTGCTTCTCAGCCCAGTATTATTAGCAGTCGAAGATACTGTACTTGCCATCAGTCCTTCAAGGTAACTGCTTAGACTGACTCCTTTCACAATAATTATTTCTTGAGTCAAAACGGTTTTTTCTGTGTCCTGAGGATGTGGTTTTTATGTGAGTTTCAACTACTGAAACTGTATTTATAAATAAAATATTAGTAGATTCAAGTTCCATTGTTTTCTCTGTAGGATCAAGTACAGAGTGTTCTTGCACCTGTGTTTTAGTTCTTGCTGCATCCAATAAGAGATTTCACAAAGGAAGGCAGTCCTGTCTGTGCTGAGAAGTGTACCGCTGTGCAACTTTCCAGGGGGATCTATAAGTCTATCCAATCAATCAACTCCAACCACACTTGGAGGGTTTAGGTATTTCTGCATTGCAGCTCTTGTAACAGTTTCCCATGGGTGGTCAAAGATGCTCTCTGAAGTCCAGATCTTCATGGTGCTCGCAGCCAGCCTGATGTCTATGCAGCGCTGGGGGAAAAGGCGGCCAAAAAGTCACACTTGACCCCACCCCATCCCCAGCCGCCCTGCTGCCATTTGAATTTCTTTTAAATAATCTCTTGCTGCATAGTGAGAAGGTTGGTCTCTGCATCTTGTGTTGTTTCTGGTGGTGTGTCTTGGGCAAGCCCAGAAGCTGGGTTTCTGGGATACACATTTCCAAATCACACGGGCAGGTGGAAATGATGGTCTGTCCAGATTTTCAGTGTATGTAACGTTTAATGACAGTAATTTATCATCTGGCTGTTTGGGAAGGCAGAAAGGAAGAATACTGGATTTTGCCTATTTCCAACAGCAATTGATCTGGCTCTTGCCTGCCTGTGAGCTTGGGGGGAACGAGCCAGTATCACCACTTGGGAGAGGGGACTAGAAACTGGGGCTAGAACAGGAACTTTGTGCAGTTTCCCCCCAGATTCACAATGACTGAAAAGACACATGAAGCTGGTCAGTAAAGCGGAGGGCACCCTGTGTTGTCTGATGAACTCTGGATGGTACGGGCTGGAGAGGCACAGAGCACTCTTGCCTGGTGGGCAGTGGCCTTTCCCCACCAGTCCCTTCCACGACCGCTACAGTAATCTGTAAGAAGCATTCAAATTTAAAAGTCCAGATAAGCCCACGACCTGGCACATATTAAGTGTGCAGTTTCATTTTTACATAGGGGAAATGTTTCTGGCCAAAATTATATTCAAGAAATCAAGTTATAGAAAAACTTCACTTGGGATGTGGATCTGTATGTTTTCATACCTACTTTGATCCGAAGACTGCCCTTTACAGATTATTTTCATTATTGGAAAAAATTTCTCGATAGTTTTTGTAGCCAGATCAGATTTTCATCTAAATCTCTGCAGATAAACAATAAGGATAATTTCCCTAGCGAATGGGATGGATGATGTTGATACTTTAACTGTGGGTCTGTAGTCACCTCCCTCGTTCTACGTCCAGAGCACACGAAAGCATGCAGCCAGGTGAGGCCTGCGGTCCACGTGAGTCCCCTGTGAGGATGAGCGCCTGTGAAGGATATTGCTGTGTTGCCAGCCCACCGGCATTCCCAAACTTACATTATATGATATACTTTTGTATTTAATTTCCCAAATAAAATAATAAGTATATTCCTTATTTGAGATGAATAGCTGGAAATCTGAGATTTTGGTTGTTGTATTGACTTATACTGATTGCCTATTTAGAATTGTGGTTAGAATTTTAAACATGTTTTTTCTTATGATGGTAATATATATGCAGTTAGAAAAAAACAATGTAGGAAGTAAAGGTAAGTGCCCCCTTCCCACCACCAGTGTGCTCACTGCTAACTGATCATACACAAAATCCAATCACATTTCTTTCTAAGTGGTTTCCCAGTTATTTTCTAGATTTTGTTCCTAATGTGAATGCAGTCTTTTTTCTATTGTATTTCCTAACTAGCTTTGGCTGATACATGTAAAGAGCTACAAATCATGATGACTTGGCCATATTCTAATATTTATATAACCTCATTGTTTCATTTTGATTTTGCTGACCATGTGAACACACACAGAAAAGGTGGGTGTCTGCAAGCCAAGGGGAGAGGTCCTTGAAAAAACAAGAACAGCCTGAGTTCCAGCCTCCAGGATTGCAAGAAAATAAATTTCTGTTCCAGCCACCCAGTCTGTGATTTTGTTATGGCAGCCCTAGCAAACCAATACAGACTGTTAAATACTTTTTCTTAAAAATCTAATTCCCTGTTGATGGACACTAAATTGTTTCCAGCCTTTTGCTACTACAGACAAAGCTAATGTGAGTAACCTGGTACATATATCATTTTATACATAATGCAACTTTATAAATAGGATAATTACAATTTTTATTGTTCTTGCCAAAATACATAGGAATTATAATAATTTGCATTACCATCAGAAATGAATGATAGTAACTATGTCCTCCCCCCCTCCATCCTTGCTAATAGTGCGTTCTTTCCAGTTTTTGGCTATTAACAAAAAAAATATGCCAGGAACATCTGCATACAAGTCTTTAATGGACATATATTTTCTTTTGGGCAAATGACTAGGAGTAGAAGTTACATATATGTTTAACATTTTTAAAAGATTTTTTAAAAATTTATTTGAGAGAGCACAAGCAGAGGCAAGGGGCAGAGTGAGAGGGAGAAGCAGACTTCCCACAGGGAGCTCAATGTGGGGCTTGATCCCAGGACACCCAGATCATGACCTGAGCTGAAGGCAGACACTTAACCAACTGAGCCACCCAGGCATCCCTATATATGTTTAACTTTTTAAGAAACTGCTAAACTGTCTTCCAAGGTGGTTGTGCATTTTGAATTCACACCAGCAACGTATGAGTTCTTGTTCTTCCACATCCTAGCTAACACTTGGTATTGGTTAGTCTTTTTAATTTTAGCCATTCTACTAGTGTGTCATGTGTAACGCCATCTTGTTGAGGTTTTAATTTGCATTTCCCTAATGACTAATGATGTTGACTATCTTTACATGTGATTATTTGGAATCTATCTTTGGTGAATTTTCCAAAAGTATGTCCTTTTAAAAGAAATCTGTGTTGTTTTCTTAAGAGTTTTGAGAGTTCTTTATATATTCTGCATATAAGTCCTGTATGAGATGTACGCTTTGCAAATATTATTTCCCAGTTTCTGGCTTGTCTTTTCATTTAACAGTATATTTTGAAGAGCAAACATTTTAGTTTTGATAAAAATCTGACGTATTCATTTGTTCTTTTATGCTTTTTTTTTTTTAAAGATTTTATTTATTTATTTGAGAGAGAGAGAATGAGAGACAGAGAGCACGAGAGGGAAGAGGGTCAGAGGGAGAAGGAGACTCCCCGCCGAGCAGGGAGCCCGATGTGGGACTCGATCCCGGGACTCCAGGATCATGACCTGAGCCGAAGGCAGTCGCTTAACCAACTGAGCCACCCAGGCGCCCCTTCTTTTATGCTTTTGGTGTCATATCTAAAAAATCTTGTCCCAGCCCAAGGTAACAAGGATTTTTTCCTTTATCTAGAAGTATTATAGTTTTAGGCTTACCCTTAGCTCTAGGATCCACTTTGAGTTAATTTTCACATATGGTACAAGGTATGGACCCAAGGTTACTTTGGGCAGGGGAAAGTGGAAGCATGTGGCCATCCTCTTCTAGCACCACTTGTTGAAAAGGCTATCCTTTCTCCACTGTAAACAACAACAAAATGTATACGTGTGGGCTTATTTTGTTCTAACGATCTATTTTTCTATACTGACACCAATACCCATGCTATTTTTATGTAGTGTATGTAACTCTTATAATAATTCCTCAAATAGTGTTAATGGTCCAAATTTCTTCTTTTTCGTATTTGTCTTAGGTATGTGAAGTCTTTTGCTTTTCATATGAAATTTAGGATCAATTTCTGCCAAAATCAAACCTATTATTGTAATTGAGACTGCACTAGATCTGTGTATCAATTTGGGGAGAACTGACATCTTAACAATATTGAAGATATTCTGGCCCATAAACAAAGTTCATCCTCCCATTTATAAATCAATCAATCTTAAAAAAAAAGTTTCAGGGGCACCTGGGTGGCTCAGTTGGTTAAGCATCTGCCTTTGGCTCAGGTCATGATCTCAGGGTCCTGGGATTGAGCCATGCACTGGGCTCTCTGCTCAGCGGGGAGTCTGCTTCTCCCTCTTCCTCCTGTGCTCTTTCCCTCTCCCACTGTCTCTCAAATAAATAAATAAATAAATAAATAAAATCCTTAAAAAAAAATTGTCTACATCTATGGTCATGTTTTCGGTGAATAGAGTTTTACTCCTTTCTTTCCAACCTGGATGCCTTGTCTTTCTCTTTCTTGCCTGACTGCACTGGTTAGAACCTCCAGGAGAGTACTAGATAAAAGTGGTGAGAAATCCGCATCTTGTGTCTGATCTTAGGAGGAAAGCATTCCATCTTTTATATTAACTATAACTTCAGCTGAGTTTTTTGTAGATGCCCATTATCAGGTTAAGGAAACCCCTTTCTATTTCTAGTTCCCTGTGAGTTTCTATCAGGAACAGATGTTGGGTTTTGTCATATCCACTTTATGCATCTATTGAGATGATCATTTTTTTTGTCTTTTAATTTGTTAATATGGTGAATTTCAGTGGCTGATTGATTTTCCAATGTTAAACCAACTGTGCACTCCTAGCATAAGCCCCAATTGGTCATGATGCACTGATACTTTTTTGTTGGATTTGATTTGCTAAAATATTGTTGAGAATTTTTGCATCTGTGTTCATGATGGATATTGGTTTGTAGTATTCTTGTCATGTCAGAAGACCACGTAACCCTGTCAGAGAAAGAGTTGGGAAATACTAGCTCTTCAATTTTTTGGAAGAGTTTGTACAGACTTCGTATTATTAGTTCCTTCTTAAATGTTCAGTAGAATTCATGTTTAAAACATCTGGGCCTGGAGTTTCTTTGTGGGAAGGTTCAATTTCTTTTATATAGAGCTGCTTCTTCCTCCAGGATAAGCTTTGGTATTTTTTGTCCTCTGTATTTTGTCTAAGTTGTTGAAGTTATTGGCATAATGTTGTTCATAATATTGCCTTATGTTTTTTGTAGATTCTGCAGTGATGTCACCTCTCTGATTCCTGATATTGGTAAATTTTTTTTTCTCCTTTATCCCGATCATTCTGGCTAGAGGTTTATCAACTTTATCGATGTTATCAAAGAACCAACCTTTGGTTTCATTGGCTTTTTTTTTTTTTTTTCCTGTTTTCTATCGCAGGAGTCAACAAACTTTTTTTAGACTTTGTGGGCCACACGGTTTCTGATGCTGAGCACAAAAGCAGGCGTAGTTTGCTGTGCCAATCAAACTATTTACAAAACAGGCCCCAGGGCTAGGCTTAATTCCTAGCATGAGGGTTCCTGTTCTTCTATTCCTTGACTTCTACTATGATCTTCATTTTTTCCTTTCTTCTACTTACTTTGGGTTTCATTTGCTCTTGTTTTTCTAGTTATTTAAGGTGGAAGCTCAGGTCATTGATTTGAGACCTTTTTTCTAATACAGGAATTTAGCGCTATGAATCTTCCCCTAAGTAATGCTTTAGCTCCACCCCAAAATTTGGCATACTGTATTTTCATTTTTATTCAATTCAAAATATTTTTTAATTTCTCCTCTGATGGTGCATGGGTTATTTAACAGTGTATTATTGTTTCCAAATTTTGGGGATTTCCCAAATAATCATTCTGGTCTCGATTCCTAATTTAATTCCTTTGTGGTCAGAGAATATACTTTGTATGACTTAAATACTTTCGATTTTTTTGCGGCTTTTTCCAAGTTCCCAGATTATGATCTTTTTCTTTTTAAAGATTCTATTTACTTGACAGAGAGAGACACAGTGAGAGAGGGAACACAAGCAGGGGGAGGGGGAGACGGAGAAACAGGCCTCCCGGTGAGCAGGGAGCCTGATGTGGGGATCGATCCCAGGACCCCGGAATCACGACTCAAGCCGAAGGCAGACGCTCAACGACCGAGCCACCCAGGCGCCCCCCCCTTTCTTTTTTTTTTAAGATTTTATTTGACAGAGAGAGAGACAGCGAGAGAGGGAACACAAGCAGGGCGAGTGGGAGAGGGAGAAGCAGGCTTCCCGCGGAGCAGGGAGCCCGATGTGGGGCTCGATCCCAGAACGCTGGGATCATGACCTGAGCCGAGGGCAGACACTCAACAACTGAGCCACCCAGGCGCCCCGAATATGGTCTATCTTGGTAAATGTTCAGGTGCACTTCAGCTGTTGTTGGGTTCTATAAATGTCAGTTGTTTGGTAGTGTTGTTCAGGACTACTAGATCCAATCTCCTTATTACTCTAGTCCCAGCCAGAAGCCCACAGTGAACGAAGAAGTGTGCCCTTTGATGAGTTTTGACAAACGTACACAACCATGTAACCTAAATTTTATTGAGACTGTTTTAATAACTAGTAGAACTAGTTCGCAGTCATTGCTCTTCTTTTTTCAGTTTTCCCTATTATTCACTTATCTTGCTGTACATGTAAACTTTAGACCTGACTCTGGGACAAGGGGTCAACTGGGGCAGGGAACACCCACTTGTATTTTTATTGGGGCTATATTACATTAATCAGTTAATTGAGAAGAACCAACTTTATGCTGTTGAATCTCCTATCCAAGAACTGATCTTTCCATCTATTCCAGTCTTTTTTTTAGGTGGCTCCATGCCCAACGTGGGGCTTGAATTCACAACCCCTAAATCAAGAGTTGTATGCTTTACTGACTGAGCCAGCCAGGCGCCCCTATTCCAGTCTTTTGTGTCTTTCCATAGTGCTTTAAGGTTGTTCTTATATAAGCACATATAGTAAATGTACAGACAGAAGGGGATGGAGTGCAGCAGCTTCAGGGTAGTGTCTGCCTCCAGGAAGGGGAAGGAGGTTGAGAGCAACAGAACAGGGTCTACACCTCTATCTAATACATCTAATTGATGGGCACAGGAGTGTTTCTCATAAAACTGTTTTTCTATTTGTTTGAAATATTTAATTAAAAAAAAAACTTAGGGGCGCCTAGGTGACTCAGTCATTTAAGCGTCTGCCTTCAGCTCAGATCATTGATGGTCCCAGGGTCCTGGGATTGAGCCCTGTGCTGGGCTCCCTGCTTAGTGGGGAGCCTGCGTCTCCCTCTCCCTCTGCTGCTCCCCCCTGCTTGTGCTCTGTCAAATAAATAAAATCTTAAAAAAAAAAAAAAGTTAAACCTAGAAGTTAAAACAATTTTAATAGAAAAGAGTTTTTGTAAATATAGTGACTCTTCATAGTACAGTACTTTATTCTCATAAACCAAATGACCATACTTATATATATTTTGGATATAAAACTATAGTTCTTTTTTCTTTACATATAATACATTTTCCAGTGTGATGACATTTCATTGAGGAAAAGATTGCATTCGCAATAAATACTATCATCCCTGAGTCCACAGACTTAAAATAAGCACTCCCCAGACATCTTCCTGTGGTGGAGCAGGGCTGACAGGCACAGCGAGTAGTCTTTCTAGAATGTCTGTATAGACCCATACTGAGAATGCTAATGATCTGAACCCAAAGCAGTAACAGTGAAAGGGTGAAACTGTCCAGAGCACTTATTTTTCATTTTACTCTCTGCAGCCAAGGTCAAAAGTACAACACTGAAATTGATTTTACCATTTTCTTTTAGTCTTTCTTCACTGAAAGCCGCCATAATCTGTTTCACCCATTGGTAGCAAAACTGGGAATTTTACCTAGAGAAATTACCCAGGACCACTAATAAAAATGTCGTCTTTTCCAGCATGTCTATTTTCTGAGCATCTGGCACAACAGACATTTTTAAATGTGTGTGAGGTGAACAAAGAAGAATCAGAAACCTCCTATGCCCGGGCCATGGCCAATGAACCCTAGAAAATTATGGCACCACGGTGGCTTAATTTTAAAAGATGTTCTTTCGAAATGAATTCCAGGAAAACAAGCAGCCTTCACACAGAGAGGGAAGCTGAAGCGATCTTACTGAGGAGTCTGTTGAGAGCTCTAACTTTTTCTTCCAAGATGCGGTTTTTCTTCTCGGCACCTCGCAGCTTCTCTTCGGTGACCTGAAATGCCTTCGTCAGGTGAGCATTTTCCACATAGAGTTCCTTGAGCAGCAAATCAGACTTTGTGTTCTTTTCAAACTAGAGAGGAAAGAGAACCACACTTTCCTGTGACTCTCGTGCACAAATGCTGCATTACAGCTTGGCCCTCCCACCCTTTCATGTGTTCAGACCACAGATTCGGGGCTCTTACACATCTGAGACAAACCCTGGGTGGAATGACAATTTTTGTTACCCTGGCATGAAAGAGGAAATTGAGAAGCTGATGAATTATGTGGTAGAGAAAACTGAAGTCGAGTTTGTGAGAGTAGATTTTACCATGAAATGAAGATATAAAAAGACTACAATCACCAACCTCAACAAGGACGATCCAGCATAATGGAAAACATGTCATTCTGGTTCATTTCCGTGTGCTCTGCTGACCCACCGTGTCACCCAGGACTTACCTCAGCACCGCGTCCACCCTCGAAGCCCTGGGTGCATGGGCTGTGTCACCACACACCTCAGCCACAGCAATGGGGACACAAGGCCACTCTAGCTACAAAGGCACAGGGGGCCTGGCCTTGGGCTTTGAAAGTCAAAACTGCATTCATTCACTGAACAAGTAGTGCCAGGGCCTCATAAGGGCCCTGCTCTCAGGAGTCCGTACTCTGATGGAAGCAGGCAGGCCAGAAACAAACATGTGGTGTGGAGGCATGACAAGTGCTAAGAGAAAACCGTGTGAAACCAAACCCAACTCTGCCCGCCCGATGCGCAGAGACCTTGACCGTGGCTGCAGAGAGTAAAATGAAAAATAAGTGCAGTCCAAATGGAGTGCGTGGCGAGGAAAGGAGAGAGACGGGAGGGCAAGACTGGAATCTGTCTCCCCCAAGGAGAGGAGTCAGACATGTTTACAGGCAAACAAAAAAGGTCAGGGTGAAAAGTTATAGCTGCATTTGGCAGTCCTATTAACTCTCTGGTTACTGGTTTCACGGGGAGGGGACAGGCAGCTGAGGAGGGAGTTCCTACGTTTGTTGGGGTGAACAGGGAAGGCTTCTCTGTTGACACGTGAACAGAAATCTGAATAAGGCAGGGAGAGTGCTGAGGCTGTCCGGGCGTGCGTTCCAGGCAAAGGGAGGAGCAGGTGCAAAGGCCTGGACGTCTTTGGGGGTGGCAGGAATGGCCAGAGGCCTGTGGCTGGGGGGGCACAGCGGTGGGAGGCCCACTGGGAGGTGGTTAGAGCTGCCACACTGACTGCGCAGGCACTGAGGGGAGGGGGCTAGAGCCTGCAGAGCCTTGGAGGCCCCTAGAGGAACTCTGCCTTGTACTCTGAAGGCTGTGGCAGGCTTGGAGGGGAGAGGGGCCAGCACCTCAGTCACACTGGGAAAGCGCTGCTGCCACTCCCGTGCTGAGAACAGAGCACAGGAGGAAACAAGGACACCGCAGGGCTCAGAGGATGAAGGTGGGAGTGCTGGCAGGTGGGGCGAGAAGAGGCTGAGCTGACAGGCTCACTGGGGACACAGTGGGGGCATCCATCACAACCCCCCAAATCTGGACCTGAGCCAATGGCATTGGGGAACACAAGGGAGGGCAGGTGAGAGTGTGCAGACAATCCTTCACAGGTACTTCTGTAAAGAGGAGCAGAGGCAGGGCCAGGGCTCCCTAAGCTTTGGGTTCGGGGGCTGAGGGCCCCTGAGAAGGGAGGGGCTGGGCACGGTGGTACACGCGCAGACACAGGCGGCTGGTTCGCTTGGCCAGAGCACAAGCTAGTTCTGGGGGGGTGGGGGGGGGCATGGGGCTATGGACGGGACCTCACAAGGACAGGGGTGCAGGAGCCACAGGATTTCACCAGGACTGAGGATTTGCCAGACAAGAAGAAGCAAACTGAGGGTGCCTACAAGAGAATGACTGTAAGGTGAGGGGCAGGGGTCACTGAGAGTCTGTGACACTTGGCCAGGGAGTCCGTGGACGGCAGGGAGGAAGCTGCAAGGCCAGGAAGATGGTCAAGGAAGGGGGTGTGAC
Organism: Leptonychotes weddellii; assembly: GCF_054177405.1. Lineage (NCBI taxonomy): Eukaryota > Metazoa > Chordata > Mammalia > Carnivora > Phocidae > Leptonychotes > Leptonychotes weddellii. The sequence goes on from NC_138378.1 coordinate 43,388,846, forward strand.
TCCCCCCGGGACCTCCTACTTCCCAGGGAACAAGAGGTAGTGCAAATGTTTCATCCCATTTGGGCTTAGTTCAGGAACCCTCTAAACATACTTGATTACTGTAATAAAAATATTTCTACAGATTCTCCCAATTTCTTCCAGCTCTGAATAGAACTCTTCTAGGAGTAGCTGGTGTTTGGCTAAGCCTTTTCTCTGTGTCTCCTGCCTATTTCCAGCCTTGCCCCTGCCCCCCCGCCCCAGCACCCTCTGTGCTGGCTGCTCAGCTGCCTGTTCTTACCAGTGGACTGTACTGGCTGAACTGGACTGTAAGCTTTCATCAGTCACAACAGCTCTGGCCTTTTTTTGGTCTTTGCTCCCTATAGCAGTCCAAATTTTTCCTTTCTCCCCCAGAGTGATTTATTTAAAAATATATAGATATCATGCTCTTGCTTAAAATCTTCTGGTGGCTTCTAACTGCAACTAAAATAAAAGCAAACTCCTGACCTTGAGGGAGTCCTGCCTACCCATCAGCTACAATAGACTCCCTGGAGGCCTGCTGACGTGCTGCGCTTGATCCCGTCTAAGGACACTGGCCTGCACTGCAACTCTGCCTGGATGCCCCTCCTCACTGGGGTTCTGGCATGTCCCCCAGAACACATGGAGACATGAGGGTACCTTATTATGGCTGTCCCATTGACTGGAGGTGCTACAGGCATTCAGCCCTACACTGCAAAGGAAAATCCCACCCAATGAGCACTTATCCCTTCCAAAAAGCCAACCTGGCCTCAGCTCGGGGGCACAGCCAGACCCTCTATGGCGGTCATTGGTGTCTGCCCCACCATGTCTGAAGAGAGTGATCTCCAACCATCCCCACCACTTCCCATCCACCACCATCTCTTCTTCTTCAGAGCGAGCATTTCTCACAACTTGAGGTCATTTCTCTTGTTATGGTCTATCTCCACCTCCAGAATGTAAGGCCCATGAGGGCCCATCTCAAGGTCTTCCCAGAACAATGAATGCCGGGATACATGACAGGTGCTCGGTAAATACCTGCCCAATGACTGAACAAATGAATGAACATCCTGAGATGTGAACACCTCTCAAATGTACCTTAAAACAATTCCCAAAACAAAATAAACACAATGTATACAAATATAATTTAGGGTACATATTTAACAAAATCAGTTTTTCTATTGATTGCTTTTAACTGTTCATCTTCTGAAAAAAATCTGTATATTCAGATTCTCAAAGTTTAGATGGAGCCCCAGGTTCAGTGGTTCCAAACGAACATGGGGCTCTCTCCGTGTTCTATGAGGACAGACTCACCCTGGAATAGTTACTTGAATACCATAGAAGGAAAAAGTTCAGAAAATACATGTGGCAATGACAGACACCCGTCACTGACCTGCTCTTTCAGCTCGGCCACTTTTTCTTGTAGGAGCATTTCCACATTCTTCAGAACCATTCCCACCTCTTCTACCTGTTCTTGGGTGTCTTTAAGCTCTTTTTCATGTTCTTCCTGCCACAAAAGGTTATGGGCCAATAGTTTACATTTCAAAAAGAATCGTTATCAGGCTTACTTACTTCAGAATGGAAATTAGCTAAAATGTACAAATCTGGGAGTGACTGGAGATAACCCTTCATCTGCAGAGAGAAACAAAGAATGTTCTACCACAAGCCAAAAGCTGACACCACTCTTTGTAGTTCAAGGACAATTAGTGGCCTGCTTTCCTGAGAATTGAATCATAAAAATGATTCCAAAGTGTGTTTCCCCAAATGTGTTACTGAATATTTCGAAAGGACTTCTGATTAAATTTCTTTGTGTTGTCAATATTCTATCATGGCCAAGCTTATCTCCTGCTTAACATTTTTGCACAAGGCTGAAAGATTATTCTTCAATAGAATTTATACTTCACAAACATTGAATCTTACCCCACCTTTCGAGTCTTGCTCTAATTTCTTCCTCATGGAGCCCCCCCACCCCATGACCTCGGGCTCCTACCTCCACACCCTCTCCCACCCAATGTTTCCTCATGAACGCACTGTGACATTTCAGGAGGGAGTTTTCTCAGCCTTTTAAACACTAACATAGGGTGCACACAGGCCAGACTATTCGAGCACGCCAGAAGTGCTAACTGGCAGATGCCCTACACTAATGCTCTGAGGTGGGGACCACTGGCCTCCGACATTTACAGATGAGAAAAATGAAGCGAAGAGAGGTTAAGTAGCTGGCCAAGCTCACTCAGCTGGGAGATGATGGAGCCTGAATCCCGACCTCTGCAGCCACAGTGTCCTGCTCCCGTTTAAGGCAGCAGCTCCGTTTCTAGGTCTCTAGATGCTTAGTGCAGTGCCTGGCGCACAGCCAGGGTCCCCATGTGTGTGCCATTCCACCCTGGCCTCTTGTCCCACCACCCTCCTCCTGCCTCCCTCTCATCCTCCTTAAACATGCCAAGTACAGGGGCGCCTGGGTGGCTCAGTCGTTAAGCATCTGCCTTCAGCTCAGGTCATGATCGCAGCATCCTGGGATCGAGTCCCGCATCAGGTTCCCTGCTCCGCGGGAAGCCTGCTTCTCCCTCTCCCACTCCCCCTGCTTGTGTTCCTGCTCTCGCTATCTCTCTCTGTCAAATAAATAAATAAAATCTTAAAAAAAAAAAAATATGCCAAGTACATACCCACCTCAGGGCCTCAGCATATGTTGCTCCTGCTACCTCTCAAGCACTCTCCCCAGGTAAGTGGAAGCCTTGCTCCCTCAACTCCTTCAGGTCTTGGCTCAAGTAACACATTGGGGAGAACTTCTCTGGCCCCCTATTTTAACTACAAAGCGTCCCGCTCCATAGCACTCATCAACTCACCACCATCTGACATGCTATCCTCATGACTCAGGTTTTCATTTCTCTCCCCCCATCCCACCACTAGAACGTAGGCTCCAGGAGGGCACAGGCTTTTGCCGTGTGTGTTCATTTCTATATCTCCGACACCTAGATCGGTGTGCACCCAATAAATGACTTCTGCAGTCCTTGCGTGCCTGTGGGTAGGTTTTTTTCATTCTGCAAAACGGTTTAAGATTCTTTTTACATCAGATGCATCATTTGGAAACTGGCTGTGTTCATGTAAAAATCCAGTTTCCGGCTTTCCTTTGAAATCAGGAGAACTCCCACAGGGCTCCATGGGTGGGACCGTCGCCCCCAGCTTCACTCATGGCCTCAGCATCACTGCACTTCCGGCCCCGGGCACAGCTCGAGCGTGTGGTCATGTGGCCTACCACAGATGCCCTCAGCCCCCCTGCTGGAGAGACCTTTCAGGTCAGCTGGCTCATCATTCCCTGAGTGGGTGGGTGCCGCCCCTCCCCGATCCATCTTTGGTGACGATAGAGTCCCGCACTGTTCAGAGTGAAAATAGGGATCCTGGGGCTGCTGTATGACCAGAACACTAAGAGCTGGGAGGGCAGTTTTTGGCCACGTGACCAGTGATGCAACCTCACCACCGCCATCACCATCAGCAGGGCCTCGGAGCCCTTGCCCCCACTCACCCACTGTGTTTCCAGCCGCCTCCCCTTCTCCTCCTGGAGAAGGCACTCCTTGTGGAGCCGCCGAGCCGCCTGCCGTTCCTCTTCCAGCAGCTGCTGCAGCTCGTCCACAAGGTCCCGAGGCACCAGCCACTGCATCCGCTCCTGCAGCCGATGAACCTCCTCGGAGTGCTGGGACTGTGTCAGCCTCAGCCCCAGGCTGGCTCTGTGCAGCTGCCCCGGGAGAGAAGGCCATGCCAGGGCTGGTGTGACTGCTGAGCGCTACAGGGTCATTACCAGACACACAAGACTCCGTGCCTACAGAGAGCCTACAACTGGAAGCGCACACAAGGCACCCACCCTCCTCTGGTCCCTCCATCTGCAGCTAAATGCAGGGCTCATGAAGAATGCATTCGTTTGAATTCTGACAGCCAAATTCCTGTGTGGCCAGAGCTTCTGCACAGAGACAGTCAGGAAGACTCGGGTCTGTATCCTCAAAGTGGTGATGCTGAGCTTCCCATTGCACCCAAGGGAGAATCGTGCTATATTCTGTCGGGTTTACCCTTCAGCAGACTTCAGAGAGTCCAAGTAACTACTGCAACCCACGCAGGCCATGCATGGTGATTTTCCTCAAAGCGGAGAGCTCACACTCCTGAGACAGCCGAGGCCAGGGCCACAGAAGGCAAAGGAGCACACGATGAAGGCGAAAGGGACCCTGCCAGCGAGTGCAGAAACACCCCAGCACCCTGCTCCCCAACGACAGAGGATGGCAAGATTTCACTGGAGTTGTGTGGGACCATTAGTACTGAACTGTGCGTAACGTGGCCAATCCTTTTATTAAACACCATTTAAATCACTTTGATTCTGGAGGCTTCACCTAGAATACCCAGAATTTCCTTGGCACCCTAACTGGCCATGTCAGCCCTCACACACCTCTGAGGCCCCACAGATGGGAGAGGGAAGTGGCTCCATCAAAGGTCACACTTAGGGCAAGACTGAGGTGGGGTCAGAGAGATGGGGAGGGTGGCAGCTATGGCAACTCAAGGGCAAGAGCAAGGTTGCAGACCTCAGGTCACTGTGTCCCCTTGTGTCTCTGAGGGGCCGTCTCGGGGGGCCACGTCATTACTGTAACGTGTGGCTATTCTTAGGACAGGGGTCATCCCAGAGAAACACACCCACAGTTTCCAGAATAGCTACCATGCTCTTTCGGGAGAGTGCAATATAATGATTTATAAGATCACATGACCAAAATACATTTCTCAGAGATACCTGATCCTGAAAATGCTTCAGAGGCAGAGAGTTGAAATAGGTGTCTTGTTATTAATGAAGGTGATTTTTGGATAGCACCCGAGGGGGGCGGGGGAGCTGGCTGCCAGGAGGGCCAACCACAGGCTTAAGGGTTGGAATTTTTAGTCCCACCCCCACCTCCCTAGAGGGAAGAGGGGCTGGAGGTTGAAACAGCCAATGGCCAATGACTTGGTCAATCACAATTGCGTAATGAAGCCTCCAGAAAAACCCGAGGGCAGGCATCTGGTCCCTTTTCGGGAGATCTTCCATGCTTGGGGAATCAGAACACTTCCATGTGCCACCAGGCAGGGCTCAGGCTCCATAAGGACAGATGTTTGGGACCTTACCCTATGTATCCTCTTCCTCTGGCTATTGATTGGTTTCCTTTATCATATCCTTTAATGAACTGGTAAGTGTTAGGTGTCTCCCTGAGTTCTGTGACCACGCTAGCAAATTAGTCAAACCTCAGGAGGAGGTGGTTGAAACCTCCAATCTGTAGCTGGCTGGTCAGAAGGTAACAGGTAACAGCCTGGGCCTGGGGCTGGCCTCTGAGGTGGGGCTGGGGGTGGGCAGTCTTGTAGGACTAAACCCTTCACCTGTGGGGTCTGATGCTGTCTCCAGGCATAGTGTCATAACAGAACTGAATTCTCAGACACCCTGCTGGTGTCTGATAATTGTGTGCTGTGTCTGGGGAGCCCCCTACACAATGTTGGAATCAGGTCTGGAAACCCTGAGAGAGAGGAACAGAGAGGGGAGAACCAGTTCGAAAACACAACCCTACAAATGTAGCCTCCTCCTGACTTTCATGCTTCAGTGATCCTGCAAACACCCAAGCCAGAAGCTGAGCCCCAGCCCAGGCCCTAGTGACACCATGTCAGAGTGCCCACCCATCCCAAAGGTGCTCCTGCTCTCTAACAGCACTCCCCAACGCCCTGATGCTGCTCTTTCTTAAAATACTCTGTCCCCATGCCCCTCGCGGACACCCACTACAGCCACCCCTCTGCTCTGAACCCTGGGGCCGGGTACAAGCTCCTGCGCGAAGGCCACTGTCTGACCCAGCGTGAGGTCTCTGTGTCTGTGGCCCTACCCTGCAGCTCTCTGTGCAGGGCAAGCAGCCCGTAACACCCCCCGCCCCTCCCCCTGCTGTCTCCTGAGCCCCCTCATCTCCCTCCTCGTGGAAGTGAGACTCCGGGTGGAGCCCGGACCAGCTCTGGAGACCCCACCTCCACTATCACATAACAAGGAGAAAGATGTCTCCAGAGAGCACTGGGGCCGCCAACAGCCAGGAAATGAGGGTGGCTGTGTTCTGGGAGCTAGGGCATGGCAGTGAGCTGCCTTGGCCATCAGCTCTGCCCACCTGTGCTCGCAGGCTCTCTTCCTGCCCCTTGAGGAATGGGGGCTCTGCCCTCTTTGTGTTGAGAGGTGAGGACTGTGTCCTCCCCCATGGAGAGGTGGGCTCTGTGCCCTCCCCCTGAACCCAGGCTGGATCAATAGAATGTGGGGAATAATGTTCTGGAACGCCATGGCGCAGTCCTGAGGGGCCTGGGAGCTGTATGTGCTCCTCTGAGGGCGCCTGGTCGCCTCTACTATCAGAGCTTCCCTGCTGCTGCTGCACTCAGAGAACCCCATGCCACTGAGAGGCCACGTGTGGGGGCTCCAGCTGACAGCACCCTGGGCCCCCAGGCACCCGCCAGCCCCACGTCCCAGCCCTGCGAGCCCAGAGCTCCCACACAGCGATCAGCTGTGCCTTCCGATGATGCCTGCCCCAACCCCACCGCACTGCAACGGCCCCCCCGAGACATCAAGTGAAGAGAGCCCACAGACCGTGAAGGAGAATGGTAAACAGTGCTACAAGCTGCCAGGTTTGGGGGTGGCACCAAGCCAAGATTCCCAGGGGCGTGTGATGCGTGCAGCATTCTGCTCCCCCACACCCCACTCGGAGCTGCACAAAGTCCTCTGCCAGGCCCTCTAGATGCTCCCCCCCAAGCTGCTCTACCTCCAGGCCCTCCTCCTCAGAACCACCCCCAAGTGTGCCAGTGACAACCCTGGCCCCTCCCTCAGGGCTCCACGCCACCCTTACCACGGCCTCCCCTTACTTCCCTCATGAGAACTTTCATTGTGGTTTTGGGGTCCTCTTCTGAACCACGAAGAAGGGGAAACCAGCTCATATCACAGAGGGACTGCCTAAGTAAGGAATCTTCTGCCCATGGCAGTGGCTGCCTCCTAGCCTCCAAGGGCTCAAAACTGGGCAAGGCAACTTCTCAAGGTTCCTTTCAGACTTAAAGACAGAGAAGGGATCCCCCAAATGCTCAGAAGGACCTCTGGGACAGTGCTTGTTTGCAGTGGGAAGGTGAGAGCCCACAGAGCCCCCAAAAGCATGTCTTAAGGCCCTGAGTATGTTGGGGGGCATAGCAAGTCCAGCTGTAGGGCCCTTCCCACACCGTGCTTGGGAGGCTTCTCCCACGGCCCCTCTTTCCTTCCTGCAGCCCCCAGCATCTAAGCACCAGCTCTTCCTCTCTTGTGTCCCTGCACCTCATGCTGTCCGGGCACCCCAAGGTCCTTGTTGGCCCATCCTGCTCACACTTACTTGTCCGAGACTGCTAGCTCTCCACCTTCCTATCTCTGCACCTTGAGAACCTGGCGCACTGGATAAATGCTGGAGCAGGAGAGAAGGCAGAAGGCAGGAGCTCGACACCCACACGTGTGCGCAACTTCAGGGCTTCTGTGCACCAAGCTTGCCAACCACTGGGACTACTCCGCCCTGTGTCCTTGGATCTGACGCCACCCCCTACCTCAGAAGCCACCTGTCACTCTCCTTTGCTCTTCTGTTTTGCAGATGCCACACCGAAAAGCACTGCTTACCAGCCTCCTTCCCTTGTGCATAAACTGAAACACAGCCCGGCCCACAGATGGCTCAGCCAACCCTGGACAAGGCTCTACTTCAGTCCTGGGACTGTAAGCGCCCAACCAGCTATGTAACCTCAGGCCAGGCTAATAACCTCTCTGGGCCAGACCCGTCCTGGCCAGGCTCTGTCAGTGCCAAACCATGTTGACTTTCTTCCTGGCTGAGACCCAGCCACTGGCCATTATGCACACCCACCTGGTCTTGACTTTCTTCAAGGGTCTCTCTCAGCTGTGACTGTGACAGTCTTAGGCTCTGACATTCCTGATTCTTGTGTTCGAGTTCAACTTCAAGTTTTTGGATGTGCTCACCCTGTTTTTAAAAAAATCAATTTCACAAGTATAAGAAATATCTCAGCATTGATATGTTTAATGTAGAAACTTCAGAAATGTACAGAAAAGCAAAGATTATGAAATTTAAATCACCCATCATCCCAGCAGCTGAGGACCACACCTGACACTGTGTGATCTCAGCCCTTCCTCCAAACGTGCAGTTCTAGCTATTAGTACAGCATCGTATCCTATGCTTTCCTCATTCTACCTTGAGCATTTCCCCATGACATTAATTATTATTTGAAACATGATTTTTAATGGCTATACCATAATTTACTGATTCATTCAATATTATTGATGATTTAAGCTGATTTGAATTGTTTTGCTATCATAAATACCACAGCAATGAAAATACTTCAGCTAAGTCTTTCCACAATGATCAGATAAAATTCCCATAAGCAAAATTATAAAATCAGAGCACCCTGACATTCTTGAGGTACTTGATGTATATTTTGCCCAAATGTCCTCCTGAGAGGTCTACCAATTTACTCTCCTGGCATCAGGATTTAATTCCTTTCTGCTACTTTTTCTAGATATTGAGGATTTGCAAAAGCTGCTGAAGTCAAATTTTCCAAGGCACATACTTACTAAGTCTCTCTCTTTACCTGAGGGATGAGTCTGCCTCCAGGCATTTTAAGGCTGTTCCTGACGGTCTAGATTACTCACCTGCAACCCCTCCCGCTGCCCCACCTCCTCCAGTCTCCGTGTTAACAGCTGAATGGTGATGCAGTTCTTCTCATTCTGGGCCTGGTGGATAGAGGCCTCTTCTCCAAGCTGAAGGACCTTGTGATTGAGCTGGGACACTTCATCCTTGCATTTCTGACTCTGGAGCAAAATGGATTAAAATACAGATGACAAAGTTATTTTTTTTAAACCAGCAGCTCAATTCAGATCATTCTAGTGGCTCTGGCCAGGGAAGATTTTGTTCCTTGAGGAACATGGGGCAATGTTTGGAGACAAGGCTCTTTATCACAGCTGGGAGGGGATGGCTACTGGCATCTCGTGGGGGAGGTGCTCAGCGTCCTCCAGGGCAGGACTGATACGGCCCCGACGGCCACAGTGCCACAGAGGAGAAAGCCTGCTCCACTCCCTGGAGGAGAGGAGACACATCTGGACCATCAGAGGCGGTCACATCAGGAACATACAAACCACTGCTCTGAAAACCTTCCATGTTGTTCTCATTTCTTTCATGGTTATTTCCAATTATTACTTTAAGCAATTTGAAGGAAAACACCCAATTAAACTTGAAGTATATGAAGCTCCTCGAAGTCTCCTCTGGTCTTTGTCATTAAACATACAGACATAGCTTTCAGCAGGACGAGGCAGTGATTAAACTGCGTGTTCTGCTTTTTCTCAGTACCCACTGGCCAGCAGGCGGTGCATGCTCAACAGATGCCCGCGGGGGGGGGGGGCAAACGAAGGCGCCATGAGCTGAAACAGCAACGAGAACGCTGCCCCTACCGCCTCTCACCGTGCAAATGCCAGATACGTTCAACTGTCGTGCATATCTTCATAGACACCACACTATTGCTTGTTTGCTTTTCCCCACAGCCGCCCATCCATTCTCGAGGCCAAGCACCAGCAGCCCCAGGTGTCTGCAGAGTGGCATCCTCCGAATGGCTTCCCAGCGCCACTCTCAATGCACGCCCACCACTCCCCCGGGGCTGCGCTAACAACCACGGTGTTATTACGTTTCTGAGGACTTGAGAAGCAGATGATGGAACCCTGAAGTTGTTTCAACTTGGATTATTCATGCTTAGAGAGTCTACGTGTTTTTCTCGTGATCACTGCTCCTTCTCTTCTCTGTAAAGAGATTGCCCCTCATCCTGTCCTTAAAATCTCAGAACTGAGGGTAAAGAGGTGTTTTCCAAACAACATAAACTCATGGCCATTATGTCTGGTATGGAACTCTCTTGTGTTTATTACGTTTCATTGTGAAAATTAAAATTGTTTTTCAGTATCGATACACACTCATCTTGTTCTCTGAGAACAGCCTTGATTTTATGAACAGCCAGAAATGGAATCTTCATTCAGTTAATTTTCTTCTGTTTACCTTTAATATTTAGTCTTTGTTTGGAAATAATTTCAAACCTTCACAACACGGGCAAGGCTACTACAAAGAACACCTATGCACCCTTCACCCAGGCTCATTGGCTGGCAGCATCCCCGTGTGCTTTGTGGCAGATGCTTTCTGCAGGTACATGCACGCACGCGTGTACACACAACACACACACACACACACGAGGCCCTGCACTGTGTGTTTCCTAAGGAGGTGCATGTGTTCTCATATACTGTCATGCAGGTCTGGCTTCAGGACATGAATCACACCACCTACATCTCAGTTGCCCATTATGCCCCTTCCTCCCCTCAGGCAGTGCCTTTACCAGGCAGGCCGTTTTAGCCTCCTTGAATTTGGGATATTTCTGTGGCCTTTGTCTTGTGTGACACCGAAAATTTTGACAGATACAGTCCCTCCCTGCCTCTCCCCTTTAACACTTCCTCACTTGGGGCCTGCTGGATGCTTCCTGTGACGAGGCTCAGGTGTGTGCCCCGCAGGGCACCCTACTGGGAGCATGGGCACCCTCTGTCTCTCCATGTCTGTGTCCATCACCTCCTTAATTCTAACTTACACTCATCTGGGTTTTATTGCAGAAGACAAAACAAGATGCTAGCAGTCATCTCCTGGTCACATTTTAAAACAAATGGATGTCTGTGCTACATGGGCTTACTGTGAATCTGATCAGGCCTTTAGGCCTAGTTTCTAATTTATAGGAAGTATAAGGAACAGAGGAGCAGACTGAATGACACTATCAGATTCAGAATGTGGGACGGCCTATAGGTCTCTTCAAAGAGACAGCCTTGTGGGGGTGAATCAGGTGTTCCAGGTTAAAAAGGCTAAACACATAGAGGCAGGCTGACCATATTTTCCATACATGGCCTCAATGGCCTCTCCCCCCCCACATCCCCTTCTGCAGTGGACACTCCCCACCCAGAGGAGCCTGTGTCCCTCCCTGTGCTTTGCGGGGGTCTGGGTGAGGATGATGTGGAGTATTTCTGAGGTCAGAAGCCTTGTGCCTGCCATGTGGTCCTCCTGGTGCCCCCTTGACACTCCCTAAAGGAGCCGAGCCCCACAGAGAGGAGCCGCATGTGATTCCAGCCCTGGCCTCTGGGTCACCCCAGCTGTCCGGTCTTCCCAGCACCCATGATGGGAGCAGAGGTGGGGGGGGCCATCTGTCCCGTGCCCCATCTGAAGCCCTGACCCACAGATTCTGCGAGTGCAATCAAGGGGCTTTTCTCTGCCACGAGAACAGCATTGACAGGTCAATGCATCACCCTCAACTGTATCCTAGTTCCAAAAAATTTACCACAGAAGACATTTTTGAATAATTAGAGAAATGTAAATATGGTCGGAATATTGGATAGTGTTAGATGATTACGACTAGGTTTCTCAGGTGTTACAGTAGGACTGTGGTTAGGCAGAAGTTGCCTGTGAACTATTTAGAAGCGGAGTCTCATGGTATCTGACACTTACTTTCAAATGGCTTGAAAAAACACACACACATACACACAGTACAGAGAGATACAAAGACCCGTACAAACAAAAACTAAAGTACGTATGGTACTTTATGGTATTGTTAACAATACTGTCAAATTAAGATTGTAATATGGGGCTGATCAGTGCATATTATGTCAATTTTTCTGTGTGTTTAAAGCTTTTTATACTAAAAAGCGGAGGGAAAGAAAATAAATGGATACCTAGAATCCATTTACAAGTGTGTCCTAGAAATAAGCCTGAAAGGGGACGGGAGGCCCAGGAAAGCCCTAGATGGGTCATTTCACAGGAAGTTGGTCTGCAGGCAAATGCAGTCTGAACTTTTCATCCTAAATCAACCCAGCAATTGCCCTCTTTTTTTTTTTTTTTAAGGACTTATTTATTTATTTGACAGAGAGAGAGGGAACACAGCAAGGGGAGTGGGAGAGGGAGAAACAGGCTTCTCGTCGAGCAGGGAGCCCAATGCGGGGCTCGATCCTGGGACCATGGGATCATGACCTGAGCCGAAGGCAGACGCCCAACGACTGAGCCACCCAGGTGCCCAGCAATTGCCCTCCTGATGGAGAAGGCCTAAGCAAGGCCACCACACACTCACCATGGACACAAACACTCAGAGCTGGGAGCCCAGACAAGCCACCCGCTCACCAGTGGTCTGAGGCAGTTCCCACGGCGGAGCCACTCAGTGGCCCCGTGTGGGCAGAGGCAGCACTGGGAGAGAAGAGCTGTGGGACTGACCTCAGGGACAGCACAGGTTTGAGAAGCCAGGCGTGGCAACTCCTCCCCTCCCCTGCCCCAAGAACTAATGAGTGAGTTCAGCAAGGTGGGGGGACTGGCAGATGAAAACCCATTTTATTTCTGTGTCCTAATAGTGAACATACAGAAACCCAAATTAAAAACGTAATACTAGTTCTGGTCTCTGGTCTGACATGTAAAAAGCTCCATCCCCCCAATAAGAAAAAGGCTGGATAAACTGAAATCAACAACTCCTCTTCGAAACCTTAGAGAATTGTGGTCAAAGGGCAAGCCAACACCCTGAAAACTGGAGAGACAGGCAAAGGATTCAGAGCTTACCAGGAGCAGAGGTTGGAGCCTGAAACTGGAAGGGAAATGGGCACCATAAGGACGAACACTGGAGGCTGCGTCTGGCTGGCTTGAGAGTTAACATGGTCTCAGAGGAGCCCCCAACTTTCCTGAGACATACCAGGTTCTTGCCCTTAACATCAGAGAAAATCCCCTCAGGCTTCTAGCAAGTGGGGGTAAAGTAATTGCTATGAACTGAACTGTGTCCCCTCCAGATTCCTATGCTGAAGCCCTCAACCTGCAATGTGACTGTATTTGGAGATAAGGCTTTTAGGAGGTAATTAAGGTAAAATGAGCTTATATGGGTAGGGTGCTAATCTGAAAGGACTATGATCTTTTAAGAAGAAGTAGAGCACGATCTCTCCCTCTGTGTGGCCCTGTGGAGGAAGGGCCGTGTGAGGACCCAGTTAGAAGGCAGTTGTCTGCAAGTCAGGAAGAGGGCTCTCACCAGGAACCAAGGCAGCCAATCCCTCATCCTGGACTCTGGCCTCCAGAACTACAAGACAATAAATTTCTGTGAAGTCTCTCAGCTTACTGCACTTTGTTACAGCAGCTGAAGCCGCTCTGAAGGACACTCAGAGCATTCTGTTCCCCTCCTGCCCTTAAGAGAAATTACTATACCGGAGCTTAACCAACCCCAGCCCCTCCAGCCTTTCTGTCTTAGCACAATACCATGGATCAGAGTGGCTAAAGTAAGAGTGACAACACCAAATGCTGGCAAGGATGTGAGGAAACTGGATCAAGCATAGATCACTGGTGGGAATGTAAACTATTACAGCCACTCTGGATACCAGTCAGGCAGTTTCTTAGAAAACTAAACATGTAACTACCATACAACTCAGTATTTGCACACTTGGGCATTTATCCCGGTGAAATGAAAACTTATGTTCATTAAAAAAACAAAACAAAACAAAAACCTGCATAGGAATGTTCAGAGCAGCTTTATTTGTGACAGGCCAAAACTGGAATCAGCCCAGTCATCCCTTAAAAGGTGAGTGTTAAAACAAACTGTGGGACGTCATCACACAGAACAACATTCAGTAATAAAAAGAAGCTAACTACTGTTCAGGCAATGCTTAGATGAATCTCCAGGCAAGTATGATATGTGAGAAAAGTCAATCCCAAAGGGTACACTCCCTATGAATTCTTTAATATAACATTTTGAAATGACAGTTTTAGAAATTAAGGACAGATGAGTGGATGTCAGGGGTCAGGCGCTGGGGTGGATAGGCAGGAAGGGTGTAAGTGTGGTTGTGAAAGAACAGCATGAAGAATCCTTAAGGAGTTGGAACTGTTTAGTATCTTCCTCTTTTTTTTTTAAGATTTTATTTATTTATTTTATTTATTTGAGAGAGAAAGAGAGAAAGCACAAGCAGGGGCAGAGGGAGAATGAAAAGCAAACTCCCCACTGAACAGGGAGCCTGACGTGGAGCTCAATCCCAGGACCCCAGGATCACTACCTGAGTCGAAGGCAGATGCTTACCTGACTGAGCCACTCAGGCACCCCAGAACTCTTCAGTATCTTGACTGTGATAGTGGATGCATGTATCCACACAGCTATGAAATTGTATAGAACTCAATACACATATATCACACACACAGACCTATACACACACGCACCTACATGCACACACATGAACACATATACACATATACACACAGACCTACATGTAGACACACACACACACACACACGAACCCATACACACATGCACATACACACACATATACACACATGCATACACATACACACACAAATGAATGCACAAGTAAAACTGGGGAAATCTAAGTAAGACCCACGGATTATATCAACATTAATAGCTTGGTTATATTTGTTATACGCTGATTTCTGTTCACCCAAAAGTCATATGTTGAAGTTCAAACTCCCAATACCTCAGAATGTGACTGTATTTAGAGATAGTCTTTAAATAGGTGATTAATATAAAATGAGGTCCTGCAAGTGGGCCCTAACCTAATATGATAGTGTCCTATTAAGAAGAGATTAGAGAGGGCGGAGCAAGATGGCAGAGGAGTAGGAGACCTGGATTTCGTCTGGTCTCAGGAATTCAGCTGCATAGGGATCAAACCATCCTGAACACCTACAAACTCAACAGGAGATCGAAGAAAAGAATAGCAACAACTCTCTCATCAGAAAAGCAACCACTTTCTGGAAGGTACGACGTGCGGAGAAGTGCATCCAAGGCGATATTCAGGAGGATAGACGGCGGGGGAGGGGGGCCTCTGTCGGCCGCTTCTGGCAAGTGATAGGGCAGCTGAGCACAAAATCGGAACTTTTAGAAGTCTGCTCCGCTGAGGGACGTCGCTCCAGTGGCTAAGCGGGGGGTGGAACACACACGGGACAGTGTGGTCTCAGGACCCTCGGGGTCAAAGGAAGACCGGGGGTACCTGAGTGCGGCAGAGCTCCCAGGTATCGAAGTGGGGAAGCCGGCTGCAGAGACGGAGCCGAGGAGCGGACTCTCAGCTCGGGGTTGCCATAAACCGTGATCCGCGGCACAGTCGGGCCACTGCTCCTCCAGCAGGGATCCAACAAGCGGCAGATCCGGTGAGACTCCCCATCCTCCCCCAGGAGGAGTAGCGCGGGAGCGCACCACAGGGATCACCAAGTTGGGTGCCAGAGATAGAAACGCTCGGTCACAGGCCGGGTGAGCATGGAGTGTGGGCGGAGACCGGGGAGCCGGGAGTGACTGACTGCTTTTCTCTGGGGGCTCACTGAGGAGCGGGGCCCCGAATTCTCAGCTCCTCTGGGGCGGAAATTGGGAGGTCGCCATTTTCACTCCCCTCCTCCAAAGCTGTACGGAAAGCTTGCAGGGAACAAAAGCTCCCAAGAGCAAACCTGAGCAGATTACTTAGCCCGGACTGGGCAACAGCGGAGCAATTCCAACTCCAGCAAAGACATTTGGGAACCACGGCAACAGGCCCCTCCCCCAGAAGATCAGCAAGAACAGGCAGCCAAGACCAAGTTTACCGATCAAGGAGAACGGCAGAACTCCAGTGCTAGGGGAATACTGCACATAGAATCCATGGCTTTTTTACCATGATTCTTTACTCTTTTAAAGTTAATTTTTTTTTTAACGGTATTTTTTTTTTAATTTTTCTTTTTCCTTTTTCAACCAACATCTTATCAATTCCTTTTTTAAAAAACATTTTTATTTTTCATTTTAGAGTCATATTCTATCCCTTCATAGTAGTTACCTTTATTTTTGGCATATATATATAAGTTGTTCTCTCTTTAAAATTTTGAGATAGTTTCTTTTAACAGATCAAAATATACCCTAAATCTCTAGTGTATGGCTTTGCTCTAGTCTCCTGCGTGATCACATTCTCTCCCTTTTTTTTTCTTTTTTTCTTTTTTAAATCCTC
>NC_138378.1:43405363-43490069 GCF_054177405.1 Leptonychotes weddellii
GAGATCTTGCCATTTGCAATGACATGGATGGAACTGGAGGGTGTTACGCTGAGCGAAATTAAGTCAATCAGAGAAAGACATGTATATATGACCTCACTGATATGAAGAATTCTTAATCTCAGGAAACAAACTGAGGGTTGCTGGAGTGGGGGGCGTGGCGGGAAGGATGGGGTGGCTGGGTGATAGACACTGGGGAGGGTATGTGCTATGGTGAGTGCTGTGAATTGTGCAAGACTCTTGAATCACAGATCTGTACCTCTGAAACAAATAATGCAATATATGTTGAAAAAAAAAAAGAAGAAAATAGCAGGAGGGGAAGAATGAAGGGGGGGAAATCGGAGGGGGAGACGAACCATGAGAGACGATGGACTCTGAAAAACAAACTGAGGGTTCTAGAGGGGAGAGGGGTAGGAGGATGGGTTAGCCTGGTGACGGGTATTAAAGAGGGCACGTTCTGCATGGAGCACTGGGTGTTATGCACAAACAATGAATCATGGAACACTACATCAAAAACTAATGATGTAATGTATGGTGAATAACATAACAATAAAAAATTCAAAAAAATTTAAAAAAAGGAGAAGTATGAAATAAAATTTCCTGATGTTAAATTAAAAAAAAAAAAAAGAGATTAGAACACAGACATGTAAGAGGGAAGGCCATGTGAGGACACAGGAAGAAGATGGCTATCTGCCAGACAGGCTTCATGAAATTAACTTGCTGACCCTTGACCTTGGACCTCTAACCTCAAAAATTACAAGGAAATAAATTTCTGTTGTGTAAGCCACTCAATCTGTGGCATTTTGTTATTGCAGCCCTAGAGAGCTAATACAGATATTATACTATAGTTTCATGAAGTGTTACCACTGGGGGATCCAAAACCTTTGCGATACTGCAAAAGCAGTCCTAAGAGGGAAGTTTATAGCAATACAGGCTTACCTCAGGAAGCAAGACAAATCTCAAATACGGAACCTAACCTCATACCTAAAGGAGCTAGAAAAAGGAGAAACAAGATCCAAAACCAGTAGATGGAAGGAAATAATAAAGATTAGAGCAAAAATAAATGATATGGAAACTAAGCAAACAAACAAAAAAACCAGTAGAACAGACCAATGAAACCAGGAGCTGGTTTTTTGAAAAATTAATAAAATTCATAAACTCCTGGTAGGCTTATCAAAAGAAAAGAAAAAGGACCCAAATAAATAAAATCACAAATGAGAGAGGAGAAATAACAATCAACACCATAGAAATACAAACAATATGAGAGAATACTATGAAAAACTCTATGCCAACAAATTGGACAGCTCAGAAAAAATGGATAAATTCTTAGAAACATATAAATTACCAAAACTGAAACAGGAAGAAACAGAAAATTTGAACAGAGTGATAACCAGCAAATAAGTTAAATTAGTAATCAAAAATCTCCCAACAAAACAAAAGTCTAGGACCAGATGGCTTCATAGGAAAATTCCACCAAACATATAAATTAGAGTTAATACCCATTCTTCTCAAACTATTCCAAAAAGTAAAAAAGGAAAGAAAACTTCCAAACTCATTCTATGAGGCCCATATTACCCTGATAGCAAAACCAGATAAAGACACCACCAAAAAAGAGAACTACAGGGCTGTTTCTCTGATGAACACAGACGCAAAAATCCTCAACAAAATACTAGCAAACTGAATCCAACAATAGCAAAAATAATTCATCACAATCAAATGGGATTTATTCCTGGGTTGCAAGCGTTGTTCAAAATTTGCAAATCAATCAGTGTAACACATCACATTAATAAAAGAAAGGACAGGAACCATATGATCATTTCAAATAGATGCAGAAAAAGCATTTGACAAAGTACAACATCCATTCATGATTAAAAACCCTCAACAAAGTAGGTTTAGAGGAAACATAATAAAGGCCATAGGTGAAAAAGCCACAGTTAGCATCATCCTCAATGAGGGAAAAGCTGTTTTTCTCAGGTCAGGAATAAGACAGGGATATCCACTCTCACCACTTTTATTCAACACAGTACTGGCAGTCCTGGCCATAGCAATCAGACAAGAAAAAGAAATAAAAACCATCTAAATTGGCAAGGAAGAGGTAAAACTTTCCCTATTTGTAGATGACATGACATTGTATATAGAAAACCTGAAAGACTCCACCAAAAAACTGCTTGAACTGATAAATGAATTCAGGAAAGTTGCAGGATACAAAATCAACATACAGAAATCTGTTGCATTTCATTACATTAATTATGAAGGAGGAGAAAGAGACCTTAAGGAATCAATCCCATTTATAATTATACCGAAAACAATAAGATACCTAGGAATAAACCTAACCAACATAGTGAAAGATCTGTCCTCTGAAAGCTATAAAATACTGATGAAAAAAATTGATGACAGAAAGAAATGGAAAGACATTCCATGTTCATGGATCAGAAGAACAAATATTGTTAAAATGTCCATACTACCCAAAGCAGTCTACACATTTAATGCCATCTCTATCAAAATACCAACAGCATTTTTCACAGAACTAGAACAAGCAATCCTGAAATTTGTATGGAACCACAAAAGACCTTGACTAGCCAAAGCAACCTTAAAAAAGAAAAGGTGGAGACATCACAATTCAAGACTACAAGTTATATTACAAGGCTTTAGTAATCAAAAAAGTATGGTACTGGCACAAAAACAGACACATAGATCAATGGAACAGAAGAGAAAACCCAGAAATAAACCTACACTGTATGGTCAATTAATCTTCAACAAAGCAAGAAAGAATATCCAATGAGAAAAAGTCTCTTCAAGAAATGGTTTTGGGAAAACTGGACAGCAACATGCAGAAGAATGAATTTTCTTCCACCACACACAAAATTATACTCAAAATGGATGAAAGACCTAAATGTGAGACCTGAAAACCATAAAAATCCTAGAAGACAGCATAGGCAGTAATGTCTCTGACACTGGCCACAGCAACTTCTTTCTAGATATGTCTCCTGAGGCAAGGGAAACAAAAGCAAAAATAAACTACTGGGACTACATCAAAATAAAAAGCTTCTGCACAGCAAAGGAAACAATCAACAAAACTAAAAGGCAGCCTACGGAATGGGAGAAGATATCTGCAAATCACATATCTGATAAAAGGTTAGTATCCAAAATATATAAAGAACTTATAAAACTCAATACCCAAAAAACCAACTAATCCAATTTTTTAAAAATGGGCAGACCACATGAATAGACATTTTTCTAAAAAAGACATCCAGATGGGGCCAACAGACACATGGAAAGTTCACTCATCATCAGGGAAATACAAATCAAAACTACAAGATATCACCTCATGCCTGTCAGAATGGCTAAAATCAACAACACAAGAAACAATAGGTGTTGGCGAGGATGCGGAGAAAGAGAAACCCTCATCACTGCTGGTGGGAATGCAAACTGCGGGTCCACTGTTGAAAACAGTATGGCAGTTTCTCAAAAAGTTAAAAACAGAACTACCCTACAATCTAGCAGTCATATTACTAGGTATTTACCCAGAGAATACAAAAATACTAATTCAAAGGCATATATATACCCTGATGTTTATAGCAGCATTATCTACAATAGCTACATTATGGAAATAGCTCAAGTGTACATCCCCTCATTAATGGATAAAGAAGATATGAGATACACATACACACAATGGAATATTACTTGGTCATAAAAAAGAATGAAACCTTGCCATTTGCAATGACATGGATGGAGCTACAGTGCATAATGCTAAGCGAAATAGAGAAAGACCACACCATATGATTTCACTCATATGTGGAATTTCAGAAACAAAACAAATGAGCATAGGGAAAAAAAGATAGAGGCAAACCTAGAAGCTCTCAACTAGAGAACAAATTGATGGCTACCAGAGGGGAGGTGGGTGGGAGAATGGATAAAATAGGTGATGGGAATTAAGGAGCGCACTTGTCATGGAAGTGTTGAATTACTATATGTGCACCTGAAACTAATGTTACATTGGATGTTAAGCGAAATTTAAATAAAAACTTTAAAAAAAAATGTTACCATTGGGGGAAACTGGTCAAAGTGTTTTAAGGATTTCTCTATATTTCTTACAACTATATGAGTTGGCAATTATCACTAACAATATCAATTAAAAAAGAATTAAAAAACCCAAGAATGATACATCCCAGCTTGTGTGCTTCCTTCTTAATAATGCATCCAAAAGGGCATCTGGGTGGCTCAGTCAGTTAAGCTCCACCTTCGGCTCAGGTCATAATCCCAGGGTCCTGGGATTGAGTCCCACATCAGGCTCCCTGCTTGTGGGGAGTCTGCTTCTCCCTCTGCCTCTCCCCCAGTTCGTGTGCTCTCTGTCTCTCTCTCAACCTCTCACACATTAAATAAATAAATAAATAAATAAATAAATAAATAAATAAATAAATAAATAAATTCATCCAAAAGCCAGTAAATGAGACCAAGTATGAAAGGCATCTATGTATGGGGGCAAAAAAGGACCAGTGGGGGTTAGTGCTGAAACAGAGTGGGAAGGGCGTTTACGTGTGGGGTAAGGGGAGATTAATCAACAGTAAGTAGATCTTCTGAAGATAGAAAGCAGGCTTCTCACTGCTGGAGATAGGAGTTACAAATATGGAAAGGGAGAAACTAGGATCATCCCCATGATGTTAGGTGGGAATTGCATATATGGGGTTTGAATTCACGATTTTCAGTAGAGATTATATATATATATATATATATATATATATATATATATATATAAATACTCATGCAACCATATGCATATGTATATAAGAACATACACACTCCTTAGCTCTATCCATTAAGTGTGCCTGGAAGTAGTGACATCCCAGGAGCCGTGGGCACTCCTGGTGCCCAGGTCTTGGTCCCAAACACCATTCTACAGTAAAGGTGACTTCTTGTGGGAGGTAGCTGATTACAGGCTAAGGCAGGGGAAGTATTAGATGAACATGGAATATCTGAGGGTACCAGAAAGTAAGGAACTGCTCAAAAAATGATCAGGATCTGTCTGGAGGACCCAGAAACCACTGTGAAGGGACTTTCACTGGCCAACTCTGGGACAATTTGAACACGAAAATAAATACTGATGGTAATGTATTATAACCCACTGAATTAAACAGGATCCTAGGATAATAATATGATGATGGAATGAATAAATAAGTGAACAGAAAAGAAAGCTCTTCCTTAGGGGCGCCTGGGTGGCTCAGTTGGTTAAGCGACTGCCTTCGGCTCAGGTCATGATCCTGGAGTCCGGGATCGAGTCCCACATTGGGCTCCCTGCTCAGCAAGGAGTCTGCTTCTCCCTCTGACCCTCCTTTCTCTCATGCTCTCTGTCTCTCATTCTCTCTCTCTCAAATAAATAAAATCTTAAAAAAAAAAAAAAAAATTTAAAAAAAAAAAAAAAAAAGAAAGCTCTTCCTTATACTAGAATACCAATAAGATTAGTTACCAACTGGCCACCATCACAGCAAAAAACAAAGGATGCTAAAATAAGGTAATGAGAGTTTGATGAGGAACAGGGTATTTACATAATGTCAAAGTATCTACCCATACAGTACTCACCAATTACAAAGGGAAAAGTAACCTCACTGTGGAGAAGCCCAGCCAACACCACCTAACCAGGAATCAAAGCTGACATCACAAGGAATGGGACAAATCACACTAAAGAGGCATAATCTAAAGGGAACATCAAAGAAACCAAACGGAGGGCCTTCCTACAAAAGAACTGCTTGTAATCTTCAAAAGTGCCCCGGTCCTAAAAACCAAGGCGTGACCGAGAGAGCCACGTGCTTCTGCCAGGGAGGGGACAGCTGGCAAAGCTCAGTGGGGTGGGGGCTCAGACGGCACTTTTGCACCCATGTTAACATCCCAACTTTGAGCCGGGGAAGGGGCGGATGGGTTGGCAACTCACTCTCAGATCTTTCATAAAAGAGTTCTGTCTTTCCTTTTTGTAAGTGTGAAATTATTTCAAAATAATGAGAAAAGGAGAGTGGTGTCAGCGTCATGCAGGTATCAATACCTGACCTGTTTGTTGAGCTCTTCCACTTCAGAGCAGGCCTTTTCCCTGTCTCTCTTTAAATCCTCGATTTCCTTCCTGTTGAAAAAGCAAAATGTATAGTATCACTGACCAGCCAGTTTCTTTTTTTCCCTGTCACTGCCCCTGTAACAGTGGTGGCTCGGGGTGTGCAGCCACAGAAGAGACTCTCACGCCTGCTCCTGGGACCCCAGAGCCACCACTCTGCCACTGTTCTCCACCACTGCTGCTGCCCACCCAGCTGGGACCCTGACCCTGGGAACCAGAGGAACACTGCCAGTACTCTAAGAACCTCCATGGAATTTCTCAGTCGCACACAGTAACATCTCGTTAGCAAAACATGTGGCCGTTCACACCCAGCGGCATAAATAGAACGAAAACAGCCTTGTATCTGCTGATGTCTCTTGTAAAATGTAAAATTTCCTGACAGCAAATGAGGGAAACAATGGTTTCTTTTTTTTTAAGATGTTATTTATATATTTGAGATAGAGTGAGAGCACAAGCACTAGTGGGGGGGGGGACAGACGGAGAGGGAGAAGCAGACTCCCCGCTGAGCAGGGAGCCTGATGCAGGATCGATCCTGGGATCCCGGGACCATGACCTGAGCTGAAGGCAGATGCTTAACTGACTGAGCCACCTAGGCGTCCAGGGAAACAAAGGTTTCTAGAAGGGAAAAAACTTTTAGATTTTAGAAATGCTGTAATATAATAGTAATCACTTGTTGACCACCTGCTCTGGATGCCATATTTTAATAATCTTTAACTTCATAGTTGAAAAAAAAAAAAGGTCAAACCGTCCTTGGATAAGACTATGGAAGTGAAAGTAGAAAGCCACTCCCCTTCCACACCGAGGCAGACACTCAACTGGCTGAGCCACCTAGGCGCCTGAACACTCCCCACTTTTCACAGCAACACCTTCAAAGCTCATTGTACAGAGAGCAAAGCGTGCTGTAGACTGGAGTCCAGGCAGAACCACAGAGCCAGGGCCCTTACCTCTGGGCATCACTTGTCCTTTCTGCAGCTTCAAGCTTTTGCTGAATCCTTCCCAGCTCATTTTTCAACAATGTGTTTTCTTCAGAAAGCCTATCCAACTCGATTCTGCATGACAAATTGAAAACAAGTGGTAAGAGTGGGGACTCCAGGAGCTGGCCACCATATGTAGTTCACATGAGTATGGTCTTGCAGGTGGAAGTCATGGTGGATCCTTCATCATC
The DNA here is from genome assembly GCF_054177405.1 of Leptonychotes weddellii. Lineage (NCBI taxonomy): Eukaryota > Metazoa > Chordata > Mammalia > Carnivora > Phocidae > Leptonychotes > Leptonychotes weddellii. The sequence goes on from NC_138378.1 coordinate 43,412,623, forward strand.
TCTGGATGGCACAGAGCACATGGTTCCTTTTCCTTTATGCACTGCTGACATCCTATGGTTTGCATCTCCCAAGCAACAAGCTACAGAAAATAAAGCATTCTTAGCTTCTAAAACAATCAATCACACAATCAACTCATTAAGAGTATTCAGCACCTTGGTTCTGTTTACTTCATGTTTACAGCTGACCTGTTACCACATCTCACAACCACTAACTAAAACGAGTGTGCTCATGGCTGGTATCAACGCACAATGCTGGCTGTGGGTCCTCAGGTTACGGCATGGTAGTAACCAGGAACTCTAGCATGGAGCTAAGGAACATGAGCAATCAGAAGACCAAAACACACTTTCCTCTTTAGTGGGAGCTACCTGCATTGTACACTCTTCAGGTCAGCACTAGGGACGAGAAAACTGGGGAGATGCCCACATCCCTTGTACAGAGAGAGACCTAATGCAAGGTGGATCCCTCAGTGGGAAAAAGCAAGCATGAGTAGCTACTACATGAACCAAGTCTGCTTGGAGCCACCTTTGTTTTCTGATACCTTAGAGATCTCCACTTGGGTAACACCACTGACATATGACAGATAAGCAATTTACCAGTAAAGATCACAAATGAGGCAGCTTAAAACCTGTATTTGCTGCCCGAGAAATTTATTGTTTTTTTTTTTTTAGATTTTTACTTATTTGAGAGAGAGCGCATACGAGCAAGGGGAGGGGCAGAGCGAGAGGGAGAAGCAGACTCCCCACTGAGCAGGGAGCCCGACGTGGGGCTTGATCCCAGGACCGAGCTGAAGTCAGATGCTTAACGAACTGAGCCACCCAGGTACCCCCACCCTAGAAATTTATTCTTTTTTTTTTAAGATTTTATTTATTTATTTGAGAGAGAGCATGAGAGGGGGGAGGGTCAGAGGGAGAAGCAGACTCCCTGCCGAGCGGGACTTGATCCTGGGACTCCAGGATCATGACCTGAGCCGAAGGCAGTCGCTTAACCAACTGAGCCACCCAGGTGCCCTAGAAATTTATTCTTTAAATAGACACTGGTCTGACATTTGTTCCCCCCGCCAATAGGTCCCTACTGGCATTAGCTTCTAATTTTTTCAATCTAAAAATACTCAAAGCCACACGGTCTTGTTATGTTTAATGTAATAGGCTTATAATACCAAGCATAAGTGTCTTCTTCATACACATAAATATAACTTCATTTTATCTCATGAGGAACTAAAGAGAAAAATAAAGAAAGGGAAGTCATTGGAATTTTTAAAGCAGCAAACGGTTTCAAGCAGAGGAGAGAAGCAAACGAGGTCTGTGTTTGGGAATCGCCACTCTGGCTCCAGGATGGAAAACAAACTGACTCAGTGCTGCTGCGTGTGTTGGGCGGTTTCCACTTCAGCTTCCTGGGCCTCAGAGAAGCTGATGGCTGTCCCACCCCGTCCCCCTCACCACACCAAGCAGCTAGAGCTGTGTGAGACTGACCATACAATGGGTGACTGTCCTCACAGAAGGTGAGGGAAACCTCCAAGGGCCCCTAATAAAACAAAAGGCTAGATGCTGAAACCCCGGCTGTGAGCATTAGGCCACACACAGACAGGGTCACCCTGAGGCCAGGGCCTATGGCAGCACTGCCAGCAGCAGCGTGGAAAAACCACACCGGGCGGGCCTGCATTGAGCAGTGCCCTCGAAGCAAGTTAAGGCGGTCCCAAGTCTCAGCAAAAGCAGTATCCGCCCTTTCTTCAGAAAGCATCTTCTACTACAGTTCCGGAGATTCCCAGAGATGAACAGCATGTAAACACAAGCTCACAGTCACAGATCACCACAACATACATGGAAAAAGCCACCTCCCAGCAGCAGCAGAAGCAAAACAGCAGACTGGATCCCCCAGGAACCTCAGATATTGGAATTATCAGACACAAACTAAGGATAAAATTGTAAAATGTTTACATAATAAAAAATAAGCAAGAAACAAGAAACTATCAAAAATGATCAGACCAAAAGGGACAAAACAGGGCTTTTGGAAATGGGGAAGAAAAAAAAAGGCAATGTCGAAATAAAACCTCACTGAATGAGTTAAATGGCAGATTTAAACAGAGCTGAAGGAAGAATTACTGATCCGGAACACAGAGATAGGAAAAAAAGTATCCAGAATGCGACAAGAGAGAAAAGAAGGTAAAAGAGATGGAAGGGAAGAAATGGAGGAAAAGTGAAAAGATCTAACATCATACATCTAATTGTAGAGTGAGAGGAGAAGTGATGTTTTAATGGCTGAGAAGTTTTCATAAGACACAAATTCAATGGGTACAATGTTTTTCTAAGCAGGATGAGTGGAAAGAAAACCACACCTATGCCCTATAACCTGACAATTCCATTCTTAGGTACACCCCAATGTAAATGCTCCAAAAGACATGGGTAAGAACTTTCTTAGCAGTACTATTTGTGAAGACTAAAACTAAACACTATTCAAATGCCCATCCACAAGTGAATGAGTAAACTGTGTTATATTCACACAACAGAAAAATCCACAGCAATGAACCATATGAATGAACTACAGCTATAGGTCCTAGATCATCCAGGTGGGCCCAATGTAATCACAGGGTCCTGAAATGTTGAAGAGGGAGGGAGGAGAGTGGGTGTCAGAGTGATGTGATGTCAGGTGGACCTGACCAGTCATTACCAGCTTTAGATGGAAGGGGGCGAGAAACAAGGAATGCAAGCAGTCCACAGAGGCTGGAAAACAGAACAGCGATTCTCTTCTAGAGCCACCAAAAAGGAGGGCAACCCTGCCAGCATCTTAATTTTAGTCCAGTCATAACCATTTCAGACTTCTAAGCTCCAAAACTGTAAAATCATAAATAGTGTTGTTTTAAGCCACTAACTTAGTAATAGTGGTAATTAGTTACAGCAGCAATAGGAGACTAAGAACCAATACAGAGCAACAACTAGACAGAGTAGACTACCCAATGTCAATGGTGGAATCTTTTTTGTTTTAAAGATTTATTTGAGGGGCGCCTGGGTGGCTCAGTTGGTTAAGCGACTGCTTTCGGCTCGCGTCATGATCCTGGAGTCCCTGGATCGAGCCCCGCATCAGGCTCCCTGCTCTGCGGGAAGCCTGCTTCTCCCTCTCCCACTCCCCCTGCTTGTGTTCCCTCTCTCGCTGTCTCTCTCTCTCTGTTGAAAAATAAATAAAATCTTTAAAAAAAAAAATAAAGATTTATTTGAGACAGAGCACGCTCACAAATGGGGGAGGGGCAATGGGAGAGAGAGAATCCTCAAGCAGATTCCCCACTCAGCATGGAGCCAGACTCGGTGTTCTACCCCAGGACCCTGAGGTCATGATCTGAGCCAAAACCAAGAGTCGGGCTCTCAACCGACTGAACCCCCCCAGGCGCCCCCTACCAAACATTTAAGTAAGAAAATGCTAATCCTTCTCCAACTCTTACAGGAAAACTATAGACCAATATCCTTTCCCAACATTGATGCTAGAATCCTCACAAAATACTTGTTTATATGTTTAAATGTTTAATAGATACAGAGTTTCTGCTTTGAATGATGAGAAAGTTTTGGAAGTAGAAAGTGGTGATGAAAAAAACAAAAAGAAAGTGGTGATGGTTTACACGTTGTGCATGTTTAATGCCACTAAATTATGTGGTTAAAATGGTCGATTTTACATTATGTATACTTTGCCATGATTAAAAAAAAATCAATATCCATTGACAGAAAAACTAATTTAAAAAGACTGGTAGACTCTTAAAGGATATTAAAGAGATATAGTAACTAAATGCACACCACGATCCTTGATTAGATCTAGAAAATACATACTGAAACAATTGGCAAAATCTGGAAGTGGAGTGCAAATTAAAAATAGCAGTGCATTCGAATTAAATCTCCCACATGTGATAACAATACTGTGGATATGCAGGAGAACATCCTTGTTCTTATAAAATAACATGTTGAAATATTTAGCAGTAAAATGTCATAATGTCTGCAATTATCCCCAATGATTCAGAAAGAATTTAAAAACGGTGTGTGTGGAATTGTGTATAGAGCAAAAGAGCAACAGAAGAGGTGACCGTGGATGAATTCGGCCACGTGGGCATTCAGACCACTTCTGTTCTCTAAGCTACTGGCAGAGATTCTTTCACAATCCAAATCTGGTCGTGTCACTCTGCACTTTGCTTTCTCCTTGATAAAGACCCAAATCTTCACCATGGCCTTTAAGATCCTGCAGGTCTGAGCTCTGCCCAGCCAAGGGGCCTGTGGCTGGTGTGGGTTTGGAAGGCAGCTATGCTCACCATTATCCCACCAACACCAGCTCTGGTGTGGGTTTGGAAGGTGGTCCCATGTGTTTCCTTACAAGTGGCCACAAGGGAGTTGTGGCCAGGGGTCCACTGGCTGGTGCTGGGGATAGACCTGCCCTCAGAGAGCAGGGGCTGGGGGCCCAGCTTGGGGAGTGAGGGATGCCAATGGGCTCAGGGGGCACCTGCATGTTGCTGAGCCCAGTAGACTCCTTCAGGCTGCAGGTCTTGTGTGAATTGGCCTCTCAAGGGCTCTGGAGACAAGTGTTCTTCTCTCCTTGCAGGATTCTTCCCCTAAAGACACAGCTCCTTGGTTTCCCCTTCCTCCGAGGGCTCCTTCCTCGACTCTCCACCTACCTCACTCCACAGGCTCCTCCAGTGTAACTGAATCCTGCTCTCCCCACTTCTTGGTCAGTGGCATTTCTGTGGAGTCCTCTGAGTGCTCTGTGACCCACTTCCAATCTCCCTGTGAAAATCCCATCCTCCTGTAACCCATCAACTTGGCCTCGACACTCCTGCCAGTTGACTCCCTGCACCTCTGATGCTATCACTCTGGTCCCCAGCAACTGTCACTTCTTGCCTGGACATCTGCAGTAACCACCTCCCCCTGCCCTCCACCCACCTCCTCCTACACACCCACCCCACAACCCCTGCAATCCACTCTTCCCGGTTTCCCTGGCTAACCGAGAGCATGTTTCCACAGCTGCCCGGCTCAGGGCCCCAGCAGCCTGCCTCTCAAAAATCCTCCCCATACCCACAAGAGCCGGTTCCTATTCACATTCCCCTCTGCACAGCCATCTCCTTATTCCCCAAGGCCCTCTAACCTGGGCAAAGCCTGCTCCTGCCCCAGGTCCTCCTCCGCCTTCCCAGATCTGAACACCTCACCTCTCAGAAAGAAAACTACCGGCTTGAATTTGGCCCAGTCGTTTCTATATACTCCCTTAGGCTTTCACCATTGTGCACGTGTCCCTAGAAAATGTACATGGTCTCAGCAGCATGGCCTTTAAGTTTCCTCATATTTGAAACAGGGCAGCGAGTTTCTTCCTGACACTGAGACACGCAGGAAGCACGGCACCTCCCCCAGAGGCTGAAAGCCGTAAACCGGTCTTGCACCCTGCTGCTATCCCTAGCTGTACCCCCACATAGAAGATGCCCCATAATCACTGTCAAGGAGTGAAGACCCTCCTGAGAATACAACTGTGACTTTAGCTGTGGGGTCAACAGGAAGGGAGTGAGACTCAAGGTGCTGGGCTGCTTCTGTGCCTAAGGCCCCTCCCTGTGTTTGCCTGGGGCCTGCCACAGACTCGTGTGCAGAACAGGTACCCACGATGTGTCCGCAGGGCCCAAGACCAGCCTGTGTGTGTCTGGGACTTGCTATGGAGCATCCAGGATAGTAAGTGCGTGTTCTACATTCATTTCGTGCTCCATGCCCTTTGGGGGCACGGCACCCTCTGCACTTCATGGGTGACAAAATTTAGAAGTCAGGCCACTACAAACAAAGTGCTCTATGGTTTAGAGACACCCACATAAAAGGCAGGGACATCAAGTAATGGCACCTCTAGGAGGTGAGGAGGCCTGGTGCCTAGGAGGCTTCTAGCTATGCTAGTATTTTTTCTTAAGCTGGGTGGTGCCTTGACATTTCTTCCTTTTGGTTTCATGTCAATCCCACATAATCTTTTTACTCAATGAAGCTAACTGCCCGTGGTCACCCAGGTAGCAGGAGCTGATGCCTGAGGGGGACTGTAGAGCTCTCTGAACTTGGCCCACATACCAACATCTCGAGGCCTTCTCCCCAGCTTCAGGCTTCCCCTGAAGGCATCAACTGCAGCAGCATCTTGAACCCCCCTGGGCACTCATGCCCCACCCCAGCCTCCCAGGAGGTGTCTGGGCTGGACAGCCTCCTCTGTTGCTCCACTCAGGAAGCTCAGGAACTTGCAGTTCAAGGACAGTGCCTGGCACACATGCTGGCGGGGCAAAGTAGTGGGTCCTGCTCAAAGTCAGCAGGAAGAGAGCTCAGGCGACCCAGAACTGAAGCAAGGTTCCAAACACAGTCTGTCTTTGTCCTTGTAAGACCAGCGAGAATTTCCTAAGGACAGGAGCAGGGGACACCAAGGCCAGACGAACTGCCCAGAATGGCCCAGCTCTGCCCTCACCCATTCACTGGGCATGTGGTGACCTGTGGGATGCCCCGGGGTCGGGGCCAGGCTTATGACCCCTGCACAGGCATGAGGGTTACATAATCCCCATCAGCAGCTGTGACGAGGCCCATGCAGTGGAGCTGGAGGTGAGAGGTTAGAGGGTATATAGCCTGACATTCTAAGAATGGGTAGAAACCAAACCTGTTGTTCTCTCTTGAATCTGCTTCTTTCTCAAGAACCCGAACGACTTCTTCCAGCTGCAGAAGTTTGGTTTTCATGTCGTCCTTCTCTCTTTCCAGAGCCGTGTTGGCCTCTTCCTCCCGCAGGGCCTTAAGCTGCTCCTGCCCCGCCACCTGGGGGCCAGTGAGGTGGGGTTGGGAGAGCGAGGTGCCCTCCTTGGCCTTGTCCCTGCTGTGCTGCAGCCCCTGCTCCAGGGTGCTCTCCCCATGCTGGCCCTGCTCCGCCACAGCCTGCCCCTGGCTGCCCGTGGGGGCCAGCTCCTCACTCAGATGCCCAGCTCGCTCCAGAATGGCCAGCTGCCTCTCAGTCTCTCCTCTGCCCACTGGTGGGGGCTGGGCTGGTGAGGCATCTCCTTCTGTTCCCCAGAGTAGCTCCTGGGCTTCAGTCTGGCTCACACCAGCTGAGCTGCCGGCAAGAGGCACTCGCTCCTCCAGAACCGCTCTCCTGTCTACCCCACATGGGTGCACCTGTGCCCGCCTCTCAGGAGGAGGAGAAGCCACCTCTTCGGCAACGAGCACATGCCGACCATCCTCTCTGAGGCCAAGGCTCTCCAAAGGCCCTCTGCGGGCCAGGGCAGGGGCTAGGGCTGGGCTCTGCTGGGCATCCACATGCCTGCACCTGGTTTGCCCATGGCCACGCCCATCGCCAGGTTCCAGCCAGGCCAGTGGCTGCTCCCTCCTGCCTGCACCCTCCTGCTCACGACCCGCCACTGCTGGCCTGTCCCTCCAGCAGGCCCACAGCATGTCTGCTGCCCATACAGGTCTTCCCACTTGTTTCCTACAGGTGAGCTCCAGCTTCTCCTCCTCCAGGGCAGAGGACCTGCAAAACTCTGCCTGTTCCTTGCCTACCAGCTCCTGCAGCTTCCGCTGCTGACTTCCCCAGCGTGGGTGGGGCTCCTCCCCCCTGCCCGCCCTCCGCTCCTTCTCCTGGTCATGCTGCTCTGTCACCTCGTGGACTTGCAGCAGGGCTCTCTGGAGCACCTCTTCCTTCTCCTGCTGAGGCTGCAGCGCAAAGTGCTTACAGTGGGCAGCCTGCTGGGCTTCCATCCTTGAGAGCTCGTAGTTCAGCACAACTTCGGCCTCTTTCCTACAGAAACAGAGCACGTCACAGGCGCTGTGGGCACAGCTCAGGCCCAGTCCTACCCCCAGGTTGGAAAGGCCTCCTCACAGGCTCCTCTTGTCCTGACCACGGACCTCCTCTGCCTGGCCTGCTCTGTCCCCTCACCCCCATGCACCCCAGCGTTCCATCCATGCCCTGGGACCCTCTGTAGAGGGTCTATCGGAGGATCTGCCCTCAGTACGGTTGGGTTCTACATACAGAAGCTGACACGAAACCATTCACACATGTGACTGTTAAGTGTAAGTTGATTATAACTAAATAGGATAAAAATTCAGTATCTGAGTCATGCAGGCCACATGTCCAGGGCTCAGCAGCCATGTGTGGCTGGTGGCTGCCATCATGGATGAAGAAGATACAGGACATGTCCCCCATCACAGGAAGTACTAAGGACAGTGCTGGTCTAAAACTTTAGTGAGATGTGTGGCTCTCACCTACAGTTCAAAGCTACCCTTGAAAATCTGGTAAGTTGCTGGGCACCAGGCCTTCACAGCCCTGGGAGAATGGAGTCCCAGCCGAGGTGAGGGCACTAAGGACATGTTCTTTGTGGCTGGTGCCAGCCTGAGAACAGGACATGTGGCCGGATGTGGCTCTAGGTCCAGCGTGGGGAAGGACTGTGAACAGCAAGCAGGTCCTCCGGATGGATGGCGCAGGCTGGTGGAAGGGGCTACCATGCACCGGCCCATCTGCTGCCAGTAGGGTCTAGAGGGACTTGGGTCAAGTCCCTTATCGCATAGCTCTGGGGTTTAAGAGAAAATAACTTAAAGCTCAGAGGAAGCACATGACTTAAAAATGACCTTTATCATCCTGTAGGAGAGCGACAGTTCCCGTCAGCCCCCACGGGCCCAGGGCCCTTCCACTGGTGTCATATGGAGTCCAGGGAGGGAGGAGCACCCACAGACTTGGGGGCCAGTCTGGTTCTTTCACAGCACATCCTACGTACTCAGGCTAACTCCAATCACTGAGCCAAAGGGGAGAGCGCATCCCACCCAGGTTGGAGGGCATAGTCTCTATATAAAGGCTGTCGACATCTTGCAATCAGGGGGTGACTGAGGCCACATGCACTCAGCTCCAACACCGAACCCCACCGAGCCCTACATAAGCCCTCTGTGAGGAGCACGGTGCAGTGGGCCACTCCACTGTGACCCATCCGCTCAGCCCTGGGTCAACATATGCTGGTGTAGTCATCCCCTCCTGAACTGGATGGGTCCAAGACTCCCCACAAGACACGGAGGGGCTGACTGACCAGCGCCATGGCTAAGATAACTAGTCATTTCACTCTACCAAGTCAGACCCACTCGACAAGGAATGAACACATGGGTATTTCTCATGTCACTATGACACTGTTTGACACAAAATGCCATATCCCAGTTTTCCAAATAAATCTTTCCTCTCCTTTGCTCACACCTTTTGGCCTTTCCAAGAACCTCACCAACCCAAATTATTTGTCTTTCCCATTGTTTTAGGGGTTTTAGACCTTCCATCCATCTGCTCATGTGCTAGAAAATTAAATGAGATATTAAAGGAAGATTAAAGGAAGAACATACTGCCCTTTGCAAGTATGAGGCAAAATTCTACAAGGAATTTTAACTCTTAAGCTTTAGTTAACAGATATTTTTAATACGAAAGAACAATCCTTACCTGATGACCTGTTCTTTCTTTTTTTAAAAAAATATTTTATATATTTATTATTTTGGGGGGGTAGTGCGCTGTGAGCACAGGGAGGGGAAAAGAGAGAGGAAGACAGAGAATCTCAAGCAGACGGCACTGAGCATGAAGTCTGATCTGGGGCTCGATCCCGTGTCCCTGATATCATGACCTGAGCCAAAACCAAGAGTCTAACACTTAACTGACTGAGCCACCCAGGTGCCCCTGACCTGTTCTTTCAATGCTCACCTACCTGCCCTGAAAAAAAGCACCCCGTTAGCAGGTACTATAATTCTGAGCAGTTTCCTGATGCAGTTTCAAATCTGGGTTCTTGGCAAGAACCCCTAACTGTAAGACCCTGAAAGGACGCAGTGCCTGACCTGACTCGCTGCAGCTCGTTCCGATGCCTCTGGTGCTGTCCCTGCTCCGGTGGGTCCTGCTCTCGGGCCAGCCGCCCGGCTGGGCCAGATAGTGCCTGAATGCAGCACTGCCCCAACCCCGCCCTCTCCGGCAGAGGGCCACAGGCCGCCCGCTGGAGCTGGTCCTGCAGGCCTCGGATGAGCTCCTGAGACTTCCCGAGCAGCACCTCCAGGTCAGCCCTCCGGCACTCCAGCACGTGGACCTCAAGCCTGAAGGCCTGCTGCATCTGCTCCCTCTCCTTCGTGAAGTCTCTCCTCATCAGCTCCATTTCCCTCTCGTAAGAATTTACCTGAAAAGAGAAATGTGAGCAGTGTCCATCAGGAGGTCCTGAAAATGACTTACTGGGCAACACAACACAGAAATACCAGACTTCTAGGCACAACACCCAAAGAATGGTGGCCCAGACCCAAAGCAGTGCACAGGCCTGTGAACAGAAAGAGCGGCGCTAAGGACAGTGGAGCCCCTCCCAGGGCGCAGTGTGGCCTCGGGCTTCCCTTGTCTCCCATAACCTTCACAAGGGCCCCCGGAGGCAGGTCCAGCAGGTGGGGAACGGAGACTGGGATCACGTTAGGCCAGGCGCCTGGCCAGGCCACCTGGAGGGCAGATGGTGGGACAACTGAGAGAACTGGGGAGCCTTCATGAGACCAGGGGTGGCTCTGAACATCCTCCAGCCCCCAGGGCACGGCTACTGCAGGAGTTTCCAGCTAATGCATCCCAGGGAGCCCAGAGGCACAAGCACAGGACAGGCACTCCCACCTTGCTGCTACTCTTACGCCTGATAACAAATCGTGGAAACAAGTCGTGGACATGTCTCTTAACAAAACCCCACCACGATCTGCTAACAGAGCAGAAGACAAGTTCATCTAAAAAGACAGACTCAGCCAGGGTCCTGGTCACAAGGCCACGGAGTACCCCACAAAGGGCAATCCCAGGGTCGCATCAGCTTAGAACACAGATGGGAGCTCTGATTCCCTGATGGCAGAGTGGGCAGCAAGGTCTGGCCTCAGTGCGACGACCCCTATGACACTTGGGTACACATAACCCCACTCCCTCCCTTTACTGGTCATTCCTTATCTCCTGCCTCCTTCCAAAGAAGGTGTGAGGCAAAATGTTCATTTTCTTTACATTTCCCCACAATCTCCTGTCCCCCTGAGCGGGCTTCCTAAGGGGCGCAGGATCTAGGACACACGTGTGCATGCGGAAACATGCACGGCCGAGCAAGGCTTTCCAGCACGCAGCAGGAAGCTTCTTTGTGTCCCTGTGGCCGCCCTCACTCCCCCTGACCTTGGTCTCCAGCTGGATCTTGAGGTCTTGGCAGTGTTCCTTCACCTGCTCCATCATTATCTCTGTTTCTAAACTCACTGGAATGGAATCACCAACAAATGAGATGATGCCTGCAAACAAAGAGACATTCCTGTTTCTGTCCTGCCGAGGATGCCGTAGGCCGTTCCCAGCCCTCCGATCCGACATTTGGCCAGCACTGAGTATTCAGCCTAGTCATCTGCTACCATGCCCCTGACCACGCACAACCCTCCATGGGCCTTTTCTGCAAGAGGAATGCTGTGCTGGCAGAGACAACCAACCCTCGTGGGTTTCCACAAGCAATCTACTATGCTTAGCTCTCAAGGTAGGAGCTCTTCAGAAATCAGCATTCCGAGTCTTTGCCAGAACACACATTACCCAAAGATATAACCAGGAGGCTCCCTGCAAGATCTGTCAGGCCCTTGGATTCCCTAAAAGATGCTGTACATGGTACGTTTACTGCCCCCTGAATTCTGTTCCTCGATGATGCCAGGCACACAGAGGGACTGGGAAGACCGAGCAACGAGTGTGACCTGTTGCAGACAGTCAGTGCTTTACGATGAGGCACTATGAGCCTCATTTTTTCAAGCTTTTTATTCTAGCTATGCCCTTTTCTTAGAGACTTTATGTTACTTACTACTACATGATAATAACATGGGTTTTCAATATGTTAAACACAGTAAATACTCATGGAGTCAAAGTTCTGACAGATCACAGGACAGAGTACATGAGTGACCCCTTGTTCCAGAGGATTCTCCTCACTGACCATGTCAGACGTCCTTGCAGCTCATTTTGCGAGGTGCCTGTGGAACTGCAAGCACCCCCCGGGGCACCAGGCATTTCTGGTGCTACTGAGTAACATGCCAAAGGGCTGACTCAAAATGTGAGTTTTGGCCACTGCTCAGGTTTTGTGCTGGTCTGGGGCTGGGGAAGTGAAGGGAGATGACACACGCCTTAACGATTTGCCATGAAAAAAAACGACAGAGTGAGGGCCATGGGGCCGAGAGAAGTCAGGATAAGCACCTCAGGAAAGCAAGCAGCCGATGCCCTGTAAACCGGAACTGCCACCTGGTTCTGGCCAAGTAGGCCCAGGTGCACGAGCAGCTGGTAGGAGTGGCTCCACCTGGAAGTACTGAGGGCAAGGCCGCCAGGACCCCACAGCCCTTCTACCAAAACTCCCCTGTGGCAGCAGAACCCTCCTCCTTTGAAGGGGCAGACGGGACTTCTGTGTTCAGATGGAGGGTGGTGGGGGGGCAAAGGGGAGGAGAAAGGGCCCTGGTGCGGGATCAGTGATGACACAGAGGCTGGGGCTGCCTTCTGGTGCCACAGTCCAAGGTCTTCTGGACAAGGGCCACCCAAGGTATGGGTCCCTAGCTCTGCTGATCCCTGGGTTATGGTTGGCAGCTCTTGACAAGGGTCCCATGTTCCATGCATCCCACACTCCTCCAGGGACAAAGGGAGGTAGCAATCCTCTCCCCCTTCCCTGTGGCCAGGCTGCCCACCTGGCCATGTGTAACACTAATCTGGGGATGTGATGTTGTCCGGTGTGCTGGCCGTACCCCAACACCTCCCAGCTGAGGACAGTCAGGACAGCAGGTCTTGGAAGTCATCAGACTCCACTAAAGAAGATGCTGTGAGGGGATCCCCTTAAGGGACTGAGGAAGCTGGACCCAGTGCACAGAAAGCCCCACTTGGTTCCCATGTTGGCTCTCTTAGGTACAAACTTTATTCTTTTTTTTTTTCCCAAGATCTCATTTATTTTATTTGAGAAAAAGAGAAAGAGGGAGAGGGAGAGAGACCATGTGCAGGGGGAGGGGTGGAGGAAGAGGGAGAGAATCTCAAGCAGACTCCGTGCTGAGTGCAGAGCCCAAGGCTGGGCTCAATCTCATGACCCTGCAATCATGACCTGAGCCGAAATCAAGTTCTAACCGACTGAGCCACCCAGGTGCCCCCCTTTTTCCTGTTTCATTAGGTAAACAGCTTTAGGACAATATAGGAACTCTGACTGCTCTAAGGGTTGTAGATGAGAACAAGATGCTCTCTGAGGGGCTGACTCTGCTGTGGTACATGGTCAGTGGAGGTAGCCACGTGGCTGGGGGCGGGGTGGTCCCGGTGGTCCCCACAGGCCCCTCACCAGCAGCGGTGCACATGGAACCGCATGCAGCATGTAAATTTGCATGGTGCCCACCCCATGCAACTTCTAGGAAAGGTGGCAATCAGCCAAACCCACCCTGTCCTCCAGAAGGACCATGGAAACCTGAAGGACAGCTGTGGCATCTGAACCCCACCCCCCAATTCTAGTCTCTAGAAGGAGCCAATAACTGCGCCTCTTCGTGCCTGGAGCTTGTCTCAAACCTCACAGGCTGAAGAGTTAAGGAGCGTGAAGCTCTGGTCTTTATTGTCAAGTAACTCCTTCAGCATCAGTGCTGTGCACAGGCAGGTGGAGCCGGCCCTTCCAGGGTGCCACAGCCACACCCCACCTCGACCCTTTCCACACCATCGAGGGAGTAAACATCAGCCCTGTCTGCTGCAGTCCACATGAGGCCTCTGTGAATACCAGGAGTCCCTGATACATTTTACGCATTTACCTTCCCTCTGAGAGCTGTCACAGACCCAAGACCAGACATCGTGCTCTGAGCAGGGCTGGGAGACCACCACCCTGCTCACTCCCAGCCTCCCCTCTCCTCCCTTCCCTCGATGACTATGTCCGACCCCTGCTGAATGCTCATCCTAGGGCATCTCTCTGGATCCTCCCCATAACCCAAGAGGCCCACTAGGACATGCCTGTCCTGAGGTCACTACCAGGTCATCATAACCTTCACCACTCTACCCAAATGGTAAAATCCTTACCATCTTCCTCCCTTGGGCCTCTGGGTATTGTCCCTGGCCTTGGGTTACAGGCCCTTCTCCCACATGTGGCAGTCCGAAGGGCATGTGATCCCTTGGAGGCCTGACATGCCGGGCAGCTGGCCCCCCTCCTGCAGAGTCCCCCGGGACCAGGGGGAAGCTTGTGCAGTGGGGGAAGATAGACACCCCCTGCCACCAGCCTCTGCTCTCCCACAGCAGGAGCGCACAAGCTGTCACCTCCTGGGACTGGGCTCCTACCTGCTGGCCCGTGTCCAGGGGGCAGCCGTTCCTCTGGCTGTGCGTGGGGCCGGCCATGCCAACTCGGGGGCAGCTGTGCTCGCAGGCCTTCCAGTGCAGCCTGCAGCTCGTCGTTGCGGTCCTGCAGGTCCTGTGGGGTACAGCCAGACACCCCCTGCAGCCAGTGTGGCCACCTGAGGGGCGGTGAGGAATGGGGCAGTGTGGAGCCAGCCCGCTGAGGGAGCAGTCAGGTGTCAGGCCCTGACTTCCAGCACACAACGCTTAAAACTGCATTCCTGTTTCCTAAGGACAGGTGAGCCAAATGAAAGCAGGGGCCACTTCTCGACCTTCTAGTACCCTGCACCACTTTCGAGCACTCGATATTCAGAAGGGGCTCAGAAAAAAATAGTGGAGTGGAAACTGAAGAGAAATGTAGAAAATACAGAGAACCATTAACAGCTGAAACTCCAGTGATGTTGTGATGTGGGTGTGAGGCAGCAATGTCCTGGGATGTGTCCTGGGATTCTTTCCTCTGCTGCTGTTGAATCTGCAAACGGTTCTTTCTACAGCTACTGAGCCAAGAGGATACCAGGTGCTTCAGACCAAGGGCTACAGAACAAAGATGATCTTACCAAACAGAAAGGATGATGTCTGAGTGAGCACGCACACTGGGGGAGGTGGGGGGACTTGGTAGGTGGTCATGAAAGCTTCAGAGGAAGGGCCTCATTTGCAACCAGTGTAATTCTGTCCACACGTGAAAGAAACACATCTCAACAAGCACACCTGGTCACCTGATTTTTAAACGGCTAGAAAGGGTAGAGTTTATAGCCACTTTCTCAGACGGTCCCACAGCTAGCACACCACAGCTGTGTGTGTTGCCATGTCCACTCCTGACTCTGGGTCTATGTCCCCCCGCCCTGGAAGCTCAACAGGCCCCTGTCTGCCCCAGCCTGCAGGATGGCAGAAGTGATGCCCCGTCTTCCAAGGGTGCAGCTTCTAGCCAGCTTCTCCTTTTGGGATAGCCCCTCTAGCCAAGACCACATGGACACCCGGCACATCCACAAGCCTCCACATCCCTTGCTGGTTTTTTAATCCTATTTGAGTTTCCTTTCCAGGCGGCTCTCATTGAGTAGACCTCATCTTCCCAAAACTGTTCCTGAAGGCCAGCGCCTGGCCTGTGGCTGCATGCCCCTGGAGAAGGAGCCTCTCATTGGCAGTTCTAGGCAGTGGGAGAAGGGACGGGTTCTGCACAGATCTCACAAGAAGCGCAGATTCACACAGGGTCACTGTACCTCGTTCAGAATCTCCTAGACAAACATACAATTTTCCCCATGGAGGAAGCAGTTCTGTCTGGGGGGAAAGGGCAGGGCAGAAAGTAAGAGCTTCGGGACAAGTGTGCAGAACAGAGCGTGGACCCCGTGGTTCCTGACACAGCCTGTGGTCACTGCTGCTCTAGCCCTGGGATGTCTAAGAAGGCAGCACTCAGTGCATAGGCCACCAAGCATCTCAGGTGCGGTGAGTCTGAATCGAGGTGTGCTGTAGCCTAAAATCTACACCGAATTTCAAAGACTGGATCCAAAAAAACGGATATAATGGTAACATTGTAGAAATATTGAATTAAATAAAATGTTATTAAAATTGATGTCACCTATTTCTTTTTACATTTTTTTTTAAAGATTTTATTTATTTATTTGACACAGAGAGACACAGCGGGAGAGGGAACACAAGCAGAGGGGGTGGGAGAGGGAGAAGCAGGCTTCCCGCTGAGCAGGGAGACCGATGCAGGGCTCGATCCCAGGACCCCGGGATCACAACCTGAGCTGAAGGCAGATGCTTAACGACTGAGCCACCCAGGCGCCCCTCTTTTTACACTCTTTAATGTGCCTATGGGAAAACTTAAAATTACATGTGTACCTTGTATTGAGTATTTTGAAAACATACACACATCCCACAAATCCAGCAGCGCCAAAAAGCAGGTTTTATTAGGTGTTATGCAGGGCATAGACTTCTCTGCTTGGAGGACACAGCAGGGAGCATCACCAGTTCTAACTGATGAGGGTGACATGCACCATCCTGGGCACGAGCCGTGGGCCCCAGCTCTACACAGAGGGTGTCTGGTGGGGCTGGGGAGCCAGGCACCTATTTCCACAGGGACTCACATTTACTTGGGGTGCCTATGGGTGCCAAAGGTACTACTGTACCAGCCAGGAAAGGCAACAAGTCCATTGCCGTAATTCTGTAGTACTAAGGGTCTGAGGGGAGGGTGGGACTTCAACAGCAGCACTGGGAAGCATCAGAGAGGAAGGGGGTGCCAGCAGGCTGGCTGGGCCCAAGTAAGCACACATGTAAGGGGGGGATGAAGAACCACCCAGGGACGGATAATGGTGGGGACGTCAGTTAGGGGTTGGTGTGTGTGTCAGTCCATTTGGGCTGCTATCACAAAATACCACAGACAGGGCTTATCAAGAACAGAAATTTAGTTCTCATAGTTCTGGAGGTTAGAGTCCATGATCGAGATGCAGACAGATTTAGTGTCTGGTGAGGGCTTCCTGGGTCGGAGATGTCTTTTCTTGCGTCCTTACATGGTGGGACAGATGGGGGAGCTCTCTGGGACCCCTTACGTAAAGCACGAATACCTTCCACTGGGCTCCACCCTCATGACCTAATGACCTCTCAAAGGCCCACCACATCCTAACACAGTCACATTGCAGGACTAGGCTTCAACACATGAATTTGGGGACACCCAAGCATCGCATCGGTAACTGAAAATGCAGAAAAGGAAAATGTGCATTTGGGGTTTCTGACCAAGGACACGCTCCTCCATTACAATGTCCACCTAAAGCAACAGCAGAAACATGAAACCACAGAGAACTCTGATTAACATTTTACACTCCCCTTTAACCAAAGGCAGCCTCACCAAGGAAATGGAGAGAGCTGAAGGAAATGACAAAAAGCTAAAATGACAGTTAAGTAGAAAGAGGATTTGGCAACAAGGGAAAGCATGGTTTCCTTGCTAACAAATATCCTGGTCACAAAGTACAGGGAAACACCGAGCAGTGACTTTGGAAAGGCTGGATGATGCCCTGCAGGGAAGGCTGAAGGTTGTCTCTACCTCCGGAGACTGACTAAAAACACCGTCAGCCCAGAGGCAGTGATGCTCCAGTAGCAAAGAGCAGAGAAGCAGGACTCCTCTGGCTCACGGGAGAATTCCAAGGGTCAGCTGATAGGTATGGAGTGGGTGCTGGGCTTGGGAAAGCATCATTTGGCAATCACTGTGGTAAAGACTGAAGTGGACACTAAATCCGGGGAAAATTCTGATGAAGAGCAGGATGTTTATGTGGTCTTTACGTGTCTCCCCACTGACTGATCATTAGTTGCACTGGAGAAAAAAAAAAAAAAACAACCCAGTAATTATACAGTGGGGAAATTAGGTAACACCTTGACCAGGTGATCAAAAATTAACATCACCTATGCTGTCCCGCTGAGAACACCTAATCTCAATTTAATCCAAAGGAAATATCAGAAAAAGACAAAATAAGAATGTTTAAAGATATCACTTTAAAAATACCCATGTCAGGGGTGCCTGGGTGGCTCAGCTGTTAAGTGTCTGCCTTTGGCTCAGGTCATGATCCCAGGGTCCTGGGATCGAGCCCCGCATCTGGCACCCTGCTCTGCGGGCAGCCTGCTTCTCCCTCTCCCACTCCCCCTGCTTGTTTTCCCTCTCTCTCTGTGTCTGTCAAATAAATAAATACAATCTTAAAAATAAATAAATAAAAATAAAAATAAATTAAATTAAAAAATAAAAATACCCACGTCAGAGACAAAATCTGTAGGAAAGTGCTGTAGACTGGATGTGCCTTCCCTCCACCCCCAATTGGCAGGTTAAATCCTCACACCCAAGGAGAAGATTTTGAAGGCGTTGGGGGGGAGTGGGGCTTTGGGAGGTAATCAGGTCATGAGGGCGGAGCCTCATGAATGGGATCAGTGCCCTTGTGTTAGAGACCCCAGAGAGCTCCCTTGAAGGCAGCTTTCAGTCTGTCCCAGGAAAAGAGCTGTCACCAGACACTGGGCTGGGCCTGACCCCCAGGGCTCAGGAAATTTCTAGTAGAAGCTTCTGCCTAACTGTCCATCTTACCTTTTAGGAACTAAACTCCTAGAGCCTTCTGCCTCGCTGTCAATCTTACCTTTTAGAAACAAACTAATAAACTGCTGGAAAGGAAAAAGCAGCATCTGAGGAGGCCCAACTACAGATGAATCAGAAAGTGCCGGAAGTGACCCATAGTTACCTCAGCCTCATTATAATGTGAAAATCTCCCTCTGAATATTCATCCCAAGCCCTAGTAAAAGGAGCCTGCTTTCCCTTGTTTGGCTGTGTTTTAATTACTCCCAACCATCTCCCTGTTACTACAAATAAAGTGATCTTGTGAGGCAGCTCCACTGGGGTAGTCTCTGTAATTCACTACTTGGGTTCGAGAACTGTGGGAACGAAATCTCTTGTGGCTCCAGTCTATGTCGTTTCTGTTACAGCAGCCTGAATGGTCTAAAACAGAATGTTTCATGACAACTAAAGGCAGCATCTGACCCTATGCTGGATCCTGTACTGCAGGGGGAAAGGCTCTAAAGAACACTGTTAAGTTAACTAACAAAACTGAAATACGACCAGCAGGTTAAAGTATTGTCTCAGCGGGAATCATGAAGTTACTAAGTGTGCCACAGTTAGGCAGAATGGGAAGCGGGGTCTTCAGGAAGAAAAGCCCAGACTTCTGGCTTTTGCACATTTCTGTAGTGTAAGTAACTCCCACCATAGCTGATTTCAAGCTATCAAAGATTTAACAAGAAGCTGGCAAAACTCCTGAGCACTAAACAATCAACTCTAGCGCACCTGCACACCTCTGCAAGGTAGGAAGACTAAGCCTGTTCTTCGGAAATGCGCACTGACCTGCTGAGGGATGGAGTGGCCCCATGATGCATGTCAATCCTTCTCAGATGTTCAGAAAATCACTGTGTGATTTTCCACACACAGCACACAAGTGAGCAAGTATGCAATGAGCACACAGAGTAAGATGTAAACAACAGGTGAATATGGGCAAAGGGCATCCAGGTGTCCCTGCCACTGTTTTTACTTTTGTAACTTCATGTATTAGAAATTATTTTCCAATAAAAAGGTTTTTTTTAATGCACTAAATGTAAGTTTGAAACAACCAAAAATAGTAAAAAAATGGAAAGACCAATTTCTAAATAAATGGATTAACTAACACTAATATGTACAATATTTCTGATGTTTCAAAAAATCAAATTTGAAGAAGCAGAAGTGAAATGATAACAGTTCTTTAAGTAACAGAGTCCTGTGAGAGAAAGATGGGGTTTATGCGTGTTTGAAAGATCCAGTGCACTAAAGTAATGTATTAGTTGATGGTTAGTTACAGGCTCTAAATCAAGGCAACAAGCTTAAAGCGAGGGAGGAAACATGACATGTCACTGCAATCCAACCATCACGACAGACCCCCAACCCCAACCCAGCATATGCCCAGGAGGAGGTTTAGGAGGAGGGTGCCACAGCTGACCACACACAGGATTTTCAGAAGGGCACCCTGGTATTCAGGGTTTGGAGTGGAGGAAAGAGCAGGGGGCAGGAAGCAGTAGGTCACATTACACTCCAGAACAGCATGCACTCACCTTTATCCTCTGGTGTTGCAACGTGCAGCAGGAACAAAGTCAATTCTGACTTTAATTTGGAGGGAAATCATTAAGAAGTGAATTGGCAATAGACCCTTAATATCACACAATAATGTTTTAGCTGTTGGGATCCTGGGTAATTTTAAGAGTGTAACAGGGTCATGATATGTTTCAGCACCACTGACGTGGTTCATCACCTAGGCCTTGCTCTGTGGTGTCTCTAACTGAATGGATGATCCCTGGTAGGTGTGGCTACCTGCATGGTGCCTTCAAACACTGAGGGGGGCTTCAGAGCTGGTGCCAGTCTCGCACCCTTGGCCTGCCCTGGTGGGGCTGAGCACGGGCACCACGTAGGCAAGTTGGGTCCCCTCTCCTTATGGAACATGAGACTTGGAGGTCCCGTCAGTAGAACACAGGCCGAGATCAGAAGCTCCACCTGCTCTGCTCATACAAGGATGCTCCTGCTGACCTTCTACCATTCATGTGGAGGCCAGGAATGTGGCCCGCCATGAATGACAGGCCGCTCCTAGGCAGGAAGGCGAAGTACAAGGCCTGCACACCACTATCCAGGTCTAAACCAGTCAGACCCTGATGACCTGCACCACCCACCGTCTCATGGGCTCCATACCCTGTTCTTAGCAGGCATGGCTACAAGAGGGCTACATGGCCTTCTGGCACCAGGCAGTCTCTGGAAGGCCAAGCTCTTAGTACCCTCCCCAGCACCATCGCTCTTGCTGCAAAGTGGGCTGGGGGTGTGTGGGGCAGGGGTGCATGAGGGCTCCATGCACCAAAGACAAGAGCAATGGTCCCAGGGCAAGACAAAGGCAATGTGATGGCTCAGGATGGCAAAGGGGGTTGGGTGGGGCACGTACCCGGCACTTGAGCTCATACTCCTTTAAGACCTCCTCGAACCGCTCCTCCTGGGCCAGGAGCTCTGTGCTCTGTGGCTCCAGCTAAAAGTCAGACCCACACAGGAAAATGACAGACAGGACCTCAGGCCAGGTAGAATGTGTGCTATCACCCTCTCATGTTCCTCCCACTAGGCTCAGCATCTCCAAGTATAGCCTTCCATCCCCCCTCCTCCTCCTCCCTCCTCTCGTTTAAAAGATCTCAAGGCAAAAGGATGCTCTGAATTTGTGGAAGGTGGTCATACTCCCAACTGGAGCCTGGGGTGCATTCCTGCCTCAGCTGCCTGGGACACCCCCTGCCTGGACTTCTCTGTGCAGCACTTCTCCTCCCCTTCTTTACTCTAGGTGAAGGGTAGGGCCAGATGGGGGCACCTCATGATGGACATGGAGCTCTCCTCTGTGCCCCTCACCGCTGAGAACCCATCACAGGGGTCTGTGCAGATGGCACTGTCACTAAATGTTCAGCAGGCATGGTGTCACCAGGGTGTACCAGTACCCCTGCACTGGCACAAAGAGGAAGGAAACAGAAGGAAAGTTGCCCTGCTGATTTTCTCTCCATTCTAGAATTGTAGTAGGAAACAACTGAATTCACTCAGCTATGTATTCTTTTTCAAGTCCCTGACACTTTTTACCCAGGACCCAGAGACTCAGAATCAGCAAAAGGACTTGCCTTGTCCTTCAACACAAACTCCAGGTCATTCTGCAGTTTCAAGACCAGCTTCTCTGATTCCGAAAGCTTTTCCACAACTTCAATAATCTCCTTCTGTAATCGACTGTTTTCCTACAAGACACAAACCAGCAGTTTGCCAGGCTTTGGGGGTGAAGAACAGAGCTGTGGGCAGCCTGTCTCCCCTCTGCGTCAGAGATTTATTCCCAGCAGCACTCACCATCAAGGAAGAAACCTGCAAATGCAACGTGACTGGTGCTCACTGCCTTGGCACCTGCAGGGGAGTCTGTGCTGGGGACCAACCCACAGAGCCCCTCACCAGTGCTTGTTGCTTTCCCCACTGCCCCTTCTTCTCCTGGCCTGAATGCTCAAGAAGGCCATGAGTAACACAAGAGGCTGGGGGCAATTCTTTCTGAGCTGTTGTCTAAACGAGGTATTGGAAACTGCACCCTCACAGCTCAGATGTCCCCCAGGGGAGGAAGGCCGTGCCCATTGACACAGGAAACAGTTCGGGCAAGGACACAGCTTCTCCCCCAGGGAAACAGAGACCAGGCAGATGTGGAAAGAATCTGCAGGCTCTGCGTTAGGAGAGCAGGAGGAAGGCAGGAGCACAGGAGGGACCAGGGGACATGGGGCCAGGGGACACCTCACTGGATAGAACCAAATGTAGGGTGGCTGTGGGTCTCAGGACATTCACCAAAGCCCAGAAAACCCCGTTTGCTTCAGGCTACACACCCAGGACTCCAGCAGGGTGGGCTTTAGGTTTTGGTCTTTTGCTGACCCCACAGATGTTCTGGTCTCCGGTGGCGGGGGGAGGGGGGATGCGGTGCACCAAAGCTGGCTGCTGCTGACCCTCTCTGACCACTGTCCCCCTGAGCCAGAGCAGAGAGTAAGAGCCCCACAGGTCTCAACCTGTCCTGCTGGCCCCATGACCAGAGAGAAGGCAGGGGCAATGCCTCTTGTGGAAAAGCCAGGACCCCTTCTGCTTTGGCCGAGAAATGTGCCATCTCTGTGGCTGCAGCCAACGTTCCTCAGTTGGAAATCCCAGGTGTTTCCCTACCATGGAAATGTAAACTTTAAGATTCCTAGGAGGTATTCAGTCCCTGACTAGGAAAATGTGGGGTGAGGGGGGATGAACCCTCAGGCGACCTCCATTCTGTCATTCAGGGCAGGATGACCTGGGGAGACACTGTTCCCCACCTACCTTCAGGGCGAGGGTCAGCTTTTCCTGGAGGCTGACCTCCTCGGCCCGAAGGCGCTCCAGGTCCTTCTCCAGCACAGCCCTCTGCTTGCAGGTCTGCTCCCAGAACAGTTCACGCTCCCTCTCCACCTCGGACCGCAGGAGGCTCAGCCTTTCCCGGTACCCCTGCTCCAGGTGTCTGCGAGGCACACACACGGTATGTCATGTTGGGTCCCAAGGGGCCCCCAGGCCCATACTGACCCCTGCCTCTCCAGGGATATCTCCCGGGCAACATAGCCTTTCTTCCCTGGAACCTTCCTGCCCGTAGCACTTGGCCACACTGTCTGGGACTCAACTGTTCTTGCTCGACAGATGGGGTCAGTGAACCTCAGCTAAACTGCACATGCTGTAAGGGCACGGGCCCTCCTTTAAAGCCCCCCTACCCTGGGCCTGATGGTGGATGCCCCCCTCCCCCGAGGGCTAGGGGAGGTGACAAGGGAAGCCAGCAGGTCCCTGGAGCCTCTGGAGTGAGCTAGCCAATGCTCTCTGTGGGTAGACCTCTCTGATGCCCTCTGCCTTTCGGCCACCTCTCACACCAGGGCAGCCTGGATAACCAAATGTGTACCGAAGTAAGCCTCTCATGCAGGACCCAGGCAACAAAAAACTTGCGGACGGTGAATCCCAAAGCAATCAGAGGAGAAGGTAGGAGGAGGCATTTTCCCCTCTCAGTTTCTGCCTTCTCTTTCCTAAGAACCATTTCTATCAGCGGAAAAAAGTGCCAAATGTTAGTTTTATTTATTTTTTTAAGATTTTATTTATTTGAGAGAGAGAGTGGCGCACACGCAAGAACAGGGGGAGGGGCAGAGGGAGAGGGAGAAACAGACTCGCTGCCGAGCGGGTAGCCTGACATGGGGCTCAATCCCAGGACCCCAGGATCACGACTTGAGCCGAAGGCAGATGCCCAACCGACTGAGCCACCCAGGCGCCCCCAAATCTTAGTTTTATCACTGAAACAGTTGTTTAGCAAGATTTCTAAAACCAAGTCCATCTGGACTGAAGATGAGTGAAACTCGTAACTTCATTCAGCAGAGAGCTTGGTAATGTTAATAACTCAGCAGAGAACACCAGGGGTTTGCCCTCAGGCCCCTCCAGACAGTCTAGACTTTCTCATTTCAGAACTTGAAGAAAAGAACACCCAGCAGGAAAGGAGATGGAGAAAGGGCAGCTGTTACTTAGGGGAAAAGAATAAGACAAATCTACCTAATGTAACACTCCACAAACCTTTGGGGTAGTTTTAATTTGATCATTATCACTCCATTCTTTAAAAACTTTAGAAATATCCAACAAAAGAAAAATGGACAAATAAAATATGGCAGATGCACATAATGGGATGCTCTGCAGTCATCACAAAAGCATATATGATATGATATCATTTTGTAAATAATTATGTGCATGGAAAAAAGAAGTGAAGGACATAAACGTCAGAAGTGATAACCTCTGGGTGAAATTTCTGCTTTTATTTTTACTTTTACTTGTATTTTCTACAATGTACATGTATCATTTATTACTCTTCTAATAAAAAAACCTAATGCAGCCGTAACAGCTATTTCTAGAAACTCCTGATAATGCTCCATTACTCATGGGGCAAAATCCTAACTCACAGGGCCTTCATGGATTCCTTGACCAGATCCTCAGACCAAGATAAGGCTTTCAAGTTTGTGATTCTCTGACCCCAGGAAAGACATCATAAAATTCTTCCCATGTGCTTGGGAGAGAATCAAGCCTAACATGCCGTGACTGAAGCAAATCAGTTTTCAGTTACTTAAACTGATCATCTAAAATCAACTTACATTTAGCTCTTGGACATAATTCTCTAAAAAGTTTTCTCCCTTGAACAACATTAACCAAGGGCTGGCAGGTGACAGTGCAGGGCAGATGGAAAGATCATGTGGGAATCGGGCTGCTCCAGAGTCTAGACAGGTCCCTGTGGGCCCCTCCTGCCCCACAGTCCCCATGAGGCTGCGACCCAAGGTCTCAGTAGCACCAGAATCAGTCCTGCTCCTGCTCAGGGGGGGATCTCAAGCCTCTGACGTTAGTGGTGAGTCTAACAACAGACCCATGCTGTTAGAAGGGCCATAAGGAGGTGGGGGAGGCACTGAGAAAGGAAAAAGTGTGTCAGCAATCCCTCTGTTGTCTTCTTCCAAGGTTCCTTCAGTTCCTAATTTTTAATGAGAGTCTCACTCTCTGGAAACCCACGCTGACCTCACACCCTGTTTTGTGAGGTCAGGGAGCTAAGGAGACTGTCAGGTGAGCAAAATCATACATTGGCAGCTGCAAGAGCCAGCCAGTTAAGCATTCTAATTCCACCCACAGGAACTTGCTCAGTAAGAAGCGCTCAACAGGGAGGCTTTACCGCTGGATGCTACAAGGGAATCAGCTGAATAGAGACTGTTGATTGCTGTCAGGAGCAGAAACAAAATGCAGTTATTTCTTAACTAAATGCTCCTTTGTGATAAACACCGCCGCCCATGTTCCACACTGAGATAAGGGGGGCTAAGCAAGGCCACAGCCAACGCATCCATGCAGAAGTCAAGGTGTCATGGCTGGACTCCCGACCCGGGCTCCACAGCCTTACTAACACCTCCTTCCAGTGAGACCATGTTTATTTATTTTCTCAGGTTTGACTGGAAGTTATTTTTGAAAATTTGGGGAAAGGATCCTTACGTTTTGGTCTCCTGAACATCACCATTATCCTGTGAGAGTCTTTCATGCAGAAACGATGGAAATGAGTATGCATGTGTGCAAACTTGTACACACATGCACTCTTCCACACCACGCCCACACACACGCGCTCTTCCACGCCACGCCCACACATGCGTGCTCTTCCACACCACGCCCACGCGCGAGCTCTTCCACACCACGCCCACACATGTGCTCTTCCACACCACGCCCCCCACGCATGCTCTTCCACACCACGCCCACGCACGCGCTCTTCCACACCACGCTCCCCCACGCATGCTCTTCCACACTATGCCCACACACAGACGCACTCTTCCACACTATGCCCTTGACGCCATCCCTTGCATACTTCTTCTCCACACCAGGCAGAGGTAGGTGTGGACTTCCACTGGTGAGCAGACCAGAATCTCAGCCTCCTGCATCTGGCCTTCCCCAGCCTCCCCAGGAAGGAAAGAGTATCCCAGGCCTTTGGGATTCCAGAGGCCTGGGGACTCAGATGTGTGGCCCTGCTTGGCCCAGAGCATGTTCCCCCCACAGACCAGTAGGGACAGCCAGTACCTTCCTTGGAACCCCTAGTACACGGGTCCTATGGGAGGGTGAGCCAGTGGGACCCTCACGTGCTGACTTAGGATGGCGGTATGTGACTCCAGGTGAGCCGAGCCTGGGAAGTGACAAGCTTTCTACCCTTCAGTGCTCCTCCTGCCTAATGGTCTGTTTTCTTACACTCAATACACAGCAGGCCAGGGCCTCATGCTCTTTTTTTTTTTTTTTTTTAAAGATTTTATTTATTTATTTGAGACAGAGAGAATGAGAGAGAGAGAGCACATGAGAGGGGGGAGGGTCAGAGGGAGAAGCAGGCTCCCTGCCGAGCAGGGAGCCCGATGCGGGACTCAATCCAGGGACTCCAGGATCATGACCTGAGCCAAAAGCAGTCGCTTAACCAACTGAGCCACCCAGGCGCCCGGCCTCATGCTCTCTTATCTCAAAGACAGCATAAGACAAGGAGACAGGAGACCTGGCTTCAACTTTTAGTCCACACTGTGATTGTGGGCAAGCTACTACACTGCTGTAGGCCTCAGTTTCTTTAGCTGAAAAATGCGGCGAAAATGGCCTATGGGGTAACTGTGGCTGGTGAGTCAGGACACCCAGTGCACAACAGGAGCACAACACAGCACAGTTTCACAGGCTGGAATAGGCTCCTTCCTCTATAGAGGGCCAACCGGCTCCTCAACCTCCAGACCTCCGGCTGCACAGTGAAGGTGCCCAGCATCTCTGGTGAAGATGAAACGGGCTCTTGGTCTTCAACCCTACTGTTCAGTTGGACACAATCAACTGGTCCTGTGTGACCATGAAACCAGCCCCCCCCACCCGCTATGGCCATGTTGCGAACCTCGGAGCCCCAGGAAAGCTGGCTGCACCCCTGGGTGCCTCCAATCCCTCCCGCTGTGAGCCATGAAGGTGAGGGCTTTGTAACTGTGACCGTGACAGTCCCCACACATGGCAGGAACAGGCCTTTTTTGGGATGGTGCTCAGAAGCCTGCAGTAAGGTGGATGGGGGCAGGTAAAAGGTCCTGTGAAGGCCCGTACACTGCCCACCGAGGGCCATGTATGCGGGGACTTCATGTACGTCATGCCACAATATCTGCAAACACTGCCGGCGGGGCTGGTGTGAGGGAAGTGTTTCCTTCAAATGCTACAACCACACAAGACAGTGAGAGGCAACATCCCAGAGGTACAGGAATGAGATGGCTGGTCACAAGCTCTCAGACATGTGCTCGCTGAAGCCATGTACGCCACCTGAGTTCTTGCTTCTCTTTGTCATACATTTCATGGAGGCCCATGCTCAGCTAACCCACAGGCATGAGATACCAAACCCCGCTGAGGGCTCAAACACACTGACTGGTACCCTCCCGTGCAGAGGACGGTCTGTCACCATTCCCACTTCACAGATGAGGAATCTCAGGGGCTCCGTCCACCCACGATCACAGCAAGGGCTGGTGAGGGAGAATGAGGTGGGGAGGCTGGTAGCCTCCCTGTGTCCCCATTACCACCACTACTGAGAGCTGAGTACAGCACACTGGTTTTTCCACAGTGCACACCCTTTGCTATCCTTGAGGGGACACCTCCAGGTGACAAAAGCTTCCAGAAGGTGAATAACCAGCTCAGCTCTGCCAGCTAGGGAAGCCTAGCATAGACTGCTTCCCACAGGGGGGTGAAAAGCCCCTCCTCTGCTTGCCCCAACCTGGGAGATCCTCAGGGGCTGGATTTCTTCACATTTTGGTTAATAAACCACAGAGGTGGGTTTTGTGTCCATAAAAGGTCAGAA
Organism: Leptonychotes weddellii; assembly: GCF_054177405.1. NCBI lineage: Eukaryota > Metazoa > Chordata > Mammalia > Carnivora > Phocidae > Leptonychotes > Leptonychotes weddellii. The sequence continues at coordinate 43,440,352 of NC_138378.1, forward strand.
ATCCTTCCCTCTGGTCTGTCCAGCCACCAACCCCACCAACGGAGCAGACCATTCCATTGTACCTCACAATGCCTGGAGTCAGGTTTCGGGCTCTGGGCTCCTTCTACCATGTCAGGCTCCTTTCATCAGGCTCCAAAATCATTCACCAGTCCTCTTTCAAAACATTCATCCATGTCACTAGCCATAGGCACACACAAAAGACCCAGGTTAAGTAGGACAGACCCCATAAATAAAGTAGAAAATAGGAATTTTCCCTGTAGCCCACAGGCACACTAGCTGGATGCCCCTGCACATGTCCCATCATAAAGAGCAAGGCTGCTTTTTTAAATGCACCCCTCTTCTTTCAAGAAAGGACATCCCCAGAGGTGAACCTTCTAGATTTCTACTGGCTCAGGTGAAACAGGAGGGCCTCAGCTCCACCATGTTCATGACCATGGCCTCACCTAGTGGCAGCCCCACATCCACCACCCACCGGTGGCCAGGGTTGGGAAATCACTGCCCAGCTGCTAAGGAGCTGCAGTTCTGGGCTTGGGTATGACCACAAGACCTACTGGATCTTCTTCTCCGTGAGTTGCTCTAGGGCAGAGTGACAGTCATCCATCTCTTGCACAAACTCCAGGTTCCTCTTCTCGGCTTTCTCCAGGTCCTGCCTCGCCTTGTCTCGTTCCCTTGCCATCTGCTCCACTTGCCCCCTGCCACAGGAAGGAGACAGGTTCAGATGGGGACACCTGCGCTGGGCCCAGCAAGCCCTGTGTCTGCATGAATGATTAACTGGGCGCTGAGCATGGGCAGTGCTGTGCTCTGACCTCACTGCCACCACCAACCATCTCTTAGAAGTGGTTTCCAGAACTACTATGCCCTTTTTACAGATGCACATACTGAGAGAGAGGCTAAATGACCTGTCAAGGAAGGTTTCTAGAAAGTTTCTGAACCAAGGAAGTCTGAGCCTAGAGCCTTACGGTGTGCCACACCTCCAGATGGCCCAGAACAGGTGAGAATTTACCCATGCCCCCTTCTGTCTCCTCTCCTAGGGATCCCCAGCACCAAATCCGGGACTAGATACATGAAGGGGAGAAGGCTGACCACCCATCATCCTGCCTTGGTCACACCCCGACACCTGCAGCCTGACATCTAGGTGAGTCACCCAGAGCAGGCCCCACCTGCAGCTCTGCACTCACCCCTGGCACCTGCCACTCTGGTGACCGTTTCTCCCCCTGAAGGAGCATGGAGATTTTCTCCCTCTGCCCTCCCAAGGCACAGTCTTTCTGTGGTCCTATTTGCAGAGCTGCCTGAGGTCAGAAAGCTCACCTGTCAGCACCTAATGGGATGCAAAGTCTTGAGGAGAGAAATCATGATTTCTTTTCTGCAGCTTTGGAACATCAATAAACACAAAAATGATCTTTACACCAATCTGCTGTCCCGATGGCCTGAATACTCTGCTAATCGAAAGCTGAACCCAACTAAAATGGAACACATTCTCGGCCCCCATCACTTTGCTCTTGGTGACCATGCTGAGGAACACTTTGTTCTCTCCTGCCAGCCGCCCCAGCTCAGGAGCCCTCTGCCTGCTCTTGGAACACATCCCTGCCAACTGGAGGATTTCTGCCTCTGCACCCAAGAGCTCAAGTGTCAGCAGGATGAGTGTCAGGTTCAGATGCCCCCTTGGAACCTTCCTAAAAGGGGCTAAGGGAGGACCTTGACATCAGTTTCTAAGCTGCTCAAGGCCAGTGACCCTGAAATTTTGTGGCTGTAAAAGCCCAAGCAGCAAGCCCCCCTCACATCACACACGGGGATGTCACTCGAGGCACAGGGAGTGCTTAGCTCTTTCCTGTCCCCCCAAAAGTGCCCATTTCTAAAGGAGAGCCAGTGGGAAAGGTGGTGTCAAGCCCCCTGCCCCCTGGGACTGGCTTGGGATGGACAAGGGCAGGATGCCCATTTCCCAGGACTGCTCCCCACCCAGCAGCCTAGCCAGCTGTACCCACCTCCCCCACCACCCAACCACACTGGGCTCTTACTGGCGGAAGCTCAGCTCCTGGCGGTAGCAGGCCAAGGCCGCTTGCTGAGTGGCACCACCAACCGTCATGAGCTCGTTCTCAAGGGCCCAGGTCAGCTCCAAAAGGTTCACCTTCTCGTCCACACTGAAGTCGAGACTCTGGAAATAGCAAAGCCCGTTGGGCAGGAAAGGATGTGTGGCTTCTCCAAACACTTCCTGGCTTTCCTAAGAACAGGCGAGGCCCAGATCTGCACTGTCCCGTAGGCACCACCTGCCAACTTTTCTGTCTGTAAAGTCTCTGCCTCTGTCCCCACTCATCTTATGGATATGGATGTGACCCAGGCTGGACAGAGACCCTCTTCCTGAAAAGGTAACTGACACAGAAGGGCATGTCCCAAGCAGAGGATGTCAGGGGGATTGATAGGAGGCCGGGGGAGAGGCCTTTCTCCCTGTGAGATAATGTGCTGTATGGACCCTGCTGGCCCTGGAAGCTGCATGAGGAGACCTGGCCTGAGCTCAGTGCCACCAAGAAGCAAGCAGAGGAGAGATGGAAGAGAGCCCTGACAACACCCCTGGGATAACTTCTTCCAAGTTCCTGCCCAGGTGAGCCCCTAACTCTGCTTAAGCCATTTAGAGTTGAGTTTTTATCATCTCAAGCTAAGAGAATCTCTGAAATATGTGTACATGTGGGTAGAAAAATGATCTGACAGATGAGCCATGGCCCAGCACTCCATAGAGTGGAGCACTCTTTTCCCCTCAGGATTTTGAAAATAAGAGAATAAAACAATTTATATGTATTGCACCACGTAATAATAAACCATACCCGTATACCCCTCTGCTCAACTGACAATAACAACACTTGCTGCGTTTGCTTTTTTTGTGTTGTATTCTTGACCCCTGCTTCTTTCTATGACATCACAAAATCAGTTATGCCCCAGTCCAGAGGCAGGTACTGTGTCAGGGCCTATAGAGAAAGAGCCACAGCACTCCCAGATCACACATGGGAATGAGGCATGCTCCCTTTTTTAACTTATACAATGGAGACTTGATTTTCCACTACCCCCCCACCTCCCATAGCACTTCTGAAGAGAAATGACGTCAGGGTGAAGCGTATGGAGTAACTGGGAAGCTCAAGCTGTTATTCCTCAAGTACAGATGGCCCAGCAAATCATGTACCAGACAGAGGGCACAGCAGCAGCTTTCCGATCAAGAAGAAAGGAGTCATCAAAAACCACATGGCGTGGGTAGGAGCCAGCCTCCAAGACAGCCCCGTGCCCCTTGCCTCCTGGCATCCATACCCAGGTCCTCCCCTCCCACGTTGAGCGGAGCCAGCCCATGTGACCCACAGGGTACTGAGGTGACAGCGTAGGGCTTCCAAGGCTGGGGTGTGGAAGACACATGCCTCCTCCCCACTCTCTCTGAGATGGTGCTCCAGGGAAGCCACTGCCCAGTTTTGAGGAAGCTCAAGCAGCCCAAGGAAGGGGCCATGTGCAAGAAATGGAGGCCCTCCTACTATAGCAAGCATCAACCTGCCAGTTTGGACATGGCAGCTCAGCCCCAGTCAGGCCCTCACAAGGCCTCTGACCAACCTCAGGGGAGACCCTGGGCTAGAACCACCCACTACACAGTTCCTAAATTCCTGACCCACAGAAGCTGCTCCAGACGAGAACCATCACTGTGTGTTACAGCGTAATTCAATGGTGATTTGTTGAGGAGGGACAGATAACCAATCCTCGGCCTCCTCACAGAGCATTCTCAAGGGCCTGGATAAGAAGCGCCCTGAAATGGCCAGGGGTCTTGAGAAGCTGGGTACGTCCAGGCAGAGGTCTCACCCAGCTGGGTGCTTCCTTCTCAACAGAAAGGCCTTTCTTTTTTAGTCACAATGTGCTTGGTGCTCTTGGCAGGGCAGCAGCCTGTGGCCTGACCACCAATGTCACAGGTAAGCAGTTTCTAAGAGTGTCACGGGCAGGAAGGGGCCTGACTCAGCATGCCAGGACCACTTGCCCCACTTGCTGGTGCTCCTGCCCTGGCTTTGTGTGCACAGGCAGCCACCCCATCCATCACATGAGACAGAAACACCTTCCAGGCCATGCGAGGAGTAAATAACAATCACAAATTTCACAGGTCCTTGCTTGGTGCCAAGTGCTGAGAATTCAGTAAACACCTCTGCCTTTCAACAAAATGGAAGCAAACTCAGAATGCAACTGGTAAATTATAAATTGCTAAAGAACTGGAAATATCTGGGCGCCTGGGTGGCTCAGTTGGTTAAGCGACTGCCTTCGGCTCAGGTCATGATTCTGGAGTCCCGGGATCGAGTCCCACATCAGGCTCCCTGTTCAGCAGGGAGTCTGCTTCTCCCTCTGACCCTCCTCCCTCTCATGCTCTCTGTCTCTCATTCTCTCTCTCGCAAATAAATAAAAATCTTAAAAAAAAAAAAAAAAAAAAAAAGAACTGGAAATATCTGTGACAGCAGGAAAGCAATAAAAAGGGTAAGTTATGAAAATGTCAGAAGCAAATTTGAGATTCACCATCTGTCAGGCTATGATGGCAGCCGACCCACCTACAAATGACAGGGAATCAGGAGCATAGTTTCAGGGAGAATCCCCAAACCATGAATCCTTTTGTTCTCTACCCTCCCTGGGGGCCAATCCAGTGATTCAGGCTCAGCCTCCGGCTCCTCAGAACAGTTCTAAGGACCAGGGGCCCAGGCCTGTCCTGGATGTCCAGGCTCTGCCCAGGCTGCTGGGGAGCCACACTCAGCAATGGCTGAGTTTAGGTCCAGGAGGCACTGGCCCAAGGTGTCAGGAGGACCATCGTAGAGGCTGTTGCTGGACTCCTCCATGTATTGTTAGTTTGTGCTAATAGGGACATTTTGAGAGGTAATATTGGCAAAGCCTATCAAGAGTTAAAACTCGTAACTTCAGGAAACTGGCCTACAAAGAAATACCAGCATAGGAACAGGAAGATATATGTACATTTTAAATGCCAAGATTTAGAAGAGAAAAAAAATCTACATGTACAAGAGGAAAAAGGTAACATAAATTAACAAGATATATAGTACACCGATTTTGCAAAAAAATTTTTAAAGCTGGAATATCTAAAATATATATTTCTTTTCTGTGCTGGGGAAAGGCTCTACAGAACTCCCACTAAGCCGTTAGGTTGCTGCTCCTGCAGAATGGGAGCAAAAACGGGGCAGGCTTTATTATTTTATAATTTTCTATAAAAGTTGACACTTTTTTTTTACAACACAAAGTGAAATTTGGAAATGAAGATCATCAGTCCAGCTTACCACATACGCTTCCACCTAGCATGTTCTTCCCTCACCCTTGTCCTGCCCCCAGAGCAAGCTCCCTCCAAACCCCAAGGGTCTGGCTGTGTCCCTGGGGGAGGTCAGACTGGCCCCCCCTGAGGACAGCCAGGCAGCGCACCTCTCCATGCCCCACCCAGTGGAGGGAGGGTCTGGGCGAGTTGGGGCTATGCAGGGAGAACAGCTTGCCCAGGCTGACGGGCAGCTCTGACGGAATTCGGGTTCACTATGGAGCTCGTCCTCAGCAAGTGGAAACACCCAGACTACTGGGTCTGTGACATCCAGTAAGAGTCTCTACCACAAGGAAGGAAATTTCCTTCCCTTGTCTGGGACTGACTACCTCATCCAGGTAAGCAGAACATCTCCAAGGCTAACAATGCACTGAAAAGAATGTCAGTATACTAAAACCTACTTTCAAATGGATTTGTTTCAGACTGTTGTTTTTCTGCTTCTTATTTATTATCTTTTTAAGTTAAAATCTCCTATATTTTAAAGATTTTTATTTATTTATTTGTCAGAGGGAGAGCACATGCATAAGCAGGGGGAACAGCAGGCAGAGGGGGAAGCAGGCTCCTCGCTGAGCAAGGAGCCCAATTTGGAACTTGATCCCAGGACTCTGGGATCATGACCCAAGCCGAAGGCAGATGCTTAACCGACTGAGCCACCCAGGCGTCTCAAAATCTCCTATATTTTAATAGCAAAAAATAAAGAAAGCGATTCCAACAGGCCTTTCCTACATGGGGTTCTCTGTAGAGAGTTCAGGCCCTGTGCGTCTGGGATTCTCTGTCCAGCCTCCTTTGTGGGCAGAGGGCCCCAAGGTCCCCCACCGGCCCCATGCTACCTGGATGCTCTCCCGGGGCAGCTGGGAAGGGACCAGTTCCAGACCTGCAAGATCTCCCTGCCGTTCTGAATCCCCTCCTGGGCCCACAGGGCGATGAGCTGTTCAGGAAATGCAAATCCGGTGCCATCATCAATGCTGCACAAGAGACGCAGGCCTGAGCACACAGACACCAGGGACGACGTCGTGGCGGTCTGGCAGCCACCCTCCTGCAGGACCTGTGTGCAGGGAAAGCAAAGGTACCCGTGAGCACTTCGGCCTCCGGTTCATTTTTAAGATTTTTCCGACCTCAACGGCCTGTGCTCAGCCCTTCACTGTCTCGTTGAGGCCGGATAAGAACCCAGTCTCCCAGACTAGGAAACAGAGGCATGGCACCATCGCACGGTGTGCCCAAGACTGCACAGCTCTGCAGGCAACAAAGTGGAGATTTGAACCCAGGGCTCCAGACACTCAGCCCACTGCCTCCTCAAGGACCCTGGTGCCTGCTTTCCTACCGTCCACCAGAGGCCTTGCCCCGGGAACCCATCCGAGTGCCCGTGTGGCCTGACCAGTCAGCACAAGCTGCTTCGTGGGAGACATGAGCAGTTTTAACCTCTCTCCCCGATTCAGTAATGGTGTGCACCTGGCCTCTCAAAGGGAGAGCCAGAGAAGGCACCCGCCAATGCTAGAAGATCCAGCCTGTGGAAAGCAACCCAAGACAGGCTGGAAGAGAGGAGGTAGAATGGCCCAGATGTCACAGGTCTCCCCAGGCCTCAGGAACACATCTCACAGCCGACAGAATTGGGGAGTTTGGGTTTTGTTTTTTTAAGATTTATTTATTTATTAGAGAGAGAGAGAAAGAGAGAGTGCGAGCAGGGGGCAGGGGTAAGCAGACTCCCCACTGAGAGTGGAGCTGATGTGGGGCTCGATCTCATGACCCTGAGATCCAGACCTAAGCCAAAAATCAAGAGTCAGATGCTCAACTGACTGAGCCACCCAGGAGCCCCAGAACTGGGGAGTTTTAAGAAGGGGAAAAAATCTCTTGGCCAGAAAACTGACCTATTAGACTTAGGGGCTATAAGAATCCGTCAAGCACAGTTATTTTCTGTAGGGGTGCCTGGGTGGCTCAGTCAGTTAAGTGTCTGCCTTTGGCTCAGGTCATGATCCCAGCATCCTGGGATCAAGCCCCGCATCGGGCTCCCTGCTCAGCGGGGAGTCTGCTTCCCCCCTCTTCCTTTGCCCACTCCCTCCCGCCTGCCACTCATTCTCTCTCTCAAATAAATGAATAAAATCTTTAAAAAAAAATTAAGAAGAAAAAAGATTTTCTGTCTCAGGCAGAACAAGCGTTTGCTGTCTGGGGCCACAGGAATTAGGAGCAGCTGCTCCTTTCTGGCAGCCAGGGTTCCTGCCACACTCCCAGGGCTCCCCTCCTTGCTGGCCTCCTCTCAACCCCCCTCACAGGAGTCTCTTGCTATTACCAAACATTCCAAGTTTGTCTCATTGCCTGAAACACTTTCCCCCAACACTTCCATGGCTGTGCTTTCCAGGGCTCTGCTCTGATGGCCCCTCCCAGCCCCCCACGTCCTCTCCCCACACTCAGTCCTCAGCAGGTGCTCATAGGCCCACATGCCCTCATCTGTTCTCAGCTGTGTTCCTACCTCTCCATAAACACTTAACTCAGGAATTGGGTGCTCACTAAGTTGTGCTGGGTACTTTACAGCCCTACAAAGTAGGCATTTGACCCGGTTTACAAAAGGGGAGATGGTAGCTCAAAATAGTTGGGAACGTGGCCATGGCCGTGTGGAAAAGCTCAGATACCTAAATGCACCCTGACCACCCTTATCTCCCTCCCACCTGTTTCCTTTGTGCGGACTGTGAGCTTGAGGACAGGTACATTGTGGCCTAACAGGAGAAGGTGGGGGCTGGGCCACATACCTGAGGCCCAGCAGCACCATGCCACGCCAGAGCCCATATACACAGGATGCAATACCCTCCACTCGCAGCCGTGTTGGCTCAGGGCACTTCCTGGGCAGTCAGGGCTTCCCTGGGCCCCTGCCTCTGATTAGAGTTGGGTCCTGCCTGGCCTCATGCCTGTGCCCAACGGCTCAGAGCCCTGTCCGCTGTGCCTCCTCATTGGGACACAGGAACAGGGCCAGCTCCACCACAGAGGAGGCACCTTCCTTCCACTGGCTCTAAGCATGACCCAGTGGGACTTCATTGTGGCCTCTGACCTTACATGGTCTGACACCTTCCTTTAATGCTCCTAGTTTCTTCTCTGTCCATTCTCTTCAGGTTCAGATTCAGAAACTGGACTCTCAGATTACCCCGCCTAGCAGAGAACGTTACTGGTCCCGCACCACCCATAGTGCAGGGTGGGATTAGCCACGTCAGCAAGACTCTTCAGAGAACCATGTCCTGTGGTGGAAGAGGGAGGTTTTGCTGTCCTGGGATGGAGTAAAACCAAATGCTAAGCCAATGGTCACCAAACCAGATCACAATTTAAATAACTGCCTTAAATCTGCTCTCCTCCATCTGCAGAGACCTGGTATTTGTATGAGAGAGAAGATTTAGGAATACAGGACAGGGAGAGCATAGGGTAGAGTACCTGGAGAGCTACTCCTAGGGAAGATCTGGAATGCTCTCACTGCACCGCAACAGGGAGGAGAGAAGGAGCTCTCCTCCTGGAAGGCAGCCTATCCCACAACCAAGGAACTGCCATGTAATCCTCATAAAATCCCCAGGAGGCAGGCACCCATTTTACATATGAAGAGCCTGAGGCTCAGAGAAGGCAAGTAACTCTATCAGGGACACACAGCTAGGGAGGGGCAATGCCAGATCAGCCCCAAGACCTGTGTGGTTCTAGAATCTAAGTCACGTGGCCTCCCACTTACACACACACATGTACATACCCCACCCCACCCCCAACTTCCAGGTCTGTGAAGATGCTGAAGGCCAGAGAGTGACAGCAGTTACTGCTGTGGTTCAAGGCTCAATCATCCCATTTTACCTGGTAATGAGACCAGGACATGCTCGGTTTGACAGGAGTGGAAGATTCTGGAAGTGAAGTGGGCCCATGATTGAATAGGCCAAGCTGGAATTCCTCAAGACTCACTCTGCCGTCTCCATCTTGATCCAGTTTGTTAAACAGATCCTCCAGTTCCTAGACAAAAGCCGCCATACCTGTGCTGAGGCCACCACCACCCAGGCCTTCCCTCCCCATGCTGGGCAGTCTGCTCATCCTTACCAAATTCAAACTGTCTGGGACACACCTGATCTCCCTTGGCTCTGGCCTGACATCTCCACGCCTGCTCAGTTTCCACCCTGCTGTGAATGGATGCCACCTGTACTTCCTATTTCTACAAATACCCATTCACAGTCTACCATGCCAGGAACTTGCTGGATGGTAAGAGGAAGACATACATATGGAATGTGCCCTGGGCCCCCAGCGGTTCAGGAACTAGCAAGGACAGCAGGGCTAAGGAGGATTTTACCAAGGGGGAGCTTCCCCATCACCACTGCCCACCCACCTCCCCTAGGGCCCTGCAAGAGGAAAGGAGGGGTGAATACAGCGCCTGGGGAGCGCAGCCTGCCTCAGGGGCCATGATATCTAGGCTGGGTGCTAGAACTGGGCAACGCAGGAAGGGGAAAGGGCACTCTAGGCAGAGGAAGGGTCATGAGTGAAGATGCTCAGACGCCAGTGAGGCAGGCCGCCTGTGACCTGTGTGGGTGCAGACCTCAGCAGCAGCACTGGGAGTTATCAGAGGACTTCAGACCAGAAAGTGATACAACCGCATCAGTGTCTGGAGGGTGAAGGGACTCTCCAGACCCAACACCAACCTGACCATCACAAGGAGCCCGTCCTCCAGTGTGGTCTGCCTTGGCCCCTCTCACCTCCTTGTCCAGTCCCTGGAGCCCGATGCTCTGGCAGACGATGGCCAGCTCCTGCTCGCTGAGGTGGCCGCTACTGCCAACGCCCAGCTCTTCCCAGATGCCCCGAACCCGGCTCTCAGGGGTGTCCAAGGAGGGGCTGCAGGGCTTCTGGAGGCACCCGAAGACCTCAGAACCCCAAGCTGGCAGCTGGCCTGAAGCAGGGAGAGTGACACATAAACCCCACGCTCCAGGTGGAAGCACCTGGGGGGAACACCCCAATGCTGGCAATGTACTCTGAAATCAGATGGACAGGGCAATGGACACACTTGAGTAGCAAAGCATCAAAGGTGGAATCTAGGTGATTGGTACAAGGCTGTTCACAGTATGATTCTTTCATCTTCATTCTGTGTTTGCAAATTTTCATAATAAAATGTCAGTGGGGGGGAATCTCTGGTCCATGTGGGGAAAGCTTTCTCTGAAGGGAACCTCCTAAAGTCAGAAGTCAGACCACTGAAAGCACATAAAAGAGGGCTGCATTATTTGTATTTACCAAAAAAAAAAAAACAAAAACCACACAACAAAACAAAACAAAACCCAAAACACACACACACACACAAAAAAAACCCCAAAGCCAGATTAGTTTAAAAAAAATTTTTTTCTAGAAACTTATGTTTCTGAGCTTTGCCAGAGAAACAACTTGTAGAAGAACACAGACCAATGCTGGGGGTGCCATGAGAAGCCATCCATTGATGAGCCATGCTTCAAGCCAGACATCCCCTCCACAGCTAGTCCATACTGGCTGTGTGCTCATGAACAACACTGTATTGGGCTGAGGAAAATGCCTTCTTTGAGATCCCTTCTAGCTTAAAGAGTCTGAAATTTCTAAGTAAAAACATAAAAGCACCTCTGATATGAGGGTTTGTTTCTCAGGGATGGTGGAAGAGGTAAATCAATCCTCTGAGATCTGATGTGAGTTTCATGCACTACTGTCAGTTCTAATCTGTTGGAAAGGTGTCTGTTCAAGGCTAGGAAGAACCTGCGGGTGAAGATCCCAAATTGCACCATGCACAACCTTCTGGGCCAGTCCTTCCTTTCCCACCCTAAATTTAGACTTTGAGGCTAAGGCAGTTAGGATGTGATGGCCTGGCTGCTCTTCCTGATCTATGTGCTTCGTCCAGCAGCCCAGGTGGGTGCTCAGGTCATTTCCTCTGACATCCACTGAGGTAAACAATGATCAGTGGCCCTTGTCCTTGAGGACCACAATGTAGAGCATGCTCGGTTCCAGCTGCTGATTTTTTACTGCAGCAGAAATTCAAGATCAATTCAGGTCTCCCCCTTCAAATTAAGTTTCTGCACTTTCTGCCCTGTGACGCGCTCATGTGGGAGGCATCCTTAAGTCATCCACAGACCCACATGTGGGCACACTGCAACCTGCTTATGTATACCTGCTGCTGCCTTCTGGTTGCTCCTGCAAGGCTCCCGAGGGCCAAGACCATGTCTGGCATTTCATCTGGAGCACAGACAGGGCTGCTGACAGCTGCCAAGACTGCTTGCACACAGCCAGGAAGAGGATGTACCCAGACCCGGCACTTTAAGAAGGCAGTGCAACAGGCCTGAGACCCCCCAAGGCCATGCCTGCCAGCTGGCCCTCACAGACTATGAGAACGTGGCAGAACATACTGCTCACTTGGCCAGTGGCCTCTAAGGGTCTGACCTCAGGGGATGCTGAGGATCAAGTGACCACCTCCCAGCTGGGACTACCTCTGGAGTAGGGGCCCCCAAGGGACACCACCCACTCGGCATGCTTCCCAGGAAATTACACACAGCTGGCTCACTGACCAGTGACCTAGCTCCTTGAACTTCAAAGCACTGGTCAAAGGGAGGGAGCACAACCATGAAGCTGTGGCTTTACCTCGTGCTTCAAACAACTCATTCTGAGGTTCTTTAGCACTTTCAGCTTCTTCGTCTGACTTGAGACTCTGGGAAAATGAAAAGAGAAAGATATGAATTCCCTGGAGTATGTGGCAGTGGACAGAGCTCCAGGAACAGCAGAACGGTATGTTGTGGTGCTGGGCAGGGACTGAGGAAGAGGAACAACAGATGGTGAGATGAAGCACCTCGAGGGAAAGCCCACACTGGCAGGTGGGCTCTGCATCCAGGCTGAGAGGCGCCAGCACAGAGCAGCTCCCTCTCACAGACCAAGCGCTACGGTATAGACACAGGGACACAGGAAGTTCCTCAACAGAAACCCCAAATCATCAGTAGTTCACACTAAAAACACAATCAAGCACTTGTACCCTAAAAGGGGAGAAAAATGTTTCCCAATCAAGAGCTTCTTGTGGTGCTGGCTTCATACAACAGCGCTGGAGAGAAGTGGCTGTGGAGCACGGTCAACTTGCCATCACACCACATCATCTTGACTCAAGCTTAATGGTCCTCATCTCTCTGCACCCCATCCCTTATCATCCTTATCATTTCAGCCAACAGTTGGAGGGAGAGTGGTTTTCTCTGTCCCTCCAGGAGCTCTAGGGACAGCATGATGCGCAGCAAGTACCTGACACCTCAGGGCCCTTTGCAAGCTGCACCCTGCAGGGGGCAGGTCACCAAGAAACACTTGACTCAAGTAAAAACCTCAGGTTTTTGTGGCCAAGTCAGCCAACTACAAAATCAAAGTTGCTTCTGACAGGTGCTGTGTGGCCCATGACTGATCCTGGAAGGAATGTCAAGTTGACCAAGACTCAGAGGCCCTCAGAGCTGGCAATGAAATGAGAGTGGAATCTGGGAGCAGGTGCTGTGTCCCATTTTTCTAACGCATTCAGCCCAACCAGCAACCTTAAAACAACATTTTCTCATGTTCTAGTTCCAGGGATCCAAGATGGTTTTACCACGCAGAATGGTACAATGGAGACAGAGCAGACTCCTCAGACCTCCATATCTGAGGACCAAAGTTAAAGAGGATAAAAAAGTGAACACCTGGGGTTTGTTGGTATTGTCTAGGCATAGAACATCCCTGAGCAAAGGGACTCTATGATTTAAGTAGATACGTTTGCCTCAACAAATGTTGTACATATAAACAAATTAATGTGAAAGCCCAGAGCTGTCTTACTAAAAATAAGTCCCCATAAAGCCCCACCTGACAAAGTGGACATCACAGACAGCAGGAACTAGGAACCTTCTGAAATTCTTGGAAACAGGTCTAAGGAATCCATGGTTAACTTGAAAGCTGTGGATCTGCCCCATGGATATTTCCTGACATGAAGGCTTTTGGGCTCCAGCAGCCCATCTCCTGAGTTTGCTCCAGCAGCAGTGAACAACTCAGGGACATGGGGGGCTAGAATCAACCCCCAAGGCCCCGGGAGGTGTCTGGTACATCTTCACCAAATTTTAAGTGTGGGCCTTGGTATATCCTAAGTATTCAAGGCAGGTGGGACTGTGGGCTTGGTACTTCCAAATTCCTAACCTTGCAGGGGCATCAAAAAAGCATCTTCCCTTTCTTTCCTCACTCCTATGAAACCATACAACCAGTCTTCTCCCAGTGCTGGGGAAAAGCTGGTGGTGGTAAGCAGGGGAGGGAAAGAAACAAGTGATTTGGATACCAATTCTCCGCTGCCCCAATGTCTGAAGGAGTACACTCACTGGCCAGAACTTCCCTGCAGACAATCAGACCCAGAGATACTTTAGAACGAAATGTCATTTCCCAATGTGCACCCATGCTTCTGGTGACTTGAGATGCCCAGAAATGCCCACCTGCCCCTCACATCCTCTTGTAGTCATGTCACAATGACTAAGTGAAATAGGGTGGGGAAGGGGACCCGACCCACCTCCACACTTTCCAAAGATGCAGAGCGGCGGAGTTGGCCTCTCCCAGCGGTCCGGGCCTGCTGTTCTGGTAAACATTTGGCTCCTGTTGCAGAGCCACCCGGCTCGGGCTCGGGCCGGCTCCAGCGACCGTACCACTTAGAGCCGCTCACGTACTTTGGTGGGACAGCACGAGAGGCAGCTGGAAAGAAAATGGGAGGTTTGGTGGGGGGGCCCACACACTGCTGCAAAACATTTCAAGATGCGGAGTGCAGCCTTTACAGATGCACACAGAGAATGTCTGGAGGAACACAGAGAACAGTTAACAGTGGTCAATCTATTCTCCCTAATCCTCAGGCAGGGGACTGAGAAACCCAGGCTGGGAGACGGTAACTTTCTACTCTAAACTCTATGTACTGTTTAAATTTTTCTTTCTTTCTTTTTTTTTTTTAAGATTTTATTTATTTGTTCGAGAGAGAGAGGATGCGTGAGCACGCATGCACAAGCAGGGGGAGCGGCAGGCAGAGGGAGAAGCAGACGACCTGTGGAGCAGGGAGCCCAACTCGGAACTTGATCCCAGGACGCTGGGATCATGACCTGAGCTGAAGGCAGACACTTAACCGACTGAGCCTCCCAGGTTTCCCTGTTTAAATTTTTCTGAGCATATTTTGCTTTTGCTTATGTAGTAAAAGACTACTACTACTAAGAAATGACTTCTTGTTTATCTAATAGAAGACTAATACTAATAGCATTTTATTAGAAAAAAGGAAAAAAACCTCCAATAATCCAGTGACATACTGCTCTAGAGACCAGAAGGTCACTTCCCACCCTGCTCACTTCAGGACCCGATCTGGACAGGACCATCAGGGCACTGTGGGCGTGGACCTCACACACAGCCCAGGAGCTGAAACTTTGCAGGTCTGAAGTCTGGGGCAAAGGCAGGCATGGGTTTTAGTTTGGGATTCATGAGAATCCCTTAAACCCTAACAATCCCTTCCATTTCCTTCTTCCCTCCTGACCTATCCACTTCTGTACAGAGCAGCTGGGACCTTTCAGACAGAGAAGAAATGACACTGACACTGTGTGGAATTTGGGTGGGTAGGAGAGAGACTGGGGAGGGCATTATGGGTAGCAGCGAGGACAGGACACAGGTTCAGAGGAAAGTAATCAGAATGGGCTGGTTGGAGAAAAAGGCAAAGGGTCCAGTGAAGTAAGGCCAGGCCAGGAAAACTGAGCAGCATTTCACTGAGAGGTGTCACATTCCTTCAAGCCAAGTACCACATCATTCCCTTCTTCCATACCTCAAACGGCCAGGCCACAGCCCCTGCCCTTGGGACCACATCAGAGGAGGGGGCTGGGTACAGCCTGGCCAATTGGAAGCACAGTGATACCAGTGGCAGACAGACACTGGGGTCAAGGGAGGAAGACTCCAAGTTCCTTGTGGGATGGACAGACTGTGAAGTGACAGCATGACATTTAAGGCAGCTGACAATATGCAGGGCGAATATAGCATTGCTCACCTCACTGGGACACTTGGAGGTAATCATGGACACTATACCAATCACCCTGGGACAACAGGCATGTGATGTGCTGGAGAGGAGGGCAAAGTGTCTGAGTCAGCAAAGAGAAAACAGAACCTGTGTGCAGACCCAGCAGTGTTCAGAAGGCGGAGGCTACAAACACGGAAAAAGGCTCCCACCAGAGAGCTGCCAAAAGGGTAAGTGAGGACCAGTGAATATAGGCTCTTGCATCTGAGCATGGTTTCTGGTTACAGAGAGGCTGCAGGCTGGTTAATGTGGGCAGAGGAAGAATCTTCCACCTTGAAGTGGTTTAGGAAGAGGTAAAGTCCTATCAGGTGGGAAGTGGGAAGCTGAGGCACATTTAGGAAACCAAGCACAGAAAACTCAGAGGGACTCTGATGTCCCCCACCCCTTAGGCTGGCATGAGGGGAGGAGTCTCAGGCCACACATATGACCATTTAATTGAGGAAAGCTTTGAAATCCAAAAGAAAAGAAAAAGCCAAAGAAAACAACAAAAAAATAGAACAGGTAGAAAAAACCCACAAGTCCTAGAATAGCTCCTTTCTCTCTTTTTTTTGTTTTTGGTTTTTGTTTTTGGCTTTTTTTAGTGCTTGTCCACAGATCCAGTTTTACGTTTAGAAGCTCCATGCATTCTCTAGTGTGGGAGGGGCACGTGCAGGGTCAGGGACACTGGGCACCTTTCCATTCTTGTACACCATCACAGGCCATATTCCCAAATCCTGTATTCGTAAAGGCCAGTGGCCATCTTCACCTCTTAGAGAAGAAAAGTGTCAGACAAAGCAACCAGCGAATGCCCTGAGGATCCTATAAATGGTTCCCACTGCTGGTCTGCTCCTCCCACGGCAGGGTTCTCTGCACTATACCCAGGAGCTCTTGCAGCCTTGGGCAGCCAATGGAAGGAGCAGGTTCTGTCTACACCGCATATACAAGGGCCCAGGGCTTGCAACTGGAAAATTGTGACTCGAATCTTGGTTCTCACTTACTAGCTGTGGGATCTTGGACAAATAAATCCCTTCACACATCAAGCCTCAGTTCTTCATCTGAATAATGGGCATGATAATGCTACAGATCTCTGGGAGTCTGGGCACACTGAAGACAGTCGATGTGAGCTCTCATCCTTTACACTTCCCACTCCCCTGCCCCAAGCCCTCCCACACTGTTATCCCTGTTATCCAGTCATGCACCTATTCCAGACCAAGGATCTGCCATGGCAGGAGCCTGCCGTGGGCTGAGGGAAAGAGCTCCCTCCTCGGTCTGCTCATCAATACCATGCCTCCAACCTCAAACACACTGCCCCATGCCCCCTTTCACTCACCTACCCAATACTCATCAGAGATAGCCAAGATGGGTCTGAAGCATCGCTGCCACTCACGGCCTCAAGTCTGACGGAGCAGGCACTAATGACGTCTGTCAGCATCTTCTGACCCTCACCCCACAATCTACATGCCCCTGAGTGGACCGCTCTCCAAACCTGCCCTCCACCTCTTGACCATTACCAAAGCCAGGGAGCATCCCCCCTCAGGACACCACTTCCACTTGGACATGCTATCTTTGTCCCACCAGCCCCATTCCCATAACAGGAGTCTAATTAGGCCTATCAGCACAACACACCACTACTGTCTGACAAAAGAAACAGTGAGGTCTGTCTCTGGCTGCTGGCATCCTACGTGCTCTGCCAACCTCAGTGGTCTAGATACACCTGTGTCTGCACTGAGCTTTCAATTCTTGAAACTTCAACTGCTCTACATCTACTTTATCTTGTCAACAGCCCATGCCTTAAGGACAGCACACAATATTATCTGACACTTGTGATACTGTGATTTATAATAAATATGTATTTGTTCTTCATCTCATCCCTGGCCCAGAGCTCCTAAAACCCTTGGAATGTCCTAAGTGACAAGAGCAACCAAACCTGAGTTTATGTTAATGAGGTGGCTTCTGGAAAGCCCTTAAGGATGGGGGCTGGTTGCCCAGGGACCCAACCATGTGATTAGAGGGTTAGAATGTTCAGCCCCACTCTGACCTCCAGGAAAGGGGGAGGGGCTGGAGGTTGAATTCAATCACCAATAGCCAATGATTTGATCAAACATGCCTATGTAATGAAGCCTGAATAAAAACCCATCAGGATAAGGTTCAGAGAGCTTCTGGGGTGAACACACAGAGACTGGGAGAGAATGGCTTGCCTGGAGAAGGCATGGAAGCTCTGTATCCTTTCCCCATACCTTGCCCTGTGCCCTCTTCCACCCGGCTGTTCCTGACTTACATCCTTTTATAATAAACTGGTGATCTGATAAGTAAACTGTTTTCCTGAGTTCTAGGAGCTCCTCTTGCAAATTAATTGAACCTGAGGAAGGGGTTGTGGGAACCTCTGATTTATAGCCAATCAGAAGCATAGATGACAACCTGGATCTGTGACTGTCATCTGAAGTGAGGACCATATTGTGGGATTGAGCCCTTGGCCTGTGGAATCTGAGGCTATCTGCAGGTAGGCACTGTCAGGATTGAGTTATAATGTAGGACACCCAGATAGTGTTGGAGAATTGCCTGGTGTGAGACAGACTACCACACATACACACAGAAGTGCTATGTGTAAAGGAAAACAATAGAGCTTCTCCTTTCCAACACTATCGCACAAATAAGGAAACAGAAGAAGAAAAAACCCAAAGTCTTGTCCCAGTCCACACAGGTTGGCAGTAAGGGAGTGGAGTTACAATTTAGTTCTCAGACCTGCTATATTCTTCAATCTGAATATCATACTCTAGAAGGTAACAAATAATGAAAAAAACAAACACTTGAAGTGAGAGGAGGAAATCCTCTTACTTGATTCCAAAGAACTACTGTCTTCGTCTGAGGGGCCAACACCAGCAGTTGATGACAACACTGCCACAAAACCTTCTTTAAATTCCTCAAAGTTAACCTGGTAAATAAAAGAAAAGAGAGGTCAGCACTACTTTCAACAGATCACTATATAATACCTTAGCCTTTTGTTTTTATTCTCAGATGGAAACATCTTATTGTTGCCTTTAGCTCTGAGAACGTTCATTTGTTCTAATACTCACTTAAGATTTTTTTTAAACAGAAGAATATAACAAGTAAAAGTGAGTCACAAACTAATCACCAAAAAACTCCTATTACCAATTTTAATAATTAGAAAATGTACCCAAAATGGGGATCTGATGATCATAAAACATTAATATACAAAAAGAAAATATCCAGGCTATCACCACCCCACCAAAAAATGGAATAATATCAGCACCTTAGAGGCTCCTCCACCACGGCTCCTTTCCTATTAAATTCCCTGCCCCCCACTCTTTTATGGTTTTAACATCTTTGCTTTTTTCCTCATTTGTATGCATCCCCGAACAATATGGTTTAGTTTTGCCTCTTTTCAAATTTGATCTAAATGGAATCATATGCATATATTCTTTTATGTCCTGCTTCTTAGACTCAATATTACTTCTGTAATGTTCATTCAAGCTGCCATGCAAAATGCATTTTCTCTGCTGTATAGTATTCCATTGTTTGTGCAAAAATTTATTAATCCATTCTACTGATGAATATTCCCATTGTTTCCAGTGGCTGGTTATTTTTTTTAAAAAGGCTTTGAACAGTATTGCACATGTGTCCTTAGGAGTTTCTTAGGAGTATATGTCGATGAACGGGCTTGCTGGGTCATAGAATATGCATTTAAATCCTCTTAGTGAACTGAATCTTTTATGACTATAAAATGCTAACCCTCTTTACTTTGGTAATGTTTTTTACCATAAAGACTAGCTTTCTTTTGGTTAGTATCTACATGATACATCTTTTCACCAAATTTTAATAATGTCAACTTTTTGTATCCATATATTTCAGGTGTCGTTTATAAAAGCTTTATCTTTTAACTATTTAGTCTATTTACATTTAATATAATTACTGATATATTTGGATTTAAATCTACTATTCTATTGTGTGCTTTCAATCTGACCTGCTTGTGTTTTCTCCCTGGTTTCCTCTCTTTGGATTTACTTTTTTTTTTTTTAGGACTTCATTTTCCCTTTACTAAGTTAGAAGTTATATAGTCTATTTCCTTTCTCTGACCATTTATCCTAAAAATTACATCACACATCCTCAGCTTATCAAAGTTTACTATTAGTCAATACTTTTACCCTCTTCTGTGACAACAGGAAGCCTATGTAACACTTTCATTTCATCTACTATACTCCTGACTTTCATGCCTTTCTTATGAGTTGCCATATATTTTAACTTGCTCTATTTTAACTCCCCATGAAATATTATTTTTTATTTTATATAATCAATGTTCATTAAGAATTATCCAAATATTTACTGCTTTGTTTTTCATTTGTTCTTGTATTTCTGACCTTCTGTCTAGGATAATTTTCTATCTATTTGAAGTGCATGGTTTAGAATCTCATTTTTCTTAAGTATGGTGGTGCTAAACTCTGTAGTTTGTCTGAAATGTTTTTATTTCAGTTTCAATAGACATTTTTCAAGAAGATAAACAATTTATTAGAAGAATAGTAGAAATGACCAAGATGTTCATAAATGGAATGGGTAAACTATGATACAGTCAAAAAATGAAATATGATGATGGAAAAAAAAAACGAGACAAGATGAACTGTATTTCACAGATATAATATACAGTAAAGGAAGTCAGAGACTATGTAGTGAGCATGTACTGTGTATTTCCATTCTACAAAGATCAGAAACAGGCAAGGCAAATATATGGTGTTAGTGTCAGGACAGTAGTGGCCTTAGTGAGAGAGGACTGCAAGACACATGGGGAGGGATTCCAGATGCTCGTCACCCAGGTGTGCTCTGTTCTCTATGGATGCTTCAGTAAGTCACACAGAAAGAAGTCAACAGAAGGGCTTACGTAGGTCAAAAGGTTACCAGTAAATGCTGGAAAAGCAGATTTGGGGCTATAGAGCCAAGCATGCTTCTCAAATCTGGCACAGAATTTGAATGAGCAAACCTCTGTTGCCACCACTGAGCACTAAATACAGCTGTTTGCCTGGGATACACATGTTATCATGACCTGACACTGGATTATTTGTGCATTTGTTTATTTTTGTGGGCAGGACCACCTTCAGCTAAATGAGGTTTATCTAGACCACTGAAGAGGAGACAAGCCCAGACAGCAAAAAGCACAATGGCTGATTCAGATCCTTCCTTAAATTGGGGGCTAGTTTATTAGGTTCTCTACCTTGGGTGAACCTATGTTTTGTTTTGTTTTTAACTTTTTTTTTTTATTTGGGTGAGAGAGAGAGATAGCGAGAGAGAGCACAAGCAGGGAGGAAAGGGAGAAGCCGACTCCCCACCAACAGGGAGCCTGAAGTGGGACTCGATCCCAGGACTCCAGGATCATGACCTGAGCTGAAGGCAGACACCTAACTGACTGAGCCACCCAGGCGCCCCTGAACCTGTGTTTTGACATAGATTTTCCTGGCCCTCTGAGGTCCCAAAGACCACATCAATTTCACAGTTTCTCAGCACTAATGGGGTTTGTGTGCTGGGCTGAACCTCTCTCAGTGTGTGACTTACAGATTTTTAGGCTGGTAATTCTTCACTGACTTATTTGCTCTTTACCATTTTCAAGATCTTTGATTTTATGATTTTGTTCAGCTTTTTTAGTAGCCCTCCCTGGAACATTGGCCTGTGTTTGCTAACCTGCCACTACCAGAATGTCTGAAGCCTGTTCATACTTTTTTAGGACTGCATAAATTTCATCAGATGGATCTATCAGAATTTATTTAACCAATCTCATATTTAAAAGGCTGTTTCCAATCTTTTGCTATTTGAATCAATACTAGAATGAATATCTTGCATAGATTTCATTTCATATGAAGATAGACATTATATTTCTTTGATGATCACATCCTAGCTTCTGCATATTGCAGAGCACATACTAAGTGCTCAAAAATACTTGTTGAAAGGACGCCTGAGTGGCTCAGTCAGTTGAGTGTCTGCTTTCGGCTCAGGTCATGATCCTGGGGTCCTGGAACCGAGCCCCGCATGGGGCTCCCTGCTTGGCGGGGAGCCTGCTTCTCCCTCTGCCTGCCACTCCCCCTGCTAGTGCTCTCTCTCTCTGACAAATAAATAAATGAAATCCCTTCTAAAAAATACTTGTTGAATACATGGAAGCAAAAGGAAATGACAATTTCGCTTGATTTAATCTCTGATTTCTTTTGTGTCCTTGGTAATACTTACCAGCTGACTTTCTTCCAACCATCAAACAGTAGTGGGATCTGATGGCCAAGTGTGTTGACATTTTATCTGATACTATTCTTTTTTTTTTCTTAAAAGATTTTATTTATTTGAGAGCGAGAGAGACAGAGATAGTGAGAGAGAGCATGAGTGGGGGAAGGGGCAGGAGAAGAGGGAGAGGGAGAAGCAGACCCCCTACTGAGCAGGGAGCCTGCCGTGGGGCTCAATCCCAGGGCCCTGGGGTCATGACCTGAGCCAAAGGCAGAGGCTTAACCAACTGAGCCACCCAGGCGCCCCTATCTGATACTGTTCTGACTGTGCTTGTGTTTCTGTGTTTTCTTCCTTTATAGCTCAAGAAAGGGGGACGAACAAACTCATAATACTCAGGTGCTTCACCAAAAAGGACATACCATCATCTCTGTATAATCTCAGACTCACTCATCACAAATAGAGGCTAGACCCTTTGACAATCATTTTCAACTTTAAAATTATTTTCAGTAACACTACGTTAAGAATTATTTTTTCAAGTATATGCACCCCTATGTTTATTGAAGCATTATTTACAATAGCAAAGATACAGAAGCAGCCCAAGTGCCTGTCAAGAGATGAATGGATAAGGAAGATGTGGTATATGTATACAAAGGAATACTGCTCGGTCATAAGAAAGGATGAGATCTTGTCATCTGTGATAACATGGATGGACACAGAGGGTATTATGCTAAAATAAGTCACAGAAAGACAAATGCCATAGGATTTCACTCATGGTCATCTAAAAAATAGAATCTAAAAAATAAATGAATAAACAAATAAAAAGCAAAAACAGCCCCAAAATACAGAGGACAAATTGATGGTTGCCAAAGAGGAGGTAGTAGGGGGATGGACAAAATGTTGAAGGGGAGTGGGAGATATAGGCTTCCAGTTATGGAATGAATAAGTCATGAGGATAAAAGGCACAGCATAGAGAATATAATCGACGATATTGTAGTAAAGTATGGTGACAGATGGCAGTTACACCTGTGGTGAGCACAGCATAACATATACACTTGTCTAACCACTATGTTGTATACCTAAAACTACTGTTAACATTGTATGTCAACTATATTTCAATTTAAGAAATAATTATTTTTTGAGAGTAAAATTCTCTTTCTGACCAAATTTAAAATACTAAAGCTAAGATCCTTGCCACTGATAAAGAAACAAGAGAACATACATAAAATGCACATGGAAATTTCCCACACTCCACAGGAATCTTAGGCCACATTAATTTCTGGCTTGAAACCAGACCTTGATAATGTTTCTTTAACAGGAAATAGGAATTAAAAATGAGCATGCCCTCAACACATTAAAACATTACCTTGCTAATTCAAATTAATATTGTTTATAATATTGTTCTTCATTTTTTAACTGGATTGAAGTATCAATGACTAACATTTACATGATGTCACATATGTTAGTTACTACAAGGAAACGATGTGTGATATTTGAACTGAAAATCCAATCAATTCTCCTGGATAAAGGATTTCTCTTGATTTTCTCTGAAGACTCCTGAAATCTCCACCATTTGGTTTCCGTTGTAGAAAATGATAACAACTATCTGGATATTTCTGGCTTGACACCAGGTTCCCCTAAAACATCTACAGAATGTTTCACCTATATGCTGGCTGTGTGAGCGATGCCCTGTCTACGGGATGAAGCAAAGGAGCAGTAAAAACTCTGAAAGCAAAAATAATCCACCACGATCCCCATCACAGAGGAGGTAGTGTAAAAGTATGGGGTGGAGGGAGACAAAAGCAGGCCCCTAGAGGCATCAGCTGCTGTGGGCACTGCTCTTGAAATGTTACAGAGAGGGAAAGAGGGACAACTTCAGGTCAGACTCAAGAGCACTAATGGAAGCAGAGCTATTTCTTAATTTACCCAATACCTGACTTGTTTTTTGGAAACATAAATCATGGCTGTAAGAGAATGGAGCTGGGATAGACAGAAAGATGGATGAACATGTGCAGAGCTTTGCCACAAGCCATTGTTAATCAGAAAAGGTCAGGCTCCTGTCATTGCTTATGAGTGTCTGTCTCTCCTTCTAACATACCTCCCCATAAAAGTGTGGAGAAACTTCCAGGCTCCCAGAAGGATTACAACTCAGAGGAACTGTTTTTTGGGATACATGTGATGTGGGGGAGGCCAGAAATCTCAAACCCAAGTTGATTTTTCTCTTTACTGAAGTTCCAATATTAACCTTTTTTTCTATCATAATTTGATGTTTCTATTTTTTTTAAAAGATTTTATTTATTTATTTGAGAGAGAGAGAGCACAAGCTGGGGGGAGAGGCAGACTCCTGCTGAGCAGGGAGCCCAAGGAGGGCTCAATCCCAGGACCCTGGGATCATGACCTGAGCCAAAGGCAGATGCTCAACCAACTGAGCCACCCAGGTGCTCCAATTTGATGTTTCTAAAAGTTATACTACGGTTGCTGGAGGGGAGGGGGGGGATGGGGTGGCTGGGTGATGGACATTGGGGAGGGTATGTGTTGTGGTGAGCTCTGTGTATTGTGTAAGACCAATGAATCACAGATCTGTACCCCTGAAACAAATAATACATTATATGTTAATAAAAAATAAATACATAAATGTTATACCACTTCTGCACATAAAAAACATAAAGTGGGGCAAGGCTCAGGAATGATATGATTTGTTCAATCAGCAGAACCTGCCATCTGAATGTGAACCCAAAAGTTATTCTTCTGGTTTTGAATTTTCTCAACTGTCAAAAATGATTAAGAAAACCAGATCATCTGTTTATACTGAATAACCAGAGTGTTGATTTTCATAAATGTGCTTTTTGCTCCTCTGGGTCCCAAATACAATTCTAGGTGATATCAAGAGGGGCGAGAACATTATCGGGGCACCTGGGTGGCTCAGTGAGTTGGCTGTCCAACTCTTGATTTCAGCTCAGGTCATGATCTCAGGGTCCCTGTGTTGGGAGTCTATGCTTGGCATGCGGTCTGTCTGTCCCTCTCCCTCTGCTCTTCCCCTCAAATCGTGCTCTCTTTTCCTCAAATAAAAAACTAAATCTTAAAAAAAAAAAAAAAAGAGGCACTAGAACATTATTAAAAATACCCCTGATTTGGGGCTCCTGGGTGCTACAGTCAGTTAAGTGGCCAACTCTTGGTTTCAGCTCAGATCCTGATCTCAGGGGCATGAAATCAAACCCTGCATCAGCTCTGTGCTGAGCACAGAGTCTGCTTGACTCTCTTTCCCTCTCCCTCTGCCCCTCCCCTCTCAAATAAATAAATAAATCTTTCAAAAAAAAAAAAAATACACCTGGGGTGCCTGGGTGCCTCAGTCAGTTAAGTGTCTGCCTTCGGCTCAGGTCATGATCCCGGGGTCCTGGGATGGAGTCCTGCATCAGGCTCCCTGCTCAGTGAGGAGTCTGCTTCTCTCCCTCTCCCTCTGTCTGTGCTCTCTTTCTCTCTCTAGCTCTCACTCTCTCTCAAATAAATAAATAAAATCTTAAAAAATATATTTTAAAAAATACACCTGATTCTTAAGTCCATAAAAAAAAACACACAAAAAACCAAGAGGCAGGCATAGAATAAAAAGAAACAGAATGGGTGTGGTCAGATTAATTGAGGCAGAGCTCTGTAAGAGGGACTAACAGTATCCTACTGATAGGCATTGGGAACACAGGGCAGTTGATGCTTTGGGAAGTAACAAGAGGTACATTTCATCAGGACTTTCTCCCTGTGTCAGCAGTGAGGGTTTTCTTCTTGTTTTTCATTTCTTTTTGTCCAAAAGCCAATTCAGGAAAATCTTCAGGCTGGATTTTTTTTCTCATTTGAAATAAAAATAGTTTTATTGATTTCTGTAGGGGGGAGGAAAAAAAAGCTCTTCCTTCAAAGTTAAGATGGCCAGCACTGTTTTTATCATACAAGTTAACATCTAGACACATTTAAGAAGTAGGGACAAGGTGGGAGGTGCTTTTCAGTGTTTCTGTCAGGAAAGCAAGTTGTGGTCTAGGTTCTAGATCACCATTCTCGATGACCTTCAATTTCCTAGTGAAAAGGAGCAGAGATAGAGTACTTTCTATCTGGCCTAGATAAAATCAGAGGACACCTCTGAACATAGGTATCCTTTGTTCCTGCAACAGTGGTGTGCAGTTGCTTTGTCCAGCTGCTAGAATGAATTTAAAGCTGTGTAATTTTACTAGACAATCCGCCTTCAAGATACTTGGAAGTTGCCTGTCTCTCAGTGTGTCAGCTGCCCACAGACCCTTGTGTTTTTGTGAACCACCTACCATCCACCCAAACCAACCCTCCACCCCACCCTCGACAAATCTCTCAAACATCTTTCTGGAAAAAACAAACCAAACCAAACTTCTGGAAGTTACTATGCTTTCAAAAAAAGAGTAATCTGAAGGAAACTCTTGCTTCAATATAGGCGGTCCCCAGAAGGAAAAGCAGTGTTCCAGTTCCCTAGTAACTCTCCTCTGGCATGTGTCCTTAGTCCGCTAATATTTCTCAAATGCCTGCAGCTAACTACAGTACTCTGTGCTTTTCTTTATAAGAATGAAGTCAAGGGCGCCTGGGTGGGTCAGTTGGTTAAGCGACTGCCTTTGGCTCAGGTCATGATCCTGGAGTCCCAGGATCGAGTCCCGCATCGGGCTCCCTGCTCGGCAGGGAGTCTGCTTCTCCCTCTGCCCCTCCCCCCTCACATGTGCTCTCTCTCACTCTCTCTCTCAAATAAATAAATAAAATCTTTAAAAAAAAAAAAAAAAGAATGAAGTGAAATACCCACCCTGGCAAAGTGGTCATTTCCAAGAAGTGTTTGCAGAAGGATGGGCAGCTGCTTTTCCAACTGAA
Organism: Leptonychotes weddellii; assembly: GCF_054177405.1. Lineage (NCBI taxonomy): Eukaryota > Metazoa > Chordata > Mammalia > Carnivora > Phocidae > Leptonychotes > Leptonychotes weddellii. Next base: position 43,466,742 of record NC_138378.1, read on the forward strand.
GCTTGAGGCAGAGCTGGGTCAGTCCCTCCCGGTCCAGAAAGCCTGTCCCTGTGGTGTCACAGCTGCTGTAGACTTCCCTGAGCTGTGAAACATAGTGGTTCTCTTCTTCTTCTTCCATCCCATAGCAAGCTGGACATGCCAGGGGAAAAAAAGAAAAACAAGAGTACACTTTTATTGCCACACCTCACATGTTCTTCCACCGCTCTGATGACCCCTGGCAAGGTGGCCCAGGCACCGGGCAGGGGCTGGGCACGTGGGAAAAGGCATCCAGGGCACGCTCAGGTTTATGTGGGACCTTTGTACGAGAGGCCAGAAGCAAGTGATCAGGGAGCCAGTCCTTGTTCACAAAAGCCAGAATTTCTTTGTTCTGTAAGAAAAATATCTATTATAGGGGCGCCTGAGTGGCTCAGTCGGTTAAGCGTTCAACTCTTGATTTCACCTCAGGTCATGATCTCAGGGTCCTGGGATAGAGCCCCATGGTAGGCTCCCTGCTCAGTGGAGAATCTGCCTGTCCTCTGCCCCTCCACCTGCCCTCTCTCTCTCTCTTTTTTAAATAAATAAATAAATAAATCTCTTTTAAAAAATAAAAAAATTATCTATTACAGAATAATCAGAAAAAAGAGGTAAATATATAATAGAGAACTAAAATCATCCAAAATTTCACCACCTAAAAAAATCATTATGAGTATTTTGGCAAATATACATTCTAATTTTTCTCTATACATATACAAGTATGGTATTTTTTCCCTTATTAGTATTTAGTTCCAAATATTATTTTACCAAATAAAAGTACTTATAATAAAAAATGGAAACTCCAATAAAATATACAGAGGATGCTGATTAATCACAAAAGAAGAAAAATATATGGCTAATAACCATCTAAAAATGTCCAAATGAAAATAAATATACTATTTGTCATGGTCAAATTATCTAGAATAAAAACACCCCAAAGCTAGCTGAGGCTATCATAAGAAGGGGGCTCTCACATGTCTTCCAGACATTCTAGACTTGTCACATTTACCAAGAAATTTTTAAATAATTGTATTATCTGACCTACGTATTTTACGTACACCAAATTCCTTACAGAAATTCCAATGCTGGATGCCTGGGTGACTCAGCTGGTTAAGCGACTGCCTTTGGCTCAGGTCATGATCCTGGAGTCCTGGGATTGAGTCCCACATCGGGCTCCCTGCTCAGCAGGGAGTCTGCTTCTCCCTCTGACCCTACCCCCTCTTGGGCTCTCTCTCTCACTCTCTCTCTCAAATAAATAAATAAAATCTTAAAAAAAAAAAAAAGAAATTCCTATGCTTCAGGAAAGAGCTACAAAGACATAAAAGAAAATTAAATGTCCAATGAAAGAAAAGAGCTTGCTAGTTACAGCATAATTATATGGCAGAAGATTCAACAGGCTTAAAAAAACACATTTTTGAAGAAGTGCAGTTGATAAAATATCAAGCCGGGATAAAATCTTTATAATAATAGCTAGTATACATACTAGTCAGTTCACATTATAATAATTCACTTATGCCTAGAACAGTTCTATCAGGAGACTTTTGCAATTATGTGGGAGAAATTAAGAAAGGAAGAAGAAAGAAAGGACAAGACAGAAAGAAAGAAGGAAAGGAAGGAAGGAAGGGGGGAGGGATGAAGGGAAGGAAGGAAGGAAGGAGGAAAAAACTACATCAAAATGGTAAGAGATGATTTTGTGGTATTACACATTTCCATTTTCTATATTTTTATATTTCTAAAAAATTTTTATAGAAAGTGAAACACTTCATAACTAGAAAAATGTTGCTAAATCATGAAAAAACACTGAAATCCTAAAGGTATGAGGATGAACCACATGAAATTGTCAATACTAGACCATTCTGACCAATAACAATGGCGATTTCATGTGTGTCAACACAGATCAAGGACAATTCTGAAAAGAGGAAATATGATAAGTAAACAAACATGGAAAACAGATCAAGCTCATTAATAATCAAATAATTCGTAAGCATGAAACAGTAAAGCAACATCTCTTACTAATAAGAGACAGCAGAGTAAATGCCAATTAAAGATGTAATTCTTCGAGAGAGAGAGAGGGAGAGAGAGAGCGCGCACATGGTGGGGGGGATGCAGAGGGAGAGGGAGAGAGAGAATCCTGAGCAGGCTCCACACCCAGTGCGGAGCCTGATGGGGGCTTGATCTCACGACCCTGAGATCATGACCTGAGCCAAAATCAACAGTCAGACCCTTAACCCGTTGAGCCACCCAGGTGCCCCAAAGATATAATTTTTAACGTTGACAGTATTGGACCACCCTCACCCACATGGGTAGGGAGGTCTGCATCAGCACAAAAACTGTATGAGGGATTGGAATCTGTTCACATCAACCCCCCAACCCCAGAGTATCATCTTACTCAGGAAAACAACAGAATCGATGACAGTAAAAAAACTGACTGAATAGAATCTTCATTGTGATGTTTCACAGTGGTCTTATAAGGTGAACTGCCTCCCCTGAGCTCCTGATTGAACACCTGCTGATCAGGTGTAAACACTGCCAGCATCCACTCTGAGGATGAGTATATAAGCTCATGGCCTCAGGTTGGATGTAGGAGTAAAAGGATAACAAGCCTGCCCTATCCACTCATCAAATTATGCGTGCACTTCGGCAGGAGTGTGGGGAAGCGGAGAAAGGGCAAGGAGAGGTGGAGCTGGGAACCTGCCCCCACCCCAGACTGCTTTGAAATGATGACAGAGACAACATCAAGAAACACAGATACACATGTAAAAACATCAAGGATAAATCAGAAAATGAAATAACCTTCCTAACCCAACCTCTGTCAAGCTTCTCATCCAAGGTGAGTCCCCAACCCGAGCTGGGAGCCGCATCCTTTTGTAGACAACAGCCAGCTGTGGTGAGCTGCACTCAAGTACTGGTATTTGCCAAAGCTAATTTCTGATAAGCCACAAGTAAATGGACAGGAGAACATAACAGTAAGAAAGACAAGTGGCAAAATTCAGTATGTGAAAGAGGTAGAGGAACTGGGGTGAGGAGGGTGAGGAGTGTCTAGGGGACCCCGAACGCACAACCTACCACACCCACACATCCCCGATGCTGATGCTCCCCTACCCCAAGCTCTCCCCGTTGCCCTGCTTATGAACAATGCCCCCCTCCCCCACCACCTCTGCAAATCATGAACAAATCCTCCATTTCTTCTATTTTACGTTTAGTTGTAACCAATTCAAGCAATTAAAAGTATATAAAGTAAAACAAAAACAAAAAAATCAAAGCAAAACAAGAGCCTAACCCCACTCCCAGAGGTAAACCCTGCTTGGAGTGTAGGTTTGAAATTATTCCCAAGTCTATAAGGTGGACAGATGCACCGACGTGTGTACATACATAACACACACAGATATGCATGTTTTTATGTAAGTGGAACACCATACATATTATTTTACAACATTTAAAAAATACACCACATCTGAGAGATCATTCCATGCCTTCTTCATTTAAAAAAATGACTATATGCTCTTGCGCTCTTGTGTGTGGAGATGTAACACAGCTTACCTAAGGACTGTTTTAGAGACACGGGGTATCTCCAGGGTTTTCTCTTACAAAACCTTCCTCAGCAAACACCCCATGAGGCCTCTTCGTGAGTCCTGAAGGGGCTAAACCCAGCCATGCTCTGTGAAGCATGCCCTGGGTGGTGCAGGAGTGTCCCTGGAGAAGGCAGGCTTGGCTGTTTTCCCAAGGGCAGAGCAAGAAGAGAAGAAATGTCTTCCTCTCCCAGCCATAGGCAAGTCTTGAATCCACACCACTCTGGGTGGCCGGGCTCTCCCTCCACCACAGGAATTTAAGTTCCTGTTGAGCTGCAGCTTTCCCTTTCTACACAGAAGAAGGAAGAAAGTCTCAAACTGGGGCCAGAGGCGCCCTGGCTGCCCATGGAGGTGTAGGCTGTGTGTGGAGGGTCCAGTGGTGGCGAGTCCCCTGGTGAGATGGGGGTCTACTGCCCACCACATCTCAAAGTGTTGCTGAAACAAGGAGTGGCACAAAGAAAAAAATAAGAGAGGCAACAAGACTTAAAAAGAAGGGTGGCAGCTCCCTCCTCATCACCCACAAGAGCTGTGTTTGCAGCTCATCTTCAATGTCTCCAGGCCCCACCAAGTCTGGGGCCATCTCTGGAGGCCCAGGCTGCTTCTACCTCATTTACTCTTGGAGCACAGATGCACATTTTTGAGGCTGGGTGGGGATTTCCACAGAACAGGAGGAGCTTCTATATGACTAAAAAGACCACAGAATCAGTGGGCCAGTAGGGCGCTGGTTTGGGGGAGAGCGGCATGAACTCTTTGAACAGCCCCTGTTCCCAAGGCATCTCATACAGCATCCCCCCCAGGCCCCCATCTTTGTCGGCTCACAGCAGAACACCCAGTGTACTCACAATGAGTCTATGGGGTGAGACTGCAAAGAAAACCTGCCCTCGGTAAAACACTAACAGATTCAGGTTCTGAAAACAGGGACCAACCCCTCATAGAAGGCTGAATTCCAGAAGCACATTTCAGGTAAAGAGAACCACCAGCCACCTCTGTCTGCAGCGAGGCAGGTGCAGAGCGCCCAGCAGGCTTTAGGGTCTCCCCCACATGCCAGGTTATGAAACAGTCTCTAGAGAACCTTTCTGAGAGGTCACAGGTCTTCCAAGGGGAAACACATCAATAATAGTTACGGTCAGTGAGTGCAAAGCAGGGCCTTAGGGGGTCAGAGGAAAATCAAGAAAATGTAAATGGGAAACAGGCCCAATCCGTAGGCCACCAGGTTGCCATCCAGTGACCCAAGACCAGGAGGGAGTCACTGGCACAGTCCTCCCAAGCTCTACACCCCACCTGCCCTCTGGGCCACAAGACAGACAGGCACTCAAGAAGGCTCCAGCAGCGCCTCCTCATTCCCAGAGCCGACCTCAGCACAGGTCTGTTGTGCACCCTACCAAATCTCAAATGCCAGAATTGTTTTGGGTTTGCACTTTTATGCTAAACATTCTATAATGAGCCCATTTAAGCAAGAGCAATACATAATGCTGCAATTTAGCTATTTCAAAGGGGAGGTCACCAGCATTATGGGTCCACTTAGTCTCAGGGCTGCCACATCCTAGACTCCTCCAGTACAGGTCAGATCTAGGCTGGGGTATGCAAAGTAGGGGAAGAGTAGGGAGCACACTCTAGAGCACTCACCCAAGTGATGGGGACATTCCCCAGGAGGTCAAGTAAACTTAAGATTCTTCCCAATACCTGGACTATCACAGAGGAGATATCAGGAAAATCAAGGCCCAGCAAACCCTCATCACACTGGATTTGCCAAACCTGTGGACTTCCCGTCTGATCTCCTGCCCCAGGATTCCAGATTTGGGCAGAACTCAGGTGTGGGGGCTTAAGGGTAAAGGGCTCCAGAGGGGTCCTCCCAGGAGCAATGACAAGCCAGCCCCCCTGTTGAGAGAACTTACTGGTCTGTCTGTATGCCTCCATGAAAGGATTGACACAGGGGAGGGGCCCATACATTCAAGTCAATGTCACCTGGGTTACACTTCATTCTACTCAATACACAGTTGAGTTCCCGGCCATTCAGAAACACTCCTTTCCTCTCCTTCCCTCATCCCTGTGAATCTGAGCCACTGTCCCAAGAAAGCAGGTGCTTCATCTACCAGCCAGACAGGTATAGGCAAATGATGTGATTCAGGCACAGCAGCTCTACAAGTAGGGCAAAAAAGATCTTTCAGTCACAATCTGCTAAGATATTTCTTAACCCCCACCCAAGATAATGTCCAGCCCTGTTTTCAAAACAAAGGGAAAAAGGAGGCACTGCCTCTATTCATGCACACCTGATGGAATCTACCCTCCTCCCATCCCAGGATGTGGGAGGGGTCTTCCTGTAGCTTCTGCAATACCACATAACAAACCTCAGTGGTGAACCAGTAGGCAACCCTGGCCAGGAAGGCTTGGAAGAACTACAAAGCCACCTTCACCTGGAAAGCATGGCCCGGGCACAGGTCTAGCCTACTAGTGCAGAGTCATGCAGAGTGCCATGGCTTCCTGTGCATTCAGGAGTCTCAGGAAAGGGCTTGAGTGACAAGACCACAGAATTACAGGAGTAGTGGAGAAACCTGAATGGGGGCCTCAAAATTCTGATGTTCACACACACCCCTCATTTGCTGGAATCTGGAGGTAGTGATTTGGGAGGTGGTGCTTACAGGAGGGGAGACCCAAGACATGCACAAGACCTGCCCCCCCCATATACACACAAAGAGAAACTAATATCCAGAAGGAGATAAAGGAGAATCATTTAAAGTTATCAAAAAAGAGAGACTGCTAGGCAAAGGAATGATTAGGATACCAACGGAGGTTTCTGGGACACTGACATATTATAGCTGTAATAAAAAATCCAATGGCAAGACTGGAAGATACAGAAGGAAATCTTCCATAAAGCACATCTAAACAGTAAGGAGGGGCACCTGGGTGGCTCAGTCAGTTAAGCGTCTGCTTTTTGGCTCAGGTCGTGATCTCAGGGTCCTGGGATCCCTGCTCAGTGGGGAGCCTGCTTCTCCCTCTCCTCCCCACTTGTGCTCTCTCTATCTCTGTCTCTCTCTCAAATAAATAAATAAATAAAATTTTAAATAAATAAACAGTAAGGAGATGAGACCATATGACAAGGAAAAGACTGTCTCTTCTATAAATAGTGTTGCATTTGTGCAACAAGTAACCCCATTTAAAAATGGGCCCCATTTAAAAATGGGCAATGGTCTTGAAGAGATATTTCTCCAAAGATATACAAATGGCTGACAAATGGCCGACAAATGGCCAACCACAGGAAAAGCCTCAACATCTCTCATCATTAGAGAAATGCAAATAAAAACCACGATGACATGCTATGTCACACCTATTAGGATGGCCACTATAAAAAACAAAACAGAAAACAAGTTTGCGTTGGTGAGGACGTGGGGAAACTGGAACAGTACACAGCACTGTTGGTGAGCATGTAAAATGGTGCCGCCACTACGGAAAGCTGTATGAAGGGTCCTCAAAACTCTAAAAATAGAAACCATATGATCCAGCAATTCCACTTCTGGGTATATATCCAAAGGAATTGAAAGCAACATCTCAGCGATAGGTGCACACCCATGTTCACTGCAGCATTATCCACAACAGCCAAGAGGCAGAAGAGCCCAGATGTCCATGGACAAAGGAGCACAGAAACTGGTATAGCCACACAATGGAACATTACTCAGCCTTAAAAAGAAAGAAACCCTGTCACAGGCTACAACATGGCTGCACCCTGAGGATATCGTATTGAACGAACTACGCCAGTCACAAAAGGACAAATACTGTGTGATTCCACTTACATACACACTTAGTCAAATTACAGAGACAGAGAGTAGAGTGGTGGTTGCCAGGGGCTGGTGGGGGCAAGAGGGGAAGAGCTGCTCTGCAGGTACAGAGTTTGGAGTCACAAGAAGTTCTCCAAATCCGTTAACACGACAACATGAATATAGTTAACACACTACTGAACTGTACATTTAAAAATGATTAAGTGGGTAAATTTTATATTATATATTTTTTACAATTAAAATTAAAAATAAGAAAAAGTTTTTACAAAGAAAAATAATTCAAAATTTGGTGGCTTACTTTCTCAAATTGCCTGGCTCTGTTCTACAGCACTTTTATCTAGATTTTCTCTTTCCTTAACAACAGCAGCAAATATCGATCCCAAAGCTCCAGGCATCGTCTAAAAGTCCAGGAAAGGGAACCAGTTGAAGAGAAGGGGAATTACTGGAATAATATAAGACCTTTCCAAGTAGACAGACGGCTAAGTCCCACCATGTAGGACAACAAATAAAAAACCCCACACCTAAGTTAATCCTTTTCTTTTCTCCATATTTTATTTTCAAAGCAATAAAGTACAAGTTGAGGCCACCTAAGTAAATCCTCATGAAATTTCTGAACAAACAAACCAACCAACAAGTCCTCAAAGCATCCAGAGAAGAGCAAGCACTCCCACACTCACAGCCCCGGGCAGAACCAGCCTGTACTGCTGGCGACCAAAAGCTCTCATGAAATCAGGCCCTGACATCCCAAGACAACATCACTTTCAACCTCTTCTGGAAGCTACCAACATGAACTTCAGCAAAATGAGGGATAACTGAGAGAAAGGAAGAGGCAGGATCTCTGATCTGGCTCCTACGCAAGTGATAGAGACTATCCTGTGAGGGCAGCCCTGGGGCAGGGCCAGAGGGCAACCCACACAAAACCAATAACAGGAGGAACCCAGGGGCTTGCGTGTGTGTGACCAGCTGGAAAACAACAAATGGATAGGTTTCTGACAGAGCTGATGGAGCATCTGGAAATAACTAAGGATTAAGTCCATTAAAAAGTAAGTAAGTACAAACCAAGAAAACACTAACCTCTCTCTAAAGCCAAGCTTGGCACAAGAATGGGAATGTAACATGCCCCGGCCGCATGTCGATGTGGCAGTCAGGCAGGGGTGACAGGGAAGCCTCAAGGTGGAGGTGCCGTCTGCGTAACAGCCCTGGACTGTGGGGGGTGAGTGAGGGAGGTGGAGGAAGGGACAGCCACAGAAGGACAGATGTAGCTATCTCAGGATGCTCAGCCCTGTTTGTGGCCCAGAGCAGCCTTCCACAGCCTCCATATAACAGAGCTCCACTCTTGCTGGGTACTTTCCCTTCCCACCCTATCCTTTGCTGGGCTGCTAAGGGGACAGTTATAGAACATGCCAGGTGCTAGATACACAGAAACAGCGACTTATCCTTAGTGTTTGTTGTAATACCACCACTAACAGCACTAAAATTACTGTTCCCACACAAAGGTTCCCAGGTTCCCAGTTTATATGCTGCTCAAATCTTATTTCTAGAAATGCCTCACTGAAAAACTGTCTTTTCCTCAGCCCGTCCCTCCTCCCTGAGCCATCAACCTAAATTACAGGAGGTGATTTAGGTACAGGAGGTGAGAAGCAGCCTTAACCCCGCCCCTGCCCAGCAGGGGCCCTACAGCACATTAGCTATTGGAATCTTCCGTTCACACTTCCCAAGACCTCTGTGTGAGGCCAGGGCCAGAACACCCCTTCCCCTGTAATCCTTCCACAGACCCCTGGGAAGGAGGAAAGAAACATGGGGACAGCCTTCTCTGCCTGCTCAAGCAGGCTCTGCCATGGTCCCACCAGGACCCATCTGTCCAGGACTGCCCACCCCTGGTGCCCTGCTTGCTCCCAGGTGGCCCCCAGGCCTACTCACTTTCGAAGTACAGGCCTCACAGCAGAGTGGTTGTGATAAATAATAAACAGTCCCCAGGGTTCAAGGGCCTCTTCAGTTTCCTCTTCATCTAAATGGAATTAATCTTCTTTTGCATTCCACATATGTGTAAAATGTTTGCATAGCAAAACCACCTGAAAACCTGGCCCCATTCAGTAGCTGACTACAGAACTGGGGACAATATTCCAGATAATGAGAACACCTGGTTTCCCAAGGTTTTATTCTTTTGAAATTGGAATCAGTAGAATCTCAATTATTCTAAAGCTATAAAGCTTAATTTAAAATACAAGCATAAACTTTGCTAACAGGTGAAACGAAATGCTGTTTTTACCTCGGAAAGAAAAACCTGCCCCCAAACAAACCGGATATTGGCCCTGGGACAGATGCCCTTGGCCGGCACTTTGCAGGACAACGCAGCCCTCTGGAGGCCAAAAGAGCAAGGTGTTGGTTTGCATTTAATTGATGCAGAGATGAGGGAATTTAATCTGTGACCTAGAAACTCACTGAGTATTGAAGATAGAGAAGAGAATGGTGGTCTCTCAGAAGTAGCTAGGTGTGCTGATCTTTGAGGGTCCAGAGGATTATATTGCAATGGGAAATAATTCCAAACAAGGCCCTCTGTAAAAACCTGCTCTCCCAGAATGAATGGGACCAAGAGCAGCCATTCTAGATGGGCTCATTCTTTATCTGGAAAGATGTTACAATCCTGATAAAATATTAAAGTCTGTCCTTGGTTTCCAGTGGAGCAGACCTCAGTGCCACTTTAAATAGCCTTGCCGGTTTTTATCAACCTTCATTACTTTGGCAGTTCTGAGCTTTTAGGATTAATTTCAGCATTAACTGTTTTCAAGGAAGGCTTTTTATTATTTTTCAAAATTTATACTATGTATTTACTTTGCCTACATGGGTCCTAAATATCTCAGCAATAAGGCTTGAGAAGCTATCTTTTCTATCAAAGGGATTTTCCAGTCCTAACAATGTAAAAATAAGCGGGTACTTCATTTAATTGACAATTATTATAATATTTGCTTTTCCTACAAAGCAGATACACTAAACACTATAAGGATATCAAATTCTAGAACTATCCAGGGGCCCCTGGTTGGCTCAGTCGCTTAAGCATCTGCCTTCAGCTCAGGTCATGATCCCAGGGTGCTGGGATGGAGCCTGCTCAGCGGGAGCCTGCTTCTCCCTCTTCCCTGCCCCTCCCCCACTCATGCCCTCTCTCAAATAAAAATATCTTAAAAAAACAAAAACAAATTGTAGAACTGTCCAAAAAAACCCTATTTTTCTGGGGTCTCCTAAAGAAGATACTGTGGCACACAGTGATGGCAGACTCTAGTGTCAGAGTCTCCAGTTTTACTATGGGCATTTTCCAGCTCTGTGACCTTGAACAAGTTACTTCACCTCTCTGTGCCTCAGTATGTCATTAGGAGACTATGAACATTAAAGTTATTGTTAAGCTGGTTAATGTGTCAAGTACTGAGACCAGTGTCTGGCACATAGTACGTATGGAATAAACACTGGCATCTCTGCTGCTACACAGACACACGTACCTGGGGCTGCACACACACCTGTAATCCTATACAATCCAGGTAGCTGTCCACAGCTTTCAAAATAAACTATACATAATCTAGTAAATGCCTATTCCGTGACAAGAGATGTAGAGATGTTTTATTTTTAATGGAAATTATACATAAAATCATATATATATATTAAAGTACATATCATGATGATTTAACATAACTTCTCCTCAGAATTACCATTTTGTGTGTGACATTAGCACCTGAAACCTACTCTCTTAGCAAATTTCTACTACTCAAAACAGTATTATTACAGCTATAGTCATCATGGTATATGTTAGATCTGCAGACCTACTTATCTTACATAACTACTTTGTACCCTTTGACCAATATCTTCCCAGTTCTAAAGATTTTTTATAGCCACACAAACTTATATTTGTGCCAGGGCTATAGCTATAGACCCCAAATGAACTTATCCTGAATTATCCAGGTGGGACCTAATGCAATCACATGTGTCCTTAGAGACAGGAAGAGGAGTTTTGAAAGAGAAGAGGAGGAGGTAATGTGACCACAGAGTGAAAGACCGGACTGATGCGGTCCTAGAATCTGAAGAGAGTGACTTTGTCTACACCTTTTGGACTTCTGGCTTCCATAACTGTAAGAGAATAAGTTTGTGTTGTTTTGAGCCACACAGTTTGTGGTCATTTGTACAGCAGCCCTAGGAAAATAACACAACATCCCATTTCTTAACATTGTTAAATGGCAATACTCCCTAAACTGGTCTACAGATTTAGCACAACTCCTACCAAAATTTCAGCTGGCTCCTTTAAAGAAATTGACAAGCTGATCTTAAAATTCATATGGAAATAAAAGGGACCCAGAATAGCCAAAACAATCTTAGAAAAGAATGAAAAAGTTAGAGGACTCACACTTCCCAATTTCAAAACTTACCATAAAGGTACAGTAGCCAAGACAGCATAGTACTGGCAAACAGACAACCAAACCAATGGAAAAGTATTTACAGGCAAGAAATAAAACCTCCCATTTATAGTCAATTGATTTTCTTTTAAAGATTTTATTTATTTATTTATTTGACAGAGAGAGAGAGAGAGATAGCGAGAGCAGGAACACAAGCAGGGGGAGTGGGAGAGGGAGAAGCAGGCTTCCCGCCGAGCAGGGAGCCCAAATGAGGGGCTCGATCCCAGGACCCTGGGACCATGACCTGAGCTGAAGGCAGACGCTTAACGACTGAGCCACCCAGGCACCCCAGCACAGTCAATTGATTTTAACAAAGGAGCCAAAACAATTCAATGGGAAAAGACAAGTATTTCCAACATATGGTACTGGGACAACTGGATAGCCACACGCAAAAGACTGAAGGGGAATCCCTACCTATCATATATCATATACAAAAACTACTTTAAAATGGATTAATCAAGACCCAAATTGTAACGGCTAAAACTATAAACACTTAAAAGAAAACACAGGATAACTCTTCTAAAGGAGTAAATGACCTTTGATTAGGCAATGTCATATCTTTGATTAGACAGAACACCAAAAGCACAAGCAACAACAACAACAAAAAAACCCAGATAAACTGGACTTCACCAAAATTAAAACCTGTTTTATGGCAAAAGTCATTATCAAGAAAATGAAGAGAAAGAAGGAAAACATTTGGAAATTCTGTATCTGATAAGGGAATTGGGTTTAGAATACAAAAAGAACTCTCACAGCTCTATAATAAAAGCACAAATAACCCAATTTAAAAAGCAAAGGATCTGAAGAGATATTTTTCCAAAGAAGAGACACAAATGACCAAAGATGCTCAACCTCTTTAGCCATCAAAGAAATGCAGATCAACACCACAATGAGATACTACTTAGAGTATTTAGGCTGGCTATTATTAAAAAAACATGTAATGATAAGTGCTAGTAATGATACGGAGAAACTGGAAAGCGAGAATCTTGAAAGCAGCAAGCAATTCTCAAAAAGATTAACAGCTAACTCCTCATAAGAAACCATGGACCAGAAGGCAGCAAGAGGACATATTTGAAGTGGTGAAAGAAAAAAGGTGTCAACCAAGAATTCTATATCCAGTAAAAACCATCCTTAAAAATGAAGGAGATATAATGCCAAAGGCATGATTCATGAAAGAAATAACTGATCAGTTGGACTTCATCATTAAAAAAAAAACTTCTGCTCTAGGAAACACACCATTAAGGGAAATAAAAGACAAGCCCACAGACTGGGAGAAAATATTTGCAGAAGACATGTCTGATAAAGGACTATTACTCAAAATACACAAATAACTCTTAAAACTCAATAATAAGAAAATGAACCATCTGATTAAATAACGGGGGAAATGAGTAGACATTTCACTTAAGAATATACACAAATGGGAAAAAAAAAGAATATATACAAATGGGGAAGGAGGCAAGATGGTGGAGGATTAGGGGACCCCATTTCAACTAGTCCCCTGAATTTAGCTGGATGTCTATCAAACCATTTTGAACACCCACAAAATCAGCCTGAGATGTAAGAATACAGATCTGGATCTCTACAAGCAGCAAAGTGACTGCTTTTTGCAAGGTAGGATGTGCAGAGTCGTGAATCTGCAGGGAGATATTGGAAGATAAACATAAGGAGGGAGCCTTCATAAGCTGGCTCCTGGAAAGTGATAAAGCACCAGAATAGAGGTGTTAGAAATCGGAACCCTTAGAAGTCTGCTGTAGTGAGAGACATCCGTCTCTGAAAGGGAATCTGGAAATGAAAAGGCAGAATTCTAGGTAAGGCATTGTGTTCTCAGGATCCGAGGAATCACAAAGCGAATGCGGATGCCTGAACCGGGAGAATGCCTGAGCATTGGAGCCAGGAAGTAGGTTATGGTCAGCAAGCCCAGGACGGGACTCTCAGCTCCGATCACCATAAACCATGAGCCGGGCGGTTAGTAATTCCTCTTTTCCTGAGCAGCCCGAAAAAGTCTGGAACCTGTGCCAGACAGGGCAAAAACTCAGAGGGTGGTAGCGGCCCAGAACAGACATTAGAGTGGCACACAGACATGATTCACGAGCTTCAGGTGTGCGTGCAAGCCCACAGCCACTCACAGTTTTAGAGTCACAAAAGGCAGTGGCACTCCCGGGCCCCTGGGACTACCTCTGAGAGTTGCAGTGGGGGCGCAGGATGGGAGGCTGCGGATTTCATTTGCACATACAGAAGTGGAGACTGTTTGTCCCGGAGGGCTTATTAAAGAGTACAGACTGCAATCTTTCTGCTCTGGGCCAGAGGTTTGGGCCCAGCCATTTCTGCTCTGATCCTCTGAAGAGGCACAGAAAGTCCCCAGGGAACAAAAGCCACACAGAGTACCAGTTTCCACTGAGCCCCATCCCCTGACAGGGGTGGGGCAACTGCATCCAGGCAGGGTTACCTGAGAAACTGTGTGGCATGCCCCTCCCCCAGAAGACAGTGTAGAAGAACAGGACGACAACAACCCTAGGGATCCCATAAGACTGTAAAATCCCAACTCTGGGGAAAATAGTATATTGAGCTCCAGGTGCTGCCTCATGACTCATTTATTTTTCAGAAAAAATTCTTCCTTTTTTTCTTTTTCTTATGCTTTTTTTTTTCCTTTTTACCTTTTTCTCATTTCAACTAAGATCTTTGTTATATCAACAACAGTCGCTTTCTAACTTGTATTTTTTCACATCTACATTTTTTTTATAGTTATATGCTTCATTTTAGTCCTTTTTTCACTCTATTCAATTTTATCTTTATAAATATTTAAGTTTTAATTCCCTTGCAATTTTGGAATGTAGTGCCTTCTGACACACAGACCAAAATTCACCCAGGAACAAGTGGAACACCCTGCTTTGTCCACACTGCAAGATTATAGTCCCTCTTCCTCTCCCCCCCATTTAAAATTTTATTCTTGTGTTTCATTTAGGCTTTACTTATCTGTGGTGGCTCCCTACCACTCCATATTTTGCTAGGGTGCATCTTGCTTGGGTCATCGTTAATATTTTGGACTCTGCTCATTCGCCACCCATCGTTCTCTGGACAGAATGACAAGAAGAGGGAACACACACAAAAAAGAACCAGAGGCAGTGTTCTCTGCCACAGAGCTAATCGATATGGATATAAGTAAAATGTCAGAAATAGAATTCATAGCAATCATAAAATTAGTAGCTGGGCTTGAAAAAAGCATAAATGACAGCAGAGAATCTCTAAGGGCAGAAATGAGATCTAATCAAGCCAAACTTAAAAATGCTATTAATGAGATGCAGTCTAAACTGATACTCTAACAGCTAGGGTCAATGAGGCAGAAGAGAGAGTAAGTGATCTAGAAGATAAGCTGAGGGAAAGGAAGGAAGTTCAGGAAAACAGAGACAGGCAGCTAGTAGCACATGAAAAAAGGCTTGGAGAGACCAATGATGCCATGAAACGTTCCAATGTCAGAATTATTGGGCTCCCTGAGGGGTGGAAAGAGAGAGAGAGAGCTAGAAGGTTTATTTGAGCAAATCATAGCTGAGACTTCCCTCATATAGGGAAGGAAACAGGCATTTATGTCCAAGAGGCAGAGAGGACCCCTCCCAAAATCAATAAAAATAGATCAACACCCCAACATATAATAGTGAAGCCTGCAAATCTTACAGCCAAAGAAACTATCCTGAGAGTAGCTAGGGAGAGGAGGTTCTTTACATATGGAGGGAGGAACATCACAATAATATCAGATCTTTGCACAGAAACCTGGCAAGCCAGAAAGGGCTGGCAAGACATATTCAGGGTACTAAATGAGAATACTTTATCCAGCAAGGCTGTCATTCAGAATGGATGGAGAAATAAAGAACTTTCCAGGACAGAAAGAAACTGAAAGAATATGTGACCACCAAGCCAGCCCTGCAAGAAATATTAAGGGGGATTCTGTAAGTGGAGAGAGATCCCAAGAGTCACATAGACCAGAAAGAAACAGAGAAAATCTACAGAAACAGGGACTTTGGGGTACAATGGCACTAAATTCATATCTTTCAATAGTTACTCTGAATGTAAATAGGCTGCATGCTCCCATCAAAAGACACAGGGTTTCAGATTGGATAAAAAAGGACCCATCTATATGCTATCTACAAGTGACTCATTTTAGACCCAAAGACACCTCCATATTGAAAGGGAGGGGATGGAGAACCATTTACCATGCCAATGGACCTCAAAAGAAAGCTGGGGTAGCAATCCTCATATTAGACAGATTTTAAACCAAACACTATAGTAAGAGATGTAGAGGGACACTATATCGTATGTAAAGGATCTATCCAACAAGAAGATCTAACAATTGTAAATAGCTATGCCCCCAACATGGGAGCAGCCAATTATATAAACCAATTAATAACCAAATAAAGAAACATATTGATAATAATACATTAATAGTAGGAGACATCAAAACTCCACTCACAGCAATGGACAGATCATCTAAGCAGAAGATCAACAAAGAAACAAGAGCTTTGAATGACACATTGGACCAGATGGACTTCGTAGATAAATATAGAACATTCCATCCTAAAACAACAGAATACTCATTCTTCCTGAGTGCACATGGAACTTTCTCCAGAATAGATCACATACTGGGTCACAAATCAAGTCTCAACCAATACCAAGAGATTGATTTTATCCCCTGCATATTTTCAGACCACAATGCTTTGAAACAGGAACTGAATCACAAAAAGAAATTTGGAAGGAACTCAAACACTTGGAAGTTAAAGAGAATCCTGCTAAAGAATGAATGGCTCAAACAGGAAATTAAATAATGAACAATTCATGCAAACCAATGAAAATGAACACAAATCAGTTGAAAACCTATGGGATACTGCAAAGGTGTCCTAAGAGGGAAGTACATAGCCATCCAAGCCTCTCTCAAAAAATTAGAAAAATACCAACTGCACAAGCTAACCTTACACCTAAAGGACCAGGAGAAAGCATAGCAAATAAAGCCTAAACCAAGCAGGAGACGAGAAATAATACAGATTAGAGCAGAAATCAATGAAATAGAAACCAGAAAAACAGCAGAACACTGACACCAGAAGTTGGTCCTCTAAAAGAATTAGTAAGACTGATAAACCTCTGGCCAGACTTATCCAAAAGAAAAGAGAAAGGACTCAAATCAATAAAATCATGAATGAAAGGGGAGAGATCACGACTAATACCAAGGAAAATTAGAGATAATTGCTAGAACTTATTATCAACAGCTATATGCCAACAAATTAGGCAATCTGGAAGAAATGGATGCATTCCTAGAAACTTATAAACACCAAGACTGAAACAGGAAGAAATAGACGATCTGAACAGAGCAATAACCAGCAAGGAAATTGAAAGAGTAATCAAAAACCTCCCAGAAAACAAGAGTCCAGGGACGGAAGGTTTCCCAGGGGAATTCTACCAAACATTTTTTTTTTTTAAAGATTTTATTTATTTGAGAGAGAGAGAATGAGAGACAGCATGAGAGAGAGGAGGGTCAGAGGGAGAAGCAGACTCCTTGCTGAGCAGGAAGCCCGATGTGGGACTCGATCCCGGGACTCCAGGATCATGACCTGAGCCGAAGGCAGTCGCTTAACCAACTGAGCCACCCAGGCGCCCCAATTCTACCAAACATTTAAAGAAGAAAATAATACCTATTCTACTGAAGCTGTTCCAAAAAACAAATGGAAGGAAAACTTCCAAACTCATTCTATGAGGCCAGCATTACCCTGATCTACCAACCAGACAAAGACTCCATCAAAAAGGAGAATTACAGACCAATATCCCTGGTGAAGATGGATGCCAAAATACTCACCAAGATGCTAGCCAATAGGATCCAATAGTACATGAAAAGGATTGTTCACCATGATCAGGTGGGATTTATTCCTGGGATGCAAGGATGGTTCGACATTTGCAAATCAATCAACGTGATCACATTAACAAACAAACAAAAAAAAGACAAGAACCATATGATCCTCTCAATTGATGCAGAAAAAGCATTTGACAAAATATAGCAGTCT
Organism: Leptonychotes weddellii; assembly: GCF_054177405.1. Lineage (NCBI taxonomy): Eukaryota > Metazoa > Chordata > Mammalia > Carnivora > Phocidae > Leptonychotes > Leptonychotes weddellii. Next base: position 43,484,573 of record NC_138378.1, read on the forward strand.
TTCTTGATTAAAACCCTTCAAAGTATAGGGATAGAGGGAACATACCTCAATATCATAAAAGCCATCTATGAAAAGCCCATAACGAATACCAGTCTCAATGGGGAAAAACTGAGAGCTTTTCCCTTAAGGTCAGGAACACGATAGGGTTGTCCACTCTCACCACTATTGTTCAACATAGTGCTAGAAGTCCTAGCCTCAACAATCAGACAACAAAAAGAAATAAAAGGCATTCAAATTGGCAAAGAAGAAGTCAAACCCTCTCTCTTTGCAGATGACATGATACGTTATGTGGAAAACCCAAAAGACTCCACCCCAAATTTGCTAGAACTCATACAGCAATTCAGCAATGTGGCAGAATACAAAATCAACGCACAGAAATCAGCTGCATTTCTATACACTAACAATGTAACTGAAGAAAGAAATTAAGGAATATGATTCCATTTACAATAGCACCAAAACCATAAGATACCTCGGAATAAACCTAACCAAAGAGATAAAGGATCTATACTCTAGAAACTACAGAACACCTATGAAAGAAATTGAGGAAAACACAACAAGATTGAAAAACATTCCATGCTCATGGATTGGAAGAATAAACATTGTGAAAATGTCTATGCTGCCCAGAGCAATCTATACATCCAATGCAATGCCTATCAAAATACCATCGCCATTTTTCACAGAGCTGGAACAAACAATCCTAAAATTTGTATGGAACCAGAAAGACCCCAAATCGCCAGGGGAATGTTAAAAGAAAACCAAAGCTGGGGGCATCACAATGCCTGACTTCAAGCTGTATTACAAAGCTGTGATCATCAGACAGCATGGTATTGGCACAAAAACAGACACATAGATCAATGGAACAGAACAGAGAACCCAGAAATGGACCCTCAACTCCATGGTCAAGTAATCTTCGACAAAGCAGGAAAGAATATCCAATGGAAAAAAGTCGCTTCAACAAATGGTGCTGGGAAAATTGGACAGCCATATGCAGAAGAATGAAACCGGACCATTCTCTTAGACCATACACAAAGATAAACTCAAAATGGATGAAAGAACTCAATGTGAGACAGAAATCCATCAAAATCCTAGAGAACATAGGCAGTAACCTCTTCAACACTGGATGCAGCAACTTCTTTCAAGACATTTCTCTAAAGGCAAGGGAAACAAAAGCAAAAATGAACTTTTGGGACTTCATCAAGATAAAAAGCTTCTGCACAGCAAAGGAAACAGTCAACAAAACTAAGCAGCAACCCACGGAATGGGAGAAGATATTTGTAAATGACGCTAGAGATAAAGGGCTGGTATCCAAGATCTATAAAGAACTTCTCCAACTCAACACCCAAAAAGCAAATAATCCAGTCAAGAAATGGGCAGAAGATATGAACAGAAACTTCTCCAAAGAAGACATACAAATGGCTAACAGACACATGAAAAAATGTTGAACATCACTAGCCATCAGGGAAATACAAATCAAAACCATAATGAAGTATCACCTTACACCAGTTAGAATGGCAAAAATTAACAAGACAATAAACAACAAATGTTGGTGAGGATGTTGAGAAAGGATAACCCTCTTAAACTGTTGGTGGGAATGCAGGCTGGTGCAGCCACTCTGGACAATAGTGTGGAGGTTCTCAAGAAGTTAAAAATAGGGGCTCCTGGGTGGCTCAGTCGTTAAGCGGCTGCCTTCGGCTCAGGTCATGATCCCAGAGTCCTGGGATCAAGCCCCGCATTGGGCTCCCTGCTCAGCGGGAAGCCTGCTTCTCCCTCTCCCACTCCCCCTGCTTGTGTTCCCGTTCTCGCTGTCTCTGTCTCTGTCAAATAAATAAAATCTTTAAAAAAAAAAAAAGTCAAAAATAGAGCTACCCTATGACCCAGCAATTGTACTACTAGTATTTACCCCAAAGATACAGATGTAGTGAAAAGAAGGGGTGCATGCACCCAAGGTTCATAGCAGCAATGTCCACAGTGACCAGACCGTGGAAGGAGCCAAGATGTCCTTTAATAAATGAATGGATAAAGAAGATGTGTTTCATATATGCAATGGGATATTACTTAGCCATCAGAAGGGATGAATACCTGCCATTTGCATCGACATGGATGGAACTGGAGGAGATTATGCTAAGTGAAATAAATCAAGCAGAGAAAGACAATTATCAGATGGTTTCATTCATATGTGGAATATAAGGAATAGCACAGAGGACCATAGGGGAAGGGAGGGAAAACTGAATGGGAAGAAATCAGAGAGGGAGACAAACCATGAGAGACTCCGGGCAACAAACTGAGGGTTACAGAAGGGAGGGGGTTGGGGGATGGGGTAACCAGGTGATGGGTATTAAGGCGGGCACGTGTTGGGATGAGCACTGGTTGTTAGATGCAAATAATGAATCGTTGAACACTACATCAAAAACTAATGATGTATTATATGTTGGCTAACTGAACACACATGCCCTCATTTAAGAACACAAACCAACCACCTTGTCAGAGGCAGCAGCATGGTCTGGTCAAAAGGGCCAAGCACCTCAGCCTGACTCTGTAACCAGCCAGCTGGGCCTCAAGTTTCCTCCTGTGTAAAATAAGGGCATTAAATCAAATGATGTCAAAGATTCCTTCAACTTTGGGCATTCTATATTGAAGAGAAATCAGTTAACTCAAATTCATGTTAAAAGTGAATATATCACTCTCTACATATAACTGGAGTCAGGCTGTCAGCAGAAAGTCACAACAGTAGTGTGCCCCCACCCTCCCGAACCGGAGCAGGGGTGCTAATGGTGTGCTTGCTCTATGCCTGGAAGCATGATTCAATCACTGCTCTGTGCTCAGACCAGACCTCAGGATTTAAGATTTATTTGAGAGAGAGAGAGAAAGAGAGAGAGCACACGCAGGGGGGAGGGCAGAGGTTGAGAGAGAATCCTCAAGCAGACTCCATGCTGAGCATGGAGCCCGATGTGGGGCTCAAGCCCCAGACCCAGAGATCATGACCTGAGCCAAAATCAAGAGTCAGCTGCTTAACCACCCAGGTGCCCCCAGACCTCAGGATTCCTAAAAGAGCACCCCAGGCATCCACCTCTGGCTGGCATCAAGGACGTAAGAGGAAATTCTGTCAGGCACCATACTCATCTAACTCACAAGACACCCTCACGTCTGCTGACCAGCATGGTTTTACACATGGAATTTGAACAGGAAAACAGTGATGCTGAGTGGCCCCTGGCAGACCAGGGCTCCTGCCTCACCAGCATCTACATAACAGCATAAAGTCAGGACACAGGGCTAATGGTCCACAGTCTAATCTACTCATTTTTAGACCATCAACTATGAAGCACAGGATTATTATCTTTCATTAGTTTTACTCTGTATCTACTATTCCCCCACAGGCATCGAAAGCAATGAATTAACTTTCAACAAAATAACAAGATGCAGAAAGATTAAAAAGTAGATTACTGCATGACTTGACTTTACTGAAGGGCTGCTGTGGCATAAAGGATTTCAGTTAGTAGAAAAATGATGTATCTGGAAGCTTCAGGGGCCTCCTCAATCCCAGGGCCAGCTCTGTGTTTCAGGTGCACGGACCTTGGGAGAAGTTTCCCTGTCCTAAATCACACATGCTGGAGTCTTTATTTTTTACACTAGAATTCCTGAACTCAGTTCTCCACTTCTACCCAAATACTAAACAGCATTTGCATGAAGCAGTGAGTTTTTCTTCCTAAAGAAACCAAAGTACAGTTGAAGGGCATCTGCTAAAACAGACTTTTCATTCCCAAGCACTCTCTGAAATAACTTATATTGTCTAAATATCGCTGCCCAATCTCCCCTGACATAAATGAACCTGTCTTCAAGCTGCATGTGTTCTGTTTTGTTTTTAAGTAGGCTCCACAGCCAATGTGGGTTTAAACTCATGCTTGAACTCACGACCCTGAGATTAAGAGTCACACATTCCAGCAAATGAGCCAGCCAGGCGCCCCTCAAGCTGATTTGTTAAAACTGCAGATGGATACTTAAACCAAGGTGATGAGTAACAGAGCTCATTTTCTCAAAAAGTGTAAACGTGAATTTTTGTCCCCGAGCAGGTTTGGCGCCAAGATTCACTCTAGCTTTAACTGCTTATGGACTCTTACTGAATGTCCTATGAGTGATTTCTCTGTTATTCCATCCAAATTTTCCCTGGATAAACCGCTTTTTTACTTTGCCTGTGATCCCCAATCTGAGGATAATGTTCAGATTATCAGAGTCAGAAGGGGGTCCCAGAGAGCACTCCTCAATCACCCCATTCTACAGATGATAGTCTATAGATGGAGAGACTTTCTCAATAGGCTGAAGAGCACAGAAGCAGCATACAAGGGAACAACCAGGGTGCAATGGTAATCATTTCCAAGGCACCACCTTTCCTGCCATTCAAAGTGTGCGTGCAGCTTCCCCATCTTAGCCTCCAACTGAGACCCTCTATTCACTGTAAATCCCTGTTGATGCTTTTAACTATATACTCAATGACCATCATTTTGATTTTCCTCTGTCCTCTCCTGTCGTAGACTTTGATGGCTGTCAAGAGGCAGCAAATGGCTAAAATCAGGTGGCCGTAGGTACTCATATCACCTGGTAAAAGCTCATTATGCACACTTCTGTCCAATTCTGTTTCGATGACATCATGTTGGTAGCTTAAAATCTGCTCTGGTGGGAGTATTTACACCATGATAGTTGGCAAATGCTACCTCCGAGAGCTTCTGGGGAAGGAGGCAGTTGTTAAAGCTTTATCAATATACCACACCACTAGTTAAAACATAAAAGACTGATCATATCACATTCTAGTGAAAATATGGAGCACCTAGAATGCTTGATTTTTTTTTTTTTTTTTTTTTACTTATTAGATCAGTTTATTGTAAAAGGACTCAACTCAGGAGCAGCCATAGGAAGAGATGCATAGGGCAAGATATGGGGAAGGGGTGTGGAGCTTACATTCCCAGTCCAAGTGTGCCACCCTCCCCAGCACCTTCATGTGTTCACCAACCCAGAAGCTCTCCAAACTCATACTTCAGGAATTTTTCTGGAGGCTTCATCACATAGACACAACAGATCATTAACCCTATCTCTAGCTCCTCCCCTCTCCACAGAGTTTTGGGGGTGGGGCTCAAATTTCCAAGCTGCTTTTTTTTTAGAAGCAGAGAAGGGGCAGAGAGAATCTTAAGTAGGCTTTACACCCAGTTCAGAGCATGGCGTGGGGCTCGAACTCAGACCCTGAGATCATGACCTGAACTGAAAGTAAGAGTTGGACATTTAACTTGACTGAGCCACCCAGGTGCCCCTCAAAGTTCCAAGCCTCTAATCTTGGCTTTTTTTTTTCTTAAAATAACTGATTTTTTAAAAAATTTTATTATGTTAGTCACCATACAATACATAATTAGTTTTTGATGTAGTGATCCACGATCCATTGTTTTCATATAACCACCCAGTGCTCCATGCAGTATGTGCCCTCCTTAATACCCATCACCGGGCTAACCAATCC
>NC_138378.1:43490569-43500916 GCF_054177405.1 Leptonychotes weddellii
GGGTGGCTCAGTTGGTTAAGCGACTGCCTTCGGCTCAGGTCATGATCCTGGAGTCCCGGGATCGAGTCCCGCATCGGGCTCCCTGCTCGGCAGGGAGTCTGCATCTCCCTCTGACCCTCCTCCCTCTCATGCTCTCTGTCTCTCATTCTCTCTGTCTCAAAATAAATAAATAAAAATCTTTAAAAAAAAAAAAAAGAAAGAAAAAATCTGGGAAGACCACAAATACATGGAGGTTAAACAACATCCTACTGAATGATGAATGGGTCAACCAAGAAATCAAAGAAGAAATTAAAAAGTATATAGAAACAAATGAAAATGAAAATACAATGGTCTAAAACCTTTGGGATGAAGCAAAAGTGGTTCTAAGAGGGAAGTATGTAGCAGTACAGGCCTACCTCAAGAAGGAAGAAAAAGCTCAAATAACCTAACTTTACACCTAAAGGAATTAGAAAAATAACTACACACAAAACCTAAAACCAGCAGAATGAAGGAAATAATAAAGATTAGAGAAGAAATAAATGATATAGAAACTTAAAAAATAATAGAACAGATTAATGAAACCAAGAGCTGGTTCTTTGAAAAGATCAACAAAATTGATAAATATCTAGCCAGACTCATCAAAAATAAAGAGAGAAAGAGAGAACCCAAATAAACAAAATCACAAATGAAAGGAGGAAAATAACAACTAACACTAAAGAATTATAAACAATTGTAGGAGAATATTATGAAAAAAAATAGGCCAACAAATTGGACAATACAGAAGAAATGAATACATTCCTAGAAACATATAACCTAGGAAAACTGAAGCAGCGAAGAAATAGAGAATTTGAACAGACCAATTACCAGCAATGAAATTGAATCAATAATCAAAAAACTCCCAATAGGGGTGCCTGGCTGGTTCAGTCAGTAGAATATGCAACTCTTGATCTTAGGGTTGTGGATTTGACCCCCACACTGGGTGTGGAGATTACTTAAAAATAAAATCTTAAAAAAACAAAAACACCCCCAAAACTCCCCACAAACAAAAGTCCAGGACCAGATGGCTTCACAGGCAACTCTACCAAACATTTGAAGAAAAGTTAATACCTATTCTTATTAAACTATCCCCAAAAGTAGAAGAAGGAAAACTTCTATGAGGCCAGTATTACCCTGATACCAAAATCAGGGAAAGACATGACCAAGAAAGAGAACTATAGGCCTGTTTCTCTGATGAATATAGATGCAAAAATCCTCAATAAAATACTAGCAAACTGAATCCAACAATACATTAAAAAAAAAATCATTCACCATGATCATGTGGGATTTATTCCAGGAATGCAAGCGTAGTTCAGTATTTGCAATCAATCAATGAGAAACATCACATCAATGAGAAAGGATAAAAATCATATGATCATTTCAATAAATGCAGAAAAAGCATTTGACAAAGTACAACATCCATTCATGATAAAAACCCTCAACAAAGTAGGTCTAGAGGGAACATACTTCAACATAATAAAGGCCATATATGAAAAACCCACAGCTAGCATCATCCTCAATGGGGGAAAACTGAGAGCTTTCCCTTAAGGTCAGGAACAAGACAGGCATGTCCACTCTCACCACTTTTATTCAACATAGTACTGGAAGTCCTAGCCACAGCAATCAGACAACAAAAAGAAATTAGGCATCCAAATTGGTAAGGAAGAAGTAAAACTTTCGGTATTTGCAGATGACGTGATACTGTATATAGGAAACCTGAAAGACTCCACCAAAAAACTGCTAGAACTGATAAATGAATTCAGGAAAGTCACAGGATACAAAATAAAAGTTCAGAAATCTGTAGCATTCTTATACACTAATAATGAAGCAGCAGAGATATTAAGAAAATAATCCCATTTACTACTGCACCAAAAATAATAAAATATCTAGGAATAAACCTAACCAAAGAAGTGAAAGACCTGTATCTGAAAACTATAAAACACTGATGAAAGAAATTGAAGACAACACAAAAAAATGGAAAGACATTTCCATGCTCATGGATTTGGAAGAACAAATATTGTTAAAATGTCTATACTACCCAAAGCAATCTACACATTTAATGTCATCCCTATTAAAATACCAATAGCATTTTTCACAAGAAAATACCAACCCTAAAATTTGTATGGAATCACAAAAGACCCCAAATAACCAAAGCAATCTTGAAAAGGAAAAAATTGGAGACCCCAAATAACCAAAGCAATCTTGAAAAGGAAGAAACCGGACTTCTATATTGCAAAGTTGTAGTAATCAAAAGAGTATGGAACTGGCACAAAAATAGACACATAGATCAATAGAACAGAAGAGAAAACCCAGGAAAAAACCCACAATTATATGGTCAATTAATCTTCCAGAAAGTAGGAAGGAATATCCAGTGGGCAAGACAGTCTCTTCAACAAATGGCATTGGGAAAACTGCACAGCTACATGCAAAAGAATGAAACTGGACCACTTTCTTTCACCAAACACAAAATTATACTCAAAATGGGGGCGCCTGGGTGACTCAGTCCTTAAGCGTCTGCCTTCAGCTCAGGTCATGATCCCAGAGTCCTGGGATCGAGCCCTGCATTGGGCTCCCTGCTCCACGGGAAGCGTGCTTCTCCCTCTCCCACTCCCCCTGCTTGTGTTCCCTCTCTTGCCTTGTCTCTCTCTGTCAAATAAATAAAATCTTTAAAAAAAAATTATACTCAAAATGGATTAAAGATCTAAATGTGAGACCTGAGACCACAAAAATTGTAGAAGAGAGCATAAGCAGTAATTTCTCTGACATCAGCTGCAGCAACATTTTTCTAGATAGGTCGCTTGAGGCAAGGGAAATAAAAACAAAATAAACCATTGAGACTCATCAAAATAAAAAGCTTCTGCACAGCAAAGGAAATAATCATCAAAACTAAAAGACAACCTACTGACTGGGAGAAGATATCCAATGCAGAGTTAGCATCCAAAATACATAAAGAAATTATACAAATCAACACCCAAAAAAACAAACAATCCGATTAAAAATGGGCAGAAGATATGAACAGACATTTCTCCATAAAATTATTGTTGAATCGCTATATTGTACACCTGAAAACTAATATAACACTGTGTGTTAACTATACTGGAAATAAAATTAAAAAACTTAAGAAAAAGTTTCCAGATATGGATTAGATACATTAGAGCCACCCTTCACCTTGGGAGGATGAGAATCCAAGAGGCAGTAGCTTGATTCCTAAACATCCTGTGTCTAGTCATTACATAGAGAATTTCTGGCTGCTTGGTGACAATTATAAAATAACCCAACCTCAAGAAAGTTATAGCATCTTCTCTGATGTATAGCATCTCTCCCTGTGCAAAGCAGCGATCAGAGCACAAGAAAGGATGAAATCTTGGATTCCATGGCATCACTGAACAGACTGCATATATAGTTTTTTTTTTTTGCCTGATTGCTATTAAGTGTTGTTTAATTGATGACTGTATAATGTATAGTCCAAGACTCCTTTTTATTATAACCAAGAAGCAAGGTTATGAGGGTCAATATCTAACTCTCATGTATTTTTTAACTTCTTTGTGGTAGAAAGCCTCTAGCAAAAGGAACCTAAAATTTATAAAGCCATCAACTTGTCCTAAGTCAGTAGGCAGCTCATGACCCTGAAAGTCAGGTGGCCTTTGTTTATCTGTGCCAAAATGGGCACAGGAATTTTTGCTGAGCCAAGGCCTGGGGCCTAGAATCCCTGAGTGTTCCATCAGCTGTTAACCTCTCCCTCTGAAAGCCTGTACTTCCCCAGAATCTTCAACAAACTGAAGATCTCTTCTTCTCTAGAAGCCTACAGTACCCTGTTCCTTTCCTAGTCTTCAGGGATCTCCCTCATGAAGTTTAATGCCTATTACCAAGATACTCATTGTCTATTCTCCCTAACAGATGGAGAAGGGGGCAGCTATCTGAGGACTATGAGTAACAGCAGCAAAATATCTCTCAGATATGAAAGTAAAAGAAACAGATGGTCAGGTAAAGAAAAACTAAGAAAATTTGTCACCAACAGACCTGGTTTAAAAGAAATGCTAAAGAAAATTCTTCTGAGGGAAGGGAAATAATACCAAGGGGAAAGTAGAATTTTAGGAATAAAGGAGGAGCAATAGAAATGTCAAATAGCTATGTAAGTATAAGAGACTTTTTCTTCTTTTGAGTTCTTTAAAACAGGTATGATAGCAGAAAGCAAAACATGTAACACTGCAGCAATCCTTCAATGTTATAAAGATGTAACACATAAGTAAAGGAACCTATGTGATAGTATGGCTTCTATGTTCTACTTGAAGTGGCATCATCTCTTTCTTTCTTCCCTTTTTTTTTCTTACAGAGAGAGCAGGAAAGGGCAGAGGGAGACAGAGAATCTTAAGCAGGCTCCACACTCAGTGCAGAGCCTGATGCAGGGCTTGATCGCATGACCCTGAGATCATGATCTGAGCCAAAATCAAGAGTCGGACACAACTGACTGAGCCACCCAGGCACACTGCATCCTTTCTTTTTTTTTTTAAGATGTTATTTATTTTAGAGAGAGAGAAAAAGAGCGCACACACAAGTTGGGGGAGGAGCAGAGGACGAGGGAGAGTTGGAGAGGGAGAGGAAAAGAATCTCAAGCAGATTTCACATGTTCAGTTCCCAGAGCCTGACTCAGGGCTCGATCCCACAACCCCAGATCATGACCTAAGCTGAAACCAAGAGTCAGATGCTCAACTGACTGACCCACCCAGTCGCCCTGCAACTTATTTCTAAGTAGACAGAAAAGTTAAATATGAATACTGTAATTCCCTAGAACAACTACTAAAACAACTATACAGAGATACATAGTCAAAAACCTCAGTAGATTGATTAAAATGGAATACTAAAAAACATTCAAGCAATCCAGCTAAGGGAGAAAAATAAAAAGGTAAATATGTCAATTATACCTCAGTACACACATACATACACAGAGGACAGAATACAAATAAAATGATTTAAATAATCCAAACATATTAATAGTTACATTAAATGGTAAATAGTCTAAACATACTGATAAAAAGAGAAGAACTATCAGATTGAAATTTTTTTTTAAGATTTTATTTATTTATTTAATTGACAGAGAGAGAGACAGTGTGAGAGGGAACACAAGCAGGGGGAGTGGGAGAGGGAGAAGCAGGCTTCTGGCTGAGCAGGGAGCCTGATGTGGGGCTCGATCCCAGGACCCTGGGATCATGACCTGAGCCGAATCATGACCTGAGCCACCCAGGCGCCCCCAGGTTGAAATTTTTTAAAGAAGACCCAAATATGCTCTCTACAAGAAATCCACTTCCAATATAAGTAGAAGGATGTTATTTTTTTTCATGTGGAGTGACTATATAAGTATCAGAAGAAGTAGATTTTGGAATAGGGGAAAATTACCAGAAATAAAGAGGAATATTTCAATAATGATTTCAAAATGCATTTTTTTTCATCTGGAGTGATGATATTAATATCAGAAGTACACTCTGGAGTAAGGAAAATTACCAGAGATAAAGAAGAACATTAAATAATGATTTCAAAATGTCCATTCACCAAGAAGATGTAACAATCCTAAATGTAAATGCAGTAATTCTCCCTTATCCACAGTTTGACTTTCCAGGGTTTCAGCCAAGGTCTGGAAGCAGATGATCCTCCTGACCTGTGATAAGGTCAACAGTAGGCTAACACTACATCAAAATGCCTATTTCATTCACTTCACTTCATCTCCTCTTGTAGGCGTTTTATCTTCTCACATCACCACAAGAAGGATGAGTACAGTTCAGTAAAACATTTTGAGAAAAAGAGACAACATTCACATAACTTTGATGACAGTATATTGTTATAATTGCTCTATTTTGTTATTAATGTTGTTAATCTCTTATTGTGCCTAGTTTGTAAGTTAAACTTTATCATAGGTATATATGTATATAAAGGAAAAAACATAGTACATGTAGGGTTCGGTTCAATCCAGTTTCAGGCATCACTGGAGGTCTTGGAACATATCGCCTGCAGATAAAAGGGGACTACTATATACTTAAAAACAGGCCAACAAAACACGAAGCAAAAACTGACGAAACTTTCTTATATCAGTTCCAACATGTAAATAGTACCAGTACTCCCCACAAGAAAAAAAGCTGAACAAAATGAAAATCAACAGTCTGTTTTGGATCCATCAGAATGAGATTACAGGGAAAACTTCTACCCTAAAAACCAGAGAAAGACCCGGGAATACAGAGAACCACAGCTTTGCTGGAACAGAAGCCTCCAGAGCCCTTGACTGGTTAAACTTGTAAACAGTAAGTGACAACTGCTGGAGGCTGACTGTGGAAAGTGGAGTTTAAAACTCCTGGGCCTAGCCTTGAGGAAAGGGGAGGAACATGCTTTCATGAGTTTTTACTCCAGGAGTCCCACCAGCTTCTCATGGTATAGACTGGAGAGGAAAAAAATCCCTCATGCTTTGGACAGAGGTGAGACTAAAACTAACCATTATGAAATGCTCCCAGAGAAAAGTTAGCCATCTTGAAAACCCGCCCATACCAAAGGCCCTCCCACAAGGAAAAGTATTTTATCAAAGCCTTATCTCACCTGGGGGAAGACTGACAACTGGGGCCTCCCCTAGCCTTTCTGTCTCACAATAGGGAGGAAAAACAACAAAAAAGTAAAGGCTGAGAAAGTCTTCCCAAAGGCACACTCCAGGGCCTCAGTCCCACAAAAAACTGAGACTTGACTCAGGATTGCAGACTGTTTTCCATGCCCAACGGCTCACCACATCAACAGTGCTCCAGTATAAAAGCAGCAGGTTATAACTGAGAGACATAAGCTGAAGACTCAATTTCAGATGGTATTTCTGGGGAATCCCAAAGATGGTAGAGAGACAAAAAAGGACACGTGAAGAATCTGAAGCCTCTGACATCTACAACTACAGCAAACATCAAACACAGCCTAAGTCCTACCCAGAAAAACAAAACCTCACACTAAAGGTCTATTTACTTCAGTTCCTATTACTCCATGTGTCAAGTCCCACTTTCAACAAAAAATTACAAGGTGTGGGGTCAGTCGGTTAAGCATCTGACTCTTGGTTTGGGCTCAGGTCATGATCTTGGGGTCTCAAGATCGAGCCCCATGTCCGGCTCCATGCTTGGCCTGGAGTTTCTCCCTCTCCCTCTGACCCTCCCCTCACTTTCTTTCTCTCAAATAAATAAATCTTAAAAAAAAAATTACAAGGTGTGCTAATGTCTGAGGAGACAAAGCAAACATGAACTCAACTCAAATATAGAAAAGATTTCACAATGATCAGATTAGGGGTTTAAAATAACTATGATTAATATGCTAGGAGCTCTAACAGAGAAGAGTGGACAACCTACAAAAACGGAGGTAATAGAAGCAGAGAGATGAAAACTCAAAGAATCAAAAGGAGATGCCAGAAATCAAAATACTATAAAAGAAATGAAGACTGCCTTTGACACACTCACTAGCACACTGAAACATACACATAATTGGAATATGAGAAGGAAAGAAACACAGAAAGGAGAGGGAACATTTGAAGTATTAATGGCTGAGAATTTTCCAAAGTTCATGGTAGATCCCAAACCACATATCCAGGAGGCTCAGAGAACACCAACCAGGAAAAATATCCCCCAAAACCTACACCTACACACATTATATTCAAACTACAGGAAACCAAAGATAAATCATGAAAAAAAGCCGGGGGGGGGGGGAGTACTTTACTTACTGTTAAAAAGAAACCACACGCACAAACTGGTGGCACTTGGGCCAAGTCACTAAACCCGGTTTTAATACCTAACTTAATTGTACTTTCAACCTGCCCAGAAATGAAGTCTTAACTGGTTGGAATTTTCTGATTAGCACCAGCAAGGCAATCTGTCCCATGGGCCCTTGCCACCCTCTGCAAATGAAGATGAGGTAATCCACCTTACCCCTGCATTTCCCCTAAGGGAAGGTGACCTTGCCTGAAACAATCCTTTCTTTTCTTTTGCTAGTAACATTCTTGCCCCCACCCTCCTTCTACAAAAACCTTCTATTTTGTACAACTCCTCTGAGCTCCCCTCTACTTGCTAGATGGGATGCTACCTCAATTCATGAATTGCTTAATAGAGCCAATTCTATCTTCTAGTACACTCAACTGGATTTTTGTTCTTTAACACTATAGAGAAGCAAAGTAAAGAATTACATCCAACTTCTCTGAAACCAAGCAAGCAAAAATAAATGAAGGTAAATAAAATCTTTTTTCTTATTCTTAACTAATTTAATAGATAACTGTTCAAACTCAAAACAACAACGTACTGGGTGATTACAGCTTATGGATAAGTGAAATAAATGGCAGCAATATTAGAAGGAATGGGAGGGAGGAACTGGGAATATTCTGTCCTGAGTTACCTTCATTATCCGTAAAGTGGTACAGTGTTATCTGAAAGTAGACACAGATTACAACTGAACCTTGAACAACATACATTTGGACTGCATGGGTCCACTTACACACAGATTTTTTCGATAAATACAGTGCTGTAAATGTGTATTCTCTTATGATTTTCTTAATAATATTTTCTTTTGGTAGCGCCTGGGTAGCTCAGTCGTTAAGCTTGTCTGCCTTCAGCTCAGGTCATGATCCCAGAGTTCTGGGATCGAGCCACGCATCGGGCTCCCTGGTCTGCGGGAAGCCTGCTTCTCCCTCTCCCACTCCCCCTGCTTGTTTGTGTTCTCTCTCTCACTGTGTATCTCTCTCTGTCAAATAAATAAAACCTTTAAAAATAATAATAATAATATTTTCTTTTCTCTAAGCTTATTTTATTGTAGGAATATAGTATATAACATATATAACATACAAAATTTTAGTCAACTGTTTGTTATAGGTAAGGTGTCCAATCAATAGCAGACTATTAGTTAAGTTTTTGGGAAGCCCAAAGTTACATACAGTTTTAACTGCTGTGGGGAAGGCCCCTAAACCCCAGCATTGTTCAAGGGTCACCTGTAGTTGTTAACTATATACTGCAAACTCTAGAGCAACCATTAAATTTTTTTTCAAAATTGTTGATATGCTAAGAGAAGAGAGAAAACAGAATCACATAAGATGCTTGATTAAAACCAGAGAAGGCAGGGGCGCCTGGGTGGCTCAGGCAGTTAAGTGTCTGCCTTCAGCTCAGGTCGTGATCTCAGGGTCCTGGGATCGAGCCCCGCATCGGGCTCCCTGCTCAGTGGGGAGCCTGCTTCTCCCCCTGCCTGCAGCTCCCCCTGTTTGTGTTCTCTCGCTCTGTCAACTAAATGGATAAATAAAATCTTAAAAAAAACAGAGAAGGCAGAAAAAATTTAAAAAAAAATTTTTTTAAAAAAGAAACAAAGAAGGGGCGCCTGACTGGTTCAGTTGGTAAGAGCATGTGACTCTTGATCTTGGGGTTCTGAGTTTGAGTCCCAAACTGGGTGTAGAGATTAATTAAAAGTAAAATATTTATTTAAAAAAAAAGAGGGGCGGGGCACCTGGGTGGCTCAGTCGTTAAGCGTCTGCCTTCGGCTCAGGTCATGATCCCAGCGTCCTGGGATCGAGCCCCGCATCAGGCTCCCTGCTCCGCAGGAAGCCTGCTTCTCACTCTCCCATTCCCCCTGCTTGTGTTTCCTCTCTCGCTGTGTCTCTCCCTGTCAAATAAATAAATAAAATCTTTAAAAAAAAAAAAAAAGAGGGGCACCTGGGCAGATTAGCTGGTTGAGCCCCTGACTCTTGATTTCAGCTCAGGTCATAATCTCAGGGTCTTCGGATCCAGCCCTGCATCAGGCTATGAGCTCAACAGGGAGTCAGTTTGACCTTTTCCCTCTGCTCCTCCCTCTGCTCTTCCCTCTGCTCTCTCTCTCTCTTCCCCTCTCAAATAAATAAATAAAATCTTAAAAAAAAAAAAAGAAAACAAAGAATAAATGCAATGAACAGTTACAAATATACTAGTTATTGATCCAACTATATCAATAATTGCTTTCAATGTGAATGGTCTAAATACATTAATCAAAAGACAAAGACTGTCAGTGTGGATAGAAAAATAAGACCCAACTGTGTGTGTGTGTGTGTGTGTGTGTGTGTGTGTATTTATTTATTTATTTATTTATTTATTTTAAGTATGCTCCACACCCAATGTGAGGCTTGAATTCACAAACCTGAGATCAAGAGTCGCAGGCTCATTTGCAACAATGTGGATGGAACTGGAGGGTGTTATGCTGAGTGAAATAAGTCAATCAGAGAAAGACATGTATCATATGACCTCACTGATAGGAGGAATTTTTAATCTCAGGAAACAAACTGAGGGTTGCTGGAGTGTTGGGGGGTGGGAGGGATGGGGT
>NC_138378.1:43501016-43508548 GCF_054177405.1 Leptonychotes weddellii
TAATGCTAATCAAAAGAAAGCTGTGGAGAAAGGGGAACCCTCTTACACTGTCGGTGGGAATGCGAACTGGTACAGTCACTCTGGAAAACAGTATGGAGGTTCCTCAAAAAGTTAAAAATAGAGCTACCCTATGACCCAGCAATTACACTACTAGGTATTTATCCAAAGGATTGAAACAGTGATTCTCCTCAAACTGAGCTGTAGATTTAACCTAATTCCAACAGAATCCCAGCAGAATTGATACAGACAAGCGGGTTTTAAAATGCACATGGAAAGGCAAAGGAACTAGAACAGCCAAAAGTATTTCAACAAAAAAGGAATAAAACTGGAGAATTTATATTACCTATTTTTAAGAGTTACGTTAAGGCTAGTATCCAAGATCTATAAAGAACTTATCAAACTCAACACCCAAAAAACAAAGAATCCAGTCAAGAACTGGGCAGAAGACATGAACATACTTTTCTCCAAAGAAGACATACAAATGGCCAACAGACACATGAAAAAAATGCTTCACATCACTTGGCATCAGGGAAATACACATCAAAACAAAATGAGATACCACCTCACACCAGTAGAATGGCTAAAATGAACAAGTCAGGAAACAACAAACGTCGGCAAAGATGAGGAGAAAGGGGCACCTTCTTACATTGTTGGTGGGAATGCAAACTGGTACAGTCACTCTGGAAAACAGTATGGAGGTTCCTCAAGAAGTTAAAAATAGAGCTACCCTACGACCCAGCAATTGCACTACTAGGTATTTACCCCAAATATACAAATGTAGTGATTGAAAGGGGCACCTGCACCCCAATGTTTATAGCAGCAATGTCCACAGTTGCCAAACTATGGAAAGAGCCCAGATATCCTTTAATAGATGAGTGGATAAGAAGATGTGTTTCACATATGCAATGGGACATTACTCAGCCATCAGAAGGGATGAATACCTGCCATTTACATCGACATGGATGGAACTGGAGGGGATTATGCTAAGTGAAATAAGTCAAGCAGAGAAAGACCATTATCATGGGGTTTCACTCATATGTGGAATATGAGAAACAGAGCAGAGAACCATTGGGGAAGGGAGGGAAAACTGAATGGGAAGAAATCAGAGAAGGAGACAAACCATGAGACACTCTTAACTATAGGAAACAAACTGAGGGTTGCTGGAGGAGAGTTGGTTGGGGGAATGGGTTAATCGGGTGATGGGCGTTAAGGAGGGCATGTGATATGATGAGCACTGGGTGTTATATGCAACTGATGAATAACTGAACTCTACATTTGAAACTAATGACGATATATTGGCTAACTGAATTTAAGTAAAAAAAAAAAAAAGGAAAAAAGAAGAGTTACTTTAAATCTCTATTATTAAGACAGTTTGGTATTGGTGAAGGGATAAACATAACACACATACGTCAATGAAATAGATTCCAGAGAATTCACTAACAGACTCACAAATACGGCCATTTGATCTCTGACAAAATTGCAAAAGAATTCGATGGAGTAAGAATATTCTTTTCAATAAATGGTGTTGGAACAATCCACATGCAAAGGGAAAAAAAAAAACCCTTCAATGTAAACCTCATACCTAGCACAAAACTTAACTCAAAAAAAATTGTTTTAAAGATTTATTTATTTATTTGAGAGAGAGAGAGAGAGAGTGCAGCTGAGCACAAGTCGGGGGGAGAGGCAGAGGGAGAGGGAGAAGCAGACTGCCTGTTGAGCAGGGAGCCAGATGGGGCTCCATCCCAGGTCTTGAGATCATGACCTAAGCAGAAGGTGGATGCTTAATTGCCTGAGCCATCCAGGCATCCCTTAACTCAAAATTTATCATCACTCTAAACATAAACTGTGAAAGTACAGCACTTTTAGAAGAAAACATAGGTGGAAATCATTATGGCTTAGACTTTTTAAAATAAGACATAAAAAGTAAAATCTATACAAGGCACATCAATAAACTGGATTTCAGCAAAATTAAAACTTTTTGCTGTATGGAAGGCGCTGCTCAGAGAATGAAAGACAAGCCACAAACTGTGAAGAAATCTTTGCAAACCACATATCCCACAAAGGGTTTGCATAGAGAATATATAAAGAATTATTAAAACTGAACAGTTAGAGAAAAAAACCTGAACAGTTAGAAAACAACCCAATTAAAAAGAAACTTGCAAAACACTAGAACTGACACACTTCCAGAGAAAACATACAGACGGAAATTAGCGCATGAAAAGATGTTCAACATCATTCACCACTAGGGAAATGCAAATTAAAACTGTAATGAGATACCACTATAGGTCTATTAGAATAGCTAACATTAAAATTTTTAAGAAATTCCAATACCAGGAACTGACAAGGAGAACAGATTAAACTCTCATACATTGCTGCTGGAAATGCAAAACGGTAGAGCCACTCTGAAAAGAAAGCAGTTCCAAATTAAATAGAGACTTAGTGTGTGACTCAGCAACCCCATACCTTGGTATTTACCCTAGAAAAAGCAAAAACATGTTTACACAAAACTTGTATGACAAATGTTTGTAGCAGCTGTATTCACAACTGTCAAAAACTGGAAAATATCCTAACATCCTCCAACTGGTAAATGGATTGACATCCATCTTCACCTTGAATGCTACTCATCAATAAAAGGAACAAATTGCTAATACAGTCAACACCACAAATACTGAGAGAAGCCAGTTTGGAAAGGTCACATGCTCTAAGATTCCACTGATATGACATTCTGGAAAAGGTAGAACTACAGGGTGAGCAAATAGGTGGGCAGGATTTAGGACTACAAAGGGGTAGCAAGAGTGTTTTTTGGGGTGATGGAACTATTCTGTATTCTCATTGTTGTGACAGTTACAAGTCTATACGTGTGTTTCAACTCTCAGAACCATACACATACACACACACACACATACACACACAAGTCAATTTTAGCATATGCAATTTTTTTTAAGGGGAAGGAGATCATTTTCCAGAAACTTCTGCCTTCAGCCCTATAACATAAAGCCCCCTGAAGGCAAAGGAACACCAAAGTCTAGCTGCTGTCTTGGAATTGAAAAAAGAGAATAAAACACGTACTGAATTTCAGTTAATTATCCTGCTGCAGGTTTATAAATGCTAAGGCATTTATACCTAGTTTTATTGAATAAAATAGTTTCAGTTTACCTCTGAGGGCCTGTGATCACTAACTTCCTAAAGGGTCTCAACCTCACTCCCGTCTGAGCAGCAACAGTGTGGAATACTGGTCTGTGAAGCTGCAATCTCCCTCCCATCCAACGGCTGCAGCCTGTCTGCGTCAAATGGAGCTAGGTGGGTCACCTCCTCCCGGGAGGCCACTGTGAAGGAGAGGGGAGATGTGGGTGCACACAGATCTCGAGAGAGACAAACAGGCACTGAGGACTAGTAACCTCAACTTCTCGAGCGCTGGCGCTAGGGCAAGGTGGGAGGCAAGCAGCACAGACTCTTTCCTGAATGCTGTTGCGCAACTCACATCCGGGATTGTGAGCTCTCACAACCCTTACCATTTGAGAAATATTATTACTGGTCACAGAACCACCCGGAGCTTTATCAGTTCACCAGGTGGAACAATTTGTATGAATACTAACTTTTTTTCTTTTCTAAAATGTTTGAGAAGCTGAGCGAGTTACTGTGAAACCTCCTTGTTAATACATTATTAGCAAATACAGACCAAGAGGTGAGCAGAAGGAGCATGCTGCTGCTTGCTTCAGCATTCTCACTCTGGGAAGAACAATGTGGTCAAGAGATCCAGGAAAAGAGGATGATCACCTAGGGGCACAATCTTGCTTTTCATTAAAAAATATAAGCAAACATTGAATAGGCACAGTCTTGCTTTTCAGTAAAGAAACCCAAATTAAAACAATTTAAGACTTTTTCACACCAGGGCATAGGTGACATGATTCCATCTGTCTGGCACACCAGGGTCAAGGGCTGACCCTCCCGCACCCCCCAACACAGAGGAGCCAGTGGGGAAGTTCTGATCAGAGATCCCACTGCACACCCACCCACGTGCAATGTGAGTGGGCAATGTCTGGCAGGGCTATAAGAAAGAAGGAAGATGCATACATTTTATATCCACAGAAAAAGAAAACAGGAAGGCTGTATTCTTCATAGAATGTTAGCTGAAAGTCGCTAACTGCTCAGAACAAAATCAAAAGCCTAACAAAAGGGAAACACAACACACCATGGTATATATCAACAGACAAGGCTGTAAACTCCATCAACACACAAATACTTGTCCATTAAAAAAAGACAAACCTAAAATTACTGCAGAGATGACATCCCAATCAAAGCATATGTTAGACTGCTGACACCAGTGATGTTGGGAGTGGGGAATGGGAAAAAAAACAAACAAACCTGAAATTAGTAGAACAAAGCAGAAATCTAGCACATGCTCCCATTTCAACTCCACAAAATACACACTGCAGGAAATGAGCACAGAACCTGGAGGGTAATAAGGTCTTGGTTAATACATTCTTTTCCTTTAAGTACCTAATTTATTATTTTGGGGTTTTTTTTGTTTGTTTGTTTTTTAAAGATTTTTTTATTTATTCATTCGAGACACAGAGATATACAGGGAGAGAGAGAGAGAACATGAGCAGGGGGAGAAGCAAAGGGAGGGGGAGAAGCAGGCTCCCCGCTGAGCAGGGAGCCCGACGCAGGGCTCGATCCCAGGACCCTGGGATCATGACCTGAGCCGAAGGCAGATGCTTAACCATCTGAGCCACCCAGGCGCCCCCCTAATTTATTATTTTTTGAAGTATTTGCATATTTTGCCATTATGACATTTCTTTTGGTGGGACGACTGTTGCTATTTATTTTTATTTCAGTCAAGTGAACTTTAAAGGTTGAGGGAGGAAAAATGAAAAGGGCACTAGGAGATTTTCTAAACACTCTACTCGCAGCTGTGTAAGTCCTGCATAGTCAGAGCCACAGGAAAGAGGTCTCTACCTCTGACCCCTCAGTAGGCTGCTTGCTTCTGCCAAATAATCCTGTGATAATACAAAACACCTATTTCTTGAGCTCATCATTCAATGGGCACATTCCTAAGCACTTAGGAATTTATCAGCCTTGTGAGGGAGGCACCACTGTTAGCCCCATATTAAAGGTGAGGATATTGATGGAACCAGAAAAGACCTCAAATAGCCAGAGGAATGTTGAAAAAGAAAAGCAAAGCTGGTGGCATCACAATTCCGGACTTCAAGCTCTATTACAAAGCTGTAATCAACAAGACAGCATGGTACTGGCACAAAAACAGACATATAGATCAACGGAACAGAATAGAGAACTCAGAAATGGACCCTTAACTCTATGGTCAACTAATCTTGGACAAAGCAGGAAAGAATATCCAATGGAAAAAAAGGCAGTCTTTTCAAAAAATGGTGTTGGGAAAATTGGACAGCCACATGCAGAAATCTGTTTCTGGACCATTTGCGTACACCACACACAAAAATAGACTCAAAATGGATGAAAGACCTAAATGTGAGACAGGAATCCATCAAAATCGTAGGGGAGAACACGGGGCAGCAACCTCTTCAACCTCAGGCACAGCAACTTCTTCCTATAAACATCGCCAAAGGCAAGGGAAGCAAGGGCAAAAAATGAACTACATGAAGATAAAAAGCTTTTGCACAGCAAAGGAAACATTCAACAAAACCAAAAGACAACCGACAGAATGGGAGAAGATATTTGCAAATGACACATCAGATAAAGGGCTAGTATCCAAAATCTATAAAGAATTTATCAAACTCAACACCCAAGGAACAAATAATCCAATCAAGAAACGGGCAGAAGACATGAACAGACATTTCTGCAAAGAAGACATCCAAATGACGAATAGACACATGAAAAAGTGCTCAACATCACTCAGCATCAGGGAAATACAAATCAAAACCTCAATGAGATACCACCTTACACCTTAACAAGTCAAGAAAACAGGTGTTGGCGAGGATGCGGAGAAAGGGGAACCCTCCTACACTGTTGGTGGGAATGCAAGCTGGTGCAGCCACTCTGGAAAACAGTATGGAGGTTCCTCAAAAAGTGAATATAAAGCTACCATACGACCCAGCAATTGCACTACTGGGTATTTACCCCAAAGATACAAATGTAGTAATCCAAAGGGGCACCTGCACCCCAATGTTTATACCAGCAGTGTCCACAATAGCCAAACTATGGAAAAAGCCTAGATGTCCATCAACAGATGAATGGATAAAGAAGATGTGGTATATATATACAATGAAATATTATGCAGCCATCAAAAAATGAAATCTTGCCATTTGCAATGACGTGGATGGAACTAGAGGGTATTATGCTAAGCGAAATAAGTCAATCAGAGAAAGACAACTATCATATGAGCTCACCAATATGAGGAATTTGAGAAACAAAGCAGAGGATCATAGGGGAAGAGAGGAAAAAATGAAACAAGATGAAACCAGTGAGGGAGACAAACCATAAGAGACTCTTAATCTCAGGAAACAACCTGAGGGTTGCTGGAGTGGAGGGGGATGGGAGGGACAAGGTGGCTGGGTGATGGACACTGGGGAGGGTATGTGTTGTAGTGAGCGCTGTGTACTGTGTAAGAATGATGAATCACAGACCTGTACCCCTGAAACAAGTAATATATTACATGTTGATAATAAAAATAAATTTTAAAAAAAGGTGAGGATATTGAAGCACTGAGGGGTTAAGTATTTGCCCAAAATCACAGAGCTAGTAAATGAACACATACTGAGGTCTAACTCACAGTCAGAACTACCAACCTCTACATCCTGCCTCATGCCTACTAATAATATCCAAACATGGTTTTGAATATTAAAAAAAAAAAAGTTTTTCCATGTATAAGTCAGGACTCTGAAATCCAGAATATATGGGGCAATGTCTCTTCCAGCTCTAAACCAAAGGAGAAGGTCCTAATGTTCTACAAGAATTTTATATTAGTAAACCTAATTATAAGGAAAGAACACTAACTTGAATAGTCACCAAAATTACAAAGCAATACTTCAACCAAACAGTCCATATCCCAATGCATTTCTATTCATCTGCTATAAAACAGTGAGATACCTTCTCTTCCCCAGAACCAGGGTGTAACCTTTGTTTCATGTTGGCTATAAAGAAAATAAGAGAATAAAATAACACAATCGATAAGATTTATTTAGAAAACCATGACAATCCCCCTTCGTTATTGTCCCAACTTTCTCATCTGAGATTCCAGACATGCAATTAAGATATAAAGGTAAATGTTGATCTTCTCTGTTCTCTACACATATTTTTTTTTCATTTAATATATACATATTTTTTCAATTTTATTATGTTAGTCACCATACAATACATCATTGGTTTTTGATGTGGTGATCCACGATCCATTGTTTTCGTATAACACCCAGGGCTCCATGCAGTACGTGCCCTCCTTAATACCCATCACCAGGCTAACCCATCCCCTCTCCCCCCTCCCCTCTAAAACCCTGTTTGTTTCTCAGAGTCCATAGTCTCTCATGGTTCATCTCTCCCTCCAATTCCCCCCCCCC
>NC_138378.1:43509048-43547313 GCF_054177405.1 Leptonychotes weddellii
CCTTGGCTTCATCCTGTCCTACACTTCAAATTTCTATTTTGTGTTGAACTTGCTTTTTTTCATATTGAAAAGATAACATTGCCCCAAGAGCCAAAAATAAATGACAACTGAAAAAAAAAAAAACGGGATTCTGAGCATAACCCCATCTTCGGGATGGGGACAAGAGCATGCCCTGGTGCAGCAGACTCACTATGAGCACTACATGGAAGAATTTACCAAAAGCAGAGAACAGAGTGAGTGCACAATTTAAAAACAAATCACCAAAAAAATTTTAAAAGTTTAAAAAATTAAAAAAATAAATAAAATAAAATCACCAAGAGACAAGGGCTCCATTTCTGACAACCAGCATAGCCAGCCCACAAGCCATACAGAGGGCCCAGGGGACGCACTCCACCTGTGTGGTGAGCCACACAGCCCTCTAGTGACCAGGTACCCAAAACCTGCGCTCCCACAGCCCCCATGCACCCTGCCTCCATGGAGTAGCTGCAGGGAAGTGTGGAGCCTATCACAGACCAAGGTGGCGTAGGCCCCCTTCCAGCTGGTGACTGATTCAATGGCCCAGAAGCCAACGACGCAGAGGCCACTGGGTGTGTTACTCCTCATTCTTAGAGTCACAGAAGCCACCCTCCCTCTTCCTCCAGATGTGAGACAGCTACCACCAACATGACAACATGGGCCCCCAAATACTGGTTCAGCCGCTGGAACAACCCATCCTGAAGTGCTATACTTTCCTTCCGGACTTCCTTTCTGTTTAAGCCAAGACTGAGTTGGGTTTTCCATCACTGGTAGCTAAAAATATCCCCACTGATAGACATCCACAAATGTAAAATTCTTAACTGAAAACTTAAAAAAACTAGACATTGGGAAGAATGATTTCCCTTCAGATCTTTAACAGTAACAATAAATGATGTTCACTTTGACAAACTCCCAACACACCAAAATTTTAACTTATTAATAAAGCAGATCCCAAAATAAAATAACTGGGTTATAAGAGCCTGTGTCACATCATTAAAGGATCTGCTGGTTTCCTCTCATGAAATACAAAATAAGTCGGGGCGCCTGGGTGGCTCAGTCAGGTAAGGCTTCGGCTCAGGCCATGATCCCAGGGTCCTGGGATCGAGCCCCTTGTCAGGCTCCCTGGCGCACAGGGAGCCTGCTTCTCCCTTCCTCCTTGCTTCTAGTCTTAACTCTGTCTCTCTCTCTCTCTCAAATAAATAAATAAAATCTTTGGAAAAAAAAAAGAAATACAAAATAAGTCAATGCACAAAAGCTGGCATATGCCAGCGCTTCTCAAACTTGAGTGCATTAGAATTACCTAGAGGGTGTTGGTTTATTTGAGAAACAAATGATTTCAACTCAAGGGAGACCATGTACCAGTCTTTGAGAAACAAGAAGCCATTATGTTGAAGTTTAAGGAAGGACAATCCGGGGTTGAGGGAAACAGATGAGTACAACCAGGAAGCGCCAGCTACATGCTCTAACTTCACCAAGATTTTACAAACACAGAACACCGTCCAAAAGACTCCTCCATTCCTGTGTTCACAGAAAGCAACATTCAAAATCCTTTGGTGGAAAAGTCTCACCAGGAGGCTCAAGGTTACCCTAAGGATGGGGGGGAGGAAAGCCTTCTGCTACTGCAGCCCTCCAAATAGCTCCAGGTAGAATCTGACCCAAAGTTTTGGCTTCCTGCTTGTGATTAACCAAATCTCTGGCCTTGAGCCTGAATTCTTAATTTGTACTTGAAGCCAAGGTCTCAGCTAAGCCCAAATCTTAAGTCTAGTTACAGCCACTGCCATTCAACCTTTTACAAAATGACCACGGAATTGAGAGCAAAGTGGCTGTGGCCCTGGAGTTGCCCCTCCAGGTCAGAGGGCACTGTTCCCTCCAGTCAGGAGCCACACCATGCCCCTGACTGCCCCTCTGAAACTTCCAGCTCAAGGTGTGAGACCAGGACACTGTGTTTCTGCCTCCTTATTCTAGTCCTTTCTTGAGCCAGGCAAGGAGAGAGAGATCTAGCAGCCGCCTGCTCCTGGTAAAATCCAGAGGTAAGTGTCCAAGGTAGAAAGAATATCGTCAGAGGGATCTCTCACATGTCCAAATTTCAAACACCACATATGCCATCTTCCCCAAAAAAGGAGCCCCCACCAACCAGTACTTAAAACCACTCACCATAAAAGGGCAGGATCTGAATACTTTGAAAACCTACAGTTAGAACTTTGCAACACTTCTGTTACTCTATTTTCTACCACCAAATGTTCATGAGGACTAAGGACCAGAACAAAGGACACACTAACACTAAGGGATTTCCAACATGCTATTAGCAAATGACTGTCAGTTCACCCATCTCTGAGCAGCCCTGTAAACCACAATGTATGAAGATAAATAAGGGTTAGAGGGAAAAAAAACAGTTTTCCATCAAAGATTATATAAAGTCCTCAACTGAAAAAATGCTGAAACCCTACCTTTTGCTCTATAAAATGTTCTGTTTCTAATTTGATGGTGTTAAATGTTATCTCAAGTTCCGGTTCTTCGGAGAAGGCTTGTTATTTCCTCATTCTGCAAAACTGTTTATCCTCTATTTCTTATTGAATCTGAACTATATATAAACACACAAGACCCATTTTTATTTGCTAGTACAGACTAGTTCAGTCTGTAATAGTTTAAGCCACTAATACAGATATAAATCAAACAGAAAAGGGACAGCATGGTGGTACACTACTTATCTAACTGCCTTAGCACTTTTGTTTAATATACAGACTCTTGCACACAGTTCATAAAACTGTGAGACTGCTCAGTGTTCTGTTTAACAAATTAGTTTTAACTACCTTTTTTTGTTTTTTAATTTTCTGCTTTGAAATGTATTCTAAGTCCATTGTGGAAAACTTGGAAATCCCAGTAAAGGCCTCTAAGAAAAACACAAGGTCACCCATAATCCCTCCCTCCTACTTGACAGTGCTGGAGGTGAAACCTTAAGCATCACTTGACCTTCTCCAAGCCCTCCAGCTCCACAGTTCTTGCCCTGACACCCGCCCTCCCCCCCCCCCCCCACTGTTGGATGGCTTGGCCTAAGTCTCCAGAGCACGATTTATGAGTGTGAAACACCCAAAGAGACTGGACAGACTCCTACGTGGGATTTGTGACTGAGCCCACCGATGGGAGGAAAGGGATGATCCTGCTGAACAACTAGTACAACATATAAAACTTGCAACAGACTATTTTCAGTCCCTGAGAGTAGCATATTATTTCAAACAATTTTCCCAAGTGCAAACTCGTGACACAACCAAAGGAAGCAGGTACATCCTAAAAAGTTTTATACGGAGGGATGCAATCTTAACATTCTGTGGATTAAGTGGCCTGCTCAGAGGAACCCGGCCTCGCGCTCTGCGGGTGAAGGGGGAGGCTGAGGGACCTGGCACCGTGGGCGATCCAGGAGCCCGGGTGCCTGGCAGCTGCGCGCGTCCCTGGAACAAAGTCGGCGGCCTCGGCTCATGCTCGACCCACCATTTAACCTCCGCGTCATCAGTGAGGACCACAGCCCTCGCCCCGATCCTGAAAGCACGCCGGGAGTTTAGCGTCCAACTCAGCAGAGGGGCCAGAAAGCTGAAAACTCGTTGCGAGGACCACGCACACTGCGGGAACGGCAGCGACTGTAGGACCTGGTTTTCAAAGGTTTGGTGGAGGAGCTGGATTCCCGCGGGACACGTTCTTTTAAAGTGACCTCCCGCCCCCCCCCCCCCAGCCTTCCGGGGTGAAGGAAAAAAGCGGCCAGCACGTCAGGCTTACCGAACCCGGGGTCCCATACCCGGTGGCGAAGGGAGGACACGGAACCCGCGCAGGAGCCGGTCCCGGGAGTCGAGGCGAGAGCGGGGGGTGTCGCGGGGTTCGCCCCACGATCCCGCCGCGCCCACAGTCGCAGGGCCCCGGCCCCCCTGTCCCCACCTGCCGTCTGCCTGGGGCGCAGCCCGGGAGACAGCGAGCCTTTCTTCTCCGCTGCCCCACCCGGGGGGAGCGCGCCCGGGCCCGCCGCACGTGCGGCGGAGGGGCGGGCCCCGCAGCCCCGCCCCAGCCTCGCTCACCTGGGCTGTGGGCGCCTCGGGTCTCCCTCGCGCGCGGGGTACAGGGTCGCAAGCCAAGGGCACTGGCGCGTGCGCGGGGAACCCACGACTGGTCCCGCCGGCCGCTCTTTGTGTCTGGAGGCCCCGACGCCACGCTCAGGCAGCGTCCAAGCGCCGCCTCCTTGTCCTCCCTGCGCCGGGCGCCGCGGGGCCCAACCCGAGTGGGAGGGGCCGTGTGGGCGGGGCGTGCGGGCGCCGTGTGGGCGGGGGCGTGCGGGCCCGGGAGGGGCGAGCAGGGGCGCGGGTGCCCTCTCAGTCAGTCTCCCTCGCCTGCCCTGGGAGTGTAAAGCTGCAGCTTTCTGTTAGCGACGTGTCCATACGTGGTTTGGCTGTTCACAGTCCTTACTCCAGCATCATCTTCTGGGAACACCCCGAGAAGGCAAGCCAGGTAGTAGTAATACCCCAAATTCGCAGGTGAAGGAACCGGAAGACACAAAACTTATGGTTCCTGTCTTCCCGTCATATATCAAATCAAATATTTATTGAGCACGTACTAGTGCCACGCGTCGTCCCTGGGGCTGAGAATGGAGCAGTAACAATGCTGGGAGGGTTGGCCAAATAAAATAAAATCCCTGCCCCTCGTGGAGTTTACACACCGGAAGACAATTTAAAAGCTTAAATGAGGGCGCCTGGGTGGCTCAGTCGTCAAGCGTGCCTTCGGCTCAGGTCATGATCCCAGGGTTCTGGGATCTATCCCCGTGTCGGGCTCCCTGCTCAGCAGGAAGCCTGCTTCTCCCTTTCCCACATCCCCTGCTTCTGTTCCATCTCTTGCTCGCTGTCTCTCTCTGTCAAATAAATAAAATCTTTAAAATAAATAAATAAATAAAAGCTTAAATGGAATATACAAAAATGTTAGATAGTTATAAATGCCAAAAAGAAGCAAATTAAGAGAGGAGCTTAAGGAGTGCAGGAGGTTGGGCCAGGGAAGTTCAGAGGAACGGTGACATTTTAAGTGAAGACCAAAAAGGAGTGAGGGAGGAAGACAGGCAGCAGTCCGGGGGAACAGTTGGCCAGGCCTTAAGTCTAGAGGATGCCCAGTGAGTTTCTTTGTGGCCAGGAAGAGTGGCAGGGTGAAGAGTGTGGTGTGTGAGGCCAAAAAGAAGTGAGAGATGGGCGGAGCCGTAGGTAGGGCCTTGCTGCCCCTTGTAAGGACTTGGTTTCTACTCAGTGTTCAGTAGAGGGAATTTGTGGTTGGACTTAAAGTCGCTCTAGTCAGTGGGTGAGGGCGTGTGGGGAGAGAGCGAGCAAAGATTGAAGTAGGGAGACCATTAAGAAGTGATGGCAGTAATTGACTGAGAGGTGAAGGTGGCTTGGACCAGGGTGGAGGGGGTGAGGAGTGGTTAGATGAAGGATATTTGGGGTGGTCTGGCAGACAGGAAGTGCCTCCAATTGGAGGTAGGTTGTGGGAGAGAGAAAGGGGGACTCCAAGGTTTTGGTGGAAGCAACCACAGTTACTCATTTTATGCTGGGTTCCGAGCACGAGCCAGGCGGAGAGGCAGAGGGAGAAGCAGACTCCCTGCCCAGCAGGGAGCCAGAAGTGGGACTCGATCCCAGGACCCTGTGATCATGACCTGAGCTGAAGGCAGACGCTTAACCAACTGAGCCACCCAGGTACCCATCTCTTTCTCTCTTAAAGCCCCAAACATCCAACTGTCAACTGGATATTCTACTTCCATGTCCAACAAGCAGTTCCAAATTCTACCAGTCAAATTTCAAACTGAAATACTTATTTTTTCCCCTAAAATATGCTTCTTCGTGTGGATTCCCCATTTGATGAAGGTCACAGCCCTTCTATCTCCTCCTCACATTGACTCAGTTGCTGAGTCCTGTAGTTTTCTGTGTGTTTTCTCTCTCCCTCTCCACCCGCCCCATCCCAGCCACACCTTCCTGGGTCAGGCCCTCCCAGTGCCTCCTGAGGATTGCTAAAGCACTGAAGTCCACTGTCTGTACTTGTGCTCGTCACCTCTGTATAGTGGCCAGATGTGCTTTTTTTTTTTTTTTTAAGATTTTGTTTATTTATTTGTCAGAGAGAGACACAGTGAGAGAGGGAACACAAGCAGGGGGAGAAGGCAGAGGGAGAAGCAGGCTTCCCGCGGAGCAGAGAGCCCAATGCGGGGCTTGATCCCAGAACTCTGGGATCATGACCTGAGCCGAAGGCAGATGCTTAACTGACTGAGCCACCCAGGTGCCCCCCCAGATGTGCTTTCTAAAACACACACCTGTGTTGTCTCTATTCTGCCTAAAGCCCTTCAAGGCCTCTACCTGAAATTGTTTAGCAGGTCCTTCCTTCTGAACCTAGCCCTGCCACTTTTCCAGCCCCCCCTCCCCTAGTCCATTCTCATCTAGACTTCAGGCCAGTGGGGCCTTCTCAGTTCTCTGAAAAATGAAAGATAGACCATGGGCTATCTTTTTTCCAAGGCTTTGCAAACCCCCTGGTTACCTCTCAGTCAGCTTCAGCACTCAACACAGAAACTCCCCCATGAGTTTGCTCCCTTTCCTCTCCTCCCAGGACCCTCAAGTTCATTTCTATCCAATCTGTGTCACTCTTTACTTTGATAATCTCTTTACTAATTTGCTCTTCTGCTAGTTTTGAGCTCCTATGGGCAAGGGCTATCTTTTTTTTTTTCTTTGCCCCCATGCCTAGAATCCAGCAAGCGTTGTTTGTGATGGCTAGAGGATAGAGTGGGCTATATGGACCTGGGCTGTATTCTTCTTTAACCTTGTTAGTGATGCTTCTCCACCCCTTAGCTCCATCCTTTCATCCCTGATGCAGAAGGGGAAGTCTTACCAGCATGACAATACATCAGAATGATGAAGTAAGCTGCACTGTGATCTCACATGAGGAAGGTGTAGGTGTATTTATTTGGTAGGGACTCCACTTTAAAGGATGTGAGGATCTGGGGAAATGTGACTGGTGGGGAGGAGGCCCAATAAAAGCTAGGCTCTGGAGAACAGGGTAGGAAAAGGCGGGGGGAACAAAGGACAAGTGAAAATTGCAACTGCCTGCAAGTGGCAAACTCCACCTAGAGTGAAAGGCAACCGGGGGAGACTAGTAAGTGATGCTCACTTCATGCTCTGGGCTGTGAGGTTTTCCTGACCTGCTCTGAGTGACGCTGGAGCCCTTCTGATGTGCCTGGGACCCCTCCCAGCTAGTGCGGGGGCACAGTGGCAGGCCACACCCTGCAGAGGTAGACTAGCTGGGGGATGCATAGCCAAGATCCTGACCAATTCCTTTATGATACTAAGTTCCTGGGGGTGCCTGCTGCAGTAGTGATAAAGAGTCTTTATTCAGAATGATCATGTACCCAGGTAAACATTCTATAACCCTAAGGAGAAAAAAAAAGTGAATAACTGGGATCAGCTAGCAGTCTTCAACTCAATTGTAGAAGAATATTCAGGTCTCTTATTTTAAGCCTCACAGCCATTAAAATTATTTTTCTTAAAATAAATAAATATAAAAATAAAAAGAATAAAATTATTTTCCTTAGCTTGTTTAAAGCAGGCTACTAAGCATGCCCCCACCCCCACCCTGCTTTTGTCTGCTGCTGTCCTGGGCCAACTGCACAGCTCCAACTACCTGCAGAGCTGAGACTTCTTCCCTAAATGTAGCAACCATCACCACCTACTTTCCAGAAATGAAAAGTGTTCTGCACACTTCAAAAGGTCTTTTAAGCCAGAGAAAAATGGGAGGACCCAACCCTGGTGGCTGGGATCAGATAAGACAAGGAAGAAGATAGAGAAGAAAATGTGGGTTCAAGATGCCGGCAATAAACTCAGCTGGAAAAAACAGGCAGGAAGTGATCGGACCTGATATTTTAGCTGGGAAAGGTGGCCAGAGGGCCAGATATAGTTGGCATATAAAAAGAAGTGGTAGCTACAAACTAAATGGAGTTAGAGGCAAAGAGAAATGAAAACCAGAAGTTTCTCCAAGGTTATCTTGCTTAAGTGGAAGGTGAAGTTGCAGTGTTGCCCGATGTCTTAGTGAGACATTAAGTGCGTTCTCCTCACCATGACTTACTAGGGAAGTACTGAGTTATAATTGTCTTATAAACTAAGTATTATGTATAATTAACCAGAGATGGGGCTCAGAAGTAAACTTCAGTGACCTCATTAGAAGCATATCATCTTACCCACAGCTTGGGTGTAGAAGAAAAACAGCAATAGGTCAGCAACTGAAGCTGGGAAAATCCTATTGGATAGTTTGTCTTATCCTACGGTCTCTCATCACATCTACTCATTTTGTTTCCAGAGCATCCTTGATATCATGAGAGACTAATGATGCAAGGGAAAGAAGAATCATTACCTATTCAGGACTCAGTGGGGTTGATGTGACCTTGAGACATGAGAGAGAAAAACCATGGCTCCAGAGTTCTGAAGACCACTCATAAGATGTGCCTTATCATGTTAAAGCCACAGCCCCTGACTCCCAATATTTCTAATTGCATCTCTCTATTTGCTATGACAGAATGACCTTAATCTTCCCCAAACCGGCTTCAATATGTATTCCTTTCCTCGAGGTCTTTGATGACTCCACATTCACTAGATGGTGGAACCCAGATTCACTGACCCGCATCCAGAATCCTTTAGACATCCCAGCTCACCTTTCCAACTTCTCCTATCACTTGCATCATGAACCCCTGGCTCTGTGTATGAGCTGCCTCTTGAGAGTGCCCTCTGTGCTGTTGCCTTTGTGTTTTTGACATGACTCGCCTCCTTTCTAACTACTTAAGTCTATCTATTCATCAGGGTTGTGCTCAAATCTGGCCACTACTGAGAAGACCCCCACAGTGCCCGCTGTCTGCCCTACCCATTGACTAAGCAGTCCTACTCTGCTGTGTGCCATTCATTCTGATGTCTGATCTGTTGCTTAAGTCTTGTGTCTCTGTCTGAAGTTCCTCTGGTAGGTCCTTCTTGTTTGAGTCCCAATTAGATTGTAAATGCCTACACTAAGACATGATGGATGGGGGGTGTAGTACAAAGCCTGGCAAAAGTAAGGATTCATTGTTTTATTGAATTCTAGTGTCAATTTTATGTTTCTGATGATCATTTCAATTAATGTGGAATGGAAAAGCATAGCTTTTCTCTGTGATATAAACATCCTAATTTTTCTTAAATAGCCTATCATGAAATTGCCATCTATAAATTCCAGTGTGATGTAGGGAGTTGAGAAATGTCAGCATACCCTCGGATGGCTAGGCTTTGACAGATGACCACAGAATACTGCATTTGTTTCACAGTGTTGTTAATTCACATTCATTTTCCACAGTCATTTCAATTCACAGTAACAACAACAATCACATGATTTAAGAAAGAACTCTGTTTTTTAATGGACTTTTATCCTTTAATGGAAACATGTGCCATATTCAGGTTCTTAGAACATTTCCTGGGAGTCATGGCTAAGTGCCGACCTCAGCACATTTAGAAAATACTTTCATTTGTGGATGTTGTTGCTTCATTACCCTTTGGTAAGTGTTGACAATTCACATATGCCCAATTTAACTCAGTCTGAATATATTTGACCCTTTTAGCAAATTCCACTTTTCTTATTTTAATAAGAATTTATTATTTTGGAATAACTTTAAATTTATAGAATAGTTGCAAAGATAGTGAAGAGTTCCCATATATCTCTCATCCAGTTTCCCTTAATATTAAGATCTTACACAACCATGGTTCAATGATCAGAATCAGGTGATTAGCTACAAATGACACCACTGTTAGCTAAACTCCAGACTTTATTTTGATCTCAGCAATGTTTCCATTAAGGTCCTTTTTCTTTTCCAAGATCCGAATCAACATTTCAAATGGCATTCAGTCATTATGTCTCCTCAGTCTCTTCTGGTCTGTGACACTTTCCTAGACTTTCCTTGCTTTTCATGACCCTGACAGTTATGAGGAGCACTGGTCAGGCATTTCATAGAATGTCCCTCAGTTCAGGCTTGTCTGATGTTTTCTAATGATTTTGACTGGTGTTACGGGTTCTGGGAAGAACAACAGAGATGAAATGCCTTTCCCATAGCATCATATCCAGGGGTACCTGACATTCCCTGAACATTATTGATGATGTTAATCTTTTAGTTCATGTGTCTGCCAGATCTCTCTACTGCAAAGTTGAAATTTTTTCTTTCCATACTCTGATCTTGGGAAGCAAGTTACTAAATCCAGCCTCCATTCAAGAAGGGGAGGACTAAATTCCACCTCTTAGAGAGGGGAGGATCTACATATATTTTTTATTTATTCATCAATCATTTACTTACATCACTGTGGACTCATGTATATTTACTTTATACTCTCAGTTATAATCTAATGCTGCATTATTTATTTTGTTGTTCACATTTTCTCAGCTTTGGCCATTGGGAGCTCTTTCAGATTGGCTTCTGTGTCCCTTTGACATGCACCATTCTTTTGTTTTTGCAACACTTCCTTAGTTGTACCAGGCTTAGCTTATACTTTCTCTGCCTCAGCCTAGTATCAATCATGTTTCCAAGGAAGCCTGGTTCCTTTCACTGGAGAATGGTAGTTAGAAACCAAGATCTGGGTGAAAATGTGCTCATTGCTATTGGGGATGTCACTGCTTCTTGGCACTCTGAGAACGTAGTTTTAGGAAATGTATTAAGTATGCTGATCCATGTATACACACATAGTTACAAAATCTATCTACCTACCTACCTATCTGTCTCTTTATCTATGTATCTATCTATCTATTTCTGTCTACCTATTAAATTGATCATGAGTTTCTAGATCAAGCATTCTACCCTTGCTTCTTTGTAACTTCTTTCTTTGTAAGAAACCTGACTCCTAATACCTACCATTTACTTACTTATTTCTTCAACTCTAGTATAGATGTAAATTACTTTCAGAATTGTTAATCCATACCCCTGTAAGAAACAATTTACGAGATTGTATGCAGTGTTTAATGTACAATTCTTTAGGCTCACAATTTCTAGTCAAAATACTAGTTTTCAAAGTTACCTGGGCCAGCTCTTTTTTTCCTTACCTCCTTCAGTGAGGTTATATCATACATTTGTATTACAGTTAGATTCATTTGTCACATCGCTTCTCGGCCTTTTGGCTAAGATCATGTGTAGATTCATTTGTCACAGTCTGCTTTCCATGTTGGGTGCACAACATCCTTGTTGATTATTCTTTTAGTTTGCATACAGTAAAACTCATGCTGTATGAAATTGACAAATGTATAGTATCATCATATATCTACCATTCTAGTGCCATACACAACAGTTTTATCATCCTAAAAGTTCCTTTGTGTATTTTCTTTGCAGTTAACTGCTCCTCTCTCCCCCAATCCTTGGCAACTATTGATCTGTTTTCCATCCGTAAAGTTTTTCTTTTTCCAAAATGTCATATGAATGGAATCATATAATATGTAAGCTTTGGGGTTTGACTTCTGCAACATGAATTTAAGATTCATCCATGTTGTTGTATGTATCAGTAGCTCATTTCTTTTAATTGTTAAATCGTATTCCATTGTATGAATATTCCACAGTTTGTTTATCCATTCACCTGTGAAAGGACACCTTGGTTACTTCCAGTTTATGGTGATTATAAATAGAGCTACTATAAACATTTCCGTAAAAGTTTGTTTTTGTTGTTTGAACATAAGTTTTCTATTTACTTTGATAAATAACTGTGAGTGAGGTTGCTGGATTGTGTAAGACTCTGTTTAATGATATGCTATGTTGCCAAACTGCTTTCCAAAGTGGCTGTACCATTTTGCATTCCCTGTCAGCGTTTGGTGGTGTTGTATTTTATTTTAGCCATTCTAATAGGGTCTGTTTTCTTTCTTTTCTTTTTTAAATTTAAACTCAGTTAATTAACATATAGTATATTATTAGTTTCAGAGGTAGAGTTCAGTGATTCATCAGTTGCATATAACACCCAATGCACATTACATCATGTGCCTACTTAATACTCATCACCCAGTTATCATCCCCCCACCTGCCTCCCCTCTAGCAACCCTCAGTGTGTTTCCTATAGTTGAGTCTCTTTTTTTTTTTTTTAAAGATTTTATTTATTTATTTGAGAGAGAGAATGAGCGAGAGAGCACATGAGAGGGGGGAGGGTCAGAGGGAGAAGCAGACTCCCTGCTGAGCAGGGAGCCCGATGTGGGACTCGATCCTGGGACTCCAGGATCATGACCCGAGCTGAAGGCAGTCACCCAACCAACTAAGCCACCCAGGCACCCTATAGTTGAGTCTCTTATGGTTTGTCTCCCTCTCTGATTTCATCTTATTTTATTTTTCCCTCCCTTCCCCTTTGATCCTCTGTTTTGTTTCTTAAATTCCACATGTGATTGAAATAATATATTTGTCTTTCTTTTATGGTAGAAATGGTAGATATGGTAGTAAATGGTAGATATTTGTCTTTCTTTCTGATAAATGGTAGATATTGGGAGCCAGGTTTCTTACCTTCAGAGAAAGGAGTTACAAAGAAGCAAGGATAGGTAGAATGCTAGCATGAAGCTTGAGGTGTTGGATTTAAGCTGGGGACATCAGTAGAAACTCATGATCAATTTAATAGGTAGAGATAGATAGATAGATATACAGATAGATGTATAGATAGTTGAGGACATAAATGTAGAAGCTTACACCAAAGCTTATATATTATATGATCCCATTCATATGAAATTGACTATTTTGTTTAGCATAATACCCTCTAGTTCCATCCATGTCATTGGAAACAGTAAGATTTCTTTTTTTTTTTTTTTTGATGGCTGAGTAATAATCCATTGTATATATATACCACATCTTCTTTATCCATTCATTTCTCAATGGGCTCTTTCCATTATTTGGCTATTGTGGACATTGGTCCTATAAACACTGGGGTGCAGGTGCCCCTTGGGATCACTATGCTTGTATCCTTTGGGTAAATACCTAATAGTACAATTGCTGGGTGGAAGAATAGCTCTATTTTTAGCTTTTTGAGGAACCTCTATATTGTTTTCCAGAGTATCTGTACCAGCTTGAATTCCCACTAGTAGTGTCTGAGGGTTCCGCTTTTTCCACATCCTTGCCAACATCTGTTGCTTTCTGACCTGTTAATTTTAGCCATTCTGACTGGTGTGAGGTGGTATCTCATGGTGGTTTTGATTTGTATTTCCCTGATGGCTAGTGATGTTCAACATTTTTTCATGTGTCTGTTGGCCATTTGCATGTCTTCTTTGGAGAAATGTCTATTCATGTCTTCTGCCCAATTCTTGACTGGATTATTTCCTTTGGGGTGTTGTGTTTGATAAGTTCTTTTAAATTTTAGATACTAGTCCTTTGTCTGATATGTCGTTTGTTAATATTTTCTCCCATTCTGTAGGTTGTCTTTTAGTTTTGTTTACTGTTTCCTTTGCTGTGCAAAAGCTTTTTACCTTGATGAAGTCCCAATAGTTCATTTTTGCTTTTGTTTCCCTTGCCTTTGGAGACATGTCTTGCAAGAAGTTGCTGCGACTGAGGCCTAAGAGGTTGCTACATGTGTTCTTCTCTATGATTTTGATGGATTCCTGTCTCACATTTAGGTCTTTCATCCATTTTGAATTTATTTTTGTGTATGGTATAAGGAAGGGTCCAGTTTCATTCTTCTGCATGTGGCTGTCCAAATTTCCCAACACCATTTGTTGAAGAGACTGTCTTTTTTCCATTGGATATTCTTTCCTGCTTTGTTGAAGATTAGTTGACCACAGAGTTGAGGGTTCATTTCTGGGTTCTCTATTCCGTTCCATTGATCTATGTGTCTGTTTTTGTGCCAGTATCATACTGTCTTGATTATTACAGCTTTGTAATATAGCTTAAAGTCTGGCATTCTGATGCCACAAGCTTTGGTTTTCTTTTTCAACATTCCTCTGGCTATTCGGGGTCTTTTCTGGTTCCATACAAATTTTAGGATTATTTGTTCCAGCTCTGTGAAATTGTCGATGGT
Organism: Leptonychotes weddellii; assembly: GCF_054177405.1. Classification (NCBI taxonomy): domain Eukaryota; kingdom Metazoa; phylum Chordata; class Mammalia; order Carnivora; family Phocidae; genus Leptonychotes; species Leptonychotes weddellii. Next base: position 43,523,085 of record NC_138378.1, read on the forward strand.
ATTTTGATAAGAATTGCATTGAATGTGTAGATTGCACTGGGTAGCATAGACATTTTAACAATATTGATTCTTCCAATCCATGAGCAAGGAATGTTTTTCCATTTCCTTCTGTCTTCCTCGATTTCTTTCATAAGTGTCCTATAGTTTTCTTTTTTTCTTTTTTTTTTTTAAGATTTTATTTATTTATTTGAGAGAGAGAGCACATGAGAGGGGGGAGGGTCAGAGGGAGAAGCAGACTCCCTGCCGAGCAGGGAGCCTGATGCGGGACTCGATCCCGGGACTCCAGGATCATGACCTGAGCCAAAGGCAGCCACTTAACCGACTGAGCCACCCAGGCGCCCCCTATAGTTTTCTGAGTACAGATCCTTTACCTCTTTGGTTAGGTTTATTCCTAGGTATCTTATGGTTTTTGGTGCTATTCTAAATGGGATTGATTCCTTATTTCTCTTTCTTATTTCTTGTTGTTAGTGTATAGATTCTGTGCATTGATTTTCTATCCTGCCACTTTGCTGAATTCCTGTATGAGTTCTAGCAATTTTGGGGTGGAGTCTTTTGGGTTTTCCACATAAAGTATCATGTCATCTGTGAAGAAAGAGAGGTTGGCTTCTTTGCCAATTTGGATGCCTTTTCTTTCTTTTTGTCTGATTGCTGAGGCTAGGACTTCTAGTACTATGTTGAACTATGTGCTAAGAGTGGGCATCCCTGTTGTGTTACTGAACATAGGGCAAGAGTTTTCAGTTTTTCCCCATTGAGAATGATATTTGCTGTGGGCTTTTCATAGATGGCTTTTATGATACTGAGGTATGTTCCCTCTATCCCCACGCTGTGGAGAATTTTAATCAAGAAAGGATGCTATATTTTGTCAGATGCTTTTTCTGCATCTATTGAGAGGATCATATGGTTCTTGTCCTTTCTTTTATTAATGTGGTGTATCACATTGATTGATTTGTGGATGTTGAACCACCCTTGCATCCTAGGATAAATTCCACCTGCTTGTGGTGAATAAACCTTTTCATGTACTGTTGGATCCTATTGACTAGTATTTTGGTAAGAATTTTTGCTTCCATGTTCATCAGGGATATTGGTCTGTAAGTCTCCTTTTTGGTGGGGTCTTTTCTGGTTTTGGAATCAAGGTAATACTATCTCACAGAATGAGTTTATTTTTTTTTTTTTAAGATTTTATTTATTTGACAGAAAGAGACACAGCTAGAGAGGGACCACAAGCAGGGGGACAGGGAGAGGGAGAAGCAGGCTTCCCGCGGAGCAGGGAGCCCGATGCGGGGCTCAATCCCAGGACCCTGGGATCATGACCTGAGCCGAAGGCAGACGCCTAACGACTGAGCCACCCAGGCGCCCCCTCACAGAATGAGTTTAGAAGTTTTCCTTCCATTTCATTTGTTGAAACAGCTTCAGAAGGATGGTATTAATTCTTCTTTAAATGTTTGGTAGAATTCCCCTGGGAAGCCATCCAGCCCTGGACTCTCCTTTGTTGGGAGATTTTTAATTACTGCTTCAATTTCCTTGCTGGTTATGGGTCTGTTCAGATTGTCTATTTCTTCCTGCCTTGGTAGTTTATAACTTTCTAGGAATGCATCCGTTTCTTCCAGATTACCTAAATTGTTGGCGTATACTTGCTCATAATATGTTCTTATAATTGTTTGTATTTCCTTGGTGTTGGTCGTGATCTCTCCTCTTTCATTCATGATTTTATTAATTTGGGTCCTTTCTCTTTTCTTTTGTATAAGTCTGGCTAGGGGTTTGTCAATCTTATTAATTCTTTCAGAGAACCAGCTCCTAGTGTTTTTTTTAAAGATTTTATTTATTTATTTGAGAGAGAGAGAATGAGAGAGAGCCCATGAGAGGGGGGAGGGTCAGAGGGAGAAGCAGACTCCCCGCTGAGCAGGGAGCCCGATGCGGGACTTGATCCAGGGACTCCAGGATCATGACCTGAGCCGAAGGCAGTCGCTTAACCAACTGAGCCACCCAGGCGCCCCTAGTATTTTTGATCTGTTTTACTGTTCTTCTGGTTTCTGTTTCATTGATTTCTGCTCTATTCTTTGTTATTTCTCTTCTTCTTCTTGGTTTAGGCTTTATTTGCTGTTCTTTCTCCCGCCCCTTTAGGTGTAAGGTTAGGTTATATATGTGAGATTCTTCAAATTTTTTTAAAAGATTTGGAGAGAGACAGAGAGCACAACCGTAAGCGGGGCGAGGGGCAAAGAGGGAGAAGCAGACTCCCCAGTGAGCAGAAAGCCTGTTGCAGGGCTCGATCCCAGGACCCTGGGATCATGACCTGAGCCAAAGGCAGACACTTAACTGACCAAGCCACCCAGGTGGCCTGATTTTTCTAATTTTTTGAAAGAGACTTTATTGCAATGTACTTCCTCTTAGGACCGCCTTTGCTGCATCCCAAAAGTTTTGAATAGTTGTATTTTCATTATCATTAGTTTCAATGAAATTTTTTTTAAAGATTTTATTTATTTATTTGTCAGAGTGAGAGAGAGCACAAGTAGGGGGAGCAGCAAGCAGAGGGAGAAGCAGGCTCCCTGCTGAGCAAGAAGCCTGATGTGGGACTGGATCCCAGGACCCTGGGATCCTGACCTGAGCTGGAGGCAGATGCTTAACCGACTGAGCCACCCAGATGTCCCAAGAAAAAGAAAATTTTAAACTGAAAGACTAAAGACTCATGAGACAAAAACTCAAATTCTATATTCTATTTCCCCTAGTGCAGGAGTTTTTCAGTTCTGTGTGATCCGTAAACTTGGTATTAGCCTGATATGCCTGCTGGTCTTCTTGGGGAGGGGCCTGTTGCACTGATTATCTGGTGTCTTTGCCTGGGCAGAGTTCCACCGCCCCCTACCAGGGGGGTCCAAGCTCAGTGTAATCTGTTTCAGGTTGCTCTATGTAGTTTTTGTTCCCTAAAGTCTTTCCATGCTGCTTTAGAGGACGAAAAAAAATAATTAAAAATGGCAGCATCTTGATCTCCAGTCCCAGGGGCCCCCACTCTTCAGTGAACCCTCAGGGAAAAGCAGTCAATCACTTTTGTGTTTGCCAAACTCTACAGATGCCTGCAGTGCACACCCTCACTAATCCTCCTAGGAGTTGAGGGGCGTTCTCACCAAGGTTCCTCCACTTGCTGGGCCCCTGCTCTTGGAATGATAGCTAGATCATGCACGCACCCTGGCCACTCCCCTCAGGCTAAGGAGGAGGGTTGGCACTGTTCTGCTGGTTGCTGGGCCCCTGCTCCAGAAGCGGTTGCCTGATCCTGTGCTCACCCGCACTGCTCCAGCAAGGGGAAGGAACAGGGTCTCACAGTGGTTCTGCTGCTTGCTGGGCCCCTGCTTGGAGAGCAGTCCCCTGATTGTGCAGCGGTTTGCAATTTATGGCAACACCAAGCAGAGAGACCACTCCCAGGCCCCTAATTTTAGCTGGCTTCCCCACTCCAATGTTTGGGAACTCTGCCACACTCAGGCACCCCCATTGCTTTTGTGACCCCGGGGATCCTGAGACCACACTGTCCCACATAGGATTCCGCCCTGCCTCGCCACCTGAGAACCTTTTAGGGAGGCATGTCCCTCACCAGAGCCAAGGTCTGATTCTGCTCAGCTCCTGTATCACTTTCCAGTAGCTGGCTGTTGGAGGCTCCCTCCCTCCAGGGTTTATCTTCCAATATATCCCCTCAGATTCACTTCTCTACACATCCTACCTTGCAAAAAGTGGTTGCTTTTCTATTTGTAGAATTGTAGCAACTCTTTTCGTAGATCTGGGGTTGAATTCACAGGTGTTCAGATGCTTTGATAGATATCTAGCTGAATTCAAGGGACCAGATGTAATGAGGGTCCCCTACACTTCTGCCATCTTCCCACCTCCCCCTTATTGAGTTGTTAACTAGGAGGCGGAATATTCATTACTTCAGGCAGGAAGCAGGGTTTCCCACCTTTTATTATTATTATTTTCAATTAGCCAACATATAGTACATCATTAGTTTCCTATATAGTGTTCAACGATTGTTGAGTTGTGTATAACACCCAGTGCTAATCACAACATGTGCCCCCCTTAATATCCATCATCTGGGTACCCCATCCCCGCACCCCCCCTTCTCCTCTGCAACCCTCAGTTTGTTTCCCGGAGTCCAGAATCTCTTATGGTTTGTCTCCTTCTCTGATTTCTTCCCCTTCAGTTTTCCCTTCTTTCCCCTATGGTCCTCTGCGCTATGCCTTATATTCCATATATGAATGAAACCACCTGATAATTGTCTTTCTCTGCTTGACTTATTTCACTTAGCATAATCCCCTCCAGTTCCATCCATGTCAATGCAAATGGCAGGTATTCATCCCTTCTGATGGCTGAGTAATATCCCATTGCATATATGAAACACATCTTCTTTATCCATTCATCTATTAAAAGACATCTTGGCTCCTCCACAATTTGGCTAATGTGGACATTGCTGCTATGAACATTGGGTGCATCTGCCCCTTCTTTTCACTACATCTATATCTTTGGGGTAAATACCCAGTAGTGCAATTGCTGGGTCATAGGGTAGCTCTATTTTTAACTTCTTGAGGAAGCTCCATACTGTTTTCCAGAGTGGCTGTACCTGCTTGCATTCCCATCAACAGTGTAAGAGGGTTCTCCTTTCTCCACAACCTCTCCAACATTTGTTGTTTCCTGTCTTGTTAGTTTTTGCCATTCTAACTGGTGTAAGGTGGTATCTCATTGTGGTTTTGATTTGTATTTCCCTAATGGCTAGTGATGTTGAACATTTTTTCATGTGTCTGTTAGCCATTTGTATGTCTTCTTTGGAGAAGTTTCTGTTCATATCTTCTGCCCGTTTCTTTTTCTTTTTCTTTTTTTAAGATTTTATGTATTTATTTGACAGAGAGAGACACAGTGAGAGAAGGAACACAAGCAGGGGGAGTGGGAGAAGCAGACTTCCTGCAGAGTAGGGAGCCCGATGCGGGGCTTGACCCCAGGACCCCGGGATCATGACCTGAGCCGAAGGCAGACACTTAACGACTGAGCCACCCAGGCGCCCCTCTTCTGCCCATTTCTTAACTGGATTATTTGCTTTTTGGGTGTTGAGTTGGAGAAGTTCTTTATAGATCTTGGATATCAGCCCTTTATCTTTAGTGTCATTTGCAGATATCTTCTCCCATTCCGTGGGTTGCTGCTTAGTTTTGTTGACTGTCTCCTTTGCTGTGCAGAAGCTCTTTATCTTGATGAAGTCCCAAAAGTTCATTTTTGCTTTTGTTTCCCTTGCCTTTAGAGAAGTGTCTTGAAAGAAGTTGCTGCAGCTGATGTTGAAAAGGTTACTGCCTATGTTCTCCTCTAGGATTTTGATGGATTTCTGTCTCACATTGAGTTCTTTCATCCATTTTGAGTTTATCTTTGTGTATGGTCTAAGAGAATGGTCCAGTTTCATTCTTCTGCATGTGGCTGTCCAAATTTCCCAGCACCATTTATTGAAGAGACTGTCTTTTTCCATTGGATATTCTTTCTTGCTTTGTCGAAGATTACTTGACCATAGAGTGGAGGGTCAATTTCTGGGGTCTCTAATCTGTTCCATTTGATCTATGTGTCTGTTTTTGTGCCAGTACCATGCTGTCTTGATGATCACAGCTTTGTAATATAGCTTGAAGTCAGGCATTGTGATGCCCCCAGTTTTGATTTTCTTTCAACGTTCCCCTGGTGATTCAGGGTCTTTTCTGGTTCCATACAAATTTTAGGATTGTTTGTTCCAGCTCTGTGAAAAATGGCAGTGGTATTTTGATTGCATTGAAAGTGTAGATTGCTCTGAGCAGCATAGATGTTTTCACAATGTTTATTCTTCCAATCCATGAGCATGGAATGTTTTCCATCTCTTTGTGTCTTCCTCAATTCCTTTCCTAAGTGCTGTGTAGTTTCTAGAGTGTAGATCCTTTACCTCTTTGGTTAGGTTTATTCCTAGGTATCTTATGGTTTTTGGTCCTATTGTAAATGGAATCCATTCCTTAATTTCTCTTTTTTCAGTTACATTGTCAGTGTATAGAAATGCAACTGGGATGCCTGGGTGGCTTAGTCGGTTAAGCAGCTGCCTTCGGCTCAGGTCATGATCCCATGGTCCTAGGATCGAGTCCCATATTGGGCTCCCTGCTCAGCGGGGAGCCTGCTTCTCCCTCTCCCACTCCCCCTGCTTGTGCACACATGCTCTCTCTCTCTCTGACAAACAAATAAAATTAAAAAAAAAAAAGATTCTCTCTCTTCCTCTCCCTCTCAATTCTGCCCCCACTGCTCATGTGCACTCTCTCTCTCAAAAAACAAACAAACAAAAAAAACAAGAAAAGAAAAACCAGCATAACAACAACAACAAAAATAAATGCAACTATTTCTGTGAATTGATTTTGTATCCTGCCACATTGCTGAATTGCTGTATGAGTTCTAGTAATATAGGAGTGTAGTTTTCTACATAAAGTATCATGTTATCTGCGAAGAGAGAGAGGTTGACTTCTTTGTCAATTTGGATGCCTTTTCTTTCTTTTTGTTGTCTGATTGCTGAGGCTAGGACTTCTAATACTATGTTGAACAATAGTGGTGAGAGTGGGCATCCCTATTGTGTTCCTGAGTATAGGGGAAAACTCTCAATTTTTCCCCATTGTGAGTGATATTTGCTGTGGGCTTTTCATAGATGGCTTTTATGATACTGAGGTATGTTCCCTCTATCCCCACACTGTGGAGAATTTTAATCAAGAAAGGATGCTGTATTTTGTCAAATGCTTTTTCTGCATCTATTGAGAGGATCATATGGTTCTTGACCTTCCTTTTATTAATGTGATGTATCACGTTGATTGATTTGTGGTTGTTGAACCATGCTTGCAGCCCAGGAATGAATCCCACCTGGTCATGGTGAATAATCCTTTTCATGTACTGTTGGATCCTCTTGGCTAGTATTTTGGTGAGAATTTTTGCTTCCATGTTCATCAGGGATATTGGTCTGTAATTCTCCTTTTTGGTGGGGTCTTTGGTTTTGGGATCAGGGTAATGCTGGCCTCAGAGAAAGAGTCTGGAAGTTTTCCTTCCATTTCTATTTCTTGAAACAGCTTCAGTAGAATAGGTATTAAGTCTTCTTTAAATGTTTGGCAGCATTCCCCGGGAAGCTATCTGGCCCTGGATTCTTGTTTGTCAGGAGATTTTTAATTACTGCTTCAATTTCCTTGCTGGTTATGGGTCTGTTCAGATTGTCTATTTCTTCCTGTTTCAGTCTTGGTAGTTTATAAGTTTCTAGGAATGCATCCATTTCTTCTGAATTTCTTAATTTATTGGCATATAGTTGCTGGTAATAATTTCTTTTTTTTTTTTTTAAAGATTTATTTGTCAGAGAGAGATAGCAGGAACAGGAGGAGCGGCAGGCAGAGGGAGAAGCAGGCACCCTGTTGAGCAAGGAGCCTGATGCAGGACTCGATCCCAGGATGCTGGGATCATGACCTGAGCCAAAGGCAGACGCCCAACCAACTGAGCCACCCAGGCATCCCTTATGTAATAATTTCTAATATTTGTTTCTATTTCCTTGGTATTAGTTGTGATCTCTCCCCTTTCATTCATGATTTTATATATATATATATATATATATATATATATGTATTTTTAAAGATTTTATTTATTTATTTGAGAGAGAGAATGAGAGACAGAGAGCATGAGAGGGAGGAGGGTCAGAGGGAGAAGCAGACTCCCTACTGAGCAGGGAGCCTGACGTGGGACTCGATTCCAGGACTCCAGGATCATGACCTGAGCCGAAGGCAGTCGCTTAACCAAGTGAGCCACCCAGGCGCCCCCATTCATCATTTTATTAATTTGGGTGCCTTCTCTTTTCTTTTAGATAAGTCTGGCCAGAGGTGTATTGATCTTATTCTTTCAAAGAATCAGCTTCTAGTTTCAATGATCTGTTCTACTGTTTTTCTGGTTTCTGTTTTATTGACTTCTGCTCTAATCTGTATTATTTCTCTTCTCCTGCTTGGTTTAGGCTTTATTTGCTGTTCTTTCTCCAGGTCCTTTAGGTGTAAGGTTAGCTTGTGCATTTGGTATTTTTCAAATTTTTTTGAAAGAGGCTTGAATGGCTATGTACTTCCCTCTTAGGACCGCCTTTGCAGTATCCCATAGGTTTTGAACTGATGTGTTTTCATTCTCATTAGTTTCAATGAATTGTTTATGTTCTTTAATTTCCTGTTTGACCCATTCATTCTTTAGCAGGATGCTCTTTAACTTCCAAGTGTTGAGTTCCTTCCAAATTCCTTCTTGTGATTGAGTTCCAGTTTCAAAGAATTGTAGTCTGAAAATATGCAGGGAATAATATCCATCTTTTGGCATCAGTTGAGACCTGATTTGTGACCCAGTATGTGATCTATTCTGGAGAAGGTTCCATGTGCACTCAAGAATAATGAGTATTCTGTTGTTTTAGGATGGAATGTTCTGTCACGAAGTCCATCTGGTCCAACGTGTCATTCAAAATTCTTGTTTCTTTGTTGAGCTTCTGTTTAGATGATCTGTCCATTGCTGTCAGTGGAGCATTGAAGTCTCCTACTATTAATGTATTATTATCAATATGTATTTTTAATTTTGGGTATTAATAGGTTTATATAATTGGCTGCCCCCATGTTGGGGGCATAGATATTTACAATTGTTAGGTCTTCTTGTTGGATAGACACTTTACATATGATATAGTGTCCCTCTACATCTCTTACTACAGTCTTTGGTCTAATTTGTCTGATATAAGAATTGCTACCCCAGCTTTCTTTTGAGGTCCATTGGCATGGTAAATGGTTCTCCATTCCTTCACTTTCAATATGGAGGTGTTTTTGGGTCTAAAATAAGTCACTTGTAGACAGCATATGGATGGGTCTTGCTTTTTTATCCAATCTGAAACCCTGTGTCTTTTGATGGGAGCATTCATCCCATTTGCATTCAGAGTCACTATTGAAAGATATGAATTTAGTGCTGTTGTGTTGCCTGCGAAGTCCGTTTCTGTAGATTTTCTGTTTCTTTCTGGTCTATGTGACTCTTAGGGTCTCTCTTCACTTACAGGATCCCCTTTAATATTTCTTGCAGGGCTGGCTTGGCAGTCACATATTCTTTCAGTTTCTTTCTATCCTGGGAAGCTCTTTATCTCTCCATCTGTTCTGAATGACAACCTTGCTTGATAAAGTATTCTTGGCTGCATGTTCTTCTCATTTAGTACCCTGAATATGTCTTTCCAGCCCTTTTTGGCTGCCATCACTTTTTAGCTCTGATGTTATTCTGATGTCCTCCCTCCATATGTAAAGAACGTCTTCTCTGTAGCTACTCTCAGGATAGTTTCTTTTTCTCTAAAATTTGCAAGTTTCACTATTATATATCAGGGTGTTGATCTATTTTTATTGATTTTGGGAGGGGTCCTCTCTGCCTCTTGGACATGAATGCTTGTTTCATTCCCCAGATTAGGGAAATTCTCAGCTATGATTTGCTCAAATATACCTTCTAGCCCTCTCTCTCTCTCCACACCCTTGGGGATCCCAATAATTCTGACACTGGAACATTTCATGGCATCATTAGTCTTTCCAATTCTTTTTCTGTTTTCCTCAACTTCCTTCCTTTCCCTCAGTTTATCTTCTAGATCAGTTATTCTCTATTCTGCTTCATTTATCCTGACTATAAGAGTATCTACTTTAGACTGTGTCTCATTCATAGCATTTTTAAGTTTGGCCTGATTGATCTCATTTCTGCCCTTAGAGATTCTGTATTGTCACTAATGCTTTTTTCTAGCCTAGCTATTGACCTTATGATTGCTATCTTGATTCTATCTCTGACATCTTGTTTATATCCATATCCATTAGTTCTGTGGCAGAGGACATTGTCTCTGGTTCTTTTCTTTGTTGAGAGTTCCTCCTCCTAGTCATTCTGTCGAGGGGTGGTTGAGCGAATGAGCAGAGTCCAAAATATCAATGACAACCCAAGCAAGATGCACCCTAGCAAAATACGGAGTGGTTGGAAGTCACCACAGAAAAACAAAGCCAAAATGAAACACAAGAATAAAATTTAAAAAATGTTTTAAAAGGGGGTGGAGAGGAAGAGGGGGCTATAATTTCCTAGTGTGGACAAAGCAGAGTGTTCCAGTTGTCCCTGCGTGAATGTTGGTCTGCGTGTTAGAAGACACTATATCCCAAAACTGCAAGGAAAGTAAAACTGATATATATACATATATATGTATGTATATACAATGAAAAATGAAGCATAGATCTATAAAAAACATAGGTGTGAAAAAATACAAGTTAAAAAATGAAATATAAGTTGATATAACAAACATCTTAGTTGAAATGAGAAAAAGGTAAAAAGAAAAAACAGAAAAAGCATAAGAAAAAGGAAAAAAAAAGAATTTTATCTGAAAAATAAACAAGTCGTGAGTAAACACCTGGAGCTCAATATACTGTTTTCCCCTGGTGTTGGGATTTTACAGTCTTATGAGATCCATAGGGTTGTCATCCACCTATTCTTCCAGCCTGTCTTCTGGGGGAGGGGACTTCTGCGCTGTTTCTCAGGTAACCCTGCCTGGGCGGAGTTGCCTCACCGCTGTCGGGATGGGGCTCAGTGGAAACTGGTCCTCTGTGTGGCTTTTGTTCCCTCGGGGCTTTCTGCGCCTCATCAGAGGATCAGAGCAAAAATGGCTGTGCCCAAACCTCTGGCCCAGAGCAGAAAATTCACAGTCTGGCCTCTTTAATAAACCCTCCACAGCAAACAGTCTCCACTTTTGTATGTGCCCCCGCAAATCCACAGCCTCCCACAATGCACACCCACTGCAACTCTCAGAGGTAGGCCCAGGGGCCTGGGAGTGCCGTTGGCCTCTGTGACTCTAAAAATGCGAGCAGCCACCGGCTCACACGTGCATCCAAAATTCCTGAATCATGTCTGGATGCTGCTCTAATGTCCGTTCTGGGCCGCTACCGCCCTGCAAGTTTTTGCCCAGTCTGGCACAGGTTCCAGACTTTTTCAGGCTGCTCAGGAAAAGCTCAATTATCAACGGGCTGGGCTTGAGGTTTATGACAATCGAGCTGAGAGTCCCCTCCTGGGCTTGCCGACCATAACTTGCTTCCTGGCTCCACTGCTCAGGCACTCTACCAGTTCAGCCTCCCCCTTATGCTCTGTGGCTTCTCATATCCCGAGACCACAATTCCCTACCTAGAATTCTGCCTTTTCATTTCCAGAGCCCATTTCAGAGATGGATGTCTCTCACTAGAGTGGACTTCTAAGGGCTCCAATTTTCTTTTTCTTTTTTCTTTTTTTAAAGATTTCATTCATCTATCTGAGAGAGAGAGAACGAGAGACAGAGAGCATGAGAGGAAAGAGGGCAGAGGGAGAAGCAGACCCCCTGCCGAGCAGGGAGCCCGATGAGGGACTCGACCCCGGGACTCCAGGATCATGACCCGAGCCGAAGGCAGTCGCCCAACCAACTGAGCCACCCAGGCGCCCTAAGGGCTCCAATTTTCTAAAGGCTCTGGTGTTATATCACTTCCCAGGAGCCAGCTTATGGAGGCTCCCTCCCCCTTCTGTTTATACCAGTATCTCCCAGCAGATTCACAACTCCACACGTCCTACCTTGCAAAAAGCAGTCACTTTTCTGCTTGTTGAGATCCAGATATATATTCTTACATCTCAGGCTGATTTCGTGGGTGTTTAAAATGGTTTGATAGATACCAAGCTAAATTTAGGGCCAGATGAAACTGGGTCCCCTACTCCTCCACCATCTTGCCTTCCTCTCCCCCTGTTTCCCACTTTTCATTCCTAATTTTCAGGAGTTTCCTGTCATGACCCCTGCTATCTTGAGCCTGTTTGGTTTGACCTGGTTTCTTGCGATGTGCTGCTAGGACAGGCCTTTGACCTTCCCAATAGCTGGCCATGACTTCCTCCTTGCAGGTCTCCAGGCATCCTGTTAGAACCTAACTGCCTCCTCTAACGACCTGTCTCATGGCTAAAATTTTAAAAATAAAAGCGATAAGATCTTTATTTATATCTACCTGTATGTTTATGTATATCTATATATGCATGTGATAGATGTGTGGTATTTTTTCTACCTTCAGATGGAATTGCCAAAATTAATTTGTACAGAACTCTATTTAATGGGCCTGATGAAAATCAAGCATTTGTATGGGAATTAATGGTACAGCATAGAATATAGTTAATGGTATTGTAATAGCTTTGTATGGTGACTACATTTGTGGTGAGCACAGCATAACATATAGAGCTGTTGATCATTATGTTGTACACCTGAAACTAATGTAACATTGTGCATAAACTAAACTTCAATTAAAAAAAGAAAAAATAGGCATTTATATAAATCAAGTATACTCCCAGAAATGTAGAAACTAATGTTTTTCAAGTTCATGTCGTCTAGGATAATTTTAGATAATTAAGAGCTAGTTTAAGTTTGTTTAATCAAAACAGGCTTGTCTTTACAGTTATCAGCATTAAATATAATATTTTTATTCTAGCTAAGTTTACTAAAGGCATATAAGCTCATGTTATCTCTTAAAGAATTTGTAAGCAAGAAAGATAACTCAATGTGATGGTTGGCTATTTAATGTCTCATGAAATTTTAATGACTAATCTAAACGTAATTGTTAAGAACAAGTAAATTACATAGATGTAAGTCAGATAAAAGTTTATAAACTTTTCAGAGCAATTGAGTGGCTCAGTAGGTTGATGTCTGACTCTTGATTTCAGCTTGGGTCATGATCTCAGGGTTGTGGGATGGAGCCTCATGTAGAGCTCCATGCTCAGCAGGGGGTCTACTTGAGCATCCTCTTTCCCCCTCTCCCTCTGCCCCCTCCCCTCACTCTTTCTTTCTCTCTCAAATAAATAAATAAATACATAAATACATAAATAAAATATTAAACAAGTTTATAAACTTTTTAAGAATAATTACGCTTTATGGTATGTCTACTTAAAATTTCCAAAATCTTGGGGCGCCTGGGTGGCTCAGTCGGCTAAGTGGCTGCCTTCGGCTCAGGTCATGATCCCAGGGTCCTGGGATCGAGCCCCGCATCGGGCTCCCTGCTCAGCGGGAAGCCTGCTTCTCCCTCTCCCTCTGCCTGCCACTCTGCCTACTTGTGCTGTCTCTCTATCTCTCTGTCAAATAAATAAATAAAATCTTTAAAAAAAAAAAATTTCCAAAATCTTTTTGGTAACATGAAACCTTAAAGTTATACGAAGCTAAGTTAAATGATAGATATTCATTGAGTATCTAGATCATTTCCCAATAAGATAAAATATTGAAACATTAGTTACCAAACATTATTCACTTTTGGCTTCTTATTACAGAGAAACTGAAGATATTTGGGTCTGTTAGTAAATATTTCATATGCCACATTGAAAACTCACTGTGTAGAAGAATATACTTCCAGAAATCATAAAATTATTCATAAACTTGTCAATCCACAAAATGCTAGTGTAACAGACAACACACAATTGCTTGTCTTAGTTTTCACTAGAAATTAAGGATTCTAAGTATTACAAATTCTAATCAATATATGTAATTAAAACTACTTAGAAATAATAAGTGTTGGGGCTCCTGGGGGGGCTCAGTCATTGAGCATCTGCCTTCAACTCAGGTCATGATCCCAGGGTCCTGGGATCGAGCCCCGCATCGGGCTCCCTGCTCCACGGGAAGACTGCTTCTCCCTCTCCCACTCCCCCTGCTTGTGTTCCTGCTGTTGCTATCTCTCTCTCTGTCAAATAAATAAATAAATAAATAAAATCTTATTAAAAAAAGAAATAATAAGTGTTAAAGGAAACCAACATGTATGAAAAGTAGGTAAGGAAAGTAGAATGCCTATTTGGGTGAGAAGAAGTATGGGGACACCTGATGGGTTTAGTTGGTGAAGCAAGTGACTCTTGATCTTGGGGTTGTGAGTTCAAGCCCCATGTTGGGTGTAGAGATTACTTAAAAAAAAAAAAGGTATGAGATATGAGAATGTATTTTTGTTAAGGAAAAAATAATTTTGTCTTAAGTGAAAATGACTGGTTGTTTCAGAATTAGGAAGAGCAAAATATAGGGCAAAGCCTAAATGGATATAAAAAAGCTATAGGTCGTTTGTGGAAAATGAGTCTTAGGAAAGTCATTTTAGGTGGGTCAAACTGGCTAAGATTGGAATGAATTTATTCAACTTCTTAAATAATGAGTTTTAAATATCAAAAGTACACTGTTGCAAAATTAGAATTTGGTTTTCTCAGGGCACCTGGGTGGCTCAGTCAGTTAAGCATCTGACTCTTGATTTTGGTTCAGGTCATGATCTCAGGGTAATGAGATTGAGCTCAACAGCATCAGTCCTGCTTAAGATTCTCTCCCCTTCTCCCTCTGCCACTTCCCATGAGGAAAAAAAAAGAATTTTGTTTGCTCTTTGTTAAAATGACGAAGTGTTCTTGGACTATTGGTCTTCTCTTACTAAGAGATTATAAAAGGTTTTTCTTACCTTTTGGGTAATCTACCTGGAAAGCAAAGATTTTGTGTTTTATCAAAATTTCCTGCACTTCATTTGTCTTTACTCGTTCTTTGATTATTTGGGAGAACTGAGTCCTCTCAAAATTAAAAGAGTTAAGCTTAGTTCACAACCATGTAACCTTCTCTATTTGCCTTTAAAATCTTCTATTATTGGGGCGCCTGGGTGGCTCAGTCGTTAAGTGTCTGCCTTCGGCTCAGGTCATGATCCCAGGGTCCTGGGATCGAGCCCCACGTCGGGCTCCCTGCTCTGCGGGAAGCCTGCTTCTCCCCCTCCCACTCCCCCTGCTTGTGTTCCTGCTCTCACTATGTCTCTCTCTGTCAAATAAATAAATAAAATCTTTAAAAAAAAAAAATCTTCTATTATTACTTTGGTTAAATAGGTAATTAGCTATTATTTCGTAATGATCTGTGATCCTATTTAATCAAATTTTTAAAGATTTTGACATTTTTGACAATTTTCCCAAATTAAATTCCAAGTGCCATCTTTTTGACCTCTAATTAACTTTGAGATGTCCCAGAGGGTCTGTGAAAAATCTCAAAGGACTTGTCTCCAACCTGGTAACATGTTAAACTAATTAGGTTTATTATCAAATAAATTATGTTAAATGTTAAATTACATGAGAAGCACTGTCAAGTAAGAAATGATGCTAAACCTTCTTAGGTTATATCTGTATGGATATAGGTTATTAATATAAGTGTTCTAGAAATTGTATGAAATTCCTAGAAATCTGATGTTTTGGTATGTTATTAGGCATGTTCCAATTATCATCTTAAAATGTTATATGTCACAGAAATAACCAAATTTCCTTGTCAATTCCATTATAATAAAGTCTCATCAGATCTTTAACCATGGCCATTTTTAAGTCTTTTGTCATTTACAGACAATTGTTTTACTCTGATGCCTTTGCAAAAGTGCTTCGTCTTCAAAGAGGCTCATGGAAGGGACCCTACCAAGTACTTTTGAGCACTAATACTGCTGCCAAATTATAAGGTTTTAAATCTTTGGTGTGTATTTCATACCTAAAGAACAGTAGACTTGACATTTGTTCTCTTTTTTTAAAATACTTTATTTATTGGGGCCCCTGGGTGGCTCAGTCGGTTGAGCGTCTGCCTTTGGCTCAGGTCATGATCTAAGGGTCCTGGGATCGAGCCCTGCACTGGGCTACCTGCTCAGTGGGGCGTCTGCTTCTCCCTCTCCCTCTGCAGCTCCCCCTGCTTGTATTCTCTTGCCTTCTCTTTCTCTCTCTGTCAAATAAATAATAAAATCTAAAAAAAAAAAAAAAAGGATTTTATTTATTTATTTGACAGAGAGAGAGAGGGAGAAGCAATCTCCCCACTGAGCCAGGACCCTAGGATCATGACCTGAGCCGAAAGCAGATGCCTAACCAACAGCCACCCAGATG
Source organism: Leptonychotes weddellii (assembly GCF_054177405.1). Taxonomy (NCBI): domain Eukaryota; kingdom Metazoa; phylum Chordata; class Mammalia; order Carnivora; family Phocidae; genus Leptonychotes; species Leptonychotes weddellii. Next base: position 43,538,985 of record NC_138378.1, read on the forward strand.
CCCCTTGACATTTGGTCTTGTGCTAATGTTGGAGACCTCAAAATAAAATTGATCAGGAAGAGAAGCAGCTGACATCACAAGGTAGACTGATCCCTCCCAGGATGTTGTATCAAGCACATTTCTTTCCATTTCTCCTCCCATCTCTGACCATCCTTTTCCTAACTCTTGACTTAATTTTTACACTATGAACATCTTTATGATTCTTTTTTTTTATTATTATGTTGTTAGTCACCATACAGTACATCATTAGTTTTTGATGTAGTGTTCCATGATTCATTATTTGCGTATAACACCCAGTGCTCATTGCAACATGTGCCCTCAATACCCATCACCGGGCTACCCCATCCCCCCACCTCCTCCCCTCTGAGACCCTCAGATTGTTTCCCGGAGTCCCCAGTCTCTCATGGTTCATCTCTCCCTCTGGTTTCCCCCTTCAGTTTTCCCTTCCTTCTCCTAATGTCCTCTGTGCTATTCCTTATGTTCCACATATGATTCTTTTGTTCACCTTTTACCTTGCTCTCGTCTGGAAAGAGAATGCCATTGTTCACATATATCAGGCCATCACAAAAGGAGTTAATATCACTGTTAGATTTGCCATGATGCTGTTGATCCTGTAGTTCTGTCACAAACTTCTCCCTTATTTCTTGTTGCCTCAGTTTCTGTGGAACAAACTTGGCCCCTTGATACTGTGCCACTCCCTAACCTTGGGGGTTCATTTCCCTGTCTCTGGTAAACAAGCCCAAACCCAGGGAAACTTGAATCTAGGCTCTGTACAAAGAAAGGGACACAAGACAAGGGTGACCAGAATAAAAATGTTTGTGCAGTCCACAGACCTTAAATTTTACCAGCTTCCATGGCTGTCACCTTTCCAGTTGAGTCTTGTTTGACCACCCTGAAATCCACTGTTCCAACAACCTTCACCACAGGAAGTATCTCTCTTGGCACAGCCTGCACCCCATGTACATCTTTATCTATGGAGAACTAGCGCCCCCTAATGCACGGGCAGCTCAGTGTCTAAATAGATGGAAGATGGCAGTAAGCTATGGTCTGGGGTACCTAGTCTAGTCTCTGTCCACAATCAAACTGAGGCTTCACATTGGGCTGCATCTCTCAACCCACACTACAGACTCAAACAGGAACTACCAGGAAGTATACATGACCCAGGTTTCATCTCTTTTGGCCGATCTTCACTGCCTCGTTTGGGAGTGAAGCCATGGTTAGAAATTTATCCCTTACTCTAAGGGAAATATCAGGGTCTACCTCTGATGCCGTAGCTGCTGAGCAAAGATCATTGAATTTGCTTACTAAAGTTGTCTTAGACAAGAGAGTAGTTCTTGATTCTTTCCTTACTGAGCAGGGAGGTGTTTGTTCTATAGCCAATACCTCTTGTGCTTGGATTAAGTAGTTCTGGGGAAGCTGAGATATAACTGGGTGAAACAGTTAAACAAGCCACTGGCTTAAGCAGATTAAACCTTTCTCTGGGTCATTCTTTGACCTGTTTGATTTGGCTTGTTTGGGTCATGGGGACCTTGGCTTTGGAGTGCACTCCAAACTTTGGGTCTTCTTTTTCTTTTCTATTTCCTCCCCTTCCCCCCTCTCCCCCCTCCTTCTCCTCCCTCTCCTTTTCCTCCCCTGCCCCCACTCCTCCTTCTCTCCCTTCATCTTCTGGTTTTATTTTTAAGTATTTTACGTAATCTCTACACCGAACATGGGGCTTGAACTCACAACCTCAAGATCCAGAGTCACATGCTCCACCGACTAAGCCAGCCAGGTGCCCCTGGGTATTCTTCTTCATCATTATAGTCTTTCTGGTGCATTGTCTTCTCTGAAAGATCTTGAATACATGTCCACAACTGCTGGCCAGCTGATGGGTAATCTCACTGAGATTGGAACTCCAAAAGAAACATGAAGGAAATGGCCATTTATAAGACTAAGCAGATGACAAAAGCAGTGACTAGGAGTGCCACTCCTAGTTTTTTTTAGTGCTCTAGCCTTAACATTTGATCATACCTCTCAGTAATCGTAGAGTCTGATCAAAAGGGGAGAACTGTTAAAGTAACCAGATTAGACCCAAGGTGGACTCACTTAAGGTAAATCCCATGTCAGCAAACCAAACCTTAACTAAATTTCTATGCTGGCCTCTGCAGAAAAGGAAGGCTTGGATTAGCCAGTCAGTGCTTATCTGCTCTGCACAAGTTACCTGACTTGGCTCCAAGACTCCCCTTTGCTCCAGATAAGGAAAGTAACCCTGCCTTAACCAACCAGCAAATGACTGGTATAACTTATTTGTAAAAATGTGTAAAAATCTCTCACCTTATATAGCTCTTTGGAACTTCTTTCTATCTGCTAGAATGGATGCTGCCAAATTCATGAATCACCCAATAAAGCCAGTAAGAGCTTTAAAATTTACTCAGCTGAATTTTGTTCTTTAAACAAATAAGTTTAATTTATAAAGAAAAGAGTAGAGGAGGTATTTGAGAAATGAGGAAAATAAAATAATCTTGCTAGGGTTTTTTTTTTTTTTTTGAGTTGTAGAAGATCTTTATTTTTTATTTATTTTTAATTAAGTACTTTTTTTACCCCATCCCCCACCCACCTCTCCTCCAGAGACCCTCAGTTTGTTTCCTATGATTAAGAATCTCTTTTGATTTGTCTCCCTCTCTGATTTCATCTTGTCTTATTTTTTCCTCTCTTCCCCTATGATCCTCTCTTTTGTTTCTTAAATTCCACATATGAGTGAGATCATATGATAATTAGTCTTTCTCTGATTGACTGTTTTGCTTAGCATAATACCCTCTAGTTCCAGCCATTTGATGGCTGAGTAGTATTCCATTGTATACCACTTCTTTATCCACTCATCTGTCGATAGACACCTGGGCTCTCTCCATAGTTTGGCTATAGTGGACATTGCTGCTATAAACATTGGGGTGCAGGTGCCCCTTCAGATCACTAAATTTGCATCTTTGGGGTATATACCTAGTAGTGCAATTGCTGGGTCATAGGGTAGCTCTGTTTTCAACTTTTTGAGAAACCTCTATACTGTTTTCCAGAGAGGCTGCACCAGCTTACATTCCCACCAACAGTGTGGGAGAGTTGCCCTTTCTCTGCAATCGATTCTCTGGGATCGATTCCTTGATTTCTTTTTCTTCTGTCTCATTGTTAGTGTATAGAAATACAACTGATTTCTGTGCATTGATTTTATATCCTGCCACGAGTTCTAGCAATTTTGGGGTGGAGTCTTTCGGGTTTTCCACATAGAGTATCATGTCATCTGTGAAGAGTGAGAGTTTGACTTCTTCTTTACAAGTTTGGATGCCTTTTATTCTTGTTTGATTGCTGAGGCTAGGACTTATAATACTATGTTGAATAAAGTGGTGAGAGTAGACATCCCTGTCTTGTTCCCCACCTTAGGGGAAAGACTCTCAGTTTTTCCCCATTGAGAATGATATTTGCAGATATTAGATACTACCTCACACTAGGACTTCTAATACTATGTTGAATAAAAGTGGTGAGAGTGGACATCCCTGTCTTGTTCCTGACCTTAGGGAAAGGCTCTCAGTTTTACCCTATTGAGAATGATATTTGCAGGGCTCAGTCGGTTGGCAGCTGCCTTCAGCTCAGGTCATGATTCCAGGGTCTTGGGATTGAGGCCCGCTTCAGGCTCCCTGCTCAGCAGGGAGTCTGCTTCTCCCTCTCACTCTGGTCCCCTGCTCCTGTTCTCTCTCTCTCAAATAAATAAATAAAATCTTAAAAAGAGAGAGAGAGAGAAAGGTATTTGCTGTGGGCTTTTCATAGATGGCTTTTATGATTTTGAGGTATGTTCCCTCTATCCCTACACTGTGGAGAGTTTTAATCAAGAAAAGATGCTATATTTTGTCAAATGCTTTTTCTGCATCTATTGAGAGGATCATATGGTTCTTGACCTTCCTTTTATTAATGTGATGTATCACGTTGATTGATTTGTGGTTGTTGAACCATGCTTGCAGCCCAGGAATGAATTCCACCTGGTCATGGTGAATAATCCTTTTCATGTACTGTTGGATCCTATTGGCTAGTATTTTGGTGAGAATTTCTGCATCCATGTTCATCAAGGACATTGGTCTGTAATTCTCCTTTCTGGTAGGGTCTTTGTCTGGCTTTGGGATCAAGGTAATGCTGGCCTCATAGAAAGAGTTTGGAAGTTTTCCTTCCATTTCTGTTTTTTGAAACAGCTTCAGTAGAATAGGTATTAAGTCTTCTTTAAATGTTTGGTAGCATTCCCCTGGGAAGCTGTCTGGCCCTGGACTCTTGTTTGTTGGGAGATTTTTGATTACTGCTTCAGTTTCCTTGCTGGTTATGGGTCTTTTCAGGTTTTCTATTAATTCCTGTTTCAGTTTTTGTAGTTTATACATCTTTGGGAATGCATCCATTTCCTCCAGATTGCCTAATTTGTTGGCATATAGTTGCTCATAATATGTTCTTATAATTGTGGGTATTTCTTCAGTGTTGATTGTGATCTCTCCTCTTTCATTCATTTTATTAATTTGGGTCCCTTCTCTTTTCTTTGGATAAGTCTGGCCAGAGGTTTATCGATCTTATTAATTCTTTCAAAAAACCAGCTCCCAGTTTTGTTGATCTGTTCTACTATTCTTTTGGTTTCTATTTCATTGATTTCTGGTCTAATCTTTATTATTTCCCTTCTGCTGGATTTAGGCTTTATTTGCTGCTTTTTTCCCCCCAGCTCCTTTAGGTGTAAGGTTAGGTTGTGTATTTGAGACCTTTCTTATTTCTTGAGAAAGGTTTGCATTGCTATATACTTCCCTCTTAGGACCGCCTTTGCTGCATCCCAAAGGTTTTGAACGTTATGTTTTCATTTTCATTAGTTTTCATGAATTTTTAAATTCTTCTTTAATTTCCTGGTTGACCCATTCATTCTTTAGTAGGATGCTCTTTAGCCTCCATGTAATTGAGTTCTTTCCAAATTTCCTCCTGTGACTGAGTTCCAGTTTCAAAGGATTGTGGTCTGAAAATATGCATGGAATTATCTCAGTCTTTTTTTTTTTTAAGATTTTATTTATTTATTTGACAGAGACACAGTAAGAGAGGGAACACAAGCAGGGGGAGTGGGAGAGGGAAAAGCAGGCTTCCCACGGAGCAGGGAGCCCGATGCGGGGCTCGATCCCAGGACCCTGGGATCACGACCCAGGTAGACGCTTAACGACCGAGCCACCCATGGGCCCCTATCCCAATCTTGTGGTACAGATTGAGACCTGATTTGTGAACCAGTATGTGATCTATTCTGGAGAATGTTCCACATACACTCAAGAAGAATGTGTATTCTGTTGCTTTAGGATGGAATGTTCTGAGTATATCTGTGAAGTCCATCTGGTCCAGTGTGTCATTCAAAGCCCTTGTTTCCTTGTTGATCTTCTGCTTAGATGATCTGTCCATTTCAGTGAGGGGGGTATTAAAGTCCCCTACTATTATTGTCTTATTATTGATGTGTTTCTTTAATTTAGTTATTAACTATCTTGTATAATTGACTGCTCCCATGCTAGGGGCATAAATATTTGCTATTGTTAGATCTTGTTGGATAGACACTTTAATTATGATATAGTGTCCTTCTTCATCTCTTATTACAGTCCTTGGTTTAAAATCTAATTTGTCTGTATAAGGATTGACACCCCCACTTTCTTTTGATGTCCATTAGCATGATAAATGGTTTTCCAACCCCTCACTTTCAATCTGGAGGTGTCTTTGGGTCTAAAATGAGTCTTGCAGACAGCATATTAATGGGTCTTTTTTTAAATCCAATCTGATACCCTGTGTCTTTTGATTGGAGCATTTAGCTCATTACATTCAGAGTAAGTATTGAAAGATATGAATTTAGTACCATTGTATTATCTGTAAAGTCACTGTTTCTGTACATTGTTTCTGTTCCTTTCTCGTCTATGTTACTTTTGGGCTCTCTCTTTGCTTAAAGGATTCCTTTTAATATTTCTTGCAGGGCTGGTTTGGTGATCACAAATTCTTTCAGTTTCTGTTTGTCCTAGAAGCTTTTTTTTTTTTTTTTAAATCTCTCCTTCTATTTTGAATGAGAGCCTTGGTGGCTCTCAATCAAGTATTCTTTATTGCGTATTTTTCTCATTTAGAACCCTGAATATATCATGCCAGTCCTTTCTGGCCCGCCAGGTGTCTGTGGATAGGTCTGCTGCCAGTCTAATGTTTCTACCCTTGTAGGTTATGGACCTCTTGTCCTGAGCTGCTTTCAGGATTTTCTCTTGTCTCTGAGGTTTGCAAGTTTCACTATCATATGTCGGGGTGCTGACCTATTTTTATTGATATTTGAGGGGGGTTCTCTGTGCCTCCTGGACTTGGATGCTTGTTTCCTTCCCCACATTAGGGAAGTTCTCTGCAATAATCTGCTCCAGTATACCTTCTGCCCCTCTCTCTCTTTCCTCTTCTTCTGGGATCCCAATATTCTAATATTGTTTCATTTTACGGTATCACTTATCTCTCGAATTCTCCCCTTGTGATCCAGTAGTTGTTTATCTCTTTCTCAGCTTCTTTATTCTCCATCATTTTGTCTTCTATGGCACTGACTGTCTCTTCTGCCTCATTTATCCTAGCAGTTAGAGCTTCCATTTTTGATTGCATCTCATTCATAGCCTTTTTTGTTTTGACTTGATTAGATTTTTTCTTTTATTTCTCCAGAAAGGGATTCTCTAGTGTCTTCTATGCTTTTTTCAACCCCAGCTCGTATCTTTATAATCGTTATTCTGAACTCTAGTTCCTACACCTTACTAATGTCCGTATTGATTAGGTCCCTGGCAGTCAGTACTGCCTTTTGTTCTTTTTTTTGAGGTGAGTTTTTTGTCTTGTCATTCTGTCCAGAGAAGAATAGATGAATGAGAGAACAAAATACTAAAATGGCAACAATGACCCCAGAGAAATATACATTAAACACTTCAGAAAATACCTGATTCTTGGGGGGGGGGGGGAAGGAGGGAATACAATTAGACCCATGAACAGTGTAGAGCAATACACTGGATCCTGTGTGTATTTTGGTCTGTTTGTTAGAAAACTAGATCCCAAAATTGTAAGGAAAGAAAAACTTATATATGTACAAAAAATTAAATACAGTGAAAGTATAGACTGTAACTGTAAAAATGAGAATTAAGAAACAAAGAAAAGAAGGAATATAAACAGACAGGTGAACAGAACAGAACAATACACTTTATCCTGAGTGTATTTTGGTCGGTTTGTTAGAAGAAACTACATCTCAAAATTGTAAAGAAAGAAAAACATATATATAGAAACATAAAATTAAATACAGTAGAAGAATAGAATGTAACTGTAAAGATGAAAATTAAAAAAGATTTTAACAAAAGAGTTGATAAGAAATTGGTTGAAAAAGGAAAGAGAAAAAAATTAAAATTGAAAGACTAAAATTTTTTTGTGGGGAAAAAAATCCATGGATTCTATATCCTATATTCCTCTAGTGCTGGAGTTCTGCCATTCTCAATGATCAGTAAGCTTGGTCTTGGCTGGATGTTCTTGCTGGTCTTCTGGGGGAGACACCTGTTGCAGTGTTTCTCAAATGTCTTTGCCCCAGCTGGAACTGCACTGCCCTTGCTGGGGGCCAGGCTAAGCAATCTGCTCCTGTTTGCTCTCAGTAGCTTTTGTTCCCTGAAGCCTTTCTGCGCAGCTTTAGAGGATGAGAACGAAAATGGTGGCCTCCCAGTCTCTGGCCTGGAGCTGAGAGCTCAGGGCCCCACTCCTCTGTGAGCCCTCAGAGAAAAGCAATCACTCCTGTCTCCCCGGTTTCCATCTGCACTCCATGCTCACCTGGCCTGTGACAAAGCATTTCTGTCTCAGCCAGGCAACCACATTTTGAATCTCCAAACCCTGCAGATTCCTGCAGCGGGTTCCCATGCTGCTCCTCTGGGGGGAGGAAGGGGAGTCTTGCCAGTTCCACCGCTTGTTGGGCCCCTGCTCGTGGTTTATGGCAACCCCGAGCTGAGCGCCCACTCCTGGGCTCACTGATTGCAGCCCGTTTCCCTCACTTTGATGCCTGGGAGCTCTGCTGCACTCAGACACCCCCAGTCTTCCTATGACACCTGAGGATCCTGAGCCCACACCGTTCCACCTAGGATTTCACCACCTGAGCACCTTTCAGGCAGGGACTTCCCTCAGTAGAGCAGACTTCTAAAAGTTCTGATTTTCCTAAAGGAGAACACAGGCAGCAACCTCTTTGACCTCAGCCGAAGCAACTTCTTTCTAGAAACATCGCCAAAGGCAAGGGAAGCAAGGGCAAAAATGAATTATTGGGACTTCATCAAGATAAAAA
>NC_138378.1:43547813-43576623 GCF_054177405.1 Leptonychotes weddellii
TAAAAAAAAATAATAAAAATAAAAATAAATAAAAAAAATAAAAGTTCTGATTTTGTGCTACACTGCTCTATCACTTTCCAGTAGCCAGCTTATGGAGGCTCCCTCCCCCCGTGGTTTATCTTCCCATATATTGCCTTGGATTCACTTCTCTGCACTTCCTACCCTTGCAGAAAGTGGTTGTTTTCCTATTTGTAGAGTTGCAATTATTCTTTTCTTAGATCTCTGGTTGATTTTGCAGGTTTTCAGAATGATTTAATAGCTATCTAGCTGAATTCCTGGGACCAGACGAAACTAGGGTCTCCTATTCCTCCACCATCTTGGACTGGAAATCGCTATGGGATTTTTTTGTTTGTTTGATCATGCAATTTCCTGATTTGGAGTAAAATTCCCCTTTAAGAACATGTGTGACTGCCTGTAGTCAAGGCTCTTGATGGGCCCAGAACGCAGGGCTGATTCTGACCCCTGAAGAGAATATATATTGTACTGCAAATGGTGTCCAAGGGCCCACTGGACAAAACATCCAGAAGCAGTCCAGGGCCTTTGGGCTACAGTCTGGGCAGGAATCACTGGGAGCCTGCAATCCTATTCATGGATAGGGGCTTTAATAGCAAAGGGGATATACTGAGAGGTTCCATGAGGTATCACACATCCTTTGAGCCTGTGAGCTCCATGAAAGCAGGACTGGGCCTTTTTGTTTCCCTGCTATAGACTCAGTGTCTACGGTACCCCACTATACACACATACTCAATAGTTAACATATGGGGTATATGTGTGTATGGCTCAAATATTTGTTGGCTGAATGATAAAATGCAACCACGTTTTGCAAAGGCATCACAGCTCTTTCCTCTTGTATTAGTTTGCTCAGGCTGCCGTAACAAAATAGCCCAGCTGGGTGGCTCAGGTAACAGAAATGTATTGTCTCCCAGTTCCGGAGCTGGAGGGCCAGTCAAGGTTTGGCAGGTTTGGTTTCTCCTGAGGCCTCTCTCCTTGACTGGCTGCCTGCAGTTTTCTCCCTGTGACCTCACACAGCCTTTCCTCTCATTGTGCATCCCTGGTGCCTCTTCCTTTTCATAGAAGGACACCAGTCCTACTGGATTAGGGCCCCACACTTTCGACCTTATTTAACATTAATTACCCTTTTAAAGACATTATCTTCAAATGCAGTTACATTAGGGTTAAGGCCTCAACATATGAATTTGAGGGGTGGGACACAATTTAGTCCACAACACCCCTCCTCACCTGCAGGCCCCTCACTGTCCTTCACCTTATGTACCCACTTCCTTCTCTTTCTCTTCCGTCTCCATAGACCCACTTTCTCTTTCTCTATGGCTTTACCTCATTCGCCCTTTTAGAAGTTCACTTAACAAAAGTGGAATGTGCTGAGTTCACAAGGCAGGAGCCCTGTGGTTTTGCCTCAGACCTGTTTTGTTTGGCTTGATGATGGGCCTTCCTGTGGGTCACCTCTCCACACCACTTCCATGCCCTCACACTGGCCCTTTTGGCTCATCCTCAGGTGGGTCTGGCCCCCATGGGCATTTTAGAGGGGAATTCCCAACCCAGAGCCCCTGAGTCCCAAATTGTGCACAGAATTCAGCTTGCACACTGCGCTCATTTGGTGGATGCCAACTGACCAGCCAGAGGAGTCAGAGAAGAGGTCAAAGACAGCAGCTCCTCTAAGAAGGAGCTTTGGTGGTTTGGAGGAAAGGATTGGCAGAGAAACAATTGGTCTGCATCTTAAATGAGATTCCCAGCCTTTCTCTGTCTCTTTTACCCAAGCATGTTTTAACCCCAATAAAGGGGTCTACTTTTCATATTGTTCTTATTTGGCCACCATTACACACATACACACCCTATTAACACAACAACACTGCACACACTGACACCCAACCACTCACTAAGCATACATGTACAGCCCATTGGCATACCCCATACCACCTACACACCCCACAGCACACAATCCCACTACAGATACCCCATCAAGCACATGAATACTCACTACTCACACCTACACATGCAATCCCACTCCTCACACACATGACTCCACTACATACACACCCAACCACTCACACATAATTCCACTAAATACCTTCCACTACATATATGCCTCACTACTCACAAATACCCATTAATCACACACACACATAAGCACCCCATTACACATACTTCACATATGTATACCACAGTACTCAGCACATACAATACTTACACACACACCCCTACACAAATTCTATTTACATGCAACCCCACTGCATACATGCAAACCCCCTATACATGCACACCATTACACACACCCCACTACTTGCATATATACACATGCACGCAGCCCATTATGCACACACTCCCAAACACAGAGCCATGCATACTCACCCACACAACCCTCTATAAGTGCTCCCCACCACACAGAGACCTCACTATGCACAGACACACACACCCCTTCTACAGATATGCACACATACACTATACATACCCAACCTACTTCAGACATACACACTTCTACATGCACTTACACTTATATATTTTCACCCCATACCCACACCTGCTCACGCACCCCATTACACACATGCACACAAATCCATAAACATATACATAAGCCTCACCACCTCCTTTTCTACCATGTTGATGACAATTTTCTCTGTACTCCCAGCCTCATATTCACAGCCTGCTTTTGACTGCCCATCCTACATATCCAAATTTCATTTCTCACCATCCCTACTCAGACTCCTTTCTCCAACCAGGCTGATCACTTTCCTTTTCTGCAGATTTAGAACGCCTGGCGCTCAGTAGGGGTCCAATAAGTTTCTGTTAAACTGAAATGTTGTTCTCTGCAAATGTTCTCTCCCTTCTTTGCCCAGAGCAGATATTTTGCTTCCTTCAATACCTAGCTTAAGATTCATGGCCACTGCACAGTAGCTCCCTTACCTGATGTTCTTCTAGGAAGTGTTTGATTTTGTACCTTACGCCTTGCTTGTATACCAGGATGTCAAAACCGAAGCTGTGATCTAAGCAGCAGACATCAGATACCAAACTTATTGTGAGGCTCCCTGGTAGAGTGTTCAAGGTAGTTAGTCCAGCGCTTGTTTCCTGACTTCTGAGCTCTCCCACTCACTTTACAATATGAAGAGTAGAGAAAGTGGAGCTGGAGGTGGAAGGGAATAATGGAGTTTCTGTGGAGAGAGATTCTGCAGCCCGAGTCCCATCTCCTTATGGGGTGGTAGAGGAACTACCTCCTTAACCTCAAACCTGGAGAGTGAGATGCAGTGGTAAAACTCAGAGAGGGTGACACGCATTTCCTGCAGAAAGCATGCGAGTTCAAGGGGTTGTGGCAGGGGAGTCAGGGACAGGAGAGGGCTGTGGGTGGGTGTAACCTACTTCTCACTGACAGTGGGGCAAGGACATGGGAGAGAGGCTGACCTGGAACCAGTTAGAACCCTTCCCAGGAGCACTGCCTGGGAAAGGAAGGGAATGTCACTAGTGATAGTGGTGGAGAGGTCTGCGAGAAGCGGGGCTGGTGGGGCAGCCTCCTGGAGAAGGGGACCAGAAGCAGCAGCTGCAGGAGTCCAGCAGGGGCTCTGAAAAGCTCCGTGAGTTCCCACAAGGTGATGAGGTGTGAAAGCCTGCTGCACCTTTAGGCTGTGGAGCCAACTCAGGACAGCAGCAGGCTCTGACCGAGTGAGAACCTCCCTGTCCACTTCCCACACCTCCCCTCTGCTCAGGAACAGAGGAGTGCAAAAGAAAACTGTACTTCATCACACAGGGAGGATCCATTTACACATCTGAATCAAGACTGTGACTTAAAGTGATCCTAGGACTATTTCCTAGGAATGAACAGAAAAGCCTGGAGCCTGGAGTTTTCATCTAGTCTTCATCCACTGGCAGGAGAAAGCTTCCCCACCTGTGTCAATATTAAAGAACAATAGGTGACAGAAAAGTTTCATTTTGATTACATTCCAGTGTCATCCTTGTTCAGCTCACTGGTTGCACATGTATTTCCTATTAAGTTCCTTAGCGTTCATATCTGTTGGTATTCCAAATGCGATCCTTGCTTTCTTTAACCTGCTACAGTATCAGAGTACCTGGGTGGCTCAGGTGGTTAAAGCATCTGGCTCTTGGTTTTGGCACAGGTCATGATCTTGGGGTCCTAGGATCAAGCCCCATGTTGGGCTCCCCGCTCAGCAGTCTGCTTGAGATTCTCTCCCTCTTCTTCTGCCCCTCCTCCCACATGTGTTCTCTTTCTCTAAATAAATCCTTTAAAAAAAAAAATAAACCTGCCACAGTATCTAGCACTTCACTGGGGGCAAGCAGAGAATATGGTGGCCCTGGGAGTGAGTATGGCTAGGCTCTCACATGGCAGGACCCTGCACAAGTTATTTCACCAGCCTCAGTGTGCAGCATACCCATTGCTCTTACTTTGGCTCGGCGTTGTTTATCATTCTTAGAGCGAGGAGTTAACCCACCAAATTCCCACAAAATTTGCTCATTCTAAGGAGTTAAATCTAATGAGAGAGTTGTTTTCAGGGGAGAACTGTCCCATTTTTACCAACATCTGCTGGACACTTAGTGGAGCACTGTGTGTGTGGTTTTCAAAGTGTATCTTACTGTTATTTGTTAAATTTTTAAGGACAGATTTCAAGCTTGGGAGATATGCAAAAAAACTAAATCTACATCTGTTAGAAACTCAGCAAGTGGAATATGGGTGATATACACCAACAAATAAACCATAAAAAAATTTAAGTTTTAAATCACTTACAATTGTACAATTTAGGGGTATTTAGTACATTCACAATCAAACTATCAGCACTATCTAGTTCCGGAATATTTTTGTCATTCCATAAGGAGACTCTATACCCATAAGCAGAGACTCTTTTTCCCATTTCAGTAAAATCATGAACAATTTCTTTAAGCTATTTTATCATCTTATCCATCATAAAAGGTCAGACTGACACTCCAGAAAAAAATCTTCCAAGAAACCCAGTGGAAATAACTATATTGTCATATATGTTACATATTGGAAGACTGATTAAAAATGTTTTTTGAGCCCTAGAGTAAGTTAATTTTTTAAAAGCATAAATCACATGTACCCCCCCCCTTCAGAAGGATTTTAATTACAAAGAAATCTAAGAGACTATAGCTTAGAAGTGATCATAGGAACAGAGTTGTCAATCAAAACAAGTATCGATGTCCAAGCAATGTTGAAAATTCAGGAACACAGAACGAGACCCACCATCATGAGACAAGCCAAAATGTCATATACAAGAATATAGAGAAAAAGGGAGTTGAGGAAGAGATCTTAAGAAATAAGCTGCATACATAATTCAAAACAAAATTAAAAGGAAGAAAAAGGCTATAGGCATGCTGCAAATCTCCACCTCAAATGGACAGCATTTCTTAAGCTGTGGATAGTGACTATGGGGCACAGGACTGATTTTGTGGTCTCCACCTACATTAAACATGAAACAGAAAACATCTTCCATATTGTTATACAAGGAACTACACATCTAATATTGTTTCTACCCCAAACTCAACTAAACCATAGTAAAGGAATCTGAACACACACACATACACACCAGGAAAACAGGCACCAACAAAATTTTGAAAGCTGGAAACGTGGACAAGTGGCAAATAATTAGTAGACCCAGGAAAGCAGAGTCTGGACCAACAGTGGGAGGAGCTGAGAAGCCATGAGGTTAGGTACATAGTAGATTCGTCCAAAAATTTAGGCACGAACACTACCAGATACCTCAGGCCTTAAGGAGAAGGGTGATGGGGAGTTGAATTAAGGAGGATGGGGTAAAAAGTGTTCAAAATACAATTCCTGCCCCCACCCCACCCTGAAGTCCTAACTCCAGAGAAGTTGGGATGTTACTCTGGAGAGTAAAACAGAGGATGTCTAAACTGGGGGATAGCACATATAATTGGGCTTAATTACAACCAGAAACAGATATTAAGTGACTATACGAATACCTCCTTCCCACTCAATTCCTAGGTGCTGACATCAGACCTCTACCCTTCAGTCAGGACACTGAGCAATTCTCTAGAGGATCAGACCAACCAAAAGCAAGGAGCTTAAAATGGTGATCTCAGGGGTTCTCCAATGAACACCCTACCCTGATACCCTATAGTAAAAGAGCCTCCAAGTTGACAAGCCCCACCCACTTGTGCAGAGCTTCCAGTCAGCATCTTCATCCTTCCTCTTATTCATGAATACCAAGGATTTCTGGGTATGTGAGGAAAGCCTTTAATGTGAACAAATAGATCCAAATAAACGGATTAGAGCAACTTGGAAGAAATAGTGGATTCTGTGGATTCTTCAAAAACTTAATTTTCTGAGAGACAATATTCCACTCAAAACAAAAACAGTGTTATTAAAAAGGAACATTTAGAAAACAAAACAAAGCTCTTGGAAATTAAAAAATATGATTAACAGGGGGGAAAAATTAATAGGACTATAAGATATAGTTGAAGAAGCCGCCCCCAAAGTGGAACAAAATAAGAGATGGAAAAATAGGAGAGAAAAGAGAGGAGGTCCATCATCTGAATAGTAGGAGTTACAGAAAATGAAAGCAGGAAAAAACAGTGGGGAAGCAATTTTCAATGAAGTAATTACATTTTCCAGGAGACTGAATAATATTAAGATTTTGATCAGAAGGGTTCAGAGTGCCAAGCACACAGGATGAAAACAGACCATCACCAAGATGTATCATCACGGACCACTGGGGGAAAACTACAGTTCTAAGAGCTTCAGGAGAGAAAAAACTGATCATGTAGGTATGGCTGCTAGAAGACTACAGAGCAGTGCCTTTGAAATTCCGAATGAAAATGACATCCAAATGCATGTTGTTAACTGTCAATGATGGGAGAAGAGTAAAGGCATTTTCAGACACTTATGATCTTAAACATTTGACCTCACACACATGTAGAGAACCTACTCAAAGAGGCATGCCACCAAAAAGAGGGAACAAATGAAACATGGGAACATGCAGGACAAAACCAGGAAATCCAAGGTAAGAGGCAAAGGGAGTCACTAGTATGGCAATATGCAGCAAGTGGAAGAAAACGCATCAGAGTGGAGCAGGGCAAGGGCTCCATAGCTGTGCTGACCTTCCCCTCAAAGTGAATGATAGGAACAGGGAACATCAAGGGAACCATCACTTTTATTGATGATGTTAACAAGAACGACAGTGGATGGCAGAGTCCATAAAGGTATACATTCCTAACATGAATGACTTAAACAGAAGTTTTAGGACTCTCTATTTCAGTCAGTATCTTAGCAAGAGCATTTTTTTTTCTAAAACTGAAAAGCAGAAATAAAAAACCTACCTAAATTAAGAGGAATTCTGTATAGTCATATGTACCTATATATGCAGATACACAGGAAGTTGCTCACAGCAGTGGCCTATAGGAGTGGTGGACCTCTGGGAAAGAGGAGACTTTGCCATTCACCTTTTCATTCTTTTGACTTGTGTACTACAAAAAGTAATTGTTCAAATGTGAATACATTCCCTAATTTAAAAAGATGGAGTGAAAAAAACTGATCGTGTATGGCAAGCAGTTTTATAAAACTTGCCTCAGTTGTTTTTGTTTTTTGCTTTTAGAATAATATTCTTCAAGATTTAAAAAATGATGTAATAGTGTTATATAGAATACTCTAATATATTGATGTGTGATGCTGAGCATTTGTCCTTTTAGCTATCCCACAGGATGGATGTAAGCAGTGTCACATTCACTCTCTATATTATATATATATGTATATTATATATATATTCACTCTGGATATTATATATATACACTATATAATAGTGTATATAGTTTTATATAGTAAATATATAAAACTGTATTTAGCATATAGTGTTTATATTAATACTGTATTTAATATATAAATTATATATTAAACTGTATTTAATATATAGTAGCTAATATGTTCAGTATAGATTTGAGAGTATGAGAGAGAGCGAGTGAGCACAAGCAGGGGGAGGGGCAGTGGGAGAAGCAGACTCCCCGCTGAGTAGGGAGCCCAATGCAGGACTCCATCTCAGGACCTTGAGATCATGACCTGAGCCGAAGGCAGATGCTGAACTGACTGAGCCACTTGGGTGCCCCAGTATTCACTATTAATAAATGTGCTTAATGGGTGGTGATGGAAACTTATTGCAGGTTACAAAGAAGTCTGAAAGTGCTAAACCAAGTACCTTTGTAACTACAAAAACCCTTTCCTACAATACTTACTGAACATCCACTGGGTCCTGGTTACGATCAGATCTAAGATGTTTGTGCACCAGTGGGTTGCATGTGTATATGGAATCAGAAAACATCCATCTTTGTGTTAGTATTCCAGGTGCAGTGTCCATTTTTGTCTACTCTAGGCCTTCCTCTATAACTGATGCTTGGGATAGCCTCTGGACAATTAAGAATTTAGGGCTTTGTAAAGCATACCACTATGGAAAACTGAGAAAAATAAAGATGATAGGATACTATTATTACATCATTTTTTTAATCTTGAAAAATATTATTCTAAAAACAAAAACATTAATAAAATCATAGGTCTATCCCAAGATTTCTTAATATCTTCTTTAACGTTCCACTTGGAAGGTAGAAAACCACCAAGTTTTTCTCCAAGGAAGGGTGCAAATGGAATGTAATATTGCATTACTGCATGTACCAAATGCAAACTGGAAGAACAAGGAAACAAGCCACACCCCCCACCCCATAACTTTTGCTGAAGAACTGCTCACTTGACATCCTAGGAACTATCTTGCTGAGGTCTGTCATTATGATCTAGAAGCAATGAACCTTCTCCAGTTAGCAGAGTGAATGTGACATTGCCTACATCCATCCTGTGGGATAGCTAAAAGGACAAACCCTCAGCATCACACATCAATATATCAGAGAAACCACATACAATTATTTTTCTGCCTAGATCCTCCAATTTAATAATTTTTAAATAGCTAAAATATAATCAAGGTCACATGGGTACCATACCTGGAACTATACACAAACATACCCTGTTCACAAATGTTTAGCTTCATAGCAACAACACCCTGGGACGGTCAAGGACACAATCACAGTTGTAAAAATTAAGAGTGAAAAGTAAACACAACAGGACATTTGCACAAAAGCAGAGAATCCTGTTCTTGGCAATAGGCAGGAAATGACTGGCTAAAGAAATAAGTTAAGGATAGGCATACTCTAGAATCTAAGTATCATAATCATAGGATATTTAAAGGAGTCATAGCTATATATATTCTAACAGTCTAATATTTTACATTAGTAGCTTCTTATACAAAAGTTAAAAAAAAAAAAAAACCTGCCAAAAACCAACCCAAATCATTTTTTTCCTTAACCATTTTACTCCAAGTTGGTGAAGACATGAGAATGTCTAGCTTAATGGCCTAGAAAAAGTTTTCTAGTTGCAAGATGTCTTAGTCATTAATTAATAAACTCAAAGTGAACACTGAATTGGATATAGAAACTGTGAAACAGGATATATTTCCTAAAATTTGAAAGACAGGGGACATCACACCAAGAGCCACTTAAATTATATTAAAATGGCACCCTGAAATTATTTCATAGCAAAACATAATTTTCTATTAGCTTTCATCATATGGGTGAAACTATTCAGTCAGTAGAGAATTTATGGGAGAGCTACATGGTTAGGCTGCACCTCTGAGGTATCCACAGAAGGAAAATGACTTTTGGTGCCATGTGGCTTGTACTTATCCCCAGCCAGGCAGTCTAGTCCCCTGAACCCAATTGTATACCTGGGAAAAGATTGTAAAAATACTTCTGTAAGAGGTAAAGACTAATAAGAACCTACAAGTGCACTCTGGAAAGATGTGAAACTGCCATGGAAAAGGAGCACCACATGTTGGTTTTAATGGCTTTTTTACTGGAGAAATCTATTTGTCACGTATATACCATAGGAAAATGCCCCCCTGCACCCAAAAAAAGGTCATGCAGAAAAACTGGATTCATAAAAGAACATATATATTCAAAGTAGGCAAAAATATGGTATATATCTTTTAAAAAAGAAAATATGCAAAATAATTTCACTATGGAGTGCCTTGATTGGCATGTGACTTAGCACTTATTTCCTATTAATCAGATCCAATTGTTCTGATAAATCTCTATTATATATCTGTTTTAGAATATCTATTTTAAAAAAATATCTATTTTTAAGACACAACATAAAACCTGTATTTGTGCATCCATGTATAAAGCTATCTTGCCTGGTATCTTCATGGATCCAAGATGCTAAAAGACTAGTAATTTTTTAAAAACCTCAAGTCACAGATTAACAAATAATATATTTCCTCAAGTTTTCTGGATTATACTACTAAAAGTAACTTGTATTAATTAAGGTACTCTGGATTTCCAGATATAAATACCAGTCAGTGGTTGATTGGCTATTAATCGTAAGTAAAATTATTCTTAGAACTGGGTCTTAGTATATGGAATGCCTTAACTTTTCTTAGTTCAAAACCTGTAATTTGACCCTAAAAATACATAATCATGCCCTTTTATGTGCCTTAAGCTGACATACTGACTGTACAATCTATACTTTGTAAGAGAGCAGGTAACTCTAGCACAGAAGAAACTATATAATGTGGCATGGGGGATGACTTCAGTGGCATTATTCCATTTTTATTTATCCAGACTGTTGCTTTCAGCCCTGCATTGAGGCCTCCTTGTATATCTGTTTCTAGCGTGTCACCAACCATCACACAGTCCCCAGGCTGTACTCCAAGGAGATCACAGCCGTGATAAAATATGGAAGGTGCTGGTTTCTCTTCTTTCTGCTCTCCACCTACAACGATAGCGTCAAAATAGGACTGGCAGGCACAAGCCTCGATCTTCTCCCTCTGGGTCTGTCGGTCTCCATTTGTTAATAAAAGTAGGCGGACCTCCTTCCGAAGTTCAGTGAGCATGGCTTTAACATCTTCTGCTAGTATCATATGCTGTAAACGTGTAGATTTCCACAGGAAATAACATTCTTCAGCCAATTTCCTATTGGCTGCACCACCCTTCGTTTCCTGGATTGCTTCTTCCCAGTGTAAAGTCCTTAGGTCAGTAATGCATGTACTGGAAGGATGAAAACATTCCTTGCTGAGTTTAACTTGAACTTTGTCACAAATGGTTTCAGCCTCTTCTTTGTAATGGTATTTTGATTGTAAGAGCTTTATCACCTAAATAAAGGAAAACTCCATTAACACACTTCAGGTCTTTTATAGTCATGCCCTGAGAAGCCAAGCCATGTTCCTATAATGCCAGAGTAGAGATTCCAACTCCATGTGCCTGCCTTAAGGCAGCTCTGTTACCACACCATTTCTGGTGGGAATTGGTCTCATTTTCAAAGAATATCAGAGGGAAGATTTCCCAATCTCTCTACACAACTCATTCATATTTTTGACCGACTTCTATTCTTTTTTTTTAATATGATTTTTGGAAGGGATTCCTTTCTTTTTTTTTTTTTTTTTTAAGATTTTTTTTATTTATTTGAGAGAGAGAATGAGAGAGAGAGAGCACATGAGAGGGGGTAGGGTCAGAGGGAGAAGCAGACCCCCTGCTGAGCAGGGAGCCCGACGCGGGACCCGACCCCGGGACTCCAGGATCATGACCTGAGCCGAAGGCAGTCGCTTAACCAACTGAGCCACCCAGGCGCCCGACCGATTTCTATTCTAAGAAGTATCTTCAGATATAGGTCATAAAAACCCTTCATTTGGCAGTCCACCATCTTCCATTCTGGTTATTAAGAAATAGAAATAAAACCTAGGTTTAAATTTAGTAAAACATTTTAAATTCCTCACAACCATTATATAGACTCTTCCCAAAAATAATGCTGGTTCATCCTTTTATCTACACCCATTTTACGTTTTGAAGGCCTAAACTGACCACCATATAAAATGGGACCTAATTCTGTACTTTTAAAAACATGTATTCAGTTCTAACAGAATCAAGCATGTTGGGGCGCCTGGGTGGCCCAGTCATTAAGCGTCTGCCTTTGGCTCAGGTCATGATCCCAGGGTCCTGGGATTGAGCCCCGCATCGGGCTCCCTGCTCAGTGGGAAGCCTGCTTCTCCCTCTCCCACTCCCCCTGCTTGTGTTCCTCTCTCGCTGTGTCTGTCAAATAAATAAAATCTTAAAAAAAAAAAAAAAAGAATCAAGCATGTTCCATGATTTCAGCAGTTTAATGACCCAGGGCTTTTTCCAAACCTAGTTTTCCAGATAAAAAACTTCAAGGAGTTCTGAGTCACCCTCTGTTACATTGGTTCTGACTCCCTTGTTAGAATTACACGCTCCCTCTTGTGTTCCCCCGACTTTTTATCTCGGCTTTTATTATATTAGGTTCTTTTCCATTTGGCCTCTTTTAACATTTACGGAAACCCTAATGTGGCAAGCATTGTGCCTAATGCTCACATATATTATTTCTAACCTTTTCCACAACTCTGCGAGGCACTCCCCTTTTTGAAATGAGGAAATGGAAATTCAGAACTATTAAGTAACTTGCCCAAGCTGGGATTTAAATCCACACTTGCCTACTTCCAAAGCACAGGTGCTTACCTTTACACTATTGTATTAGGCAGTGGAGACTGGGTCTGTTGCCCTCATGACATTATCTGGTGGGGAAAATAAGCAGGTATGCAACCAACATAAATGCTGGGTTGAGTGCTATGACAGTCATCTAAACAATGGTGGAAATAAAATGTAAGAAGCAAGTCATTCCACAGGGTTATTGGATAAGACCTGGCAGAGAAAGTAGCTTTTTTTTCTAACTTTTTAAAAGATTTTATTTATTTGACAAAGAGAGAGAAAGCGAGAGAGGGAACACAAGCAGAGGAAGTGGGAGAGGGAAAAGCAGGCTTCCCACTGAGCAGGGAGCCCAATGTGGGGCTTGATCCCAGCACCCTGGGATCATGACCTGAGCTGAAGGTGGATGCTTAAGGACTGAGCCACCCAGGCACCCTGAGAAAGTAACACTTAAACCAAGGTATTACCAAGCCTAGAAGGTGGGCCTGGGAGGAGAATGAAATCATTCTAGATAGAAGGAATAGCAAGAACAAAGCTACGGAGCTTAGAATTTTGAGAACTGGGAAAGGTGAGAAGCTGATTTCAAGCTGAAATGGAAGGCATATGAGGGAGGATCCTAAAAGAGGAGGCTGAAGAGCATGTTTGCAACTGGTTAGTAAAGGGCCTTCAATCCCAGGCTGCTATAGATGCTACCCAAGTCCCCTTGGCACACAGTTTCCATACATGCCAGTGGCTTCATACTGTTAAGTGATACTGTAATGCCAATTGGGCTTCATACTCTAAGTAACTAAGGGCTTTATTTGACCATGGGCACACCCATGCACACAAGCTGGGGCTGAAGTGTTGCCCTGGAAGTAGGCCTCAACCAATGAGGGGCACAAATTGGTAGATTAATATCCCAGCTTTCTTGTCCCTTGGGAGGGACAACTGAAGCATGCTCTGTATGCTGTCTCCCAGAGTTCCCCAACTGTTCACACCAGTAACCTGCTCATTTATTAGATTCCCTCCCTTCCTTGTATGATTCCACCATTCTTCTACAGCACTTGCAAGGATCACCTCCCAAATGGACTACCTGCATTTGAAGTCCCTATCTTAGGGACATCTGGGGAAAGTTGACAATGCCAAGACAACTTTGGATCTTTGGATAATGAGTGCAATGCACATAGCTGGGACTAAAAACTGTCTGCTGTTGAAGCAAGGAGGTCAAACAAGTTAAAATGTGTTGCCCTAAACTATACAGGGAACAAGTAGTATGCTACTCACACCAGACACTCAATTCACCTACTGAAAAGGGGAAAGAGATTAATAGACACATTTTTCCTCCTTCAAAGTGTAAGAATCACACTGGGGCACCTGGGTGGCTCAGTCGTTAAGCGTCTGCCTTCGGCTCAGGTCATGGGATCCAGCCCCGCATGGGCTCCCTGCTTGGTGGGAAGCCTGCTTCTCCCTCTCCTACTCCCCCTGCTTGCATTCCCTCTCTCACTGTGTCTCTCTCTGTCAAATAAATAAATAAAATCTTAAAAAAAAAAGTATAAGAATCACATCAAAAGTAAATATTGTTCAGGCTATTTGTGCTCTTCAAAAAAATGCAATAGTTAAGAAGTCTTATTTCTTCAAGAAAAATACACCATTCCTAAGAATTTTAGGGGAAGGCAAAGTTAAATTTCAGTTAACAAACCGAGCTTTTACAGCCTCCATGCGCATGTCACCATCTTTTCTAACAATGTCAGTTGAATTTCTCTTGAGCTGGGGCACCTGGGTGGCTCAGTCATTGGGTGTCTGCCTTCGGCTCAGGTCATGATCCCAGCGTCCCGGGATCGAGCCCTGCATTGGGCTCCCTGCTCAGCAGAAGCCTGCTTCTCCCTCTCCCACTCCCCCTGCTTGTGTTCCCTCTCTCGCTGTGTCTCTGTCAAATAAATAAATAAAATCTTTAAAAAAAAAATTACTCTTGAGCTATGATGGAAGGTTACCCTAAAGTTTTATTAGCAAACCTATTGCTACACAATAAAAGAACACAGGCCTCTAGAAATCCAGTGCTTAAGCTTAAATAGGAGCTGGCTCACAGCCAACAGAGAGAGCTCCCAGAACTGTCCAATTTCCTGTTCCTGCAATTGGCAATTCATTTCACGTTTTTAGGGCTCTGAAAAAACAGAATTAGCTCACCTTAAAGGGGAGAGTCGTGTAAAGGTATAGCATACCACTTTCAAGTTTTGAAATTTCTTCCCATTATATCCTCTGATTTAACTTTCTCATTTTTTCACACAGCAACTAATTGCAGATTCAACTGGGATCACAAGTAGCATTTTTTTTAAGATTTTATTTATTTATTTGACAGAGAGAGAGAGCACACAAGCAGGGGGAGCAGCAGAGGGAGGAGGAGAAGCAGGTTCCTTTGCTGAGCAGGGAGCCCGATGCAAGGCTCGATCCCAGGACCCTGGGATCGTGATCTGAGCTGAAAGCAGTTGCTTAACCGACTGAGCCATCCAGGCGCTCCCAGGTAGCATTTTAATATTAACATATTTGGGGAAAAACTTTATCAGCCATTTACATATTATTAAAACAGAAATAACACCTATTGAGAATCACTGTTGTACACCTGAAACTAACGTAACATTGTGTATCAACTATACTTCAATAAAAACAAAAAACACCTAACTTGAATTAGTTCATATTATTACTAGTATAAACAATCCTAATCCCTGCACTGAGAAAATAGGAATTTTGATTGAATTAGGGGTGGAGGAAAATGATCTCTAATTTGGAGGTATGATGACATTTTGTGCAAGGGATAAGGCAGCTTGAAAAGGATTTTGAGTACAATTAAGCCCACCAGGTACCTAGGGGCCTGAAGAAAAGGGCCCTAAGATAGTGAAGGGGGGAAGGGGGAGATCAATTTGTAGATAAGATAAACTCAAGCTTCTACTTCAAAACTCTAAGTCTCATCTTAACCGATATAGAAAGGAAACTATATCCTTCTAACCTGCTCTCTGGACCCAGAATTAAAGATAACTATCATCAGTACTAGTTTTTAGCTAATTGTGATTTAAACACTCTTTGAGAGCTAGTGTAGGAACTATATAATACTGTGACACTATGATATGATATGAAGTGGCTGAATTCCAAATAAAACTGAGTTAAAAATACATGCTCACAGGGGCACCTGGGTGGCTCAGTTGGTTGGGCGTCTGACTCTTGATTTCAGCTCAGGTTGTGATCTCGGGTTCCTGGGACGGAGCCCCATTCAGGCTCCACGCTCAGTGTGGGGTCCCCTTGGGATGCTCTCTCTCCCTCTGCCCCTCCCCACGCTTGCACTCACTCTCTCTAAAATAAATGAATAAAATCTTTATTTTTTATTTTTTTTAAAAGATTTTATTTATTTATTTGACAGACACAGCGAGAGAGGGAACACAAGCAGGGGGAGTGGGAGAGGGAGAAGCAGGCTTCCCGCTGAGCAGAGAGCCCGATGCGGGGCTCGATCCCAGCACCCTGGGATCGTGACCTGAGCCTAAGGCAGACACTTAACGACTGAGCCACCCAGGCGCCCCTGAATAAAATCTTTAAAAAAAAATTACATGCTCACTATGACTGCCTACATATAGCCTAACAATTCAAGCAGCCCTCATGTTTAGTCCAAGTCTTTCTTCAAACATCATTTACTCCATGTGACTTACCTGACCAACCTATTTAAAACTGCAATTCATTCTCCTCTCCACTTTTCTGAACATACTTATAAATAAACATACATTTGATGTATTATGTTCATGATCAACCACCACTAGAAAGTAAACTCACAAATGCAGAAATCTTTTCTGCTCTGTTCACTGAGAAACCCCAAATTCTGTGGACAGCTTCCTCTTGGGTAGTGACCCTGAAAGAAAGGCCTGAAGATGGCAGAAAGAAGTAACTTTTCCAGAAGATTAAAAAAAATTAAATGGATATATAGAGTCAGTATATGGCTCCTTCTCCCCAAGCACAAGGCAATGACTAGACCTTTCTTCCCTTTTTCCTTTCATAAATCAGAGTATTTATGAAAGCTGGTATGTTACTTTTGAATAGGCCAACATTTATGGATGGTGTTGTATTCTTTTTTTTTTTTAGATTTTATTTATTTATTTGGGAGAGAGAGAGCATGAGCAGAGGGAGAAGCAGGCTCCTCGCTTAACAGGGAGCCCAATGCGGGGCTCAATCCCAGGACCCCGAGATCATAACCTAAAGCAAAGGCAGATGCTTAAACAACTGAGCCACCCAGGCTCCCCAGATGGTATTGTATTCTTACATGATAAAGCACTCCTTGTAGAGTCAAAAGCACACAACTCAATTCTGCTCGTTTAATAGGATGTTTATAAAGGAGGTGGCAACCGAACCAAGTCTGAAGACCTGGATTTTGATCCATTCATCCATTATTCATTTAATATTTACCATGTATCAAATGAATATGACCAAGATAGTTTGTTTCCTCTTAAGAAGCTCTTAAGTTGCAGGCATCTGAATTGCAAAAATTAATTGTAATATCCTTTGATAAGTATATTTTAAGATATCTTGAACAAAATACAGTGTTGGTATAAGGAAGGGTGTAAAGACTAGGGAGAAATACGATCTGACTTTTTTTCAGAAATTTCACTCTGGCAGGAACGTGGAGGATGAACTGGACACAGTAAGCTTGGAGACACCACCACAGCAATCGTCTAGGTGACAGACAAGTACACCTTTAATTAAGATAAGGGTGGTGGGGGGGTGGATATGCAGGAGGGGACAGACTGGGTGACAGGGTGGATGGTACAATTCATCGAGTTTACGCTTGGATGCTATATACTTCCCATGCATTCAATTAAACCTCATAAGGACACTGAGGACTAATATCACCATTCAAATTTTTAAATAAGGATTTAAGATTTAGACAGTTTAGGGAACTTGTTCAGGCACTTTCAGCTAGGTATTGGGAGAGTTGTGTTTCAAACTCAAATGCCTGATTTTAACACATGAACTCTAGGCTATAGCATGATTTGGCCTAAATCAAGAATTTAATTTCAATATACTGGGCTTGACCTGCCAAGAACACACAAGACAGCTAGAGAGACTGGAGGCAATACAGCACAGGGTGGTGCCCATGAGGTTAAGGTCAAGGGTATGCAAATGGAAGGGATAGTCAATAGTATGCAATACCTCAGCAAAGTCATTAATACAGACTTCAAATGTCCATTGACTCTGGCAACTTGGGAAGTGCCTAATGACCTGGCAAGTCTATTTCATTAAGTAGCACAAAGAGAAGCTATATGTCAAGGGATTAAGGAATATATAAAAGGTGGAGACGTGGAGATAATGTATACAGATTTCTTTTGAAAAATATTGCCGTCAACACAAAACAGACACATAGGTCAATGGAACAGAACAGAGAATCCAGAAATGGACTCAACTCTATGGTCAATTATCTTCCACAAAGCAGGAAAGAATATCCAATGGAAAAAGGACAGTCTCTTCAATAAATGGTGTTGGGAAAATTGGACAGCCACATGCAGAAGAATGAAACTGGACCATTTACTTACACCACACACAAAAATAGACTCAAAATGGATGAAAGGCCTAAATGTGAGACAGGAATCCATCAAAATCCCAGAGGAGAACACAGGCAGCAATCTCTTTGACCTTGGCCTCTTTGACTTCTTGCTAGACACATCCCGAGGCAAGGGAAACAAAAGCAAAAATGTATTGGGACTTCACCAAGATAAGCTTTTTTTTGTTTGTTTTGTTTTTTCAGCATGGTTATTTTATATTTTATTGGACTGATGTACATCACCATTCCTGTGATAAAGCTAACCTAGGGCTAAGAATGTCAAATAGGAAAAGGGGAGAAACCATCCACAAATTTGATTAAACTATTAATATTAAGGTACATAAATCTTTGGGTTGGAATCGAGGGAAAAAAACTGTTCAGAGCTTTGGTTTCTAACAAGAATCTCCTAAAGGCTCTACTAATACAAGGTCAGTTTATGGAAAAACTCTTGAATTGCACAAAACCCCATGAGGCAGGAGAAATGGGCAAGATAGAAGGACGTGGGCTCTGGGGGCAGCCGGTCTGCAGCAAGGACGGCTGGGCTGGAGGCCGCGGCTCATGCCCAGGACCTGGAGGTAGGAGGCTAGAAGTCTAGAGGCAGAGTTTAGTGCATTCACCCAAAGTCCTTGCTTTCCAGTCAGTCTCTAGGGTGCTGATGATTTCCTCAGACGTGGAAAAAGCTTTTTTTTAAAAAAAGACTTTATTTATTTGACACACAGAGAGAGAGGGAGCACAACCAGGGGGAGCAGCAGAGGAAGAAGGAGAAGCAGGCTTTCTGCTGGTCAGGGAGCCGGATGCGAGGCTCGATCCCAGAACCCTGGGATCATGACCTGACCATGAACAAAGGCAGATGTTTAACCGACTGAGCCACCCAGGCACCCCAAGATAAAAAGCTTTTGCACAGCAAAGGAAACAGTCGACAAAACTAAAAGGCAACCTACAGAGTGGGAGAATATATTTGCAAATGTTTTATCAGATAAAGGGCTAGTATCCAGGATCTATAAAGAACTTATCAAACTCAACACCCAAAAAACAAATAATTCAGTCAAGAAATGGGCAGAAGACATGAACAGACTTTTCTCCAAAGAAAATGGCCAAGAGACACATGAAAAAATGCTCCACATCACTTGGCATCAGAGAAATACAAATCAAAACCACAATGGAATATATTAGTCAGCCATCAAAAAGAATGAAATCTTGCCATTTGCAACAACATGGATAGAACTAGAGGGTATTATGCTAATTCAAGAAGTCAGAGAAAGACAAATACCACATGATTTCCCTCATACGTGGAATTTAAGAAACAAAACGGGAAAGTAAGGCAAAATAAGATAAAAACAGAGGAGGAGGCAAACCATAAGAAAATCTGAACTCTAGGGAACAATCTTGAGGGTTGCTGGAGGGAAGGTGGGTGGGGGATGGGGTAATAGCATGATGGGCATGCAGGAGGGCACCTGATGTAATGAGCACTGGGTGTTCTATGCAACTGATGATTCCCTGAAACCAATAAAACACTACATAACTAACTTGAATTCAAATTAAAAACAACAAAAAAGGCCGTTAAGAGAGAGAAATATCTAGTGAAGGAAGAAAGGTTCAAAGGAGGCTTCTTTTTTATTTTTTCAAGTATGGGATAGACCTGAATATGCAGGAGTGAAACGCATCAAGAAAGGATGAAGATGCAAGGAGTCCTGGGGCACCTAGGTGGCTCAGTCAGGTAAGCATCGGACTCTTGACCTGGGCTCAGGTCTTGAGGTCGCCCCGGTCCAGCCCCACCTTTGGGGCTTAAAAAAACAAAAAACAAAACAAAAAACCCAGGGAGTCAAAACCTAACTAATGAAGCATGAAGAGGTTGGGACTCTCAGGGTTGGAAGGATTAGCTTTTGAAAGTGGGTTTTCGCATCTGATAATCCTTGGTTTTCTCCCTAGAGCTGAAGCTAGAAGAAAGCAAGCAGGGGTGGACTTGGGCCTTGAAGAGGTCTGATTCAGCATTTGTGGGTATGGAAAGGAGAGGATGCTGCTGAATAATGCCTCATGAAAGTAATGCTCTGTACAAGCACGGGCTGTGAGTGTCACCTCAGAAATCTTAAGGGTCACACCCACAGCAGGGAGACTGGAGGTCAATTTCTGCGGAGAAAATTTTCTGGAGTCAATTAAGTCCAGGCTCGCCACTGATAGTTGTGTAACTTCTTGGGTCCCCTCAAAGATCTGCCTAAGACCAAGCACTGCCAAAGACCACGCGGTGTGGAGAGGCCAACCGCGGAGAGCCTGGCGCCACACTAGCCTGGTCCGAACCTGTCTTGGCAAAAAGCCAGGTGACCGTCTATGTTTGTGGGCAACTCTGCCACCGTGGCAGTTTTAACGACATTCTCCCGGGTCCCACAGCGCTGGAAACAACTTCTAGAACCCAGCTTCCCAGACGTGGGCGTAGCCAGGCAGGTAACCCAAGCCGCTGGGCGTGAGAGAAGGCAGCCTCCCCAACCAGTTTCCCCTGCCCACTGGTCCTTCTTTCCCGCTCCTTCCCTCACGAGGTGGGTCTCAAAGGACGAGAAGCCAGTGCCTCCGGGATGACCCAGCGCCAGGCGCGGTGTCGATGGACTCGGCAGTGGGAA
Organism: Leptonychotes weddellii; assembly: GCF_054177405.1. NCBI lineage: Eukaryota > Metazoa > Chordata > Mammalia > Carnivora > Phocidae > Leptonychotes > Leptonychotes weddellii. The sequence goes on from NC_138378.1 coordinate 43,568,499, forward strand.
TGTCGGGGGTGGGAGGACACCAAGGGGACAGGAAAGCGCGCGATACGGGTTGGGCGCGCTGACCCTGCCCAGAGGACGACCGCGGGAGTCCGGACGTTACCTCCAACATGCCTTTTCTACTCGCCCCTGCCGTGTCGATGAGCGTGTTGTCCAGATCGAAGAAAACCGCCCGCACCCGGTTCAGCACCATCCCGCCACTCGCGCTCGCACCGCGCCAACTCGCTGCTGCCACCGCCGCCCGCGCATGCGTGAAGCGGGCCCGAGGTCAAGGAAGACGTGGGCGGGGCCGTGAGGTCACCTGACCATTCGGCGCTGCCCGCGGGACTCCCGCGAGAGGTCTCAATATTGGAGCGTCTGGGAAAATGCCGCGAGACTCCGGGATCGTGGTCTAACCCGGGCGATCAAGGAACGCCTTCGTCAGTGGGCGAGTGGTTATCTGAACAGCTTGGATGTGGAGGGTGATTAGTAGCGCTGTTTTCCTTCGTAGCCTCTTTCTGCTTATCTCTTTTTTTCATGTTGTCCTCCTGGCGTGAGGAGAATGTCATAAGTACCCGGGGGAGGTTTTCTGCGCCATCTGGCGCCTGAAGGAGGCCGAGAATCAGTTGGCTTTTCCTGTTAGGCTGTGGGTTGCGCATGGAGAGCTGCGTGCTGTCCGAAGCGTCGCTGGTCTTTTGCTTGCCCTAAGTTGGGGTGTGAGTGCATGTGTGTAGTATCCGGAGTCTGCGGTTACGGGAGAAGTCATGTCGATGGCAGGAATGCCAGGGGGGTGCAAAGGTGTGATATTTACCCTACTAGATAGAGTAGCCGTGTTAGAACTGGAGCCTGATTCCTTAAGACCCCTGTGTCGGGACTGTGCTTGGAAAGACAGGGGGGACTCTGTAGGGTCTGCTGATGTGTTGTCCACTTAGATTGCTTTTCCTGAAGACTTGCATTTCCAGGTTTTTGGATACCATATAAACGGTTTTCAGGTGTAGCAAGGAGCTGAGGGACCGTAACAGTCTGTTGATCCCCAGAAGGTCAATAACAACTGCTTTCTACTCCTAGCAAGACAAAGATGTTGAAATTAATTTCTGAGCTTCTAAATTGTCTCTATTGGGTAACTTTATTGGAATTTAGATATGTGGTCATCAGTGACCAGAAATTTTCTAGCTGCAGACCAAATTGCCACCAGATCACAGATTTGAATCTGTGATCAGAGAGTGGTTTACATTTTTAAAGTGATTGGAGGAAATCATCAGGGAAATACAGATCAAAACAACGAGATACCACCTCACACCAGTCAGAATGGCTCAAATTAACAAGTCAGGAACAGCAAATGTTGGCAAGGATGCCGAGAAAGGGGAACGCTCTTACACTGTTGGTAGGAATGCAAACTGGTGCAGCCAATCTGGAAGACAGAATGGAGGTTCCTCAAAAAAGTTGAAAATAGAGTTACCCTATGCCCAGCAATTGCACTACTAGGTATTTATCCAAAGGATACAAACGTAGTGATTTGAAGGGGCACCTGCACCTCAGTGTTTATAGCAGCAATGTCCACAATAGCCAAAATACGGAAAGAGCTCAGATGTCCATCAGCAGATGAGTGGATCAAGGAGATGTGGTATATATGTATAATGGAGTATTACTTAGCCATCAAAAATAAAATCTTGCCATTTGCAATGATGTGGATGGAACTAGAGGGTATTATGCTAATTGAATAAGTAAGAGAAAGACAAATACCATATGATTTCACTCATGTGGAATTTAAGAAACAAAACATGAATATAGAGGAAGGGAAGGAAAAATAAGATAAAAACAGAGAGGGAGGCAAACCATAAGAGCCTCTTACTCTTAACTCTAGGGAACAAACTGAGGGTTACTTGGAGGGCAGGTGGGGGGAGGAAGGTGTAATTGGGTGATGGGCATGAAGGAGGCACTTGATGTAATGAGCACTGGGTGTTATATGCAACTGATGAATCACTAAATTCTACCCCTGAAACTAATAATACAGTTTATGTTAACTAAATTGAATTTAAATAAAGAATTATTTTAAAAAGATTTGAGAAAGAGAGCATAAGCAGAGGAAGTAGCAGGCAGAGGGAGAAGCAGGCTCCCTGCCAAGCAGAGAGCCAACGTGGGGCTCAGCGCCAGGCCCAGGGATCATGACCTGAGCCAAAGGCAGATGCCCAACTGGCTAAGCCACCCAGGCGCCACTAAATAATTTTTTAAAACAAGGGGGAAAAAGTGATTGAAAGAAATCAAAGGATGAGTTCATGACATGTGAGAATTATATGAAATGCAAACTTTAGTGTCCATAAATATATATTTTTAAGTAGGCTTCACACCCAGCGTGGAACCCAAAGCAGGGACTTGAACTCCTGACCCTGAGATCAAGACCTGAGCTGATATTGAGTCAGAGGGCTAACTGAGCCACTCAGGTGCCCCCATAAATAGTTTTATTGGGACACAACCACACTCATTCAGTTATATATCATCTTGCTGCTTTTGCCCTGCAAGCAAAGTTGAGTAATTATATGTGAGACCATATGGCCTGCACAGCCTGAGATATTTACTATCTGGCACTTTATAGATAAAATTTGCCCACTCCTGAGGTACATGAGTAACAGTTGGGCTGCTGGCGTTCAGTAGACTTAGATCAGTTTTCTTATCTTTATGTTAATAGTTTTTTTCTTTTGCAGTGGCAGACTACAATTTCCGTATGTTTAGCAGCAGAATTTTACAGTTAACCTCTCTTTGCTATTGTGGCAAATAAAGATAATTTTATTTATTCCTCAAAAACATGACTCTGGTTGCTCTGTTGATGTGCAGGGCCAGCCTAACAGTTTTGGTCATTTAGATAACCAATCAGCTGAAATTATGAATGCGTTAATTGGAGTTAACCATTTTTAGTTGCCTGAGATGTCAGAATAAATTAAGCATAAAACTGCTTATGGGGTGGGGCGCCTCAGTGGTTCAGCTGGTTGAGCCTTCCACTCAGGTCATGATCCCAGAGTCCTGGGATCAAACCCCGAATTGGGCTCCCTGCTCACCGGGAATCTGCTTCTCCCTCTGCCCCTCCGCCCACTCGTGTGTGCTCTCTCTCTCAAATAAATAAAATCTTAAAAAAAACAACTGCTTATGGGTAATGAAACTTAGAGGACTGAAGCTGTTCCCCCCACCCCCTGATGTGTATATAGAGTTTATTGACAGTCACAAATCCAAATCCAAACGCAGAGGAGGTATGGTAGTCTGTATAATCCTCTTAATGGGTTGGGGCACTTGACAGGTTCCTCTTCCTGACAAGTAGTCTAAAGGCATTCCATGACCTGTCCAACTTTACTACTTAAAGAGGGGTGATGGCCAGAAACTATATCCTGACAACTTTAATCCTTCTAATTATAGAATCAGGGTTTAGGATGTTGCAGTTAAAATTTGTGAACCAGTTCTCCTGTAACATTTTTAAGATAGATGTACAGGCTCTACATGGGTGGGCCTCAGATACAATATTTAAAGTTGGTCAGCTTGACAGATTTAACTCTAGTAGCTAGAAGAGCATATTTGCAGGATGCAAGGTCTAAGTAAAAAATTGGTAATTGTGAGACTTGATGTGGTAACAAAGTGGAAACTAAACTAACATTGCTTTTGCATTCTGCACTGTGCATAATGGCATCATTGTGCCATTGCTCCTGCCCAGCATTGCTTCTGGCCTTTCTCACCTTCAGGAAGCTGTCAGGCTCTTCCCACCCACTTCCCATGTACAAGTTCATTACAACTCCATGACTTCAGAAGAGAGGTTTGCCTTCTGGCTTAAAGTTTGTTTGTTTGTTTGTTTTCAGAATGGGGCATTGCTATGTCAATAGGAATAAAACAGAAGCAACTGGAAGTGAATCACAGGTTCCCACTATATCTACCCAGCTATCATCAGTTGTATCCATCCACACTGCCTGTTATCCTTAAATGGGCCATCTCTATTGCCTTCTGTGGCTAGCCTTTTCAGTTGTTCCCTATATCCCCACCTCAGCTTGGGGAAATCTTTTCAGCAATTCTTTCCTCTTGTGCATCATCAAAAGTTTCCCATCTATTGAATCCACTCTAGTTAGCCTCTCAATCACAGTATTGCACTGAAACTACTATTGCCAAGTCACCAGTGACCTTCACCTTACTAAATCTAATAGCCATTCTTTGCCCTCATAGTAACTGCCCTATCAGCAGAGGGCACATTCCAGTTGGTAACAGTTCACCAGCAGTGCTATCAGAGTATCAGAATATGGATAGTTATTATCCAGGTGCATGCACTCACTTGCATGCTCTCTCTACACACACACATTCTCCTCCAAGGGTTTATATATATTTGGGATTCCACAATCCTGCACTTCCTATGCTAAGTCATTCAGGAGACAGTGACAGAAGTGTAAGAAAGTATCTGTCTTTCTCATAGTAAATACAGAATTGTTGTCTTAAAGCTTGGAGTTGCAGTACTGCAACTGCTATTTATTCTTTGGATTGATTCTTTAGGTTGATTTTATTGATTCTTTTGTTAATTTCAATTCTGTATATTTTCTTAATAATTGAAATTGATTATTTAAGGATACATTATCTCTTTAACCTGTGTTATCTTTTACTAGACTTTCCTCTTATTTTGTTACTGTTGGTTGGTTGAATCTAAGTCAAACATTTATTTGTCTGATTGTGAAAAACGGAATTTGAACTCTTTTACCTCTGTGGTCAAAATCCTGTGCGGAGCAAAATGCTAAGTGTGTTCCAGAGACCAGCAAGGTTTGTCATTCCTCACTTTGAAACACTGATACCCTTGATAAGAGAGGAGGTTCCACTGCCTGTGATAAGGCAGGGCCTGCATTTCTGTAGCCTCATGCCCTTCCCTCCCTCAGCCCATCAGGTGTCCTGGCCTTGTCCTTCAGAGGTCTCCATGTGCTGCACACAGCTCCTTCTGGTGAGCAGTTTGTATTAGCCTCTTGAGTACAGTGCCTGTCCTAGGATCCCAGATTCTATTCCTCTACTAGGAGGAAGTAGCAACTTTTTTGCAGTTAAAATTACAGTAGTTTCCTCTTATCCATGGGATATGTTCCAAGACCTCCAGTGGATGCCTGAAACTGTGGACAGTACTGAACCATATATATATAATATGTTTTTTCCTATACATGCGTATCAATGATAAAGTTTATAAATTAGGCACAATAAGAGATAAACAATAGCTAATACTAAAATAGAATAATTATAACAATATACTATAATAAAAGTTACATAAATGTGTCTCTCTCAAGTTCTCTTATTGTACTATACTCACCCTTCTTGTGATGATATTAGATGATAAAATGGCCACGTGATTAGATGAAGTGAGGTCAATGATGTAGGCATTGTGATGTACAGTTAAGCTACCTGACAGTACATCAGAAGGAGGATCATCTGCTTCCAGATTGTGGTTGACCATGGGTAACGGAAACCACAGAAAGTGAAAACAGGGATGTATGTAATTATACATAGTGACACAGGGTGATTTATGTTTCTTTCCCACTGTACAGTCAACCCTATGAGGGCAGAGACCTATGCCAGTTTAATTCACCATTGTATCTTCAGAGTACTCTACAAAGCACATAGTAGATCCTCAATAAGTATATATATTTAACTGAATTAATGGCAGTTCCACCAGCTCTCCTCAAGCCAGAACATAATCTGACTAGAGATCCATTTCATCTTCTCTTCACCTTACCTGTTGTGGAGAGAGAAGAGCAAACTGGAGAGTACATAGGGGGAGGGGTTAAAAAGTGGAGTTGGGAAAAGCTAAACTTTCAGAAGCTACAGTATATAGAGGGGAGAAAAGTCTAAGAAACATATAAGCACAATGCCCTCCCATGCCAGACCATTGTGATTTAGAAGAACTTACCTCTTAAGTTTTGTATTAAATGTCCAATATGTGTGGGTGTGTTTACCCATCTGCTTCCGCATCTAGACTGTAAACCAAGTGAGCTGTTACCTGCCACTGAAAACTCAGTGATGATGTGACCCAAACCCTAACCTGACTTAAAAAAAACAACACATTTTATGCTCCTGTTCAATGTCACCACCTCTACTTGGCAACACCCTCTCTACTTCCCAGCCCTTGAATCAGCTACGCTGACTTTCTCTGCACTTCCCCTACTTCACATTCTTGTCTCCTGCCCACAGCTGATACCCACCACTAGGGATACCTCTCTTTTCCCTTAGTCCCTTCAGTTGACTACTTCCCTCTCCTTCAATCTGAACCTAGACTCCAGTAGCTGTGGGATTCTTTCCTGACTGCTCCTCGTAAGCACAGAAACACACCCAGACTGGAGGTTAGGTGCCCCCTTCCCCTTACAGCATTTAACACCCTGTAATTTATCTACTTGTTTACTTGTTCTGTGAGTGAAGAGCTCCACCTTTAATTACTGTATCCCCAGGCTCAATCTAGAGCTCAAAAAACATTGAATAAGATGAAAATTTTAAATTAAAATGTATATAACAAAACTTACCATTTTAGCCACTTTAAAGAATATAGTTCTGTGGTATTAAGCACATTCACATTGTTCTGCAACCATTCCCTCTAACCATCTCCAAAACTTTTTGATCTTTCCTAACTGAAACTCTATTCAATAAACAACTTCCCATTCCTTTCTCCCACCAGCTCCAGACAACCATAATTCTACTTTTTGTCTCATGAATTTGACTAGATACCTCATATAGGTGGAATCGTCCACTTATTTGACCTTTTGTGACTGGCGTATTTTACTTAATGTCCTCAGGATTCATCCATGTTGTAGCAGAAGTCAAAATTTCCTTCCTTTTTAAGGCTGAATAATGTTCCATTGTATGTGTATATCACATTTTATTTATTCATTCATCCATCAGTAGACATTTGGGCTACTTACAACTTCTGTCTGTTGTGAATAATGCTGGTATAGACATAGGTGTAAAAATAACTTTTGAGACCCTGTTTTCAATTCTTTTAGGTATATATCCAAAGGTGGCATTGCTGGATCATATGGTAATTCTGTGTTTAATTTCTTGAGAACTACTTCACATCAACTGTCCTCTACATCAGCTGCATGAATTTTATATTTCTACCACCAGGGCACAAGGGTTCCAATTTTTCCACATCCTGACCAACACTTATTATTTTTTGCCCTTTTCCCTTTTTATTTTATTATTTATTTATAATTCCTTATTTAAATTCAATTTAGTTAACTTATATTGTATTATTAGTTTCAGGGGTACAATTTAGCGATTCATCAGTTGGATATAACACCCAGTGCTCATTACTTCAAGTGCCCTCCTTAATGCCCATCATCCAGTTATCCCTTCCCAGCACCCACCTCCCCTCCGGCAACTCTCAGTTTGTTTCCTAGAGTTCAGCATCTCTATGGTTTCATCCCTCTCTATTTTCATCTTATTTTATTTTTCCTTCCCTTGCCCTATGTTCATCTCTTTTGTTTCTTAAATTCCATATATGAGTGAAATCATATGGTATTTGTCTTTCTCTGACTGACTTATTTCACTTAGCATGAAACCCCCTAGTTCCATCCACATTGTTGCAAATAGCAAGATTTCATTCATTTGGATGGCTGAGTAATATTCCATTGTAGAAATATATCCCACATCTTCTTCCTTTCTAAAAAATTAATATTTATTAGTTTCATTTGAAGAATTTAGTGATTCATCAGTTGCATATAATACCCAGTGCTCATTAAATTAAGTGCTCTCCTTCATGCCCATCACCCAATTACGCCTTCCCCCCACCCATCTCCCCTCCAGCAACCCTCAGTTTCTTCCCTAGAGTTAAGAGGCTCTTATGGTTTGCCTCCCTCTAGTTTTTATCTTATTTTATTTTCCTTTCCTTCCCCTATATTCATCTGTTTTGTTTCTTAAATTCCACATATGAGCAAAATCATATGGTTTGTGTCTTTCTCTGATTGACTTATTTCACTTAGCATAATAACCTCTAGTTCCATCCATGTCGTTACAAATAGCAAGATTTCATTCTTTTGGATGGCTGAATAGTATTCCACTGTATTTATATACCACATCTTCTATATCCATTCATCTGTTGATGGACATTTGGGCTCTCTCCATAGTTTGGCTATACTGTGGACATTGCTGCTATAAACATTGG
>NC_138378.1:43577123-43614421 GCF_054177405.1 Leptonychotes weddellii
CCAATGTTTATAGCAGCAATGTCCACAGTATAGCCAAACTATGGAGAGAGCCCAAATGTCCATCAACAGATGAATGGATATAGAAGATGTGGTATATAAATACAGTGGAATACTATTCAGCCATCCAAAAGAATGAAATCTTGCTATTTGTAACGACATGGATGGAACTAGAGGTTATTATGCTAAGTGAAATAAGTCAGAGAAAGATAAATATCATATGATTTCACTCATAGTGGAATTTAAGAAACAAAACTGAAGGGTATTATACTAATTGAAACAAGTCAATCAGAGAAAGAATTATCATATGGTTTCACTCGTATGTGGAACAGAAGGAATAGTGCAGAGGACAATAGGGAAAGGGAGGGAAAACTGAAGGGTAAGAAATCAGAGAGGGAGACGAACCGTATGAGACGCTTGACTCCGGGAAACAAACTGAGGGTTGCAGAAGGGGAGTTGGGCGGGGGGATGGAGTAACTGGGGATGGGCATTAAGGAGGACACTTGATATAATGAGCATTGGGTATTATATGCAACTGATGAATCACTAAACTCTACCTCTGAAACATGCTATATGTTAATTAAAAAACAGTAGATAGAGCAATGGAATAGAATAGAGAGCCCCCAATTTATTCACATATACATGGATAAATGATCTTTGATGAGGGTGCCAAGAGTACACAATGAGGAAAGGACAGTCTCTTCAACAATCAACAGAATGAAAAGGCAATCTATAGAATGGGAGAATCCAATTGCAAACCTTGTATCAGAAAAGAGACTAGGGGCCCTGGGTGGCTCAGTTGATTAAACGTCCAACTCTTTATTTCAGCTCAGGTCCTGATCTCAGGGTCATGAGATCAAGCCCTACGTTGGGCTCCACACTCACTGCGGATTCTGCTTGAGATTCTCTACCTCGTCCTCTGCCCCTCTCACCATTTGCACACACACTCTCTCTCTAAAAAATAAAATCTTTAAAAAATAAAAAGAGGGTAATATCCAACATATATAAGAAACTGCTACAAGTCATTAAAAATAAGTGTTTAATCCAGGGGCATCTGGGTGGCTCAGTTGGCTAAGCATCTGCCTTCAGCTCAGGTCATGATCCTGGAGTCCCGGGATCAAGTCCCACATTGGGCTCCCTGCTCAGCAGAGAGTCTGCTTCTCCCTCTGACCCTCCCCCCTCTCGTGCTTTCTCTCTCTCTCTCTCTCAAATAAATAAAATCTTTTTACAAAGTGTTTAACCCAATTTAAAAATGGGCTAAATATTTCAATAGACATTTTTCCAATGAAGAAATACAAATGGCCTACAGACATATGAAAAGGAGCTCAGCATCACTAATCATCAGAGAAATCCAAATCAAAGGACAATATCATGTCACCTGTTAGGTTGGCTTATATATATATATGTTGGTAAGAAAGTGGAAATTTGAAACTTCATACACTGTTAGTGAGAATGTAGAATGGTACAGCCATTATGGAAAACAGTACTGAGTTTCCTCAGATAATTACAAATAGATTATGATCCAGTAATCACATATCTCGGTATACATCCAAAGGAAATGAAATCAATAGATGACCCTGGTATTTGTTATGATAGTCACCAACTCCTGTATCATGTTGAATTCAGAGGAAATAATTTTATCTTTCATCACTATTATGTTAATTATAAATTGTTTGTAAGTGTCCTTCATCAAGTTGACAAAGTCTTAATTCTTATTTTGCTGAGAGTTTTTTAAATCTTGAATGTATTTTGAATTGTCCTAAATGCTTTTTCTGTATCTATTGAAATGATCAAGATTTTTCTTCTTCAGTCTGTTGACTTGGGAATTACCGTATCAGTTTCACATTGCTGTAACCAATTATCACAAATGTATTGCCTTCAAACCTCATAAATGTAGTGTTTTGCACTTCTGCAGGTTAGAGTCTCACATGGGCTTTACTGGACTAAAACATGTCTGCAGGGTGTTCCTTTTTGGAGGTGCTGGGAGAGAATCTGGTTCCTGGCTTTTTCCAGCTTCTAGAGGCTATCTGCACTCCTTGCCAAATTCCCCTCCCACCTCCAAAGCCAACAGTAGCTGACTGACTCACCCCCTATCCTAGTTGACTCTTCTGCTGCACTTCTACTTTTAATGACCTTGTGATGACCTTGGGACCACGGGATAATCCAGGATCATCTCCTGATTTTAGTGTTAGCTGATTAGCAACCTAATTCCATCTGCAACTTTAATTCTCATTCTCCATGTAAGGCAACATGTGGGCAGATTCCAAGGATTAGAACATGGACATCTTTGGGGGGCATCATTCTGCCAGATGGCTGAATGTCAAGGAGCAGGGACATATATGAATGTAGGAGCCCCTCCTCCCATGGGTGCCTAGGGAGAGAATAAGAGGGACTTAGGGTTGCCCCTTTCTGGAGTCTCAGGGGGCAGAGCTCTTAAGCATCTATACATGACCTGTGCCCCTCTCATTGTGCTTCTCACTTTCTGCACAGGAGAGTTGAACTTTTCTGGGTGAAAGATTTGTAGGGGACCCCTCACTCAGCTCTGGTCCACTCCCTCATTCACCCACCTCACTGTTCTACTTGTCCCTGGGTCTGTGGTCCAGATGGGGTTGACTCAGCCACTCTCAGTGTCCAAGGGCCCAGGATAGATGGCCACCATTACTTGCACTAGGAAGAGTAACAATGTTGGCAACCAGGGAGCAGCTCAGCTGCAGCAACACCTGGGCTGTGTTGCCAAACTCCTGACCCACAGATTTGCAATTGACTCTCAGGGATCTCAGAGAGATTCCTGGGCTCCAGATCAGGCAGCCAGGCTTCTTGATCTTTGGACTCCAGCTCGGAGAAGAGGCTGATTATTACAGCTTAGTGTGGGACAGCAGCTTGATGCCTGCATTGACCTCAAGGCCCACAGGGAAGTGAGATAAAACCTGTTGGCTGCCTGTACCTACTCACTGTCCAGAGTTATTGCTGTTATTTTGTGGGCAAGTTGCTTGTGGGTTGCTGCTAAGTTCTGGAGAAGTGTCATGAGGGTCACACACAGTTATCCTTTCTCTTCTGGTTCTTGGCACTGGGTGGTTGCTGCACCCCCATTTCTAAGGTCCTGGGTATGGTCTGCTGACCCAGCTGTCCACAATTTCTGGGGCTTTTGGTCAGATCACTGTGTCCTGCACTGGAAGTATTGGTGTGGATTATTATGTTAGTGACTGGAACCAGCTTTGCTCAGGGAAAAAAATGCAGAGTCCCTCTTCTTCCCTTGAAACTTCTGCTTACCTCCAGTTTCCTGATACTATATGTGTACACCCAAACAACAGACCCAATCAACCCTTGGGTCCAATATCAGGCAGAGGGTAACCAGAGTGTGCCAAGGAGGGCTGGGTGGTCCCTCCCATTCCTCAGAGTGGAGCACCCACAAGATGTGCTTAGCTCTTTCTCCCTGTCCTTGAGGGTCTCCCTATGTTGTCCCCCGATCAGGGATGATGGAGAGAGAGCAACCACAGGATGAGGTGAAGGGGACCCTCTGACTGCCACAGTGGAAAGTGGGTTGGTCTTGGCTGGTCTGTCATGGTCCTTGGTCCTTCTGGTGTTCTGAATCTGGAACAAGTTCTCTCTGAGGTTGGGTTCCCTCTGGATCCCCCTCTACAGTGATCTACATGGAGGAAGAAGCTGTGGAGGTCACTTCACTGAGTGCAGGGCTGTGGCAGAGGCTGCAGTCTTAAGAGAAGGCTCCTGAGCAGTGAAGAGACCCCTCTCTGTGGGAAGGGGGTAGTGGACAGGTGGGTGGGCATGCAGCTCTCTCTCCAGGGTCCCCTTCTGTATGTGCCTCTGGCCCTAACACAGCAGGGAGAGCTGTGGGCCTGCCCTGCCATGGACCCCTGTGGCACATGAGCTGCTTATTCTCAGTCCGCTGGGGTGACTGAGAGCTCAGGTGTGGGAGGCCATCAAGGGGGAGGGGAAGGATCTGCGTGACTTCCCTGCCCTCCCTTTGAGTGGGGCAAGTAGGTAAAATTGACTTTAGGCCCCTCAGGAAGTAGAGCTCCAAGGGCCTTTTCATCATGGCCTAGTTCCCTTTTCTCCCCACTCCTCACTCTCTGCTCAGATGATCTGCTGAGTGGATCAGGGGAGGCCTTGCCACTTCCTTCTTATCTTATAGACATCACATGACCTCAGACTCACCATTCCTGTGTCTCTTTCCATTTCAGGGCCCTGGGCACAGTCTACACTGTCTCGGGAATCTCAGTGTTGGGGTCTCCTGGACAGAGAGGTACTGTGTCTTGCACTGGGCTTGCAGTGCGTCATTGGACTGTGTGGCATAGGCTGGTATCAACAGCTCCCTAATGCTGCCCTCAAAACTGTGATCCTCTGAAGTTCCTGGCACTTAACTCCTTCTGGTATTATGGTGATGCATGCTACTTCAATTAGTTGTGAAAAGTCATATTCAATGGAAAATATTTAGAATGATATGTTCATTGAATAGATAGATGTAAGAAGTGATCTCCAAGGATTCATGTGTGAGCTCTTTTCCCTAGGATATTGTCTTGATGACTCATCCCATGTCTTCCGTGACTATAGGATTAACCATGTTTTTTTGCCTGGATTTGGACAAGTCACTTAACTCCTTTACAGGTAGACTGCATGCAGAGGTGACTAAACTCATTTTACAAGTTTGGACTAAATGAACAAATGCGTTAAGTGCTTGGGACATGTGGAGGACCCCTGAGGATGGGGTCTTTGGAAAAACCCTGAGAGACTGTACAGTTAACCTGGCCAGGAGGGTAGTGACACCACAGTGCTGCTATGTATCCCACATCCCCTAGATTCCAGTAGAGAAAGCCAGCTGTAGCCACCCATGTTTTAAGAAAAAATGGCAGGGAAAAAAATGTCAGGCACATAACATAGAACTGAGAAAATAATGCCCATAATATAGGTTGACTGGGATTGACTGTGACAATAAAGAGAGACAGCTGTGACAAGACAAGGATCTCAGAGCTGCAGAGAGGCTTATGCCTGCTGAGTGATCATGATTTGCTCAGAGGACATGACCCAGTAATGTGGGACTAGGCTGTCAGCTGGCCACCAACCAACATTTAGTGAATGGTGACATGGTAGATACATCCCAAGATCTTACATGAATACTACTTCCCTCTCTCCTCACAAATGCCCCCTTGAGGAATTACTGTTACTCCTGTTTTAGACATGAGGAGATGTACTCCTAGAAATGTTTTTTGATCCTGCCCTGCATAATGTGGTGTGAATGGCAGAGCTAGGCATGGAGCAGACCGTGCAGATTCAGATCCTGCACCCTCCCCACTGCAGGGTGTTGTCCTCATTGCACTGTCTCTGGAGAATCTCTGTCCTGTTCACCAGGTGCAAGGAGTTATGTACGGGATTACTGGTAAGAACTTCACATTCTCTGCCTCCATGGATCCTAATTATTCTTGGGAAGATATACATAAAATAACCACACAATAAAAACCATACAATAAAAAGTTCAACTAATAGGAGATCCCTGAAACAGATGACCTGGACACAGCTCTAGTCAGGGAGATCTTGGGAGGTTCTCTGGAAGAGGGGCTGACTGAGCCCCTATCTGAGGAATGCATTCAGGATAACTTGGGGTACAGCCTGGGTAATGGCTGGAGTGGGTAGAGGAGGAGGCGATGCCTGCAGAAAGAACATCATACAGATGGAATCAGGAGGTGATGAGGAAAGTTTGTGGAGGAGGTGATGGGAGGCCAATGTGACTGGAGCTGTTTCTCAATCAACAGACAACTTGTAACCAACCAAGCAAACTGCAGGATGTGCATGCTGCCTAGACACAGCTCAGTGCAGTCAACTCAAAGCTACAGTAATGCTGTCATGAGGCTCAGACTTCCAACTGTGACTTTGAGGTACAATGAGAATCTGAGTCTTTCCCAACCCGTCTGCTGCACACACATCTGTGTGACATACATGTTTGGAATGGTCTCCAGGAAAACAGAATGATAAAAATCAGCTACATCCTCTTGACTGCTCTAGAGGGGCCTTGGGCAATTTGGAGCAATTTTACATGTATTTTAAAGATACAGTGTGGATTTACAATGATACACAGCTTTACACCATATCTTGGAATCTCTGGATATCTTCATGTTTTTTTTCCATAGAGTACAAGCCTTATCAAGATAATATTTGATAAAATATACATGGCCAAAGATAATTGATTTTATTCCCAAATAGCTTTCTATTTCTAATATGCATCAAATAAATTTACAAGTTCAAGAAATCATACATAAATTAAATATCCAAACTCTACCATTATAAAATTGTGCATATGATAAGCCTTAATTTTTTTAAGTTGGAGGAAGAATAAAACACAACAAAACCCTGTCTAATGACCTAAATTCAACTGTAGGGTATGTACAATATTATCCAGAGGTGCCAAGTCATATTATTCAGTATATAATTTTAAGAAAACTCCTTTATTTTATTTTTTAAATTTAATTCCTTTTAGTGACACTCTATTTTGAAGTTGAATTTCATGTGTGCACACAACTGCATGAGGAGCCTCTTCTGAGACACAGTTTACATTGAACTGTGATTCCTGCAAACACCTGAGGATAATTAGTCATGGACCATGGCTTGAGGATATTCAAAAGAATATGATGTGGTGAGTGACTTTAGTGCAAATGGCAGCTTAAAGACCTCCAAAAATTCTCTCCTCAAAAAATTCAATGAGGAAACTGGCAAAAATTGCCATCAACATCTTAAGAACTCTGGAAATAAATTCAAACTTGCAGCAATAGAGGGAATGTTGATACTGGTGGGAGAGGGAGAAAAAAAAAGAAAAAACAGGTGACTCTCAGAACCATGAGTTTTGTGCTGTTTTAACATGCCCTAGTCCCATCCCCTGCCCGGTGGCTCCAGAGTAGTTCAGAAAACTAAAGCCCATGTTCACAGTGAAAGTCAGCAACGTGGCAGCCACTGGAGAGAGCAGAATGGGTCTGGAGCTCCCTCAAAACCTCATTTTTAGGGCGCCTGGGTGGCTCAGTTGGTTAAGCGACTGCCTTCGGTTCAGGTCATGATCCCAGGGTCCTGGGATCGAGTCCTGCATCGGGCTCCCCGCTCTGCGGGGAGCCTGCTTCTCCCTCTCCCACTCCCCCTGCTTGTGTTCCCTCTCTCGCTGTGTCTCTCTCTGTCAAATAAATAAATAAATAAAATCTTTAAAAAAAAACAAAACAAAAAAACCTCATTTTTAGAGAATTATCACTAATGGATCTATCTGAGGGATGTCTGCAAGACCCTACTTGTTCTACTGTTTGTATTTAATCTCACTTGGAGCTTGCCCAGAACAAAAAGCCTTTTCCCAGCATAATTGTCACAAAAGCAATTATAGGCAGTTGTTTAACTTGTGGTTGGTTAAAGTGACAGATACTAGTTGGAGCAAATAATAGAGTAATAGAAAGCTTACAAGGAGGACCAAGAAATGAGAGTTCCATAAGGGGATTTGAAAAGCTCTTACTTATTCCTAGGAATCTAGAACACTGTGAGCATACTCAGGAAAGACCCTAGAAGGCCCTAAGCTCTCCCTTCTGCCTGACCTGAATGTTCTGCACAAGCAGGAAGTGAAGGTTATGGCAGAGTTTCCAGCTGCCAGCTGAATGTTGAAGATATGATTCAACATGCTCACAAAGCCCTTTGACAAAGACTGAATGACTTCTCAGTTCCAGACTGTTAATGATATCTCTATCCAGTCAATAGTTGACACCATATAGCTGAGCAGGGACTACAGTGGTCACACATGACAAAGAATACAGACTTGGGAGAGTTAGTTAATTAAAATCACTAATGAGAAAGCAATGACAAAAAATAGCAAAGCCAACAAATCCTAGGGAAGAGTGAGAATCAGATTTCTAGAGTTGCCATATGATATTATTTTAAATAACCAATTTACAGCCCCCTGCCCCAATAACAAGAGATCTGCAGGGAAACCAGAAGTCTGTGCAGAAAAAGTTGGCATACCATGACCGAGCATGCTTTCCTATGACAGGCCTGCTTGTTAGCCTGACCCTTGTCTGAAGTCTGGGAACTTGGAATCAGGAGAGTCCCCACCATTCTCTGGTAAGGGTGGCTTGCTGTGCCTAAACTGTTTGTGCAAACCCTATGGTTTATGCAGAACATATCTTTGTTGATGGAATTCTGAAATTCAGGTATGTGCTGGGCAGAGGGTGCCTAAATGACCAGTTCCCACTAAAAACCTCTGGGTACACAGTCTCTAATGAGCTTCCCTAGAAGATGTTTCACACTTTATTGCTGGAGGAATGAAGTATACCTTTGTGACTCCACTGGAGCAGAATTCTTGAAAGCTTGTGCCTGGTTTTCTCTGGACCTCCCAGGTACCTTTCCCTTAGCTTATTCTGCTTAGTGTGCTTTCACTGTAATAAATCATAGCAATCAGTATGGCTTATATACTGAGTTCAGTTAGTCTTTCTAGAGAGACAGATGTTGAAAGTGCTCTTGGGCTGTCCCCTAACATAAGCTGATATACAAGGAGAAAAAAGCAATGAATAGGCACTGTCCCTAAGCAAAGTCCAGACATTGGACTTATTAGACAGATACTTTGTATCAGCTCTTTTAAGTATATTCAAGGAATTAAGGGAAATGATAGTTAAAGAATTAAAAGATAGTATGAGACTATATCTCTCCAAGTAGAGAATAACAATAAAAAAAAAGGTATGAATTATAAAAGAGAACCAAATGGATATTCTGGGGCTGAAAATTATAGTAACAACTGAAAATGTCACTAAAGGGGCTTGTATTCATTTCCTAGGGCTGCTGTAAGAAATCACTACATACTACATGGCCTAAAACAATAGAAATTTACTCTTTCACACTTCTGAAGGCTGGAAGTCTTAAGTCAAGCTATAAGCTAGACTCTGCTCCCTATTGAAAGAGCTAGAGAATTATCCTTCCTTGCCTCTTTCTAGCTTTTGGTATTTTCTGGAAACTCATGGCTTTCCCTGGGTTGCATCTACATCATTCTAAACCCTGCCTCTGTCATCACATGGCTTTCTCCCCTCTGTGTCTGTGTATCCAAACCTCCTTGCTCTATAAGGACAGCAGCCATTCGATTAGGGCACACCCTAATCCAGTATAACCTTATCTTGACTATATCTGCAAAGACCTTATTTCCAAATAAGGATACTTTCACAGGTACTGTGGGCTACAACTTTAATGTATAATTTTGGGAGACACAAAGGCTAAACAACAGATTTGAGCAAGAAAAATACAAAACCAGCAAATTTGAAGATAGATCAATAGAGATCCAGTCTGATGAACAGTGAGTTAAAAAATTAGGACAGGGGAAAAAATTAGCAGAGCCTCAGAGACCTATATAATACTACCAAGCATACCAACATATGCACAAAGAAGAGTCCCCAGAAAAATAAAAGACAGGGAATGTAATATAAAATAAGTAAAATAAAAAATAAAATAAAAGAAAGGGACATGAGAATATGTGAAGTAATAATAGCCAAAATCTCACCGATTTTCATGAGAAGCATTAATAAAAATATTCAAGAAGTTCAATGAAGTCCAACCAGGATAAACCCACCTTGTAATAAAATTGTTCAAGGCCAAAGACAAAAAGAAACTCATGGAAGCAACTAGAGAGAAGTGACTAATCATTTACAAAGGCTCCTCAGTTTAATGGCTAATTTTCTTCAGAAACCAGAGGCCAGAAGGCAGTGGGATGACATGAAAAGTGCCGAAAGACAAAAATTGTCAACCAAGTGCTCTGTATCTAGCAGAGATGTCTTTCAGTAATGAAGGAGACACTGAGACATTCCCAGATAAATTTTGAGAGAACCCACTGCTTCCATCAGCCCTACAAAGAAATACTAAGTAGAGTCCTTCAAGCTGAAATGAAAAGACAAAAGAGTAACTTAATTCTACATGAAGAAATAAAGAGTTGCATAGGCTAATACACAAGAAAGTATAAATATATAAGTATGTATTTGTTGGCTAATTGAATTTAAATAAAAATATATAAGTACATAAAATTTGTATAATATAAAGGTAAACAATGTACTATTTTCTCCTGATTTAAAAGAACACCACATGAAGTAAATATTATAAATATGTTGATGAGCACACATGTATAAAGGTGTAATTTGTATGACAATTGCAATAAGGAGAGGGTGTGCATCGGATCTACATGAAAGTAGTTTCTATATGCCACAAAAATTAATCTGGTATTAATCCAATTAGAATGTTATAATTTAAGGTGTTAGTTATAATCTGAGGGAAGCTACTAAGAATATAACCCAGAATATATAGCAAAAAAAGCAACATGGGAATTTGGTACACTAGAAAATAACAAAACCGGTAATGGGGGAATATTAGAAAAGATATGACATATACAGCCAAAAAAAAAGGAAAAATGATAGATATCAATGTTACCTGATTAGTAATTAAATGTTCATGGATTATATACTCCAATTCAGAGGCAGATATTGGCAGAATGGATTAAAAAAACGAATCCTATGATCTCTATATGCTATCTATAAGGGAGTAACACTTTAAGTCTAAGACACAGGCTGAAAATAAAAGGAAAATAAATACTAAGCAAGTAGTATCCAAAAGAGAACTAGACTGGCTTTGATAACATAAGACAAACTTTAAAAAAATTTTTTATTTTATTTGACAGAGAGAGACTCAGCAAGAGAGGGAACACAAGCAGGGGGAGTGGGAGAGGGAGAAGCAGGCTTCCTGCAAAGCAGGGAGCCCAATGCGGGGCTCGATCCCAGGACCCTGGGATCATGACCTGAGCCGAAGGCAGACGCTTAACGACTGAGCCACCCAGGCACCCCAAGACAAACTTTTATGACAGTTTTCTTCTAGAAAAAAATAAGGACATTTTATAGTGACAAAAGGGCCCATCCTTTAAGGAGATTACAAACATTTTACACTTAACAGAGCTCCAAAATACATAAAACAAACTGACAGAATTGAAAAGAGAAACAGACCCCTCAACAATAACAATTGGAGACTTCAGTATTCAACTTCCAATAATGAATAGAATCTGTCATTTCTTGTGATGCTCACAAGGGTGGGCAAAGTAGGGGCTGAGATCCATATTTCATGGTAAAGGGTACTGAAATTTAGAGAGATTAAGTGACTTGCTCAGAGTTGCAGTACTGATGAATGATGGTTCTGAGGCAGGGGATACAGATGGTTCCCTGGGGATAGAGATCCCTGATCACCTGAATATGAGATCATGTCCTGGACATCTGAATCAAGCCCTTACCTCACTCCCTTGCCCATATCCTCTTGCCCCAAGGTTTCTGTAGGGAGACAGCTGGTGCCCCAAGGAGGTGCCTGGACCAAGAGAATGGCTCAAATCCTGACCCAACTCCTGGCTCTATGTTTCAATCCCTGACTCAAAATACAATATCTTTCCTCCAAATGAAGAACCCCTGATGGGTTGGGGGCATCTGAACATGTCTCCATCTCCCCTCACTTGCCCCCAGCACTTGATTCTATCTGCTGTGTTTCAGTGAGACTTCCTGGTGGTCAGGTGATTGCCCTGAATGACCAGTAGTCTGCTTGACTCCCAACTGGCTCAGAACCCAGGACATTCCAAACCAACTGCCCACATAACAGTTGCCCAAAGAACTAGCTTCGTCTTCAACTGACCAAACATGGATGATGAGCAGTTAATTAACTAGGAAAGGGGTCTGCCAGGCTGGCACTTTTGTGGCTTAGTGCATGAAGTCTACAAGCCCCTAGTGTCTCCCTGACTAAAGATCTGACCCACCATCTGAGCAGCCACTAAGGAAGGCATGGCCGAGAGCAAGAAGTAGCTGCACTGGCTCTTGAGTATGCACCTTCCCTGCTCATTCCTTCCTTTCCAACATCCAGTGTCTTTTGTACAAACTACAGTCATTCTTCTTTAATCTAATTACTGATTTTATTCCCATGGTACTTTCGATGGAGTAATTAGTGGGGGTGATATTTGTGGCTCTACCATGTTGTTTGGTCCAATGCCCATTTCCATGTGGCTGAACCACTGTGGGCACAGCTAGCTGAACAGTGGACAGTAAGCAGATTTTCTTAAACACAGATAGTTATATTGTGAATCCCATGTTTGAATCCCTTATGATCTTTTTCTTTTTATAACCTGAGCCACGATCCTTGAAAATAAAACTGTTGATATACAGCTGGGAGTACATTCATTCATTCCTAAGCCACACTTCTGTTCTGTTAGCAAAGAGGGAGGGGTATTACAATCTAATGTGTACCTAACATCCCCAGCACATTCACTGCATGGGGTTGTGACTTTATTAGGATGAGACAATATAGAAAGGCAGCACAGCATGGGACCGAGAGAGAGCATGGGAGCTGGTGTCTGGTGGCTGGTATCAAATCATACTAGAAGCACATGTACCTGGGAAAGTTACTTAACCCCTTTGTCCTTGGTTCCCTGTTCTGTGGCATGAAGCCTACTTACTAGTATTCCCTTATGAAGCCTAATATAAGACAATCCAGATAGCACCTGAAGAAAATGACTGGTACTTCATAAATGCTATATAAGTATTCCAATATTAAATGTCTGCAAGAATAAGCAAGAAATATAGGAGTGGCTGCCTCCAGAGAGGCAACTTGAATGGATACAGGATGGGGGAGGGTGCAAGCTGACCTTTCAGCCTTCACATGGGCATGATGCTTTATAGCTTATGGAGAATATGTCATCATCTCCTGTCATCCCCCATCATCCCCATGGCTCTGCCCTGCCCTGCGGCCCCTGTTTTGTGGTTCATGGCTCTAAATTGTAGAGATTTTAAATGACTTGCCTGGAGTTACAGGCTGATGACAGACCTGAGATAGGAAAGTAGTTGTTTCCCTGGGGACAGAGATCCCTGAACAAACCCCTCCCTATGCTGAGTCCTCCAGATCATGTGCTGGACTTCTGAACCAAGGGCTACCCTCCCTCCATTCCCCAAATTTTCCTGCCCCAAAGTTGCTGCCAGGACACAGAAGGTGCCTGAGCCAAGAGAAGGGCACATGCCTGACCCAGCCTCCACCCAAACATTTCAATCTCTGACTCGAAAGCTGTGACATTTTCCTGAAAGGAAGTCCCTTAACAGGTCAGGGGGAAAATCCCTCCTCCCACATCGTCACACATCAGCTGCCTCAACGCAGACCGAGGGTCTGACCAGTGGTCTGCTTGACTCCTTTGTGGCCCAGAGCCCAGGCTTTTTCAAACCAACTTGCACATAATGCCTCCTCTCTAATGAATCAGCTTGGCCTTCAAGGAACAACCCTAGATGAACCACTAATTAATGAGGAAAGTGACCTGAAGGGCTGGTGCTTTGCTGATTTAATGGATGAAGCTGGTGTGTCCTCCACTGTCTTCTGATCACTGATCTGAGCAATAGTCTGAGCAGCCTGAGCTAAGGCCTGGTCGAGAGCGGGCAAAGCCTACACTGGCTCTGAGTGTGCACTTTCCTACTCCCCAAACTATGAAGTCTCTATAGACTCCTCACCCTTCTCTAGACCCTGAAGTGGCAGGGAGAGGGTCCCTCTGTCACCAAATGTTCATTCCACCAACCCAATGGCACTGTCCCTTCTCACCACTGTCCCAGGAAGCACCCAAACACCCAGTAATCCTGTTCGCATCAACCTAATGGAAATCACTCCATGAAATCCCAGTTTCATTCCTTTATAAAAATCTCTGGATTTATAGACCGCTAATGTTTGGTTTTGGATCTTGACATCTACATTCAGAAGAATTAACTTGTGATTTCCCTTTATTGTGATGTCTATTGCTAGGTGGCGTCAAAATTCTCCTGATCTGATGAAAGCAGTATAGGTGTCTTCCCTTTGTATATGTTCTCTGGAAGAGGATGTAGGAGAATGGCTTCATTTCTAAAATACTTCGTAGAAATTAGGCGAAACCATCTGTGCCTGAAGTTTGCTTTGTAGAAAAAAATATTTTTACATTTCTTGTTTTTTAATTGGTGTTTATTTTACATATTGTAAATCCCCAAATCATAAGTGTCTAGCTTTATGGTTTCCTGTAATATAAATGCTTCTCTTGCCAACACCAATTCAACATACGGAACATCTCCAGGACCCTGGCAGCCTCCTTTAGGAGTTAAGAATAATACCTAATTTATTAGCATAAAAGAGTGAAATCATCTACTCCATGTATAGCCCAGGCACAATGATTACACATAATTAGCTCAAAAATAGTGTGGCAACATCCTTGGACAGTAGTTAACTTGCCTGCATGGACTATTACCATCATCCTGTCTCCACTTTTGTGATCACATGCATTAGCCATGACCCCAGTTTTTGGTTGGTTTTCCTAAAGTGCCACCAAGTAAGTTAGGGAAGCAATGGAGAACATGTGCACATGTTTGCTTTACCATTTTCATCCCAAGCACCCTGCATTCACATTTCCTCTTCCTGTTCTTCTTTGCCCCAATTTGCTTTGTCTTTTCCTTCTTCTGAGTCCATTTCAAAAGAATTTGTTGACAGCTGAAAGGAAGAGAAGAATCAGGCATAACTAGAGCCACCTAGGGCAGGTAACCATTAAGTGGAGGATGCTGAGAGCAGATCCAGAATTCCTGGGGCCCCTCCATCAGGGACCCTTCTGACTCCTTTCTGACTCCCAGCCCAGCTCCCCGCTGGGGCCATTCAGGGCTGCTCACCAATGGTGCAGACCCAGGTTCAGGGGTCAGAGCAACACTAAAAAAGTGGATGAGGATGGTGCACCTGGGTGGCTCAGTTGGTTAAGCATCTGCCTTCGGCTCAGGTCATGATCCCAGGGTCCTGGGATCGAGCCCCGCATTGGGCTCTCTGCTCCGAGGGAAGCCTGCTTCTCCCTCTCCCACTCCCCCTGCTTGTGTTTCCTCTCTCGCTGTGTCTCTCTCTGTCAAATAAATAAATAAAATCTTTATTAAAAAAGTGGATGAGGTAGGCTGCAGGGAGGTTTTATAGACATTGATCCAAGGAACTTCAGTGCCTGGATGAGACCACATCCTACAGGATGAGCATTATAAAAAGAGGGAATGAGGAAGAGCTACAAAGAGGAGCTTATGGACAGCAAAAACAGAAAGTGAAAAGAGATTAAAGAGGAAATAAACTGCATGCACAGTTTTGCTCCCTGCATTGTAGTCCTCAAAATCCATGAAGTAATCCTGTGCATGGATAATTGTAGGAGTGGGGAGGAGGAAGCCTTGGGAAAGGATGGGCACAGTCGGGGTTGAGGTGAGAACTTGGACCCACTGCTCCTGGCAGGAAAAAGGCTGACCTGGGGGATTCCGTCTTCACCTCTGCAATGAGGGAGTGGGTCTCTGTGATCTCCAATGTATTTTTTCCAGCCTCCAAATTTCATAACTGTGGCCAGGAATGAACTCCTGTGTCATCTTGTCCTTACAAGAAGGCAGTCACTATCTGCATGCATTTCTGTGTGTGATGTTGCCTTCCTCAGTACTCATGACTCAGTACTCCCCTTCCTCTTCTCTTCCTTAGTGTTCATTGTCCTTCTCCTTGTCAACCTCTACCAGCCATATTGTTTTAAAATATGGGAACACTGGAAGAATGATCATGGGTATACTGCCATTCTCCCTCATCAATCAGTTGATCAATTAACCAATCCATCCAGCAGGCACCTGTCATGGGACTGGGGTTTTGTTGGGCCCTGTGGGAGAGAATGGCAACCAGTTCCACATACTATCTGTCCTGTCCTCCTGATTGAAGATCATTAATTCTCAAAAAACCCCATAGGTTTCCTAGCCCCTTAGAGAGCATGAACATGACATTAGAAGTCAGCTAACTTGTCCAAATTCCCTTAGTCTGTAAGTGGGGCAACAGGGGCTCTACAGCAGGTGTGGCAACATAAACACACAGTACATGCCAGGGTTTGCCCTGAACCTTGGAAGGACTGGGAGGGTGGGCCTTGGGCAGGCTTGAAGAAAGGTCATGGGGTGGGCATGACTAGGGTGTAGGGAGCAGGGCCAGCACTGTGTGGCTGAAGCAGTGGGTTCTGAGAGGAGCACTGACTCCCTGCCCTGCTGCCCAGAGAGAGGCTCTGTCCTGTGCCTGGTTAATGCCAGGTGACCAGGTCAGCAGGGCTGTAAGAGCGAGTGTGTGAAGCAGACCCAGCAGCCCCTCATACAGTCCTCTAGAATCCCTGCTGGCCATGGAGGGTCTCCAGGGCAGCTGCACATGGGCCTCTCTCAGATGGAAGCACATTCACAGGTCAGACTTGAGTGAGGTATGGAGGCTGGGATGAGCTAAAGGACATTGGAACGTATGCAGTAATTCCAGAGGAAATATTCTTTAACTTGTCCAGCTCTGCAAGTTTAAGGAGGAGCAAATGGGACAGGAACATAATGTTACTAGTCCTATAAATTAAAAAGGAGAGAGTTGACCTCTCATCTACCTCCTGGCTTATACTAGAAGAACTTCATATCCAGATTCAAGTGCTGTGAGAGAGCCATTGTGTCTCACCAGATTACATCCATCATAGGTCAATAACAAGAAAGATACCAAAATCCCAAGAGGTGCTAATGAAACAGAACCTAAGCTTTGACATCTGGCAGTGGGAAAGACAAGGAAGTACAGGTTTCACGGGAAAGAATTTTTAAATAGAAAAGCAAAACTGATGATTACAAACACAGCACACTCAATACCTATGGACTCAATTCCTCTTACTAATATGTCATTAAAATATGAAATGAACAAGTTAAACTTGTACATATATTTCCCTTTCCTTTCTGATTTCTTATCCACCTTCCTCAGTCTCCAGAGCAGCAGGTGCAACCTAATTGTACCAGGAACCCTCTTGCATTGCTTCCTACCTGAGTGTTGTTCCCTACCCGGAGAGTCATCCTCCTCACTACTGGAATCTTGAATGCTCTCCACAAGCAAATCTATAGAAACACAAACATCAGCAATCAGATTATTAGAGAGAGGGGCTCACCCTTTCCTCCTCCTCTAGTTGAGGTTGTGTGGGTCATACAGCATCAACCTGATATTTCCTGTGGGTTCTCAGAATTTCGCTGGACTTGGTGGAGTCAGAGCCCTTCAAGAATTGATCACAGTTGCAAACCTTCAAATGAGACAGAGATGCTGAATGAATCACCCTTTGCACTCTCAGTTCTACAGGCACATTATGGCTCTTACCTCCAAACAAACCACCTGAGATTCAAATTATTATGGCACATTTGAAATGTGGCTAGTGTGACTGAGCAATGTGATGTTATTTTAATTCACTGAATGATGGAATAAAATTAATTATAAGCAGACACATGTGACTAGAGGCTACACCCTGGATAGCACAGTTCTAGAATCCAAAGATGAAAAAGAAGTAACAAAGTAGTTTGCTGGCCTGATCTGATCATGTGTAGGTATTTCTGGGCTCATGCACACATGCCAGGCACTACCTGAGGCTCTGGGACACTAAAAAGTAAGGTCAACAACCAGGCCCTAGAGGAAGTGACCTACAGAAATCCCAATGTCACTGTATAGAAACAGAAAAAATTCTAAAATATATATGGAACCACAAAGGACCTCAAATAACTAAAACAATTTTGAGAACGAAGAACAAAGATGGAGTCTCCACACTTCCTGACTTTAAAGCATATTACAAAGCTACAGTAATCAAACAGAATGGTACCAGCATAAAAACAGGCAGATAGACCAGTGGAACAGAACAGAGAGGCCCCAAATAAACTCACAGATACATAGATAAGTGATCTTTGACAAGGGTGCCAAGACTACACAATGGGGAAAGTAAAGGGGGCATGGAGTGAACACTGACACTCTCTAACCCAGCTGTTTAGGAGATTTGCAACAAGGGTGATGGGCACCAAGCTAAAAGCCAAGTTTTACTTTGAGTTCCTATTTGCCACTGTACTTTGGGTATGTTCTTACAGGATTTGAGCATTTCTCATGGTATGGTAATGGCATCAATTACATTAAATAATCTTCTTGATTCTTATCTGCTCTGGGCCATGTGTAAGCAATGACCTCAGCTATGACTGATGTTGGCTTGCACTGTCCTATGTGGGGCTTCCTACCTCAGAATCTGTGGACTGACCAGGAGCATGTGGACTTTCTATGTGGGTTTCACACTAATGACTATTCCAGAGTTGGCTGTTAAATACACCTATAGTTGTCCTGGGTTATGTGACCATTGAGGCCACCTTATAATGTTGTCAGTGTTTGGGACATGTGTACACTTTAGTACTTTTGGGAGTGTGCACGGATGCTGAAACTCCCCTGCTCTGTGACTAATGATCCTGTGGCTGAGTGATAAGTGCAGATTAGTAGCTCAGAGCATCAACAACAGGGATCCAGGCCTAGGTCCACATTTTGGCTTTTCTACTTGGGAGGTCAAGACCTTGGGACATTCATTTCTGCTCCATCTCTATCTGAGGAAGGGAATATTAAACAAACTTCCAGGCACAGCTGTGGTGATGGAGGAATTTAGTATTTTACGTGAAGTGTGCAGTGGTGATGAGATTTTTTTTGGAAAGTTGATACTTGCATTGTTCTGTGTAAGTGGGAAATAGTTCCTGAAGAAACACACATACTCAACACACTCACATTCACATTTACACCACATAGACAACCCTTAGCCCTCACACACAAAGCATACAACCTAAATGACCTGTCATACATGGTCCATAGTCTTTACTGGACAGTTGGTTTCTCCCACTACTAGATTCAACCCTCATTCTTAGCAAGAACCCAGAATCAGGGTGGCTCTCCAGACCAAAGCAGACAAAAAAGCCCCACCTCCTTCATCACCTAGATTATTTCTCAGTGAATGGTTATTTAAAAAAAAGGAATGCTTTTTTTTTTTTAAAAAGGAATGCTTTTATTTCCTGTTGAATTAATCTGCAATAAAAAAAAAACCCAAACACTATGAGGATGGCATCACCCTAAACACTGTTGGTACAGGTCTTTTGTTCTCTTTAAGAAACCTGATGGGAACCAGTGGTTGAATCAGTGGCCCCAAAACAAAATATACAGGACATGTGTGGAAAAATGCATGAGCTTTTCATGGAAGATCTCTCATGTCCATTTTGCTCAGCAAATACAAAACTTTTTTTCCAAGGAGGAACATTTTCTACTGGAAAAAATCCTTACTACCGTACAGTTTATAACTGATGCTGTCATTTTTTATTACCTTTTTGTATCAGCTCTCAGTTGGTAATAGACTTCCACTAAACCTTCCCTAACCAAGGAAATTGCATCTACCGTCACTGATGTATATTGTCAGATTTTCATGTCTGCATTAGTTTGAAAAGCAAAGAAATGAAGCAACGTTTCTATTTCAGACAAAGTCAAGCTTAACTTGGGGAGAGATGGGGCCTGCACTGTCACTGGGAAGGTCCTCCAATGGACACTCCAGGGAATCAGAGGGACATAGGGTAACTGTCAGGACACTGATTGTGCTGCTCAGAAATTACTCAGAGAGCTCTGACTGATGTGAACATGGGACAAGAGGTATGGATGTGATTGGTTAACAGGCAAGGTGAGCTGTTGCTGGGCCATCCTCCTTGGTATATGAATGAAGGCAAAGAAAAGGAGCAGGAAGGAAGTGAAAAACAGAGCTTTTGGCTTTAGAGCTAAGTGGAATCTAATTCGTGTGAAATAGTCCATCTAAAAGGGAGCAAACACTAAAGTGCATGCTATGTTTCAGTGATAGAGTTCCATGACTCCTCCTGACTGTTTTGAAATCCAGTCAAATTCCCACTGCTTCACATGTTACAGGACCATTTCAGCTTCCATGTCTTCATATATGCAGCTACTGTATTCATCATCTTTTCTATTGAATTTTTTACTTTTTTTTTACTGTGGTGAAATATATATGTACATATACTGTATATATATATACTATTTTTTATTGTGGTGAAATATATATATGTGTATATATATATATATATACTGTGGTGAAATATATGTATATAATATTTATCCTTCTAATCATTTGTAAGTGTACACTCAATGGCATTAATTACATTCACAATGCTGTGTACTCATCATTATCATTTATACCCCAAACCTTTTCATCATATCCAACATAACCTCTGAAAAACCTATGAAAAACAATCCACCTTCTCCCCTGCTTCCATCCCATGGTAATCTCTACTTTCTGTCTCTATGATTTTGCCTATTCTAGGTACCTCATATATGTGGATTCATACATATATGTCTTTCTGTGCCTGCCTTATTACAGAAAGCATATTATTTTTTCAAGGTCCATCCATGTTTTAGCATATTTTAAAATGCTAAATAGGGGCACCTGGGTGGCTCAGTCTTTAAGCGTTTGCCTTTGGTTCGGGTCATGATCCCAGGGTCCTGGGATCGAGCCCCACATTGGGCTCCCTGATCAGCAGGAAGCCTGCTTCTCCCTCTCCCTCTGCCCCTGCTTGTGTTCCCTTTCTCGCTGTCTCATTCTCTCTGTCAAATAAATAAATATTTTAAAAAATAAATAAAATTGCTAAATAGTCTATTGTGTGTATGTATCACATTTTATTTATTCATTCATCACTTGATGGATTTTTGGGTTGTTCCCTTTTTTGGCTAATGTGAGTAAGGGTGCTATGAACATTGGTGTACAGATTCCTGTATGATACTGTAATGATGATACATGACATTATGCACTTGTCCAAACCCAAATGTTAAAGCACAAAGAGTGAATCTTAATGAAAACTATGGACTTTAATTAATAAAATGTATCAATGTTGTTTTACTAATTGTAACAAATGTGCCACACTCATAAGATATTAATAGGGGAATGGGGGGGGAATGGAGCTTTCTGTATTATTTGCTCAACTTTTATGTTAATTTAAACATATTCTAAATCTATTAATTTTTAAAAATCTGGAAACACTTTCAGGGAGAGATCTATTATCAGTCATTGTTCAAAAATCAGCTAAGGTTTATACACTACCTAGAGACATTGTTCATTGTAAAATGTGAATCTAGTTTTTGAGTTAGAAATACATTTTGACTTCTATAGTTTTAGTATGATCAATTGATGTAATAAATTTAAATTTGCACATATAAAAGAAAAATGTGCCTGGGGCGCCTGGGTGGCTCAGTTGGTTAAGCCACTGCCTTCAGCTCAGGTCGTGATCCTGGAGTCCCGGGATCGAGTCCCGCATCGGACTCCCTGCTCGGCAGGGAGTCTGCTTCTCCCTCTGACCCTCCCCCTTCTCAGGCTCTCTCTCTTTCTCATTCTCTCTCTCAAATAAATAAATAAAATCTTTAAAAAAAAAAAAAGAAAAATGTGCCTTAGCATATTTATAGTTTTCACTTAAATATAGGACACTGAATAAAATAGAATAATTATTGTTGAATCAACTTAATGAGTAAATTTCCACAGTACCTTCAGCTAGGTTGTTTATAGGGTGCACCCTCTTGTGTGGCCAAAAGCAGTTTTCTGAACGGATGATTGGGCTGGAAGTTGATATTCTTGAGCTCAGATGGATGTTTCTTCTTACATCTTAATGCAAGATCCTGGGAAGTGCATTACAGTAGAACTATTGGCGTCTTGCTGGCAGAAGATCACAGGGAAATTAGTGATCATTTACTCATAGTTCAACCGTCTGCTCCCCTTATTCACCAGTTGCCCAGCAGAGCCTCTTGAATCAAAGTTGGACTTCAGAAGATGTTGTAGTTTGGGGTGCTCTTAAAAAACACCCAAAGACAAGTTTTGTGGGCAAATACTTTTATTTAGTTGAGACATTATAAGAAATGCAACAAAGCACAGTGACCACACCTGATGGCCTGGCCTCAAATCCCATTTAGAAGCTATACATACCTGAGAGTTATGGAGAGCCCTCTGTGCTTCAGTTCACTGTTCTGAGATATAGAAATGTTAGTATAGCCTACTGATTAGTGTTCTGTTTTGAGGCCAAAAGTGATTTACTATGAGTAAAGCGTTAAAAGAAGTAAAGGACTGGTGCTTCATAATTGCTCTAAAGTGTTCAATTATTGGATGTCTACAGGAATAAGGTAGACACCTGGTAGTAGTTGAATCCAGAGGGGAATTGGATGATTCTACAGCAAGGGAGGATGGAAGCTTACTCTTCAGCCTTTACATGGGAGTGATTCTTCACAGTTATGGAGAATGTGTATTATTGTCTCCTATTATCCCCACAGCAGCCCTGTTGGGGTGGAGGCAAAGCAGGGGCTATACCCCATATTTTATAGTAGAGGGCACTGAAATTGAGAGAGATGAAGTGACTGGCCCTGAGTCATCACACTGATGAGTGACGGATCTGGGACAGGAATGTAGTTGGTTCCCTGGGGGAGAGAGATCCTGGACCACCTGAGACCTTCCCAAGGCCCCTCCCTGAGAAAAATTGCCTGGACTCCAGAACAAAAAGCTCTCCTCCCTTTCTTTCTCAAGTCTTCCTGCCCCAAGGATTCTATGGGAAAGAGTTGATGCCCTAGAGATGGTGTCTGAGTTGAGAAAAATTTAAATCCTAATTCAACCTCCTGCCTCTGCGTTTCAATCCCTGGCCCAAATTATTATGCAGGAACCTCCAAACAAAGCCCCTTTGAAGAACCGGAGAAAGTCCAAATGTAGCCATTTTCCACAGCACTTGGTGAGGCAGACAAAGGTTAATGAAATAATCACAAAAATATAAATTTACATGGGAGGGTGTAGGCAAGATTGAATTTAGCTGGATATCTATCAAACCATTCTGAACACCCATGAATTCAGCCTGAGATGTAAGAAAATATATTTGGAACTCTACAAGTAGAAAAGCGACTGCTTTTTGCAAGGTAGGAGGTGCACAGATGTGAATCTGTGGGGAGATATCAGAAGATAAATCGAAGGGGGGAGCCTCCATGAGCTGGCTACCAGAAAATGATATAACCCCAGAGTGCAAAATTGGAACCTTTAGAAATCTGCTCCAGTGAGAGACATCCTTTTCTGAAAGGGGCTGAGGGGATGAAAAGGGCAGAATTCTAGGGGGGTCATTGTGGTCTCAGTATCCCAGGAGTCACAGAATGAACGGGGGTGTCTGAACTGATAGAGGGCTCAACCAGTGAAGCGGGGAAACTGGTTATGGTCAGTGAGCCCAGGAGGGGACTCTCAGCTCGAGTCCACATAAACCGAGAGCAGGGCAGTTCGGGTGGCTGCTCTCTGCCAGAGCACCGTGAAAAGGACTGGAACACGCAGGCTGTTAATCGTCTCCCAGGAGGGGCAAAACGGCTGTGCACACAACCGGGCAACAGCTCTCAGGATGGGGGCCCCAGAAAGGACAGTAGAGAGACCCCCAGCCATCCCCCAGGAGCAGTGGAGCTTGGCACATGCATGAGCCTGCAACTGCTCTCTGTCCTAAGGCACACAAAGGGCGGTGACCCAGGACCCTCTGACTCCCTCTGGGAGGATTACAGTGGGCACCCACTACAAGAGTCTTTGGAGTTTGGCACACAAAAAGGTGAAGACTATCCCAGAGGGTTTATTGAAGGGGGGGACCACAATCTTTCGGCTCTGGGCTGGAGATCTGGGCATGGCCATTTTTATACTGATCCTCTAAAGAGGTGCAGACAGCTTCCATGGAACAAAAGCCACAGAAGACCAGATATACTGAGTCCAGCCCCCTGGCAAAGAGTGGTGTAACTCTGCCCAGGCAAAGACACCCAAGAAGCAGCACAGCAGGCCCCTCCCCCAGAAGACTGACTGGAAGAACAGGTGGACTACAACTTTATGGATCCCACAAAACTATAAAACTCCAGTGCCAGGGGAAAATAATATATTGAGCTCCAGGTGTTTTATCATGATTCATTTATCTTTCAGTCTAAAATTTTCCATTTCTTTTTTTTTACCTTTTTCCCATTTCACCTAGTTTCTTATTTTACCAACTTATGTTTTTAAGTCACTTTTTTTTTAAAGATCTTATTTATTTGACAGAGAGAGACAGCCAGAGAGGGAACACAAGCAGGAGGAGTGGGAGATGGAGAAACAGGCTTCCCGAAGAGCAGGGAGCCTGACACCGGGCTCGATCCCAGGACCCTGGGATCATGACCTGAGCCAAAGGCAGACGCTTAACGATTGAGCCACCCAGGTGCCCCATTAAGTCCCTTTTTAATTTCTATTTTTTACACCCACGTTTTATAGATATATGCTTCATTTTAGTCCTTTTTTTCACTCTATCCAATTTTATTTATAAATAAAAGTTTTGCTTTCTTTGCAATTTTGGAATGTAGTGTCTTCTAACACACAGACCAAAATTCATTCAGGAACAAGTGGATCACCCTGCTTTGTCTGCCCTGAGAGATTATAGTCTCCCTTCCACCTCCCTTTTTGATTTTATTTTGTTTTTGTTTTGTTTGTTTTCTGTAGTGGTTTCCATCTACTTTGGATTTGTCTAGGGTGTATTGTCTTGGGTCGTGGAAGATATTTTGGACTTTGCTCACTTGCTCACCCATTCTTCTCTGGGCAAAATGACTAGAAGGAGGAATTCACGACAAAAGAAAGAACCAGAGACAATATTCTTTGCCACAGAGCTAATTGATATGGATATAAGTAAGAAGTCAGAGATGGAATTCAGGATAGCAATTATAAACTCAATAGTTGGGCTTGAAAAAAAGCATAAATGACAGTTGAGAATCTCTAAGGGCAGAAATGAGATCTAATTAGGCCAAACTTAAAAGTGCTGCTGAGATACAGTCTAAATTGGGTGCTCTAACAGCTAGCGTCAATGAGGCAGAAGAGAGAATAAGCGATCTAGAGACAGGCTGATGGAAAGGAAAGAAGTTGAGGAAGGGAGAGAAAGACAACTCAGAGCCCATGAAGAAAGGGTTACAGAACTTAATGATGCATTGAAAAGACCCATTGTCAGAATCACTGGGATGCAAGACGGGGTGGAGAGAGAGAGGGCTAGAAAGTATATTTGAGCAAGTCATGGCTGAGAACTTCCTTAATCTGGGGAAGGAAACAAGTATTCATGTCTAAGAAGGCAGAGAGGACCCCTCCCAAAATCAATAAAAATAGATCAACACCCTGACATATAATAGTGAAACTTGCAAATTTTAGAGAAAAAGAAACTATCCTGAGAGTAGCTTGAGACAGAAGGTTCCTTATGTACAGAGGGAGGAACATCAGAATAACCTCAGACCTATCCACAGAAACCTGGCAGGCCAGAAAGGCCTGGGATGATATATTTAGGGTGCTAAATGAGAAAAATATGCAGCCAAGAATACTTTAACAAGTAAGGCATCATTCAGAATGGAAGGACAGATAAAGAGCTTCCAGGACAGACAGAAACTGAAAGAATATGTGACCACCAAGCCAGCCCTGCAAGAAATATTAAGGAGGCTACTGTAAGAGAAGAGATATCCCAAGAGTAACATAGACCAAAAGTAACAGAATCTACAGAAACAGAGACTTTAGGAAATACAATGGCA
Source organism: Leptonychotes weddellii (assembly GCF_054177405.1). Taxonomy (NCBI): domain Eukaryota; kingdom Metazoa; phylum Chordata; class Mammalia; order Carnivora; family Phocidae; genus Leptonychotes; species Leptonychotes weddellii. Next base: position 43,602,546 of record NC_138378.1, read on the forward strand.
CTAAATTCATATCTTTCAATAGTTACTCTAATGTAAACGGGCTGAATGCTCCAATCAAGAGACATAGGGTATTATATTGATTAAAAAGGAAGACCCATTCATATGCTGTCTACAAGAGACTCATTTTAGACTGAAAGACCCCTCCAGACTGAAATTGAAGGGATGGAGAACCATCTACCATGCCTATGGACCTCAAAAGAAAGTTGGGGTAGCAATCCTCATATCCGACAAATTAGATTTTAAACCAAAGACTGTAGTAAGAGTTGTAGAGGGACACTATATCATACTTAAAGGGTCTCTCCAACAAGAAGACCTAACAATTATAAATATCTATGACCCCAACGTGGGAGCAGCCAATTATATAAACTAATAACCAAAGTAAAGAAACATATTGATAATAATACATTAATAGTAGGGGAATTCAACACCTCACTCACAGCAATGGACAAATAATCGAAGCGGAAGATCAACAAAGAAACATGGGCTTTGAATAACACACTGGAACAGATGGACTTCACAGATATATACAGAACATTCCATCCTAAAACAACAGAATACTCATTCTTCTTGAGTGCACATGGCACTTTCTCAAGAATAAATAAATAGGGGCGCCTGGGTGGCTCAGATGGTTAAGCGTCTGCCTTCGGCTCAGGTCATGATCCCAGGGTCCTGGGATCAAGTCCCGCATCGGGCTCCCTGCTCCTTGGGAGCCTGCTTCTCCCTCTGCCTCTCTCTCTCTCTCTCTGTCCCTCATGAATAAATAAATAAAATCTTTAAAAAAAAAAAAGAATAAATAAATAAATAAAATCACATACTGGGTCACAAATCAGGTCTCAACTGACACCAAAAGATTGAGATTATTCCCTGCATATTTTAAGACCACCCACAATGCTTTAAAACTGGAACTCAACCACAAGAAGAAATTTGGAAGGAACTCAAACCCTTAGCGGTTAGGGAGCATCCTACTAAAGAATGAATGGGTCAACCAGGAAATTAAAGAAGAATTTAAAAAATTGATGGAAACTAATGAGAATGAAAACAGATCAGTTCAAAACCTCTGGGATACAGCAAAGGTGGTCTCAAGAGGGAAGTACATAGTAATACAAGCCTCTCTCAAAAAATTAGAAAAATCCCAAAGGCACAAGCTAACTTTACATCTAAAGGACCTGGAGAAAGAGTAGCAAATAAAGCCTAAACCAAGAGGAGAAGAGAAATAATAAAGATTAGAGCAGAAATCAATGAAATAGAAACCAGAAGAACAGTAGAACAGATCAACGAAACTAGAAGTTGGTTCTTTGAATGAATTAGTAAGATTGATAAACCTCTGGCCAGACTTAACCAAAAGAAAAGAGGAAGGACCCAAATTAATAAAATCATGAATGAAAGGGGAGAGATCACAACTAATACCAAGGAAATAGAAAAAATATTAGAAATTATTGCAGTAGGGATGCCTGGGCGGCTCAGTCAGTTGGGCGTCTGCCTTTGGCTCAGGTCATGATCCCAGGGTCCTGGGATCAAGCCCTGCATTGGGCTCCTTGCTGTGGAAGAAATGGATGCATTCCTAGGAACTTATAAACTACCAAGACTGAAGCAGAAAGAAATAGACAATCTGAACAGACCCATAACCAGTAAGAAAATTGAAGCGGTAATTAAAAATCTCCCAACAAACAAGAGTCCAGGGCCAGATAACTTCCCAAGGGAATGCTACCAAACGTTTAAAGAAGACTTAATACCTATTCTTCTGAAGTTGTTTCAAGAAATAGAAATGGAAGGAAAACTTCCAAACTCATTCTATGAGGCCAGCATTACCCTGATCCCTAAACCAGACATAGACCCCACCAGAAAGGAGAATTAGAGACCAATATCTCTGATGAATATGGATGCAAAAATCCTCACCAAAATACTAGGCAATAGGATCCAAGAGTATATTAAAAGGATTATTCACCACAACCAAGTGGGGTTTATTCCTGGGCTGCAAGGTTGGTTCAACATCCACAAATCAATCAATGTGATACCCTACATTAATAAAAGAAAGGTCAAGAACAATATGATCCTCTCAATAGATGTAGAAAAAGCATTTGACAATGTACAGCATCCTTTCTTGATTAAAACTCTTCACAGTGTAGGGATATCATAAAAGCCATCTATGAAAATCCCACAACAAATATCATTCCCAATGGGGAAAAACCGAGAGCTTTTCCCCTAAGGTCAGGAACATGGCAGGGATGTCCACTATCACTACTGCTGTTCAACATAGTTCTAGAAGTCCTAGCCCCAGTAATCAGACAACAAAAGAAATGAGGCATCTGAATTGGCAAAGAAGTCAAACTCTCACTCTTTGCAGATGATATGATACTTTATGTGGAAAACCCAAAAGACTGCACCCCAAAACTGCTAGAACTCATTCAGAAATTCAATAAAGTGGTATGATATAAAATCAATGCACAGAAATTGGCTCCATTTCTATACACCAGCAACGAGACAGAATAAAGAGAAATTAAGGAGTCAATCCCATTTACAATTGCACCCCAAACCATAAAATACCTAGGAATAAATCTAACCAAAGAGGCAATGGATCTGTACTCAGAAAACTATAGAATACTCATGAAAGCAATTGAGGAAGATGTGGAAATGGGAAAACGTTCCATGTTCATGGATTGGAAGACAAACGTTGTTAAATGTCTATGCTACCTAGAGCAATCTACACATTCAATGCAATCCCTATCCAAATACCATCAACTTTTTTCACAGAAATGGAAAAAATAATCCTAAAATTTGTATGGGACCAGAAAAGACCCTGAATAGCCAGAGGAACTTTGAAAAAGAAAACCAAAGCTTGTGTCATCACAATTCCGTACTTCAAGCTCTATTACAAAACTGTAATCATTAAGACAGTGTGATACTGGCACAAAAACAGACACATACATCAGTGGAACAGAATAGAGAACTCAGAAATGAACCCTCAATTCTATGGTTGACTAATCTTCCACAAAGCAGGAAAGAATATCCAATGGAAAAAAGACAGTTTCTTCAACAAATGGTATTGGGAAAATTGGACAGCCACATGAAAAATGAAGCTGGACCATTTCCTTACACATACACTCAAAATGGATGAAAGACCTAAGTGTGAGACAGGGATCCATCAAAATCCTAAAGGAGAATCCCAGGCAGCAACCTCCTTGACCTTGGCCGCAGCAACTTCTTCCTGGACACATCACTAAAGGCAAGGGAAACAAAAGCATAAATGAACTATTGAGACTTCATCAAGATAAAAAGCTTTTGCACAGCAAAGGAAATAGTCAACAAAACCAAAAGACAATTGACAGAATGGGAGAAGATATTTGCAAATGACATATCAGATAAAGGGCTAGTATCCAAAACCTATAAAGAACTTATCAAACTCAACACCCAAAGAACAAATAATTGAATCAAGAAATGGGCAGAAGGCAGAAACAGACACTTCTCCTAAGAAGACATCCAAATGGCCAACGGACACATGAAAAAAGGCTCAACATCACTTGGTCTCAGGGAAATACAAATCAAAACCTCAATGAGATACCGCCTTACACCTTAACAAGTGAGGGATTGACAGATGTTGGCAAGGATGTGGAGAAAAGGGAACCCTCCTACACTGTTGGTGGGAATGCAAGTAGGTGCAGCCACTCTGGAAAACAGCATGGCGGTTCCTCAAAAAGTTGAAAATAGAACTACCTTATGACCCAGCAATTGCACTACTGGGTATTTACCCAAAAGATACAAATGTAGTAATCCAAAGGTGTAGGTGTTCTACACCCCAATGTTTATAGCAGCAATGTCCACAATAGCCAAAATGGAAAGAGCCCTGATGTCCATCGACAGATGAATGGATAAAGAAGATGTGGTATATATATATATATACAATGGAATATTATGCAGCCATCAACAAAATGAAATATTGCCATTTGCAATGATGTGGATGGAACTAGAGTATTATGCTAAGCAAAGTAAGTCAATCAGAGAAAGACAATTATCATATGACCTCACTGATATGTGGAATTTGAGAAACAAGGCAGAGGATCATAGGGCAAGAGAGGAAAAAATGAAACAAGAAGAAACCAGAGAGGGAGACAAAGCATAAGAGACTTTTAATCTCAGGAAACAAGCTGAGGATTGCTGGAGCAGAAGGGGGTGGAAGGGATGGGGTGGTTGGGTGATGGACATTGGGGAGGGTATATGTTATGGTGAGCGCTGTGTATTGTGTGAGACTGATGAATCACAGATCTGTACCCCTGAAATAAATAATACATTATATGTTAATAATAAAAAATAATATAAAATAAAATAAATTTTAAAAACATGCAAAGCAATTATTGATAAGAATGTATTTATTGCCATATGATTACTCTGGTCATCAGTTTGGTGGCATTCCCCTGATGGAACCCCCTGATTCTTCCCCTCTCATTCATCATCTTTCAAAGCTCCTGACAGGAAAGGTTCATGTACCCCTTGACATAACCTAAGCACAAGACTGGAAAAGAGCAGAGCCATCTCAGGAGCTATAAGATCTAGGGGGTCAAGCTCAGTTAGCAATTTTTAAGAGTGTAAACTGAGACTGAATGTGTAAACTGGTGAATGTTTGAGACCATGGACTTCAGAACAATACGGACCTAAAAGTCACCTGGGCCAGCAAGGAGAGTGTGGGGTTTCTCTGGTCAAGGATATGGACCATTATCCTGGCACGAGAGAACCAATCCCTGATCCATCAGGTCCCAGCCAGGGAACAGTGGCTCCCATGTATCTGACCAAAAGGCTGGGGCCTTGAGGGAATTCCTGTCTTAAAAATAACTGCATAAGGAAATGTAGGAATGCTGGAAATCCTAGATCCTAGGTCAGCATAGATGTTAATGGAACCAGGCCCAGCTGTGACCTTAATGGTACACCACCCATCTTTTCCCCACGTACAAAACAAGCAGGAAAAAGAATCCAGGGATCATTGACAAGGATCCCAGGAGGATTCCAATTTTGGTAAAGAGTGAAACTGGAGCCCCTAGAGCGAGACTGAGGATGGAAAGTCCTGCCTGCCCTTAGTCCATTTGCAAAGTATTTTCCTTTGGTTTTGTCCCTTCCACATGCAGGATTTGATCTCTTTCCATGTTTTTCCCCACTTAGTGCTGATGCAGTTCCAGAGACTGAACTTTTTAGAAAACTACTAGTTCCAAATACTGGGTCAAAACAAAACCAAAACCCAAAACACCATGTCAACAAAGGAAGCAGGAAATAGTCTTCCTTCCTTCATAGTGGAGAAAGGCAGCCCCTGTCCTGGGCAGGAAGTAGTAGATTTTATTTATTTATTTGACAGAGAGAGATAGCGAGAGCAGGAACACAAGCAGAGGGATTAGGGGAGGGAGAAGCAGGCTCCCTGCTCGGTGGCCAAGCAGGGAGCCCGATTAGGGGCTCGATCCCAGGACCCGGGGATCATGACCTGAGCCAAAGGCAGACGCTTAAGGACTGAGCCACCCAGGCACCCCTGGGGAGTGTAACTCTTAAAGACTCACAATTTCAGTGGTTGTTGCTATTCCTGTGAAAGGAACTTTAACCTTTAAATCTCAGGAGTTCTGAGGGGCTGTCTCTGTTGTTTGTCCAAATTCATTATACTGAAATGAACATGTCCTCTGAATAAGGGGATTTTGCAGGTGCCCTCCGGTAGCTAGGGAGGAGGGCTGGCTCTTCTCCTTCCTCCCACATACAAGAGCAGATGATTCTGCAAGTTTCCTTAGCTCAGGAATGAATATGAGAGTCTATACATCTTTTACATTACTGTAGGAAGTAAAAGAACCAAACCACACTCCTGGGCTCTAGAAGAAAAAGGGCTTTAATATAATAATATTCAAACCTACCACTTACTATTTAAGAGAATTAAATATTCAAATCTACCACTTACCCTCCCCCCATAAGTAAAGACATGGGAGGAAGGGGTGTTGAGCAGATGTGGTGCACGCGCCACGAGTACCCCAACTGCTGAGGAATGTGGCACTGCCACTGGACACGCGCTCAGTCCTGAGGTTGACTGTGGCCAGTTCTTCTCGTTCTGCGTTCTGCTGGCCAGCTAGGACCAGAGCTCCAGCCGGCAGGACAGGATGTAGCTAAGGACAGAGTGACATCTGTTGAGTTGACCAGGAGCTGCCATTCAGGAGTCCCTCCCAGTGTTTTCCCACATCTGGAGTCTGGCGCCCCAGCAACAAGGCCTGAGGCTGCCCAGGGAAGAAGGATCCCCAGAGTGGCCAGCAGAAAGAGTCCAGCCCGACCTTCACCCAGGTCCTGATGGGCCTCACCTCTCATCCTCGCTGAGCTGGAACCAGGCCCGAAATGGATCCTTGGGCTCTAGGTTGTAATTCTTTGCAGCCTCCTGGAGCAGCATGATCTCTGTCATGGCTTTGTATTCCTGGGCCGAGAGAGAAGCACAGGATGCTTCCAGGGCCTGGGCGGGGAAGCTTCAGGGCCTGGTGAGGGTTGAGCAGCGGGACTGGGGACACACATGGCCACCCTCCTGCCTGCAAATTCATCCAGTCACAACATGTTCTCAGAGGTGAGTATAAATAGCCCTTCCTTCAGGAAGTTATCCTTGATGCCATTCCTCTCTCCCCACTTACTAACTGGATGGGTCTTCCACCTCTTTATTATCAACCAGTCCCTGTAAATGTGAAATGGAGGAGATGGAGCCAAGGAATGTTCTTCCCAGGGACATCTCTGATATCCAGTTCCTTATCCTCTACAGGAAGTGCCACTACGCTCACATTCTTTTTCTGGTGGTTGATCTCATTCCCCTGGAAAACAGACAACCAAAGTTCATCAGAAAGAGCCCCCTGGTTATTACCAGCACTTTATTCCCACCACTTCTCAATCTGCACTTAGGCCAGGACACATGAGGGGACCATGCATACACAGATAACGGGAGTGGGATCTAGGCCAGACTCTGGGGTCCAGAGAAAGGAGGACACGGGGCATATGGTCCAGCTACAGGGAGGGACCCAGTCACACAACCCTCTCTGACAGAAGGGGAGGTCGAAACCTCAGGCAGGAAGGGGCTGCTAGGCTACCGAAGTTCTTGCTGATGTGGAGGGTCCTGACTTCACTCTCCCCCCCCACAGGCAACCTCAGAGGGAGAGGCTGAGGTCCACTCAGAGAGACCTCATGCAGCTTTGCCTTCAGGAAGCTCTGCTGCTTCGCCAGTCTTGGGCACTGGGGCCAGTGTCCTAAGTGCAGCCTCCCCTCACTCATCACTGAGATGGGCAAGAGACGCCAGCTCACAGGGTGAGCTGGGCGCCCGTCATAAGGGGAGGTTTGCCAAGTACTGAGAGCTCAGGGTTCAGGACAGGGGCTCTCTGCCCCCAAACTGCAGAATTCTGGGCCCTCCTCCGCAATCCTCAGGCTCACCCACCTCCAGATAGTCCTCCATTGCAGTATCCAGCATCATCAGGTCAGTGAGGAAAGTGCCAAGGTAGGGGACGACACCCTGTGTCATGAGGGGTAAGGTTGGGATGAGTCCCTGCTCTCTGGTGCCCACAGGGACCCTCCCTTGAAAATGCTTCAACCTCCAGGCCAACCCTATATGGAGCGGCCTAGGACCCTTAGCAGCCTCCCCTCAATTCCCTTTCCCTTCACCCTCCAAGAACATCAGACTCCTCCTAATAACCTCCAGGTCCTGCTTTTAGAAAATCACAGGGTATGTAGCCCTTGGCCCCTCCCCACCCACAAACTCATTCTGCATCCAGCTTTATAGACCCTCCTCCTGGTCACTTTGAAATAAGGACTTTAGAAGCTGTGGCAAGAGGAGGTGGAACTGGAGTCAGAAGTCCCACCTGTCTTGGTTTGGAGGCTTCCAGCCCTCAGGGAGGAGCCTCTCTCCTCTGACATTGGAGGCCCTCAGGCACACTCACCTTCTTCTGCACCCTCTTCCAGGCTCTCTGGAGGTCCATCACCAGGCTGGCAAATTTATTAGATGGCCACTCCTGCAGGCCCAATGACAAGTTCCTTGAGACCAGAGTACCCTCAGTCCACTTGCCCCCACCATCTTTGATTTCAGACCCTACACATCTGACTTAACTCAGCTGATACTGATGCTACATTACCCTGAGGCATGCCAAGAGTGATTCTAGAGCAATCTCAGCTCCAACCCTCACTCCATGTGTGACCTTGAGCTTGCAGCCTGGCCTCCCTGAGCCTGTTTTCTCATCAGGAAAAGTGAGAACTCCACCTACCTCCCACGGTCTCCTGAGGACTCAGGGTCCTCTTACTATCATCACTAATGTGGCCCTCAAAGCATCCCAACCCCATCCCTGAGCAGAGGCCTGTCCTCTGGGCGCTCAAAGTTTGTACAGGCCCCCATCTGAGCCAGCTGTTGACACAGAGAGACAGAGGGTCTAGGCTAGAGAGTCTGGTTGGGCAGCACCTGTTTGTCCCAGCCCCAATGGAATCTCCCCCCCCCGCCCCCGGCTGTCACCACGTTCAAGCCAAAGACTTTCCCTCCCCAAGGAATGCTTCAGGCCATTCCCTACTTCAGCCATGCAGGACCCTGTTCCCTCACAGCCCTCCTCTCTGTCCAGACCTGCACCTTCCATGCTACTTTGATGAGCAGTTTCCTGCCCTGGGGGTTGTCTTCTGCACACAGCTCTTTAAAGTTTTGAAAGCTCTTCCTGAATAGAGGGAAAGAAAGAAAGATCAATGTAGGAATAATGTGGCAGGGTTGAGTGCAAGTCCCTTTTATTTGAGAACCCCAAGTGTCAAACTGCCTGGAAGAGGGTTTTCTCGGGGATACTCTGGGCACTAAGGTCTTTGTAGGACATGGGAGGGAACTCTCATGTGGGTCATCCTGGGCCTCCCTTCCTATATGAATGGAGCAGCTCTGTTTCAGTCAATTTTGGTTTCCATTGGGCAGAAAGTTTAGTGGCTGTAAAGTAAACATGTGAAAATATTTCATTCAGCTCAGCCCAGTGTGGGACATTTAAGAAAACTGATTTCAAAAGCAGGAGGCTTGGTGGCTTATTCCCAGGGGGAGCTGAAAGACCTGCCCACCAGTCCAGTCCTATTGCCAGGCTTTGCTGCCTTCCAGGAGGTCCAAGCTGACTGAGGGGGAAAAGGACAGGCCTATGGGAGATCCTTCATCCATCCTGGTCCCTCCATGGAGAGAGGCCTCCTCACCTGGAAACGTTCTGCTATGTCTTCTTCAGGCGATGAATTGAGACACTCTGCAGAGCCGTGAGGATGGCATGCAGGGAGGAGTAGTTCTGCAGGATTTGACAGGCCCAGGGAGGGACAAGGAGCTGTCAGGTGGAGAGCAGGAGCCCTACATGCTCTAGAGCTTCCCTCAGTGGACATCTTCCATCCTGGATGAAGCACATCTCCACGGACCTGCAGAAGGGCACGTGGAAGGCCCAGAGAGTAACACTGCTGGGGAGAGGGAGGATTTGACCTCACTCCAAGGAAGGAGCCAGATAGGAACTGAACATCCCAACATGGGGCTGTGCAAGTCAAAATCAACATGCCCCTGGAAGGAAGAGCCTAGGGACTGCACAGTCCCTAGGGCTAAGACCAGAAAATTCAACCCTGAGAAGTGGTAAAGGGAAGAGCAGTTCCTGAGGCTCAGGAGAGCAACTCAGCTGGACCTCCCATAGCATACCTTGGCCACCTTGATCCAGTTCTCCACCACCATGGCCCTGTCATGGGCTGTCATGCTTGTGTTGCCAAGGCAGGTGGTGATGACACACCGTTGAACTGGGCGACGGTGGCCCAGACTGTGGGTGCCAGGTGCTCATTGCCAGGCTTATTCTGCTTGGTCCAGACAGAGCCCAGGCACTGTTGGAGCAGCACCCTCTTGAACAGCTCCTGGAGAAGAGTGGGACGTTGGCTCCCCCAGTCATTTCACATGCAAGGTTCATGTCTTTGATAGTGGTCACACGTCAGAGCTTCAGCTCAGGAACCTGAGAATGTGGCCTGAGCCTGGTTGGAGATCCTGGATTTCATTCCATTCTTTTTCATTGAGGGAACCCAGTACAGGATGACCCAGGAGCAAATAGTGACAAGGGAAGAAAGGAGGGCATTTACACCCTGACCTTCCTCAGCAACTCCCAGCTCCAGGTGGCAGTTCAAAGTGGCTCCTTCCAAGGGGGCATCTTCCCCTCCAACTGTTCATCCCTCTGGTCCTTCTCCCCTTTCAGATGCACATTCTCACATGATCGCTGCAACCACAGGTTTGTCTGCCCTGTCAGATGTTTAATAAATGCTGAGGGTGTTCAGCCTCCAAGGCAGATGGGTGGGCAACCTATGGAATTGGTTGCACACAGGGAGCTGCCCTTCTCCACCCAAGGGACCAGGGCCTGCCCATTTGTCTATCTGTTCTGGCTCATTTCTTCTACACAGTAACTCTGCATCAATTCTTAGTGTCTATCTCTACATTCCGCAGCTGGACAGTGAAAGCTTGGATTAAAGACCATATGGGTTGACAGGGTTGGTAAGTGGTGGAGCTGAGATTTGATCCCAGGCCATAGGAGTCCACATCAGGGAAAGGCAGGTGTGGGGCCGCTGAGAGCGGAAGAAAAGCCTGCCCCTGCCCCACCCTGAGAGCCCAGCTGCTCACTGCATCCATGTATGTCAGTTGCTCTGCCACCAGCTTGGGAGGGAAGTCCAGGAGGTCGGGCTTCTCTTCATTCAGCTGGTTCTTTGGGGTTACACACTGGTGGCAGGAAGCCTCTGGGACCAGAGTGGGCTCTGTCTCTATTTTTATTTATTTATTTATTTATTCAAGATTTTATTTATTTGACAGAGAGAGACAAAGTGAGAGAAGGAACACAAGCAGGGGGAGTGGGAGAGGGAGAAGCGGGGTTCCCGCTGAACAGGGAGCCCGATGCGGGGCTCGATCCCAGGACCCCGAAATCATGACCTGAGCCAAAGGCAAACGCTCAACGACTGAGCCATCCAGGCACCCCTCTGTCTCCCTTTTTAGAGATGGAGTTAAAATTCCCAGGAAAGATGATGGTCAAGCTGACTGCCGCTCAAGAGCCGGCACACATACAGAAGATGAGAGCACTTGTTCCAGTTCTGGAACAGCTGATGGAGGTGAGGCTGACTCTGACACTTGAGGTGATGGTTGACACAGAGCTGGGGTTGCCTCTAGCTCCATAGGAGGCCTTTTTTCTGGTTCTGCATCTGGAAGGAGCCATGGAGCCAGCACTGGGGCAGGAGAAAGAGAAAAGTTCATCCACATAACTGACTTTTCATGTGCCTTTCCAAAAACAGGACAGATTCCATAGCCCATGAACCCCATCACAGATAGCCTTCCCAACTTGCAATCCCCCTTACCCTCTGACTCTGCCTCAGTGGGCTCCAGAAGTTCCTGCTTCAGCAGGAGAAGGGGACATTTTCCCCAGTCATGCCACTTCAGGTGCACATAGACCCCATTTTACCTCGAAATGGGCACAGTGCAGGGACTGCCAGATATCCTGCAATTTCTGGTCAGGCCAGGTACCCAAGATGGGAGACAGGGTGCTGGGGAGAGTCATATGTGGAGCAGTGAGAGGCATGGCCTTTCATTCCACATGGTACTCCTACAACACCATTCTTTCTGTGTGGGTCCTAGAGGATGGCCCCAGTCTACTTCCAACCCCTCTGTAGCTGTCCTTGCAGTGGAAAGCCTGGTCATCCCGAAAATCTGTATGAGTCTGGTTTTTCCACTTATACTCTTCTCTTCATGGCCATGGCCTCTTCTACTCTATCCTCCATGCAGACCAGTACCAGGGCTTAAGTTTGAGGCAGATTTGTGAGTGGTCTGCTCACTTCTGTTCTTGGCTCCAGTTGTGGTGGTCAGCAGAGGTGGGTATGGAAAGGGGCAGGCAGAGCAAGAT
>NC_138378.1:43614921-43631694 GCF_054177405.1 Leptonychotes weddellii
AACTATGAACAATGAAGATGCCCAGCATGTCCAGCAGCCTTTTCCATGGAGCCAGGCACCAGATAAGCCTATGCCATGTTTCCTCCATGATTTCTTAGAGTAACCCTATGAGGTTTATCCTCTTAACCACCCTACTTTTCAGAAGAAGAAAGTGAAGGTCAGAGAAGTGCAGTGACATTCCCAAGACAACTAGTAGATGGGAGGCTCACCCCTGTGCTGTGCACGGGGTGGGCATTCACCTGTTGGAACTGCTGGCCCAGGACCTGTTGGGCTGAAATGAACACCTAGTATATGCAGAAAATGGTTGTGATGTTTGAGTTGTTTCTATCTGGGAAGGATGGTACCAGGGACTGTATGAAATTCTCCATTGTGCCTTCTTTGAGCATCAGCATCATGCAGGCGTCATCCAGGGACAGGGCCAATTCCTTTTCCCACCAGGTAGATGCAATGTAGTCAGCTTCAACACCATGAACCGCCAGGAAGATCAGGGTCTGGCGCTCAGACCAGAGACTCCCATCTCTTGAGGAACTTGTGCAAGAGAAGGGACTTGAGTGTCCACCTAGAAAAAGGTTCTAGGCTTAAAAGTACAATTGGTTTTAGGGGTGAAATGGTAAACTACTGTCACTTCAACACGTTCTGTTAGCTGAGCAACAATAGCATTTCTCTCCATTAATAGTCTTTATTAAGAGCAGTATGCCATTGAGTCATCAGTAAGCATCCCCACTGTAGACAGGAGAAAACAGAGGGTTAGAATCTCAAATGCTTCTCAAGCTCATATATGTTGGGCCTGAGAATTGTCCAAAGCATGGACTGCATGGCATTTCCCATAAGCTGATGAGGCTTGGTCTGTTCCTGACGTGGGGAGAAAGGTTCAAGGGAAAACCACCTTCCTCAGCAGGCCCCAGGGGAGCCAGTTGTTTCTAGTCTGGGTTTTGGGCTTGCCCTGATTATCTCTGGGTCCTGAGATTGGACATGAATCTGGACCCGTTCTCACCCCAGACTAGCACTGGATGTTGTTGGTGGCCTGGTGCACCTGCTGCTTGTCAAGGGAGATGGAATAAGTGAACACTTAGAGCAGCTCATCAAAGATGTCCTGGGTGGAACTCTGAAAAGACAGAGCCAGGAGGCATCAGAGGCCTTCCACCCAATCTGTGGTTCTATGTTGTGGCAGATCTAGCAACTAAAACAGTCTGTTAGAACACTTATGTTCCTTGCAGCACTGCTGAAGTGGCAACAGAATTGAATCATGTCAAGTTCCACCAGCCATGAAAGCCTGAACCACTGTGGCAGATGACCTCCTTTAAAATGGAGTAATAGGAAGACATATGAGGACACAGCTTGTGACCTGGTGGACCTACAATGATTTGATATGTTCTGAGAGATGATAAAAGAAACATATAGAATGGCTTCATCCCACCCTTTCTTTTATGTTAAATCACCCTATTAGTGTGAGGATTTATAAGGGGTTGGAGAAGTTCTGCAAGGACAGTGGAGTTGGGTTCTACACAGGATAGCTGGGGTGAATAGGTAAGATAATAAAAACAGTAAAATGCAAAGATACTCATGGCTTCATGAAAAGTAAAAACAAAAAATAAGCCTCCAAACCCCCCAAAACATTAGATATATGCTCCACCACTCCAACATATGTGAAGAGTGTCTTCCTACTTTATCAAATAGCTGGTGGTGGAAGTGTGGAGGTTCAGGCTACTTTTTGGCTGGGCCTGTGGGACACTCATGCGGAAACACTATGGGAGGACCGGAGGTTTGTCCCCATATTTCTGTGGGGGCCCTAGGTGTGGAGAACCCTCTTCCCATTCTTACCTCAGAGCAGCACTGATCCTTGGTGGTCTGGCGCATCTGACAGTTGTCTAGGGAGTTGGAGTAGCTGAAGTCACAGACCAACTCCTCAAAGATCTCCTGGGTGCAGCTCTGCAAATGCAGTGCCCCTCTATATACAAGGCCAAGAGACATTAGGGTTTTCCCCAGACATAGCCATAAGGGGACACACCCATTAGAGATCATGTTCTCCAGTTCAGGCTAAGAGGGGCAGTGGAAAAAACATCCAGCAAGGAGGAAGCCAAATGAAACTCCAGGGCTCATGATTAACATATAAGTAGTTGAGCTCGGTCCCCAGCACTCACCACCTCATCCTGCCTGCTATGACCTGGAGTGTGAACATGAAAGATGTGCCAGGCTTCTAACACCTGGCAGCTTGCTTCTGCCCAGGAAGGGCATGTCCCTCATCCTCTGTTCCCTCTTCTACACACACACACACACACACACACACACACACACACACACAATGAGGGGCAAGAGGTGTGGCCCTGCTGCAGTGGGATCACAGTTGTTGCCTGCTCTCTAGTGGGCTGCCCTGAGCTGCCTTGTGTTACCTGTTGGTGTCTCCTGCCACATGACCAGAAGCTTCAGAAAAGAGGGCTGAGCCAATGTCTACAGTGACATAAAAGTCTCTCACCCCTGAAAGTAGGAATACAACAACCAGAACATCTTCTTCTCTTGAACGTCTCCAGTCAAGTGAGCTGGAAAGCAGGCTTTCTTTTGAATGTGGGTGCCTGGTTACCAGAGTTCTAAGTTCAGTTGGGGCCTATCACCAAGGAAGAGAGGTCACCTTTTCAAGATTCTAGCACCTGGGCCCCTTTGTTCAGTCAGACCTATCCAGAGCCCCTTCTTGGCAGTTAACTGTTTACTTTTCTCCCCCCATGTCATCTCCTTAACTGTACACATTGAGCCAAAAATACCATAGCCACAACTCTCTGAAAATGTAACTAGGGTCCTCAGTTTCAGGAGACAGAGCTGACTTCAGACCTTTTTTCTTTTGTTGTTTTGCCAGTTCTGTGTCCTAACTAATTGTGTTTCTCACGTATTCCCCACTTTCCCAACCTGCATAGGTGGGATCAGGCTAGAATCTACTTCCTAGGGACATCAGATGTATGTAGATAATATTTATAACACGTGTGGGGTGGTATCATGTGTATCTGGGGCACAAATTTAAGGATGGAAGAATTACAAGAAGGGCTGGGGCTTGGCATGGAGTACTGCTCAAAAGAGGCTTGGATTCCAGCCATGTAATATTGGAACACTTCCCCTTTTGGCCTCATTTTAATGTGGCACCATGATAGGGTGGAAATGCATGAAGATGCAGAAACTGTTGTCTTCTGTAGTAAAATATTTAGAAGGAGACCCAGTTGCCTCATTTTGGTCTATGGGGGGAGCAGCCTTCACAATGGCTCCCAGTGATCCAGACCTGTGGTATCACTCTGTAACCATTAGGTGGTTAGTGACTGGTTTCTGACCAATAGTATACAGCCAACGTGAAGAAATGTCATGTCTAATTTCAATTGCAAAGAGTTTCTAACTTCCTAGTTACTTTTCTTGTGTTCCACTTCTCACTCTTTCCCTTTCCCTTTTTCTTCTTGCTCCACGAACCAAAAATCAAGCACAGATATTTTGAGCCTCCATATGTAGAGGCTCACATGGCAGAGAACTGAGGCAGTGCCAAGGCCAAAAGACACACAGGAACCCAGTGTGACTCAGATTCTGAGTCCAAATGGCATCCTCAACCATGTGAGCCAACTTGGGAGAAAATCCTCTGCAGTCTAGCCTCAGTCCCAGCCACAGGCTCTGACACATCTTGAGGCTGGGGAACCATGCTAATTTGTGCCTGGATTTCTCACCCATAAAAATTGTGAGAAATTAGATATATGCATTTTACAACAGATAACTAACAGTCTCCCAGGCTTCAGCATCTCTCCCTGCCTTCTTCCCTCCCTTCTGCTCTCCTCCCAGTTTCCGTCCAGCCATGCTGGCTGCCTTTTTCACCTCCTCTGGCCAAACTGGCTTCTGTTAGAGTGTCTGCAACAGTGGTCCCTTCTTCCTGACACACTGCACCCTGACTTGTGCACATCTAGCTGCCTTTTGTCATTCTGTTCTCAGCAATGTCACCCTCAGGCCTTTCATACCTTCCTAATCCAATGACTTCCCAGCCTTCCGTCGTAGCACATACTTCATTTGTCATATATAGCACTTGCTCTTTTCTCTCACATGTCTTTGCTTTTGTGCTTTTGTCCGTATCTAGACTGTGAGCACCTAAAAGCAGGGAGGTCTTGGTATTTTCAGCTCCCCTCATGGGCCCACCAAGGTACCTGGCATAGGGGAATGCTTAATGTCTAGTTACTGAATGAATAATTAAGAAGGACTTGGAGCCCACCTCCCCTTCTAACCACCTAGACTGTAGGAAGACATGCTACTAAAGGTTTCTGGGTAGGGAGACAACCACAATGGCCTGTGCCTGACTCTTCCTGCTCCAGTACCTCCAGCAGAACTCACTCTGTACCATGGACAAGGAAGCACCCTGCATCGTGTTCTCCAGCCCTAGTGGGACAACCCCAGGCAGGCACACCAACAAAGAAAGGGATGCCTTTATTTGGGTGTCTTCAAGGCAGTGGCTTTCAGAGTCAGAGGGGCAAAGGAGAAGGATCTACAGGCTCAAAGAGCAGAGTAAAGGACTCAGAAACCTCTTTTCCTCCTTTTTCTGTCCACTCCCATGGTGTCCTCCTTACTAATACAGCACCCTCATCTCAGCCAGAAGAGTGATTCTGCACCCACCCCTGTATGTCTAAAACGAGGACATGAAGGTCTAATGGAGACTGGTCATGTCCCTAGGCCCTAGACACAGTGTGCAGTGCTCTGCCATTTTTCCCAGAGAACATAAACAGATGATAAACAGGTAGGAAAAAAGGTGCTCAACATGACTAACCATCAGAAAAATGCAACCAAGAGCACAGTGAGATATTACATCATATTGATTGGAATAGCTATCATAAAAAAAGACAAGAGAGCAAATTCTGGTGAGGATGTGGAGAAAAGAACCCTTGGGCACCATTGGTGGGAATTCACTTTGCTACTGTCACTATGCAAAACAGTATGGAGATTCCTCAAAAAATTGAAAATAGAACTACCATATGATCCACTAGTTCCACGTCTGGGAACATACCCTTAGAAAACAAAGGAATATGTTCAAGAAATACCTGAACCTCTATGTTCAAGAAGCATGATTTTCAATAGCCAAGACACAGAAAACATCAGTGCCCATTAGTGATGAATGGATAAAGAAGTGTTATCTATATAATAGACTATTAATCAGCCGTAAGAAAAGAAAATCCTGCTAAGTGTAACTGTACTGGACTTTAAAGGGATTATGCCAAGTGAAACAAATGAGACAAAGGCAAATACTAGATGTGTATAGGTACTTTCCCCTTATATGTGGAACCTAAAACAAAGAAAAGAAAAGGAGGAAAACTAATTCAGAAAAAGAGATCAGATTGAAGTAACCAGAAGAAGAGGGAAGGGTGCGGACAGGGATTGAGTGAATGGTGAAAAGGTAGAAACTTCCAGTTTTAAGATAAATAAGTAATAGGGATTTTCAGTACAACATGATGACTGCAGTTAATACTGCTCTATGGTACATTTGAGAGGTGTTAAGAGAGTAAATTCTGAGAGTTCTCATCGCATCATAACTTAAACATACACAGTGCTCTTTGTCAATTATATCAATAAAACTGGGGCAAAAAATATTTTAATATTCATAATGGGCAACAGGAAAGTTGACTTGGTAAAAAAAATGACACATAAATGAAACTTAAAAGAGCAGGTGGGGAGGAGCAAGATGGAGGAGTAGGAGACCTGGATTTCATCTGGTCCCAGGAATTCAGCTGGATAGGGATCAAACCATTCTGAACACCTACGAACTCAACAGGAGATCAAAGAAAAGAGTAGCAGCAACTCTCTGAACAGAAAAGCGACCACTTTCTGGAAGGTAGGACGTGTGGAGAAGTGAATCCAAGGCGATATTCGGGTGGATAGACGGTGGGGGAGGGGGCCTCCGTTGGCCGCTTCTGGCGAGTGATAGAGCCACTGAGCACAAAATCAGAAATTTTAGAAGTCGGCTCCGCTGAAGTAGGTCGCTCCAGTGGCCAAGTGGGGGGGTGGAACCCTTGCAGGGACAGTGTGGTCTCGGGACCCTCGGGGTCACAGAAAGACCGGGGGTGCCTGAGTGCGGCAGAGCTCCCAGGTATCAGAGCGGGGAAGCTGGCTGCACAGACGGGGTGGGAAAATTTTTTTTTCTTCAAGGTGAGTCACCTCACCAGGTAACATACGTACTGGTCACAAGAGTTACTACAAGTGTGCACTCTCCATCACTTACAAGTGCCTCTCTTACAAGTTTTCCACACAGGTGGCACGAACACTGGTGGCTGATGGTTTTATCTTTGATGGCATTGATCACTTTTTTTCACTTGCATGATGACTGCGGTCAGGTTTTCCATCCCACTCATGGAGGTGATATAGCTCTCCAGCTCACCTTCAAACATGTCCATCTCCTCCCTCCCATACAGGAACATGCAGAACTTAGTGACCATGAACCACAGAGCAAATGTAGAAAGGTCTTACCTGAATTCAGCTCAGCATGTGAGTGACATACTGTTCTCTCTTTGGGTTTGATCCCAGTGTCCTTGAATCATTCTAACCTTCTTTGCAAATGACTCCAGACAGTGGCTCACCAAGATGAGAGGGATTAGAACTTCCTTGGAGACAGGTGTCACCCACAGGACATTCATCACCCCATAATATCTAAGAGTACGACCCTCATCTGATTAAGAAATTCTGCAAACATTAATGGATCAGAGTGAACTAAAAGGTTAACTTTGAAGAAGGGCTGAGCTTGGGGACACATCAAGTCATATGTCTCACTGATTCCATCATCCACGTAGGCAGTGGACAAAACGGACAAGGTATCGTTCCCAGTACACATCTCATGCTGGCCCACCATACATATTCCTATCATCATACCATCACATATCGTCATGACCCCATCACCATGCCTGTGCTTCTCCAGTTCATGCTGCCGTCTTACTCCACCAATGAACCTTTTCCATCTCTGAAGTTGGAGCTCAGTAGAAATCATCTTCATCAGCTTCACAAAATAGGACTTGGCAATGATTTAATAGATATGACCCGCAAAGCACAAGATATAAAAGAAAAATAAATTCACACGCTGGACATTATGAATACTTAAAATCTTTGTGATTTAAAAGACATTATCAATGAGGTAAAAACACAATCCACAAGATGGGAGACCATATTTGCAAACCATGTACCTGACAGGGGCTCAAAATCCAGAATATATAGAGAACACATCAACTCAACAACAGAAAACAAACCAAATGTAACGTGTGAATGGGCAAAAAATGTAAATAGACATAGCCTCAAAGGTACACATATGAAAAGAAATTTGAAAAGATACTCAACATCACTAAATTTTAGGGAAATCAATTTTTTTTAAGATTTTATTTATTTTTTGACAGAGACAGCGAGAGACAGAACAGAAGCAGGGGGAGTGGGAGAGGGAGAAGCAGGCTTCCCACTGAGCAGGGAGACTGATGTGGGGCCCGATCCCAGGACCCCAGGATCATGACCTGAGCCTAAGACAGACCCTTAATGACTGAGGCACCCAGGCACCCTGGGAAATCCAAATTTAAAAAAAAAAGCAATGATATCCAGAGGAGCAAGATGGCAGAGGAGTAGGAGATCTAAATTTCGTCTGGTCCCAGGAATTCAGCTAGATAAGGATCAAACCATTCTGAACACCTACAAACTCAACAGGAGATCGAAGAAAAGAATAGCAGCAACTCTGAACAGAAAAGCGACCACTTTCTGGAAGGTAGGATGTGCGGAGAAGTGAATCCGAGGCGATATTCGGGAAGATAGACTTGGGGGAAGGGGGCCTCCGTCAGCCGCTTCTGGCAAGTGATAGAGCAGCGGAGCACAAAATCAGAACTTCTAGAAGTAGGCTCTGCTGAGGGACGTCACTCCAGTGGCTAAGCGGGGGTGGAACCCTCGCGGGACAGTGTGGTCTCAGGACCCTCGGGGTCACAGAAAGACCAGGGGTGCCTGAGTGCGGCAGAGATCCCAGGTATCGGAGCAGGGAAGCCGGCTGCACAGATGGAGCTGAGGAGTGGGCTCTCAGCTCGGGGTTGCCATAAACCATGATCCGAGCACAGTTGGGCCACTGCTCTTCCAGCAGGGACCCAACAAGCCCAGATCCGGGGAGACTCCTCTTCCTCCCCTGGGAGGAGAAGCGCAGAAGCACACCGCGGGGATCTGCTGGGTTTGGAGACTCCACACGGGGTCCTGTGCTAGAGATAGAAATGCTCAGTCACAGGCCAGATGAGCACGGAGTGTGGCCAGAGACCAGGGAGATGGGAGTACTGACTGCTTTTCTCTGGGGGCTCACTGAGGAGTGGGGCCCCGAGTTCTCGGCTCCTCCAGGGCAGAGATTGAGCTGAATTCAGGTAAGACTTTTCTACATTTGCTCTGTGGTTCATGGTCACTAAGTTCTGTATGTTCCTGTATGGGAGGGAGGAGATGGACATGTTTGAAGGTGAGCTGGAGAGCTATCACCTCCATGAGTGGGATGGAAACCCTGACCGCAGTCATCATGCAAGTGAAAAAAAGTGATCAATGCCATCAAAGATAAAACCATCAGCCACCAGTGTTCGTGCCACCTGTGTGGAAAACTTGTAAGAGAGGCACTTGTAAGTGATGGAGAGTGCACACTTGTAGTAACTCTTGTGACCAGTACGTATGTTACCTGGTGAGGTGACTCACCTTAAAGAAAAAAAATTTTTTCCTACCCTGTCAAGGGTGCTGAGAATTAACTAGAAGGGCAAGGGGATTTGAACTGAAAACATATTTTAAAACCTCTTTAGGGCTGAAATAAAAAGGAAGCACGCCCTGAGAATTGCTTCATCTTGAATAGGCTATTTCATTTCATTACTCGTGGAAGGAAAATAAATCATCCTGTATTTTTCACACTGAAAACAACAAAATACTGAACCTTGGATTTTCTTTATTTTTTATTTAAATTAAATTAGCCAACATATAGTAAATCATTAGTTTGAGATGCAGTGTTCAATAATTCATTAGTTGTGTATAACACCCAGTGCTCATCACATCATTTGCCCTCCTAATGCCCGTCACCCACCTACCTCCCCTCCAGCAACCCTCAGTTCGTTTTCTATAGTTAAGAGTCTCTCATGGTTTTTCTCCCTCTCTTATGGCTTCCCATTCAGTTTTCCCTCCCTTCCCCTATCATATGGAGTGAAATCCATATGATTTCACTCATATGTGGAATATAAGAAACAGCACAGAGGATCATAGTGGATTTTCTTTAAAATGATGTTATTTTATAGCTTTCTATTTCTGACTGAATTTCACTTTTCCTGAAATATGACACATTCAAATGCTATGTCCATCGACCCTGGGGGGGGGGGGTGGTTCTTCACTCTTCCTCAGTGAGCTATGATCCTGAACCATGCGTCAGGAGAACCTCATCTGTATTATTGTTCAATTGGTGCCCTTGCTGGGCCTCAGTTTCCTTATCTGTAAAATGATGAGAGATACAAATGCTAAATATTTTCCAAAAGTTCTTCCAGCTCCAAACTCTCAGTGGCTACAAATAGCTGAATTTTGCTTAATCCATGAAACAAGGCAGATGGTTATTTAAATTACCTTATTCAGACACAAACCCTAGTAGAATTTAAACACCGGAGGAGTATAGCTCCAATAGGACTTGAGTGAAATTCTTTTACAACTATATCATATTAAAAAATGCTACCTTTTATGTGAATACAGAGGTGGGCTCTGGCCTTTCCATATTAAACGTACTTTATTTTTGTCTTTGGACATTTCCATTCATCTTTAATGTAAATTTACACTCAGCCTGATGAGACCTGATTATGACACTCAGAGAGCATATTCTAATCTTTAATCTCGTAATACCCATGGTTTTATTTTTGAAATTACAGTATAGTTGACATACAGTGTTATATTAATTTCAGGTGAACAGTAGTGATTCAACAGTTCTGTACATTACTCAGTGCTCATCACAATAAGTGTATTCTTAATCCCCAACACCTATGTCTCCCATCCCCCCAACCTGTCAACCACGTTTGTACTCTATATTTGAGTCTGTTTTTTCATTTGTTTGTTTTTTTCTTTGTTCTTCCGTTTTGTTTCGTAAATGCCACACGAGTAAAATCATATGTTAACATAACACTCATTAATATTAAGTCTTAACTCAGGTTCTTGGTCTGGGTGAATCATAGTGAATATATCACGACGTTCACTCCACTGTGGCCCCTGGTGATCACCATCTCTGTTACATACCTCCCTGTGTAACCACTGAGTAGTTGCTAATAGGTTTCCGACCAAGAGATGTGTCGGTAGTCAAAGAGATGGGATGTCACCTTTAAGCATTAATGACAAAACGACAAAGCATTGCCACTTTTATGTCACTCCCTTGTGTTCCCTCCCTTTCTCTCCCCTATCCCTGGACTGGGGAAGCAAAGATTGGTACTTAGAACTATCTTACATAGAGGCCCACAAAGGAAAGAACCTAGGGAGTGCCCAGGCCATCAGGCAGAAAGGGACTCAAACACTCAGTTTAAGCTAAATCCTGACATGTATCACTTGGGAGCAAATCTTACCACTGTTGAGTCTCGGGTGAGGCCACAGACTGCATCACACAGAGACCTTGTGGCAGAGACATCCGGCCTAAACTGTGCGCAGATTCCAGGCCCACAGGAATTGGGAACTATGAAATATCATGCTTCAGAAGTGCTAAGCTTTCTAGTAGTGTTATTAGAGACAAACAGATAGCTAACACAGTCCATCCACCGAGCTTCAGCAGCTGGCCCTACCAGCCACCCATCTCTCGTTCTAGCCTCCCAGCTTCCACCAGCCACTCTGGCAACTTTTCAAACCTTATCCAGTCAAACTAGCTTCTGTCTGAGACACTCTGTGCCAGTGGTGCCTTCTCCCTGACACACTGTTCCCAGACTTGTGCAGGTCTTGCTCCCTCTTGTCAGTCTGCTCCTAGCAGATGTCACCATGGTGAGGCCTTCCAGACCCTCCTCTCCTGGGACTCCCCAACCCTCCCTCCTACACTGTGCTTTTGACTGGAGTATAAATTTTGCTCTTTTCTTTCACACATCTTGCGTTCAAGCTGTTGTACACCTGAGCAGCAGAAAAACTTGGCCATTTTCAGTACTACATTGGGGCCCACCAACTCATCTGGCACAGGGGGAGTGTTCAGAGCATAGTTGCTGAAAGAATAAACGGGAAGATGGTGGAGCCCCTCCTTCCTGATTCTGACCAACTCATTCTGTAGGGATAATGACTAATAAGTTAATTTTATTATTTATGCTGTTTGCATGCATGCTGTTTCTGAGGTAGGGACGTGGCCAAAATGATCTTTGCAATTATCCTTTCTCCAGTTGCTCCAGAAATGCTCAGTGGCACTAGAGACACTGGCTACTGCCTGCCCCATAGTGGCCAGCACTAGTGCCGCACAGGTAACTATTTGGGTGTTTACAGGGCAGATTTTCTCCACAGACTCAGGGATAAAGGAAAAGGACCTGCATCTTCCAGGGCTGTGGAAGGGACCTCAAAAGAAAATCTTGCCTGTACACTCTGGGATGTTTAATTCACTCACAAGGCATCCTCACCTCAGCCAGGGTCGTGATTACCCCAACTTCCAAATGAAGACCCAGAGGATCCAGTTAGAACTGGTCTTCTCCCTAGACCCTTGTTACTCAGTCCATAGTTCTGTCTCATTTTGCCCACCCCAACTCCTCATTCCCCAAGCTCAAAGGTCCCCTCTTCTCTGAAAAACTCATGGTGTGGAAAGCATTTGTCCATGCTCTCAGAGCACAGTGGGCCATTGGTTCTGAACCAAGGTCTAGAGACTTTCCAAAACTGGCAGAAGCCTTGTGGTCAGACACAGCAAGTACACATTTTGTAGTGGAGGAAACTGTGTCCTTTTCTTCTACAGTCCCTGTCTACACTGAGGGATGGCTTCTGTGCCCAGTTCTAGGAGCCGAGAGCTATGGACTGTAGGACTCCCGGCCTTGTCCTCTGGAGACTACTGGGGAGATGGCCTATAACCATGCAGGGCTATGGGGACTTTGAGAGTCCTTCTCAGGCTATGGATTTCTGGACATATCACCAGGAGAATGGATGCCCCTTGTCCACCGAAAATATGCTTCCACCTTCTTTCTCTTCTTTCTTTGTCCCTCACAGGAGTTCTGCTCTTCTTAAACATCTTTCCAAGGTCTCCAACTGTGAAGAAGTCTGTTTCCATTTGTGCATGCCTGTGTTCTTCTGGGAATGAAGTGCGTAAATGGCCCAATTTGGAAGGGGCTGTGCAAGGACAACCAGGATCTTAAGGGGCCCTCATTTCCAATGTAAATATGATAAGAAGGGTTGAGCTCTGTCCTAGGAAGCCAGAGTAGTCACTTTCCTTCTGGACTCTTCCCATGTACTGTGACCTGGACCAGTCCTTGCTTCTTTTGGGGCCTCTGATTCCCAGGCACAAAAAGGGTTTGAATGTGGTATTGTGTAGGTGTGTGCACAGGAGGATATGATCTCAGGCTCCATCTGCACTGGATGGGGTTGGTTTGGGGGGGCTCAGGCAGTCACAGATGCACAAGTCTCCTCTAACATGGGCAGATGTGGGTGGACATGGAGTGGGAGCAAACAGGACTCCTGTGGAGGTGTCATCACCCACAAGAAGCCCTGAGCAATCCCCAGGACAGTGAGTGCTCCTGAGCCCCATCTCCCTGTGCAGGCATACACTCTGCACCAAGGGCTCTGCTCAGGAAGTGAATTCTTTGTGATGCCCTTACCTGCAGCCTCTGAGTGACCCACAGATGAAAATAATTCACATTAAAGTAGCCCATAGCAAGTAAGTGGGGATGGAAGTGATATTTGTCCTGTATATGCTCAGGCCATGAAAACATGGTTCATGATCTGTCACAAATTTGCAACATTTCACCTTTACAACTGAGAGGAATCATCCTAGTGAAAATACCCACAGTTGAAGGTACATGTTGATTATGGCAAATCCAGTTATTCAAGGTAGATGAGTCTCTGAATCTCTATTTCGAGGAAATTAAACAGGATGAGTCACTTGCTACTTGAAAGGCTGTGTTTATGTTTTATATGAATATAAATTTGTGTGATGTTAAAAACTGATATTTTCATGTATCTCCATTATAACAACTAACTTCAAAGAAGTCTGGATATTCAAGTTTTGTCATATTTTAAATATAATACTTATTATTTTTTCAGATATTTTACAACTGGTATGAGTTCTGATTAATTTTCTTTGCATAAAAATGTAATTGAATAGAAAGGGTCATTATGATATTGTTCTTCTTTATTTGATTAGCTTTTTAACAGGACTTTCTAAATGAGAGAAAAGCACAATTTCTTTACTTCCCTGAGAAACTCCAAGGAAGGACATCTTTATTTCACTGCTTCAGATAGCTAATGACATCTTGGTGGTACCTCTGGATCACAATTCCCAAATGAGGTTTAGCCATATGATTGATTATCTGCTTTCATTTTCTGCTTCAGTTGCGATTGGGATCACCGTTACATAGTTTATCAAGAATGATTTTTTTCCCAAGCAGAGTTGCAGTTTCCTGTGTCTACCAGGTTGATGATGTAGTGGAGAATCTGATGGTGCAAATGGGTCCCTCTCTTCTAAGGACTTGAAATCAGTCATAGCATGCAGGCAACTTTTTTCAGATGACTCAAAATCCTGATGACTCCTTTGTTCTCCATGTTCTGGCTCCAAGGAATGAAGCATACTTCCATCAAGAGAGCAGGCATGGCTGGAGAAGAGTGTACTAGTGCCTTCTGCAGAGACTGGAACATGGAAATTTGAGTGATTTGGTATCCTGGCCAGGAAATGACACACTTCCACCTGACACAATAAGTTCTTTGCATCTTGTGCTGCCGCAGTGGCCAGCAGAAGGTACGCAAAACAAACCATCCTGGGCTGTGTGGGACACATGTGTTATTTTGCAGGAAAGCAATGCATCCTCCTTGAGAAAAGACCTGCTTTGGGATGCCTGGGTGGCTCAGTCGTTAGGTGTCTGCCTTCAGCTCAGGTCATGATCCCAGGGTCCTGGGATCAAGTCCCACATCAGACTCCTTGCTCGGCAGGGAACCTGCTTCTCCCTCTACCTGCTCTGCCTGCCACTTCCCCCTGCTTGTGATCTCTCTCTCTCTGACAAATAAATAAAATCTTAAAAAAATGAAAAGAAAAAAGATAAGACCTGCTTTTCCTCAGGACATCTCAAGGAGACACCACTATGGCTTCAGAACAGTGCGGGGAGGGGGAGAGGTATTATTCACATGAGAAAATTGCTCCCCTGTCTGCCCCAATGTCTTAAGAGGGAGATGTGCCATGGAGTATCCAGGCTGTTTACCTTAAATATCAAGCCAAGAATCTTCATTTTCTGGTTAAATCCTTTGTTGTGTATTCTCTGTTTCCTCAGTGACTTATTTTTTAAATTTTATATTTAAATTCAGTTTAGTTCATGTAACGTATTAATAGTTTCAAGGGTAGAATTTGGTGATTCATCACTTGCATATAACACCCAGTGCTTGAATACATCAAGTGCCCTCCTTAAAGCCCAACACCCAAATTACCCAATCTCACACATACCACCCTCGAGCAGCCCTCAATTGGTTTCCTATAGCTAAGAATCTATTATGTTTTGCCTCCCTCTGTTTTATTTTTCCTTCCCTTCCCCTAAGTGCATCTGTTTTGTTTCTTAAATTGCACATATGAGTGAAATCATATGCTATTTGTCTTTCTCTGACTGGTTTCTTTCACTTAGCATAATACGCCCTAGTTTCATCCATGTCTTTAGAAATGGCAAGATCTCATTCTTTTTGGTGGTTGAGTAATATTCCATCGTAGATATACAGCAAATGTTCTTTGGGAGGGGTTTATTATTTTTTATGTTGCTTATTTATTTATTCATTATTTATTATTTAAATTCAATTAGCCAACATACAGTACATAATTAGTTATAGATGCAGCGTTCAATAATTCAGTGTTTGCATATAACAGTGTTCATCACATCAAGTGCCCTCCTTCATGCCCATCACCCAATTACCCCATACCCCCAACCGCCTCCCCTCCAGCAACCCTCTGTTTCCTATGGTTAAGAACCTCTCATGGTTTCGCTCCCTCTCTGATGACATTCCATTCATATTTCCTCGCTTCCTCCAATGACCCTGTGTTGCTTCTTGTTTTCCACATATGAGTGAAACCATATGATAATTGTCTTTCTCTGCTTGACTTATTTCACTTAATACCTTCTAGTTCCATTCATATCACTGCAAATGGTAGGTATTCATCCTTTCTGATGGCTGAGTAATATTCCATTGTATACATGAACCACATCTTCTTTACCCTTTCATTTGTTGAAGGACATCTGGGCTCCTTCCACAGGTTGGCTAATGTGGACATTGCTGCTAGGAATATTGGGGTGCATCTGCTCCATCTGTGTCCTTGGGGTAAATACCAAGTAATGCAATTGCTGAGACATAGGGTAGCTCTATTTTTAACGTCTTGAGAACCTCGCAATAATAGTACATTTTTGCTTTTGTTTCCCTTGTTTTTGGAGACGTGTCTAGCAAGAAGTTGATGTGGTTGAGGTGGAAGTTGTTTCTCCTCTAAGATATTGATGGATTCCTATCTCAAATTAAGGTCTTTCATCTATTTTTAGTTTATTTTTGTGTATGGCGTAAGAAAGTGGTCCAGTTTCATTCTTCTGCATGTGGCTGCCCCATGTCCCCAGCACTATTTATGAAGAGACTGTTTTTTTAAAAAAATAATTTACCTGACAGAGAGACAGCGAGAGAGGGATCATAAGCAGGGGGAGTGGGAGAGGGAGAAGCAGGCTTCCTGTGGAACAGGGAGCCCGATGCAGGGCTCGATTCCAGGACCCTGGGATCATGACCTGAGCCAAAGGTAGACACTTAACGACTGAGCCACCCAGGCGCTCCGAGACTGTCTTTGGTACATTGGCTATTCTTTCCTGCTTTGTTGAAGATTGATTGACCATAGAGTTGAGGGTCCATTTCTGGGCTCTCTGTTCTCTTCCATTGATGTATGTGTCTGTTTTTGTGCCAATACCATGCTGTCTTGATGATCACAGTTTTGTAATATAGTTGTGATCAGACATTGTGATGTCCCCAGCTTTGGTTTTCTTGTTCAGCAATCTCCTGGCCATTTGAGGTCTTTTTTTATTTCGATACAAATTTTAGGATTGTTTGTTCCAGCTCTGTGAAAAATGTTGGTGGTATTTTGATGGGGATTGCACTGAATTTGTAAATTGCTCTGGGCAGACTAGACATTTTCACAATGTTTATTCTTCCAATCCATGAGCACGGAATGCTTTTCCATCTCTTTGTGTCTTCCTCAATTTCTTTCATCAGTGTTCTGTAGTTTCTAGAGTACAGATCTGTGAAGAGTGAGAGTTTGACTACTTATTTGCCAATTTGAATGCTTTATCTTTCTTTCTGTTGTCTGATTGTTCAGGCTAGGACTTCTAGTACTATGTATCCTGGTGTGTTTCTTTTTTTTTAATTAGGTTAATAACCATACATTACATCATTAGGTTTTTTTTTTTTTTTCATGGCTGAAAAGTTTACTAAAAACTTATCGCACTTACATCTATCTAGATAGCTTGTTTTAACACATTTATATTACTCCTGAAAATTTCACAAGACAGTAAACCAGTCATCATTTCAAGTTATTTTTCTTGCTGACAAATTTTGTATCAGAGATAATATGAACTTGACTAACAAGTAGAATAAAAAATGTATGTCTGT
>NC_138378.1:43632194-43666525 GCF_054177405.1 Leptonychotes weddellii
GACGAACAAGAAGGAAAGCATTCGACTTGAAACCCCCGGGAATGTTACTGGAGACCGTGATTCTACTGAAGACCCCTAAACCCCAGGGACACAAGGAGCCTCTCCCCGAGGCCAAATCGGAAGCCACATGCTCACCCTAATGCTAGCCCTCAACTCAGCCCTCAGGCCGCATACCCGGGCCGCCATAGGATAGGTACCCCGAGTTGGCCAAATTGTCATCCTAACCCTAGGCATGGCTCTGGCCCTGCCTGGGACCCAATGAGGAACAACGGGACTTGGGACATAACCTTGGCCCAGAACAAATCCCACAAGAATAGAGAAGCAAACCATTCCACAGGCAACAACCACCATTAAGTGAATAGTATGATTCTGGAAAAAACCTAACCTTTAAGCCACAAGGGTCTACTTCCTGAGACCAATCCCTAACACAGACCTTCACCCTAAAGCTCACCTTCACCACAACCCTCAGGGCACGTTTCCCCACTACCATCAGATAAACTCTTCCAGACTAGAATCTTAATCCTAGCCCTGGCTGTGGAACTTACCTTGCCCAACCCTAGATCTGAGGGCACAATGGATTTGGCTTCCCTGACTGATGCCACTCTAATCAATTAGGAATACAGAAAGATACCATGACACTGGTAACACGCTGTTTTTGCTGATTCTATCCAAAAATCTGAAACTCAGCAGCATTATGAGCATCCCTCCTGGTTCCCAGCACAAAGCCTGAGCCTCACCCTAATGCTAACCCTCCCCTCCGCCCTCAGGGTAAGACTCTAACCAGCCATCAAATTGGTCCCTATCGTCTTCAGGTCTATAACCGATTTCCTACCCATGGATGTGGCCCTTATCATACCCAAACCATAGTTATGAAGCTAGAATGGATTTTGCACAAAAGGGTGCCAGGTGGATCAGGCAAGAACAAAGAAGGAAACCGCGTAACTAGCAACCCTCAGATATGTTCCTAGAGACCATGATTCTAGTTATTACATGAACACAAGGATCATCTCCCTGAGGTCAAACCGAAGCCTGAGCTTCACCCTAATGCTAGTCCTCCCTTCAGTCTTCTGGATAAACATGTAGGAGGAAACCTTGCCCATGAAAAGCCTGGATAGTGCAGGAAAGCATGTCTATCTGAAATCAAACACTTACCAACAAAAATTTCATCTTATTGAGACCAAACTAGAAGCAGGAGCCTCATCCTCATGCTAGTTCTCAACTCAGCCTTCAGGGCAGGTGTCTGCCCTGCCCTTAGATAGGCCCAACTGCCTCCTGGCACTCGTCTTTATCTTAGCTGGCCCTCTCTAGCTGAAACGGTGGAACAAAGGGTTGCAACACCTGCTCAGTGCCAGACTACTCAGGCAGGAACTCCTAAGAAAACTGTGCCACGTGCAGTCAATACCAAATTATTATATGTTTAGCTACTTTTAATAATTCTGTCCATTAACATTTATAGTAGTGTTATTAACACACACCCATATTTTGTATTAATGTATTTGGATTCTGACTGTATACTTGTATTTACCAGTGTGTTGTTGAATTTCATCAACTTGGATGTGCAAAACTCTCACCCAATTTGAAAATTTCTCATCCAATAAAGGAAACTTTATTTCCTAAAAGTTTATCTATGTTCTTTTTAAGCTTTCTGAGGATCTTTAGTACAAATATTTTGTATTATTAGGCAATTCATGGATATCCATTTTTTTGGATCAGTTGCTGGAAGTTTACTGTGTTCCTTTGGTGGTTTCATGATTCCTTTATTCTTCAGGATCCTTATAGCCATCTGTAGTTGTCTGTGCATTTGAAGAAGCAGTCACTTCTTCCAGAATTTATGGGATGAGTTCAGAAGGAAAGACCTTAATCAGAAAATGAGAGCATGCTGGAACATGCTGTAAGCCCTGGTCTACTGGTGCCGGGTATCAAATACTGGGGAGTATGGAAGTTTTGAGTCCAGGAGAGCATGATGTCTATCAGCTCAGGCTGCTGAGCTTTACAGCCGCAACAACTGAGTGGTCTTTGGCTAGTGCTGCAGACGATCCACTGTGGCTGCAAGGGCTTTTGGGGTCCTCAACAGGGCCTTCAGGTCTAAAGGCAAATTACTGGTCTCTAGCAGTGGTGGATAATTTGGTGATATACACAGTTGTAGGGCTTAGCTCATATGTGCCTTTGTAGTGGCAGAGGCCAGTTGCAACTACAGGTGCAAGAGCAGCCTCAGGGGCCCTGGTTGTTGGTAAGCTCTCCTGTGGCTGTTAGGTTTTGCCAGAGACATTCACACAGCTGTAGAATCTGGTGAAGAGTCAGGCTGGAGCCATACAGGTGCACAGCTAGAGGGGCTAGCCCAATGATGCAGGGTAGTAAAAGAATTTAGGGCTGGATCCAAGCACTCAGGCAACAGTGGAGGCTTTGGCTATTGGTGTGCACTCCTGTGGTTACAGGATCTCACTACAGATAAGCACAGGACGATGGAAGTCAGTGTCAGATTCAGGCTGGCAGTGCGCAGACACACAGCTGGAGGAGCTAGCCCTAAGTTCATGCACCATGGTATGGTGTCTAGGGTGGTGTTTTGCATTCACACAGCCACAGATTTTAGGGCAGGTATCCGTGCAAATACTGGGCTCTGGTGGGGTGGAGGACAAGGAGGGCGAGGGAGGGCAGGTAATGGAGGGACTAGGAAGGGACTCAGGCAACTGCTGTCAGCAAAGGCAAAAACCTGTGGGACAGAAGCTCAGCAGTGAAATCTACAGGGGGGTACACAGCAGGTGTGCTCAGCATTGGTTTCTTCTGTGACAAAACTACTGGGGTTCTCTGCAGAGCAGGTTATTGAAAACTACAGTCGCTACTGTTACATGACTAATACTGGTATCCCTGCACTTCTTCCTTGTTTCTAACACCTCTATATCTCAGCTTTGTTAGGTTCTGTGTAGAATGAAACCAAAGTAGCTCTTTCATGCATTGCCCAGAAAAGCTGGGGAAGCTGGTCACACAACCCACTCTCATTTTCCCAACAAGGGGAACTCTTTGGAGCTAGGCTTTTCTCTGTTGTTGCTGAGCACTGTAGGCTGAACTAATGGAATAATACAGGTTTTCCCTCCCATTTACGTGCAGTTAGTCTCAGTTGGGTTTTTGTGTGTGTGTGTTTGTTTTTCTTTTCTTTAGGTTTTTCTCCACTGTATTACTTAGATTTCTTAAGTAGATTCCCAAGCTCTCCAAGATCTGATTTTGTTCGAGGACAGCTGCCTAATTGCCAACCTTTGTAGGGAGACTGATGCAGGGTCGCTGAGCGCAATGGTCAAGAAAGAATTCTCGAGACTTTTTACAGTGCAAAAAGTGCTTTTTTTATAGCACAGGGAGAATGCACTGTGAATGTGAGGAGTGACTGATAATAAACTTTTAAGTTTGTGGAGGAGGGGGGTAGTGATAAACTAAGTTTCTAAGGAATTTCTGTATGTTGAAAGTGAGCTTTACAAGACCTTGGAGATCTGGCTATATTCAATATAAGCTTGCTTTAATCTCTAATAAAACATCAACATTAAGGCAAATAGGAGTTCCTTGAGGAATGTCATGCTCTGCCTGTCTCACGTATCTGTCAGTGGGCTGCAAGTTGGAGGAGAATTTAATATTAGCTAAAATTTCTTGCCTTTGTTCTCCTCATCAGAGACAGGTCGAGGTCTCTTATTCCACCACCTTGTTAAAGTCCAGTGACTGACTTCTAAGGAAAAGATTGTAGGAGAAGAGACATTGTGACACTTCTGAGGCTAGGTGATAAAATTGATGGAGCTTCTCTCTCTTTTTTTTAAATCTTTTTTTATTATGTTATGTTAATCACCATACATTACATCATTAGTTTTTGATGTAGTGTTCCATGATTCATTGTTTGCGTATAACACCCAGTACTCCATGCAGAACTTGCCCTCTTTAATATCCATCACCAGGCTCACCCATCCTCTCACCCCCTCCCCTCTAGAACCCTCATTTTTTTTCTCAGAGTCCACAGTCTCTCATGGTTCATCTCCCCCTCTGATTTCCCCAAGCTTCTCTCTCTTTGGGCTGACAGGTCTAGCTGCCCTGAAGCCACCTTGCTGCATACCACACAGAGATACCTGAGGAGTATCAGCAGTTCCAGTCTCACCTGTTTGAGACTTTCTCCTTGGGAACAAGGAATTAACTGTGTGATCGATCCCAGCTCCAGCTTTTAAGCCACCACAAATAGAAAAGAGAGAAAATGTCCCCTAGGAAATCCTGCTCAATTTGCAAATTCATGCAAAAAATAAACACTTGTTATTTTGATAAGCAACTATGGTTATTTGTAGTTGTTTGTAGGAATAAATATTTATAACTCATGGTAAAGCTAGAAGCCCCTGAATGCTTGGAGCAAATATTAAAATATTGCTACTGAGGCACATGATATTTGGGGTAGGACTAAACACAATTCAGCAGGTTTACTATGGGGTCTAAATTTCAAAAAGTCACTGTGCCTGTCACATCATTTAACTACTCCCAATGTAAAAAAGGCCTGGGTTTTGTCTCAGGTGGATGCTCGGGGGACAGTGAGCCCAGGAGAGAAGTCGTCTGCACTAATGAGTGTGCCAGAGCAGTGATGTGAGGCAGGAACCAGAGACTACCCATCATTTCCACACCTTTCAGGGGCCAAGGGAGGGATCCCAAGTCCTCACGGGCCACTAGCTGGATGCTTACTACTGCCTCTGAAGACTTTCTTTAGCTTCTTAGGGAATCACTCCTCTTTTCTCTTCCTAACCTTCTGGCTGTTTATTTTCTATCCCTTTGTAAGTTCATCTTCCTGTCCTTTAAATGTCAGAGTTGATCAAAGCTTAGTGCTGGGCCTTCCCCTCCCTTTCTTCTTCAAGCTCCAGATCTACATATCTGACTAAGTTCTATCTGTTCAAGTTGGGGTTCATGACCTTGCCCTTTCTCTGTTCCTCCTCTGCTGTTTCCCACACAGTGTCTGCACCTGCCTGTACACACCAGTTCTCATCTGAATCCTGAGTTAGCCTCAGCAGCTTCCTCCCCTTCACCTACCTCCATATGGATCCCTAATTGTTTCTTGTTGGTTTTTGCGCCTAAGCAGTTCTCAAATCTGGCCACCCCACTCACCAACACTCTCAACCTAAATATGATCACCTTTCATTCCAATGACTGTCATAGCCTCCCATATTGAATCCACTTATATTGTCTCCATTCTTGGAATGTTGTTTTTAATCCTCTACCAGAATGATTTTTTAAACTTTAAATCCCGTTAATCATAAACATGATTCACAATCCTTCAATGGCTTCTCATTGTTCAAGGCCCAGTGGCTGGCTCCTCCCTACCTTTCCTTCAGCTCTCTTGGCTCCTCCTTGCTCTCTGCCCGGGTCACACAAGACTTGTTTCTCTTCCTCCCCACCACATTCCCTCCTTTGGTACCATATGTATTGAAATGTTCTTCCTGGCAGTTCTATCTGTGAACTCCCACCCGCCTTCCTAAGAGAGACCTCCCTGACCTCTCTGACCAGATAGATGATCAACAGTTGTTGCCTTTGCCATGAAAACAGTGAACAGCCAGGTCTCCAGCGCTGTAAGACCACTCTGGGAGGCACTGGTTACAGATTGTCTATGATCCCTTAATAACTATTCCCAGGCTGTGCCTCCTGAAACACATTTTTCTGGCCAAATCACTGCTGTAGGAAATTTTCGCTGTATTTGCTTTTTCTCTGCTCCCTGCAGAAGCTGTTTGATGTCACTTTCAAAACAGACTAGGGGTGCCTGGGTGGCTCAGCTGGTTAAGTATCTGCCTTCGGCTGGGTCATGATCTCAGGGTCCTCTGATCGAGGGGGTTTTCTGATGGAAGTACTCCCTGTTCGGCGGGGAGCCAACTTCTGCCCCCCTTCTGCCCCTCTCCACTGCTCATTCTCTCTCTCTCAAATAAATAAATAAAATTTTAAGAAAAAGACTAGAGCTTCAGATTTGACCTTCTAAGGTGTGCGGGCAAATAGGTTACAAACATCTGATTGTAAGTAAGCAGAAGACCAAAGGCCTTGTGTCAAAATATATGACTCCCAAAAACCAAATCAGAATGTGGGCCAGTGGGACAATTTTGAAAAGGAAACAAAACAAAACAAACTTAAAGTTATTTCTTGTCACTAGGGCAAGGGACTAGGAGCAGAGTGAAACCTGACAACCTGGGCTCAGTGCTGGGCCTAGTGACCTGGCTTCCCCTTCCTCCCAGAGCAAAGATCCAAATCCCCAAGGCCTTGAGCCATAGCTTCCTCCAAGAAAAAGCTCCTGACATCTGAGCACAGCTATAAAGCCTCCAGGATGTTTTTTAAAGCACAGATGTGCTTTAGCTCTTGAGACTTGCTTGAAGACTCCCCAAGGAAGGAACAAAAATCTGCCACAGCATAAAAAGGGAAGGCTCTTGCCACACGCTAAAGCTTAGGGCCTTAGCACCTGTCACCTAGCTGGCCTACTTCTCAGAGAAACAGGGTGGTATGTGTGGTGGGTGCTGGGCAGGTGGTCTTTTCCTCTTAACTAGAATCTGGTAAATATCTGCCCAAACGAAATTATTTTTTGTGCAATTGTAGACAAATGTCCTTTAAAAAAGCCATTTACACAAACTTTTCCATGGATGGAGGCTGTATGTTTACAGTGGGCACCAGCCCAACTTAAAGGGTCCCTCTCCCTCCCTCCCGGCAGGACCCAGCAGGACAGTGTGGAGAAGTGGAGACTGCTCTTGTTGCAGGTGGGAGCTCTGGGACGGCCATGTCAATTACCTTGCATGGCCTTGGTCTGACCCGCCAAAGCCCGTGCAGCCCCGAGGCGTGAAGGCGCAAAAGCTCAGGCCTCCAGCTTTCAGAAACGCAGATAGGTCATTTTCTTAGTGGGATTGGAGCGGGGGAGCGAAGGAAGACGGGAGGGGATAGCTGAAGTTGGAAGGAGGAAGGAATAGGTGGAAAAGGGGGCGCTGCCAGCCACCTCTCCGCTCCCTCCTAGGAGCGTTTTCCTCCGTCGCGCGCTGGCCTGGGGGACACCTATGCCTAAGCAGCAGCAGAAAGAAGACTGTTCCGCTACCCTCCGGAGAGTCTGGGGTCAACCCTGAGGGCAGGAGCAGGGCTGTGCTCTAGCCGCTGTCTCCTAAAAGAGCGGGAGCTACCCACCCCAGGCGCTCCGGGGGTATGAAGCACCCAGCTGGAAGCAGTGGGCGTGGGGCGACAGAGAGCCCCGATCTCCACAAAGTCGTCTCCCACTCTCTCCCCAAGAATTCGTGAAACTTGGCCTCCCCCAGGTTCAACCCCCCCGCCCCCCGGCGGCCTCTTGGAGCCGGCGCGAGAGGAGAAAGTTCGCTACCGGGGGCGGGTCCTGGGCCAGACGGCACCCTGGAAAGCCTGAAGTCGCAGCTGCCAAGTCAGGTGGCACCGAGCCCTGTGCCTAAGACAGGCCCGGGTAGTTGGAGGAGGCGGCCGTCCCTGGGGCCGGAGGAACGGCAGAGTTAGCGCCGCGGCGCGCTCCCTCTCCCAGCTCGCAGCAACCCATCTAACAGGGGGCCGAGGTGCTGCGGCGGCCGCTGGGCAGCGAGCGGCCCGAGGACGCACAGCCTCGAAGGCTCCTGTGTCAAGGCCAGGAAGCTGGGCAGATTTTGGACAAGCTAGGGCCGAGACTGGCCGCCACGGACCCCGAGACCCCGCCCCTTCCTCCGTGCCCCAGCTCAGGAACGCCTGGGACCCCGGCACTCCCAGTCGCCGCGGCCCGCAAGGCCTTCTCTGCGCCACTTCCTTGAGCCCGGGTGTTTTTCCCGCTCCAGGGCCAAGTAGAATGGATGCAATTTCTTACGGTAATCGATTGATGGACTTATTTCTATGTTTGTAGATGGATCACTTCCTCACGTTTTCTTTTGACATTCTTGAAGGATGAAAAGACATTCCTCAGAGCTTGAACAGGTTTGGGGAGGGGAGTACTTGGGGTAGGACTGAAGTTGGGAAGAGGCACATGCACATCTCCTAAACTTGCGCTTATGAATGAAAAGACTGGAGTATATTTAAATAGTTTTGGTAAAAATAAAATATACTTCAGTGAAAAATTGAACTCAGTGAAATATAAGTTCCCACATCTCTTATCTGTGGTTTCCCTTTAAGACCTAAGATTCTGTGTTGCTATGACTTCTTGTATTTTTTGACGTCTTAAATTGCCTTGGTTTTGTACTCTTTGGAGTCGTCCTCAGTGTCTCTGTCACTTAGAGTTTCTTGATTTTTTTTCAAAGATTTTATTTATTTATTTGAGAGAGAGCGCGCGAGCACAAGCAGGGGGAGCGGCAGGCAGAGGAAGTAGGAGAAGGAGGCTCCCGGTTGAGCAGGGAGCCCGACCTGGGGTTAGATCCCAGGACCCCGGGACGTGACCTGAGCGGAAGGCAGAGGCTTCACAGACCGAGCCACCCAAGCGATCCTGGAGTTTCTTGATTTTTTTAAACGATTGGACATTTTCATAGAAATTGCTCTGGAATGGGAACTCTTTTCTCCAAATATGGCCAGGCAATTTCTGAGCAGATTTCCTAATTCTGTTTTTTTCAACTGTGAGACCTGTTTACTTGTTTGTGGTTCTTTCTGTAATATTTATCTAATTTTCTACTTCAGTATGTAATTAGATGTGGGATATTTATGAGGAGTGTACACTTCTAGATAAATATTACATTCATGAAAGGGCCAAACCACTCTGGCAGTGAACAAATAATTCGTTTAATGGTTCCATTAGACAAAATGGAAATTGGTTAATACCTTTCCTAGCTAACTTAATTGTTTTAGAAACTATCCCAACCAAATATATATTGGCTTCAAAATCATTTGAAATTTATTATTGACAAAACTAAGTGGTAACAGTGATATGAATGAGTGTAAAATTTTGCTGTCTTTGGGAAATTGAATTTGGACAAATTTATTTTTGTCATATTTCTTGTCTACAATGAACTGTGTTCAGTAGTTATGACAGAAGTGGCATTCTAGAGCAGACAATTCTGCAGGTATAACACAAATCTCTCTAGAACAAAGTTAACTAACACCTCACTTACGAAAATCATTATCTGCAAAATCAGGATGAAGATTAATATAAAGTTTAAAATGCATGTGATTTCTCTGTTTTCTTGTTCTCTAGGTCTTATATAGCATCCTAAAATCTTTTGTAGCAAGTAAACTTACTTATGGTCACTTTTTCCATGTTTATTGAGATACAATTAACAAATAACACTGTGTAAGTTTAAGATATGCAATGTGATGATTTTACATATATATATAGTTAGTGTGAAATGATAACCACAGTAAGGCTCTTAACAAAGGTTGTGTTACTTTTGTATATGTGTATTTATATTTCTATATAATTGGGTTTAATGCTCTGCATTCCCTGACATGAAAGTCATGTGACATTTTCTTTATCAGTTTTTCCACCGATGGACACTTAGACTGTTTCCATGTCATGGCAATTGTAAATAATGCCACAGGGAACATCAGGATACAAGTATCTTTTCAAGATATATACCTTCAGATGTATACTCAGAAGTGGGTTTGTTGGATCATAATGTACCAATACTTTAATTTTTTGAGGAACCTCCAAACTGTTTTCCATCATGGTTACACTGATTTGTGTTCCCACCAACAATGCACAAGGGCTCCCTTTTCTCCACATCCTCACAACATTTGTTATCTTTTGTCTTGTTAATAATAACCTCTAGTCATATTAAATTCCATTTGACCATAGTTTATTTTTTTTTTAAGATTTTATTTATTTATTTGACAGAGAGAGACACAGCGAGAGAGGGAACACAAGTGGGGGAGAGGGAGAAGCAGGCTTCCAGCTGAGCAGGGAGCCCGATGTGGGGCTCGATCCCAGGACCCTGGGATCGTGACCTGAGCTGAAGGCAGACGCTTAACGACTGAACCACCCAGGCGCCCCTTGAGCATAATTTAAAAAGATACTGTTCCATTAATCATTTTTCCCTCTGGAGACTATTACAACACACAGAAACAAAACATAATTTTCTATGATGAACAGATCAATGTAATAAGACCTGGTTCTAGGCTTGTCTTCTTGCATATTTTACACTTGGACCTGGGGAAATTAAGGAAATTCTCTGTACATTTGTT
Source organism: Leptonychotes weddellii (assembly GCF_054177405.1). Taxonomy (NCBI): domain Eukaryota; kingdom Metazoa; phylum Chordata; class Mammalia; order Carnivora; family Phocidae; genus Leptonychotes; species Leptonychotes weddellii. The sequence goes on from NC_138378.1 coordinate 43,642,317, forward strand.
TCTTCTTTCTATTAACAAGGAAGGATAAAGATGACATCACAGGTTTAAACTTTCTATATCAGAGAGGAATATTTCCAAGTCTTGTGGGGATGGGCATATACCATGATTTTTTTTTATCTCTGCTCTGCAGCAAAACTGCAGTAGTGAAGCATCTGACTTTGGCTTTAGGAAAGACAGTGCAATTCTTGCATGGTTTCTCATGGGCTCCTCTCTGTGTCCTCCCCTATCGGTATGTGTATAATTTTTTTAACACTGTGCATCTGTGATCATCCCTCTTACCTGGCTTTGTGTTCTCGACTCATTTAAAGGAGAACCCTGGTATGCTCCCATTCCTCACACTGCAATTATGTATCAACAAAACCTCCTACATGAGAAAGGAAGGCCTAAAATCCTTTGAAAACATCTTCTCTAAGATTTGCATGAGACTGGAACTTTCCAAAGTTTAAATATGTAAAGGTGTGGAATGACATATAGAACTGCCTCTAAAACATGTTCTAATGTGATCAACTCAGTGTGAAAACTGTTCATGCACATGAGTCTCTCCTCACACACTGCTCAGTGGCCCTTCTAATCATATTACTCAGTGTGCCTGGACAGCTTAGGAGCTAAGCAGCCGCACTAGAGCAAGGAGAGGAAAGTACCCAGATTTCAGTCTTTTCTATGTGGGATGTACTGTCTGGGTGATAAGCCTGCATTTAAGATTAAAAACAGTTCTACATTAAATATTTGAAAGTATCTCTTGATAAGTCTCTGAAGACAAATTACACAACTGCTACTTTGGGAAACAGCAGCCCAGAAAATTTCCCAAACAGCCAAAATGCAGGGTGAATTGTTAATTGTACTGTAAGATTTTGGTCACATGATTCAATTCCTTCTTGGATCATATTGGATTTTTATTGTTTTGGAGATTCTCAGATGTATCACTAATTAAGCTAATTATATGGGGTCCCCGTCAGTTAACGCACTTTCATGGTAGCTTGTGCTGTAGACTTTTCTCTGCCTGGAAGTTTCCTACCAAAGCCTACACCTAAATGGACTTCTCCATGAAAGTTGGGTTTAATGCTCTGCGTTCCCTGACATGAAAGTCATGTGACTTCTGGACACATCACTGAATACTGGTGTTCCTGAAGTAACCCTTGATGTCAAATGTGTCTGAGTGTCTGGGAGAAAGCCCAACACATCAGGCAAATGACCTCCTACCAGAGTTGATGTTCTCAGCACACCGCTCAGAGTATGGGATCCATCCACATCTTTTTGTTCACCTTTTGATCAACTCTTGTTCTATGACTTTAGTTTTTATTTTGACTTTTGACTTTGTCAGATATCATTTTATTAATTTTCATATAATGTGAAATCAACCTAGGTATATCTTATGATTAATTTAGGAGAAAAAATCTAGCAAATAGAATGACAACTCCTTGATACCCATCCATGATAAATTGAAAAATATTCAACATGACAATGTTGTCTTTCAAAATACAAAATAAAATCTTTTTTTATGGTAATCAGGATAAAATTGCATCTACAAAGGGTCATAATGCAAAATATGGAATCTGAGTTTCAGCATTATCTTTATACTTCTTTATTTCCTCAGTGACTAACAGACTCATAAGTGATTAAGAAAAAGAATATTACAAAGGAGACATTTCATACTTGGTGCCTGATAAATTGGATAAATTATCCATTTTATATACCTTCTAACTGATAGAATATTTAGGAAACTTCAGCTTTCAGATAGGCAAATTATGCTTTTGTGAGAAAAATAACAGAAAATATTAAAAATAAAAATATTTTAGTGTTTTATAAAAACTGAATTGTAATTTAAATATTTAATTTAATAATTGTTTACCTCTTCATTTATACTGTAACTCAGACTGTCTTAAATCATGGTCACACTGAATTAAGGACACTGCGCTGTGAACATTGCCAGCTGCTGCAGAATTTATTTCCTTACGGACCTTGGTTTGGAAGAATGATTGGAAAACAGTTTTAATTACCCATCCTTTATTGCATTTTTATTCATGGAACCTTAATATACTGCCATTATTACATATAATTAATTTTCCATATCTCTCAGCTTTTTAATGTTAGTATTACTGATAAAATCTCTCCTCGCTCTCATATTCCATGTTCTAAGGTTTACAAAGAAAGGACTACACCAGATTTTCCCTCAGAAACATGATGAATTGTGTCATAATGGATTTGAAGCTAAAGGTAGAAAGATGCAATAGGACATAAAATTGATAGCAAAGAAAATAAGAAGGTAAAGTACCATTAGGTTTGTTCTGGTACTTATGGTTTTTCAGGCTTTAGTTTAATGTAATATTCACCAATGTCTCATATAAATGTCCCAGTTTTTGTGCTCCCATAAGCACTTCAGCCATTATAGCTAAACTAAACAGTTCTGAAGAGCATCCCTGGATTGAATGAGAAGAAACATATTTAATCTATATCTATTTCCATTGCATTTAATGAATGAATATTCTTAAGAATTTTCCTAGTTTTTAAACTTCTTTTAATTAAATATTTGAAATAAATTATGATTGGGGTAATCCTAATCACTCATATCTTACCTTGTTATAATTCCCTTTAGTCAGTTTACAAGCTAGAGAAGAAAAGTCTGGGGAACAAACAAGAAGGTGTGTCCTCCTAAAGGGGCAAATGCCTTCAGGTCCCCAACAAAGCAGAAGCAAAAATTTTTTCACAAAGATAAACTGCCAAGTCCTTGGGACAGTTTTTCTCTCAGAGTCTCAGAGGGTCAGCCCACTGGGCATAAGTGTGACTCCCAGGGTCAACCTGGTACCTAAAGTGTATGAACTGAACAAGCCCTTAGCACACTTGCACATGCTCTTCCTTGTTGGATCTGATATGCACGTGTCCTTCCATTCTGTCATGTCATGCCTGGTTTACACATTTATTTTCAGCATGAAATTTAAGTTACTCTGTTTTTATTTCAATTACTTTTTCAGTGTCATGAATATTTCACACAAAATGGTTTTGATGTTAGAAATTTCTGGTTCATATCAGTTTCACTTATTTAGAATATTCTCAAGAATGCCACAGTATAGCTACTGTGGCATATGGACATGGGGTCCTGCTCAGCTTTTCTTATTTCCTCACCGTCTCCAAGCTGGCATCTGGCCTTGAGGAAGGCATAGCACTTTCCAACCCTAAGCCCTGTGAGGCTGACATCTGAGCAGTTTCAGGGACTGAGATGATTGATGTGGCAGTGGGGTGGAGGGGGTAGCAGTGGATAGAGAAGAGCTGGAGAGAAGAAGGAAAGTGACCCGTGCTCCTGATGCAAGAGAAGGTCAAGTTCAGGCATCAAGAGAGCTTGGGGAAGGAGTGGACCTAAAGAGAATGGCTTCTTGGTGCCTACATGCTGGGTTTTTCCTTTGCTGAAGATCCTGGAAGCTACTATCCCAAGCTCCCTTCTCCCCAACCAGACCATTGTGGCTCCATTATTTTCTGCCAGGTTTTTATTCCCCTTTTGTATTTGCCCAAGATTTGGAGTCCAGAGCAGACACCATGAATGCCCCAGCAGATGAGGTATGACTCTTCAGCTTATCTCCTGCCCCCATTTCTCATTAGAATGTAAGAGAAGAAAAGCAGCCCATGTCATCCAGAAATTGTCTTCCTCATCTCCTGATGAACATAAATAACTTCACAGAACATCAGCATCAGGTAAGACCACCAGATGATCTGGAATGAGGCAAAAACAAGTCCACTCTATAATCAGATGTGAACAGAGACAAAGCAGACATCAACAAAGTCACAAAATATTGACTATCTCCCCTCTCCAGGCCAATATGACAACTGCTGCTTCTTTATTGGTTATGGCTGTAGTTTTGCTCTGGTATTACCTATCTAGAGATGAGATTACCAATCATAAAAGTTTCGTGATTACTGATACATACCATCCTGAGTAAAACTCTGCTCCTTTTACCCCACCCCTAAAATCAACTAATGTAAGTGCAAGCCTTATATATAATAAGGCTTTTCTAACACCTTCTTTAGGAGATGGCCCATGGTTCCATGATGCATTTCTTTCTTGCTGAATGGAGTAATAAATCCAGGTTGTATTTAACTATATGTGTGTTCTAGGTGGTCTTTGGCTTGGAGGTCATTAACCTATCTGTATAAAATATGAATGTATACATGAATATAAATACATAGATACAATTTTATTCTATAGACCTGAATCTGTTTTCACAAATTTTTAAAAACATTTTCATTAAGGAAAATACATAAGCTTGAGCTGAGAGACCCAGTGGGCTGACACAGGTGGGATGTGAGGCCCAATTATGGTGGAGCCAGGGCACACTGGTATTGTGTATGTGTGTGCATGGTGGTAAAGGTGCATGTGAGGAGAGTAGAATTTGCCTTGATGAGGTAAAGCCTTGTTTTGGGAGCAAAGAGAAGGGGTTTGTGGTCCTGTCCGTCCCTCTACCAAGAGGCTAGTAACCAAGACTGGGAAGAGGGGCGCCTGGGTGGCTCTGTCGTTAAGCGTCTGCCTTCAGCTCAGGTCATGATCCCAGAGTCCTGGGATTGAGCCCCGCATCATGATCCTTGCTCCTTGGGAAACCTGCTTCTCCCTTTCCCACTCCCCCTGCTTGTGTTCCCTCTCTCGCTGTGTCTCTCTCTGTCAAATAAATAAATAAAATCTTAAAAAAAAAAAAAAGACTGGGAAGGGTGGCAGTGAGGAAGGGGGGCGGTGAGTGGAATGTGGTAAAACCATAACCACTGGGGAATCCAAGTAAAGGAATCAGCAGGAATTCATTATACTGCTATTGAAATTTTTCTATAAGTTCTATAATTATTTCAACACAAAATATTTTTTAAATGACCATGTCCTTACCATGCTAGTACGAAGGAACATTAATCTGCTTTAAAGAGATTAAACTTGACTCAAATTCACTTCCTCCACATTTGTGAAACTTCTCGCTATCTTAAAAGAGTCTGAATTTTATTAAAGAAATGATGTGGGAATATTATAGTGATGGCTGCTAAGACTTTGGTGTTGTGAATTATTTCTGAATGCTGTGGAGACAGTGGGGTTTTTGAATTCCATTTTTGCTGAGCACTCTGGAGCCTGACTTCTCTCACCCCAGGCTGGAAGCCCAGGGCCAGTTGGGGGATGTGGGTGGGGCATTTACTTGCACAACTCTGTCCTCCAGTGGAGCCACCTGCACTCCATATTCACTGCTAAGCTCACTCTCAAAACCCTCAGGAGGCCCATCGAGGCCCAGTTCTAATTTTCTGTCCCAGCTGCAGCTCTTTCAGTTGGTTTCATGCATGTGTGTTCCAAGGGTCATGTAAAGAGATGTGTGGACAGAGTTTGAGGATCCCTTCACTGGCTCTTTCCTTTCTAGGATTCTACTGGGGGGTTTCAGTGCATGTGGGACATGACAAATTGCCTTGATCATGACTATGACTTATCAGATGGTGCTCAAGGTTCTTGGGGGGGCCATCAGATGCTGGGATTTCCCCTGATGTGTCAGGGAGACAGATCCTTTCTGGGGAGCTTGTCTGGAGTATCCTTTAGGACTAGCTCTCAACAAGAGTTTGGAAGGGGATCATGAGATGAACTTGTGCTCTCTCCTGGTCCATCTCAGGGGCTGCCAGGGCAACTACCAAGGGCCCTTCCTTGTAGCAGGGAGGAGAAGCAGCCCTGCGTGGGTGCCCTGGGGCAAAGCACAGCCTGAAGAGGCACCTCAAAGACCATGATCCTTGGACACTGCAAGGAAGAACCCGGCCATCCTTATTTAGGCTACGGCTTTGGGCATCCAAATGAGAGGTAAGCAGGACTGAGATTTATGTGGGAGACATCAGAGGTCCTGGGGAGTTTGGTTTGGGGAAAGGAAGCTGGAGGGAGCTGCTCTGAGTTTTGAGGGATGGTGTGATAGCAGTCAGGGCTCAGGGCTCATGGGCATGGCATCCCAGGAAGATGACCAAGGCTGAAGGGGCCATCCTAAGTGAAGGTTCACTATGGGAACAAAGACCTGGGGCCAATTTGGGGAAGGGGAAACAGGTCAAGAAGAAGACTCCAGTGAGCTAAACTGGACCCAGGGACATCTCTGACTCAGTTGAAGGGGGTTGGAATCCCAAGGCAAGGCCTGAGGAAGGTGGGGCAGAGGGCCACTGGAAGGTGAGCTGAAACTGAAAGCAGAAGATGCATGAATGGTAACAAAGACCTGGGAGGACAAGGCAGTAAATGGGGGTGAGAGATCTTGTCTCATGTGAGGGGTGAGGCAGAGGGGCTGGGGTGAATCTTAGTTGGGAGAAAGGACTTAGGGAAGAGGCCGGGGGTGGGGGGGAGACCTGAATGCAATGTTGAGGGAGGACAAGGGGAGTGTTGAGGGACAGGATCATCTATGCACTGGTGGAGGTGGGAGCCACAGAAGGCCATGCTTACTGTTTAGGGCAAACTAGTGCAGAGCAGCTGAGCCATGAGTATGGAGGTGAAGAGACCAAGAAACAAAAGGAGAGCTGAGGTGGGGTCAGAGAAGAGAGACCCACTGAAAACCTAAGGCAAAGCGGGGCCCCAGGAAGCGAGAAAGGGGTGGCAGTAGGGACTCAAAAAGGGAGAAAGGCAGATTCACCAACTCAATCACATTATGGTTGTCATGGCTGATGTAGGGCAAGGAGCTGAGGTGGTGAGGTGAAGTGTCAGAGGGGAGTGAAGCCCCCATGGCTGAGGTGGGGAAGTGGGCACAGGTTTTGTGTTTGAACAAGTTGGTAACCTCCCGAAGAGTCCTTGATATTACAATAAAAATTGAATCAATAACACACATATTATCTCACATTTTTGTGTTGGGATTGTTCCCTCCAAGTGGCTTTCATCCTTCCCCAGCTGCAGAATGAAATGACCCAGGAATGGCTGCCCTGGAGCCACTCCCTTCTTACTTTATCATTTCTTCCTGGCACTAATCTACCTTACACACATAGGTAAAACCCACTGGGATGTGAGCTCAAGCTCCTCCCTGGGAGCATCTGCTTTATCCCGGGGGAGGCCCCTGCAACAGGCACCCAGGCCCTGCTCCCCACTCCTGGAAACTCAGAGGGAGGGAAGAGGAAGTTCTTAGTTTGGCCACTAGAGGGCACTTGGAGTTGGTTTGGTCCAGGGCTACAGCTAAAATTAATACAGAAACCATCAGGGAATATTACTTATTGTTTTAGCAGATTAGACTATTAATAAATACTGTGACCTGAAAATATTTTATAAATTGGCTATTAAGCTTTTCACCATAAAAATGAGATGATGACAAATGCTGTACCCAACTGTCATATCATAGAGTATTTTTATTTCCAAACATTCATGAAATGCTGAGTACCTATAAAAAATTACATTTACAGTATAAATTCATTAATTCTCATTAACAACTCTAAAATAGTGGTACTAGTCTTATCTCTACTTTGGAGGTGAGGACACTCACAGAAAGACACAGAAGGGTCCAGTAACAAGTCCATACAAAGAGTTATCAGTGGGATTATAACCCATGGGGGCTGTCCCCAGAGTCTAGACCCCTAACCACTAGCTTGTTCCTTTGTTAACAATTGTTGACACCCCATGAAGCTGCCTAATCATAGCCCTGTCTCTTCCCTGAGGTGCCAAGACTCTGAATTAGATGTTCATCTCCCTTATACACAACTTGACCCACCTTGGCTGTATGGTAGAATCCCTTGCAAAGATTTAAAAATTAACAATGGTTCAGCCTCATCCATGGATGTGCTCATTTAATTGGTCTAGGGGTGAGCTTGGGATTTCTGCCTATTTAAAGAGAGCACAAGGTGGCCTAGTTGATCCCCTGGGAGCATTCCCCAACCCTTTTTTAATGTTATAAACTGACAGGGAAGCTGGGTCTGAGCCGGAGAGTGGTGGGAAGTAGACAGTTTAAATCCCATAGAGCAGGGGCGCCTGGGTGGCTCAGTCGTTAAGCGTCTTCCTTCAGCTCAAGTCATGATCCTAGGGTCCTGGGATAAGCCCCGCATCGGGCTCCTTGCTCCTCGGGAAGCCTGCTTCTCCCTCTCCCACTCCCCCTGCTTGTATTCCCTCTCTCGCTGTGTCTTTCTCTGTCAAATAAATAAATAAAATCTTAAAAAAATCCCACAGAGCAGTGAAATGACATATGTGGTTATGTGATAGAAGGGCTGCCCTGAAGGATTCAGACAGCAAATTCAGTAGGTCAGAGAGCAGGGGAGAGGGAATGTGGGTGGAAGAACCAAAATGGACAAAGCCTGAGAGGGTCTCCTGTGGCAGGGACCTAATGGGAACTTTTGGAGGTTTTCATGGGGAGCAGTAACCTTAAGATCAGGGTGGTCCATTTCACAGAGCAATCCTTGTGAAATAAACTGCCTTAATTGGACCTATTTAAAATGCAGTTCCAATTGCGTTAAAGAGTATGTCACCCTTGGCCTTCTCAGAGCTTGCCTGTTTTTCAGTGATTTGTTCAGTGTGTATTCAGTGTGTGTCTCAGGGGGAACAGTGATAGCCTGGAAAAGGTCAATACATTGCTCACTGCTTTTAGACAAAACAGGGAGACCCCTTATGTGCGAACTTTCATATTGCTACAGGAGCACTGCATTAAGTTACTGATAAGAGGGGCTTGTAAGGTGGCTGGCAGGTTAGGGGACTTTACCTGGGTGGCGATTTACCTTGTGAGCTGTTGAGGTATGAATCCAACCTGCAGCCCTGCCTGAGGAGACGGGTAGGTAGATAACTTAGGACTGGCCTGGTGTGGTTGCAGTCATAGGATGAAATTCTGCGCTCTCCAGGCCCATCTCAGTCTTCAGGAACAACATCCAGGAGCTTTCTATGAGCTGGAAAGGCAAAAGTGCCTGTTGCTCTGGCTCCTGGTGAGTGCCCAGGTGCCAAGGCAAGGGCTGAAGCCCCCCCTGCCAAACTTCAGACTGGCATTGTGCTCTATGATCCAACTAGACCAGGGGCCTAGGTCACTGAGAAATCTGGCAAGTGGAGTTGAAATTCCTTGTAGTGCCAGCGTAGGGCACAGACAGGGCCAACTGGTGCTAGTGAAGGGATGGATGTTTGAGTTGAGTTGCATTCTATTTGAAGAAGGGAAGACTCAGGGAAGAGGGTGCATCCCTGCCCACATGCCCAATGGTGGGGAGTCTGGGGAGAGATGAAATGACAGGGCTGGTGGCTATGGGGCAGGCCACTTGGGGTCAATGAGGAGATCCCGAGGGAAAGCTCAGGAGGGAGGAGTGAGCTAAGTTGAGGTGACCTGAATGGGGGAGGTGAAATGAGAGCAGGTGGACTTACTCAGGAGAGAGAGAGGCCAGAAATGGGGGAAAGAGAAGGACCTCAGGAGGGGGAGGGCGTGAGATAGTGAAGGAGAGAAGAAGGAAAGTATACTAGGTAGGTGGAAGACAGAGGACAGGAAATGAGGAGAGAAGTGGCCCAAGGGAAGGAAAGGACCCAGGAGGAAAACTGAGGGAAGAAGAAAGAGCTGAGGGGACACTGAAGAAGAAAATTGAATGGGGGGCAAGTGGGAGCAGGTGTGAAGAGAAAGACCTGAAAAGAGGGGACAGGAAATGAGCTGTGGGAGGAGTAGAGAAAGGTAAGAGGAGTAAGCTGGGAGGCAAGAGTTGGAGATGTTGGGAGGAGAGGATATGTTTAGAGGGATGGCAATCTCAGGAGAGGGAGGAGATAACTGGTGACAGGGTAGAGAGGTTAACTGAGGCAAAAGGGAAAAAGAATCACACAGAAAGGAGGTGAGTAACTGAAGAGAAAGAAAGAGAAGTGTGAAGTAAGAGGAGGAGAAGAAGCAGTGAAGAGGGGTTGGGGAAGTAAACTTGGGGCAAGCTAAATGAAGGGAGAGTGGAGCTGAAGGTAAGGCAATGGAAATGAGCCATGTGGCAGGGTAAGCAGAAGGGGCTCTGAGTGGGAGCAGTGGAGAGCAGAACTGAGGGACAGAAGGAGAAGGAAAGTGAACTCAGGTGAGGCAGGTGGAAGAATTGAGGACAGGAAGAGTAAAGTCAGAGGTAAAACTAACTCTGGAAAAAGTGGAAGTCCTAGGATGAAAAGGAAGAATTATTTTGGAAGCAACTCAGTGGGGAGGACATGAGACAAGGAGAAATCTTTTCAGGAGGGAAAGGGAGGGATAGGTGGAAATACCTGCCCGGACACTGTGCAACTCTTTAAAGGAGTGTCAGAAATCACACCTCAGAACAGAGCCAGGCTCCATCTGTCCTTTTTCTGGCTCTCCTCATTCTTACTCCTATTCCTTAAATTTAGAAAGAAAAGCCTGTTGTCTTCCCCATCAGCATGATCACCCCAAAACCCCACAGCCACACTGAGGTCATGGTGAGCTGGTGAGGTCATGACTTGGGAATTGTTCCTTCCCTAGTAGTTCACATTTCTCTAGCCTCACATTAAACCTGATTGGGATCATTTTGATGACATAATTGTTCCATGTCATGTTACATATGTTATCCTTGTGTAAACCATTTTCCCCACAACTTTTTGTGGATTACAATGGCGCATGTCTGAAATCTTTAAGGAGGGAGGTCACTAATTTTGACACAATGGGAAAAAAAACTGTTTACCAGATCTCTCTTTTACACACGACTTTTACCTCCCTAAGCAGGTGTTTGTCTATGTTTTTATTTATGACCAAAAACACAGAGAAACACCAAATGTGTTTTTGCACAAAGTTTGAGAACTATGCATAGAAAAACTAAGAGGAAATCAATATTTCTAACTCTATGGAAAAAAAAGTTTATTGTCTTAACTATGACAAATCATTTAAAATTTCATTTTTATCTCAACTATCATAGACAGTTATTCATGCCAAAAAATGTGCCAAACAGAACCTCGTCTATCTGCCACATTCAAGGCAAGATTTGCCTGGATGTCCAGCAGCCACCTAGAGCTGACATGTAAGAGTTGTTGACAGCAGCAAAGTGGAACATAAGAGAACAAGGGAAGCAGCTCTGAATCAAGGGTGGACAGACTTAGCAGAACTTAGAACAACAGGCCAAAGCCACAGGACACATTATACACAAATAATTGAAATTGATGTCAGGTAGAAAACACTGAATTTTCAGGACCACTAAAACATACATACTTGGCTCATTTGCCATATATTTTCATGGCAACATATATGTAGCTAGATACTGAAGTTACATGTAAACCCAAATATTCACACATCTGGTCACAGAGAAGGAGTTTCTTTTATCCACTGAAGCTTGCTCTTAAATCTATTTTCTATCAAATGCAGATGTTACTGTATAATTCAGCTGCTGGGATACATTGACTTTAAAGACATCATAGATTCTTAGTTCTCCCTTCTCCACATTGACTATGTTACAAGATTTTTCAGAATCACTTGCATCCCCAGAAAAACCTGTGTCTGGAATATTTCCTACCCATGGTCCAGTCTTCCTGGGAGACTACAGAGCTTCCTCACTACAATCATTGGCCCCATAGATGAGTTCCATGTGAGAACACTTGCTTCCATACTCCAAATCTGCTTTACTATTAATACTTCATTTCTTTTTCTCCCAGCACTGTATCCTGTGTCTTTGATACCTCTATTCTAGCTGAATAAACAGTATCATTAGTTACAAGCTTATTAAGATCTATGCTGATTTGTTGTAAGTGGAGAGAATCATCAGAAGTGGCTTCTGAGTCAATGCTGCTTTTAGGTAGAACAAAGTGCTCTTCAATTTTCAAGTCATATTCAGGTAAATCACAATCTTTTTATTGTGAACTTTAAGTTTTTCTTATTTTGAATTGTTGGAAATATTGCCTGTTTGCAGAAGGCTATCAAATATTTATTTTCTTGCCTAAGATAAAGATAATTCTATGAACAATGAAAGATTCACCATTTTAACAATAGATATCAATAATAATTAAGGAGGTATTGTGTAAATATCAAAGTTTATAGATTTGTGATATAGATGAAAGGTATTTATTATTAAGCAGAAAATTTATAATTTATCTTAATAGTTAAATATATAGGTTTACATTACACCAGAAGTTATATAAAATTAAAATTCATAGTTATTTCAACCTTAATTTTTATAGTATCTGCAGCCATAATATAGATGAAAAGGGCTATATAATGGAAAAAGATCATTTGTTTCCTCTCCTTCCACCATATATTTTCATGACAGTTTTGAAAAGTAATGGAACATTTAAAGGAAGGACAAAGCCCTCTTATTCATAAGGTCACTATTTTCAGATCAGAAGACAGAGCTGATTTTCCTAATGCATCGAAACAAACACAGAGAGTTAGAAAAATTGAGGACACAGAGAAGTATGTTCCAAATGAAGGAAATAATAGGACAAATTCACAGCAAAAAAGATAAATGCAATGGAGAGAAGCAGTATGCCTGATAAAGAATCAAAATAATGGTCATAAAGATACTCACTGGACTTGAGAAAAGAGCAGAGAATCTCAGTGAGACCTTCAACAAAGAGAGAAAATCACAACCAATCACAGATGAAGAACCCCATAACAGAAATTAAAAATACATGAGAGAGAATCAATGACCTGGAAGAGAGAGTAATGGAGAGCAACCAAGCTGAATATCAAGAAGAGAAAAGATTAAAATTGAGACTAGGTCAGTGACATCATCAAGCTTAATATCTTTTGAATTATAGGGATCCCAGAAGGAGAATAGAGAGAAAAGGGAGGTAAAAATTTATTTGAAGAAATAATAGCTGAAAGTTCCCCTAATGTAAGGAAGGAAACAGACATCCAGATCCAAGAGGCACAGAAAGTCCCTAACAAAATCAATTCAAGGAGATCCAAGACACCTAATACTTAAAATGTCAAAAAAGTAGCGATAAAGAGAGAATTTTAAAAGCAGCAAGATAAATAAGTGATTACATACAAGGGAAATACCATAAGGTTATCAGCTGATTTTTCAGCATAAACTTCACAGGCCAGAAGAAAGTGGCATGATATATTCAAATTGCTGAAAGAAAAAAAAATTGCAATCAAGAAAACTCTATCCAGCAAGGCTGTCATTCAGAATAGAAGGAGAGATAAGAATTTTCCAGATAAAGAAAAGTTAAAGGGGTTCATCATCACTAAACCAGCCTTACAAGAAACGTTAAAGGGAATTACTTGAGTGGAAATAAAAGGCCATAATCAAGAGTAAGAAAATTAGGAAAAGAAAAACTTTCACACGTACATAAAAATATAATAAAAGTAATAGATAAATCACTTACAGAAACAGTACAGAGGTCAAAACACAAAAGGAGTAAAATCAATTATATCCATAAAAATCAGTCAAGGGGCTTACAAAATAAAAGGATAAGTATGACAACATATACATAAAATGGGGGGGTAGAGAGTAAAAATTTTGTGATTTTTAGAGTGGGTTCAAACTTAAGTGACCATCAACTTAATATAGACTGCTATGCATAAGGTGTTATATATAAACCTAATGGTAACCTAAATAAAAAACCTGTAATAAATATACAAAAAATAGAGTAAGGAATCCAAGTGTATCACTAAAGAAAGCCAACAAATCATGAGAGAAGAGATCAAGATAAAAAAGGAACAGAGAGGGCGCCTGGGTGGCTCAGTTGGTTAAGCGACTGCCTTCAGCTCAGGTCATGATCCTGGAGTCCCAGGATCGAGTCCCACATCAGGGTCCCTGCTCGGCGGGAAGTCTGATTCTCCCTCTGACCCTCCCCCCATCATCCTCTCTCTCTCAAATAAATAAATAAAATCTTAAAAAAAAAAAAAAGGAACAGAGAACTATAAAAACATCCATAAAGCAAGTAATGAAGTGACAATAAGTATACACCTATCAATAACTACTTTGAATGTAAATGGACAAAATGCTCCAATCAAAAGATGAAGGGTGGGAGAGACGCAAGATGGTGGAGGAGTAGGGGACCTCATTTCCCCTGGTTCCTTGAATTTAGCTGGATATCTATCAAATGCTCAACACCCACAAATTCAACTTGAGGTGTAAGAAAATACATCTGGACCTCTACAAGTAAAAAAGCGACTGCATTTTGCAAGGTAGGAGGTTTGGAATCATGAATCTGCAGGGAGATATTGGAAGATAAGAGGATTGGGGGAAGGAGCCTCCACAAGCTGGCTATTGGAAAGTGATATAACACCAGAGCAGAAAATCAGAACCCTAAGAAAACTGCTCCAGAAAGAGACATCCCTTTCTGAGAGGGGCTCAGGGGATGAAAAGGGCAAAATACTAGGTGGCTCATTGTGGTCTCAGGATCCCAGAAGACACAGGAAGAATGGGTGCCTGAACCAATAGAGTGCCCAAGCAGTGGAAATGGGAAATTGGTTATGTGGTCAGCAAGCCCAGGAGGAACTCTCAGCTGGGGTGGCCATAAACCACAAGCCGGGACAGTCAGGTGACTGCCTCTTGTCTGAGCACCCTGAAAAGGACTGGAACGTGTGGGCCATTTACCATCCCCTGGGAGGAGCAGAAGGGCTGAGCCCACGAAAAGGCAACAGCTCTCAGGGTGGTGGCCACCCCAGAAAGGACAGGAGGGCAGCACCCCGCCATGACCTGGGATCAATAGAACAGGATGCATGCTGGAGCCTGCAACCACTTGCAGTTAGTTGTAAGGACACAAAGGGCAGTGATGCTCGCCCATCCCTGGGACTCCCCCCGGGAGGACTGCAGTGGGCACGACCACAAGAGTTGGTGGAGTTTGGCACACATTAAAGTGAAAATGGTTTGTCCCAGAGGGTTTATTAAAGAGGGCGGACCTTGATCTCTCAGTGCTGGGCCAGGGATCTGGGCTCAACCATTTTTGCTCTGATCTTCTGAAGAGGCTTGGAAAGCCTCCAGGGGAAAAAAAGGTCACACAGAAGACCAGCTTACATTAAGCCCATCCCCCTGATAAGGGATGGGGCAAATCCACCCAGGCAAAGACACCTGAGAAGCAGCATAGCAGGCCCCTCCCCTGAAAGACAGACTGGAAGAACAGGTGGACTACAACTTTATGGATCCCACAAGACTGTAAAACTCCAGCACCAAGGGAAAATAGTATATTGAGCTGCAGGTGTTTTCTCACAACTCATTTATGTTTCAGTCTAAAATTTTTCATTTCTTTTTTACCTTTTTCCCATTTCAACTACATTATTTTACCAACTTATGTTTTTAAGTCACTTTTTAACTTTTATTTTTTACATCTATATTTTATAGATATATGCTTCATTTAAGTCCTTTTTTTCACTCTATTCAATTATATATATATATATATATATAAGTTTTGATTTCTTTGCAATTGTGGGATGTAGTGTCTTCTAACACACAGACCAAAATTCCATCAGGAACCAATGTGTCAACCTGCTTTGTCCACCCAGCAAGATTATATTATCTCTTCCCCCTGCCCCTTTTTTATTGTTTTGTTTCATTTCAGTTTTGATTCCTTTTCTGTGGTGGCTTCTGACCACTTTGGATTTTTCTAGGGTGTATTTTGCTTTGGTCATGGTTGATATTTTGGACTCTGCTCATTTGCTCACCCATCCTTCTCTGGGGAAAATGATTAGAAGGAGGAATTCACAACAAAAGAAAGAACCAGAGGCAATGTTTTCTGCCACAGAGCTAATCAATATAGATATAAGTAAGATGTCAGAAATGGAATTGAGGATACCAATTATAATGCTAATAGCTAGGCTTGAAGAAAGCATGAATGACAATACAGAATCTTTAAGGGCAGAAATGAGAGCTCATCAGCAGAACTGAAAAATTCTATGAATGAGATGCAGTCTAAATTGGATGCTCTAATAGCTAGGGTCAAAGAGGTAGAAGAGAGAATAAGTGAGCTAGAGAACAGACTGAAGGAAAGGAAGGAAATTGAGGAAAAGAAAGACAACTAATAGCCCATGAAGAAAGACTTCAAGAAATTAATGATGCCCTGAAATGAACCAATGTCAGAATTATTGTGTTGCCCAAGGGGGTGGAGGGAGGGGCAGAAGGTGTATTTGAGTAAATCATAGCTGAGATCTTCCCTAATCTGGGGAAGGAAACAAGCATTCATGTCCAAGAGGCAGAAAGGACCCCCTCCAAATATCAATAAAAATAGATCAACACCCTGACATATAATAGTGAAGCTTGAAAATTTAAAAGAAAAAGAAACTATCCTGAGAGCAGTCAGGGAGAGGAGGTTCCTTATATATGGAGAGAGGAACATCAGAATAACATCAGACCTATCCACAGAAACCTGGCAGGCCAGAAAAGGCTGGCAAGATATATTCAGGTACTAAATGAGAAAAACATGCAGCCAAGAATATTTTATCCAATAAGGCTGTCATTCAAAATGGAAGGAGAGATAAAGAACTTCCAGGACAGATAGAAACTGTAAGAATATGTGACCACCAAGCTAGCCCTGCAAGAAATATTAAGGGGGATACAGTAAGTGAAGAGACCCCAAGAGTCACATAGACCAAAAAGAAACAGAGACAATCTACAGAAACAGAGACATTACAGGTAATACAATGGCACTATATTCATATCTTTCAATAGTTATTCTGAAGGTAATTGGGTTAAATGCTCCAACCAAAAGATACAGAGTATCAGATTGGATAAAAAAAAACCAAGAGCCATCCATATGCTGTCCACAAGAGACTCATTTTGGACCTAAAGATACCTCCAGACTGAAATTGAGGGGGTGGAGAACCATTTACCATGCTAATGAACCTCAAAATAAAGCTGGGGTAGCAATCCCCATATCAGACAAATTAGACTTTAAACCAAAGACTGTAGTAAGATGTGTAGAGGGACACTGTATCATACATAAAGGGTCGATCCAACAAGAAGATCTAACAATTGTAAATATTTATGCCCCCAACATGGGAGCAGCCAATTATATAAACCAATTAATAACCAAAGTAAAGAAACGTATAGTTAATAATACATTATCTATAGGTAGGTAACATCAAAACCCCACTCACAGTAATGGACAGATTAATCAGAAGATCAACAAAGAAACAAGGGCTTTGACTGACACACTGGACCCGATGGACTTCACAGATATATACAGAACATTCGATCCTAAATCAACAGATTACTCATTCTTCTTGAGTGCACAATGTACTTTCTCCAGAATAGATCACATAAAAGTCACAAATCAGGTCTCAACCAATACCAAAAGATTGAGATTATTCCCTGCATATTTTCAGACCACCATGCTTTGAAACTGGAACTCAATCACAAGAAGAAATTTGGAAGGAACTCAAACACTTGGAGGTTAAAGAGCATTCTGTTAAAGAAAGAATGGGTCAACCAGGAAATTAAAGAAGAACTTAAACAATTCGTTGAAACTAATGAGAATGAAAACAAATCAGTCCCAAACCTATGGAATACTGCAAAGGTGGTCTTAGGAGGGAAGTGCATAGCAATCCAACCTCTCAAAAAATTAGAAAAATCCCCAATACACAAGTTAAACTTACACCTAAAGGACCAGGAGAAAGAACAGCAAATAAAGCCTGAACCAAGAATGAGAGAAGAAATAATAAAGATTAGAGAAGAAATAAATGAAATAGAAACCAGAAAAACAGTGGGACAGATCAACAAAACTAGAAGCTGGTTCTTTGAAAGAATTAATAAGATTGATAATCCTCTGGCCAGACATAGCCAGATGTAAAGAGAAAGGACCCAAATAAATAAAATCATGAATGAAAGAGGAGAGATCATGACCAATACCAAGGAAATACAGACAATTTTAAGAACATATTATGAGCAACTAGATGCCAACAAATTAGGCAATCTGGAAGAAATGGATGCATTCCTGGAAACTTATAAACTACCAAAACTGAAACAGGAAGAAATAGACAATCTGAGCAATTGAACAGACTCATAACCAGCAAGGAAATGGAAGCAGTAATCAAAAAGCTCCCAAAAAACGAGAGTCCAGGGCCAGATGGCTTCCCAGGGGAATTCTATGAAATATTTAAAGAAGAAATAATACTTATTCTACTGAAGCTCTTTCAAAAAATAAAGTGGAAGGAAAATTTCCAAACTCATTCTATGAGGCCAGCATTACTTTGATCCCAAAACCAAAGACCCCATCAAAAAGGAGAATTGCAGATCAATATCCCTGATGAACATGGATGCCAAAATACTCACCAACATCCTAGCCAGTGGGATCCAACAGTACATGAAAAGGAGTATTCACCATGACTAGGTGGGATTTATTCCTGTGATGCAAGGTGATTCAACATTCACAAATCAATCAACATGATAGAGCATATTAATAAAAAAAAAGACAAGAACCATATGATCTTCTCAACTGATGCAGAAAAAGCATTTGACAAAATACAGCATCCTTTCTTGATTAAAACTCTTCACAATTTAGGGATAGAGGGTATGTACCTCAATATCGTAAAAGCCATTTATGAAAAGACCACAGCAAATATCATTCTCAATGGGGAAAAACTGAGAGCTTTTCCTTTAAGGTCAGGAACAAGACAGGGATATCCACTCTCACTACTGTTGTTCAACATAGTACTAGAAGTCCTAGCCTCAGCAATCAGAAAACAAAAAGAAATAAAAGGCATTTAAATTGGCAAAGAAGAAGTCAAACTCTCACTCTTCTCATGTGACATGATACTTTATGTGGAAAACCCAAAAGACTCCACCCCCAAATTCCTAGAACTCACAGAGCAATTCAGCAACGTGGCAAGATAAAAAATGTACAAAAATCAGTTGCATTTTATACACTAACAATGAGGCAGAAGAAAGAGAAGTTAAGGAATGGATCCCATTTACAATTGCACCAAAAAACATAAGATATCAAGGAATAAACCTAACCAAAGGAGTAAAAGATCTGTACTCTAGAAACTAAAGAACACTTATGAAAGAAATTGAGGAAGACACAAAGAGATGGAGAAACATTCCATGCTCATGGATTGGAAAATAAACATTGTGAAAATATCTATGCTGCCCGGAGCAATCTGCACATTCAATGCAATCCCTATCAAAATACCATAGACATTTTTCACAGAACTGGAATAAAAAAATCCTAAAATTTGTATGGAACCCGAAATGACTCCAAATAGCCAGAGGAATGCTGAAAAAGAAAAGCAAAGCTAGGGGCATCACAATGCCTGACTTCAAGCTATACTACAAAGCTGTGATCACCAAGACAGCATGGTATTGGCACAAAAACAGACACATAGATCAATGGAACAGAATAGAGAGCCCGGAAATAAACCCTCACCTCTATGGTCAACTAATCTTTGACAAAGCAGGAAAGAATATCCAATGGAGAAAAGGCAGTCTCTTCAACAAATGGTGTTGGGAAAATTGGACAACCACATGTCCAATTACATCATATACAATGAGGATGAAAGACCTCAATGTGAGACAGGAATCCATCAAAATCCTAGAGGAGAACACAGGCAGCAACCTCTTCAACATTGGTAATAGCAACTTCTTGTAAAACACGTCTCTAAAGGCAAGGGAAACAAAAGCAAAAATGAACTATTGGGACTTCATCAAGAGAAAAAGCTTCTGCACAACAAAGGAAATAGTCAACAAAAGTAAGCAGCAACCCACAGAATGGGAGAAGATATTTGCAAATGACATAACAGATAAAGGGTTAGTATCCAAGATCTATAAAGAGCTTATCCATCTCAACATCCAGAAAACAATCTAGTCAAGAAATGGGCAGAAGACATGAACAGACATTTCTCCAAAGAAGACATATAAAGGCCCACGGACACATGATAAAATGTTTCACATCATTTGCCATCAGGGAAATACAAATCAAAACCACAATAAGATACCACCTCATACCAGTTAGAATGGCTAAAATTAACAGGAAAGAACAAATGTTAGTGAGGATGTGGAGAAAGGGGAACCCTCTTACACTTTTGGTGGGAATGCAATCTGGTAAGACACTCTGAAAAACAGGATGGAGTTTCCTCAAGAAGTTAAAAATAGAGCTATCCTACAACCCAGCAACTCCACTACTAGGTATTCACCTCAAAGATACAAATGCAACGATCCAAAGGGGCACCTGCATCCCAATGTTCATGCAGCAATGTCCACAATAGCCAAACTATGGAAAGAGCCCAGATGTCTACCAACGAGATGAATGGATAAAGAAGATGTTGTATATATATATATACAATGGAATATTACTCAGCCATCAGAAAGGTTGAAATCTTAACATTTACACTGATGTGGATGGAACTGGAGGGTATTATGCTGAGCAAAATAAGTCAATCAGAGAAAGACAATTATCATATGGTTTCACTCATATGTGGAATATAAAAAACAGCACAGAGAATCAGAGGGGAAGGGAGGGAAAACCGAAGGGGAAGTCATCAGAGAGGAAGTGAAACCATGAGAGACTCTTAACTATAGGAAACAAACAGGGTGGCTGGAGGGAATTTCGGTTGGGGATGGGGCAATTGGGTGATGGGCATTAAGGAGGGCATGTGATGTGATGAGCACTAGGTATTATATGCAACTGATGAATTATTGAACTCTACATCTGAAACTAATGAGGTACTATATGTTGGCTACTTAAATTTAAAAATTTAATACTAAATAAAGAAATATAAAAAAATAATCAAAGGAATATTTTAAAAAGTAAAAGAAATGAAGGAGAAATAACAAGCAGCACTACAAAAATACAGAAGATAATAAAAGAATGTTATGAAAAATTGTATCCCAACAAATTGCATTATCCAGAAAAAATGTTTAGGTTCCTAAAAACATATAAACTTCCAAAACTGTCAGGAATAAATAGAAAATTTGAACAGACAAATTACTAGCAATGAAATAAATCAGTAATAAAAAAACTCCCAAGAAACAAAAGTCTAGGATCAGATGCCTTCACAGGTGAATTCTACCAAACATTCAACAAGGAATTAATACCCACTCATCTCAAACTATTCCAAAAAATAGAAGAAAAGTTTCCAAATTCATTCTACAAAGCCAGCATTACCTGATACCAAAAGCAGATAAAGACACTACAAAGAAAGGGGGGAGGGAATGACAGGCCAATATCCCTGAGGAACACAGATGCAAAAATTGTCTATAAAATATTAGCAAGCCAAATCCAATACATTAAAAAATTATTTACCACAATTAAATAGGATTTATTCCAGCAATTTAAGGGTTGTTCAATATTCACAATTCAATCATGATACATCACATTAACAAGAGTAAAGGATAAAAACCATATGATCATTTCAATAGGCAGAAAAAGCATTTGACAAAATATAGCATCCATTGATGATAAAAACTCTCAACAAGGTAGGTTTAGAGGGAACGTACCTTAAAATAATAGCCATATATCTAAAACCCACAGCTAATATCATAATGGTGAAAAACCAAGAGTTTTTCTTCTAAGATCAGGAAGAAGACAGGGATGTCCACTCTCACCACTTTTATTTAATATAGTACTGGAAGTCCTAGCCTCAGCAATCAGACCAGGAAGAAAAATAATAGGCATCTAAATTGGTGAGGAAAAAGTAAAACTCACTATTTGTGTATAGCATGGTACTATATCTAGAAAACCCTAAGCACCCCACCAAAAAAAATTACTGGAACTGATAAATTCAGTAAGGTTGCAGGATGCAAAATTAATACACAGATCGATTCCATCTCTGTGCACTAATAATGAAATAGCAGAAAGAGAAATTAAGAAAACAACTGCATTTACAATTGCACCAAAGATTTAAAAAAAAAAAACAACCTAGGAATAAACTTAACCAAAGAGGTTTAAGATCTGAACTCTGAAAACTATAAAGACACTGAAATAAACTGAAATGACACACAAAAAATGCTCATCCATTGGAAGAATTAATATTGTTAAAATGTCCATACTATCCAAAGAAAGCCATAGATTTAATGCAATTCCTATCAAATACCAACAGCATTGTCACAGAACTAGAACAAACAGACCTAAAGTTTGTTATGGAATCACAAAAAATCCTAGATAGACAAAATAATCTTGAAATAAATAGAAAAGCAAAGCTGGAAGTACCACAATTCCAGACTTCAATTTACAGTACAAACCTGTAGTAATCAAAACAGTATGGTAGGGGCGCCTGGGTGGCTCAGTCGTTAAGCATCTGCCTTCGGCTCGGGTCATGATTCCAGGGTCCTGGGATCGAGTCCCACATCGGGCTCCCTGCTCGGCCGGGAGCCTGCTTCTCCCTCTCGCACTCCCCCTGCTTGTGTTCCCCTCTCTCACTGTGTCTCTCTCTGTCAAATAAATAAAATCTTTAAAAAAAAAAAAAAAACCCAGTATGGTACTGGCACAAAAATAGACACATAGATCAATAGAACAGAATAGGAAGCCCAGAAATAATTTCACAACTATATGATCAATTAATCTTCAACAAAGGCCACAAAAATATACAATGGGGAAAATAAAGCCACTTCAACAAATGATGTTGGGAAAACTGGACAGCAACATGCAAAAGAATGAAACTGGACCACTTTTTTTCACCATAGACAAACTCAAATAGATTAAGGACCTAAATAGGAGACCTGAAACCATAAGAATTCTAGAAGAGAGCACAGATAATTTCTCTGACATCAGCTGTAACAACATTTTTCTAGATATGTGTCCTAACCCAAAGGGAAATGATGTATGACCCTTTTAGTGTATTACTGAATTTCATCTGCTAATATTTTGTTGAGGATTTTTGCTAAGTGTATATTAGGAATATTGGCCTATACTTCTTTTCTTGTGGAATTCTTGTCTAGTTTTGGTATCACAATAATTCTGGTCCTATAAAATGAGTTTGGAAGAATTCCCTTCTTTATTTTTTGGAAGAATTTGAGAAGGATTGGTATTAATTCCTCTTTGAATATTTTTTAGAATTCACCTGTGAAGACATTGGGTCCCAGACTTTTGTTGTTTGGAGGTTTTCAATTACTGATTCAACCTGCTTACTAATAATCTGTTCAGATTTTCCATTTCATCATGATTCAGTCTTAGCAGGTTGTATGTTTCTAGGAATTTATCAATTTCCCTTAGGTTGTCCAATTTGTTGTCGTATAATTGTTCATAGTAGTTTCTTATAATCTTTTGCATTTCTCTGGTATCACTTTTAACATCTCCTCTTTAATTTTTTTTTTTAAAGATTTTATTTATTTATTTGAGAGAGAGAGAATGAGAGAGAGCACATGAGAGGGGGGAGGGTCAGAGGGAGAAGCAGACTCCCTGCCAAGCAGGGAGCCCGATGCGGGACTTGATCCAGGGACTCCAGGATCATGACCTGAGCCAAAGGCAGTCGCTTAACCAACTGAGCCACCCAGGCGCCCCTCCTCTTTAATTTTTATTTGAGTTCTATCTCTCTCCACTTTTTTTTGGTGAATCTAGGTAAACACTTGTCAATTTTGTTTATTTTCAGAGAACCAGTTCTTAGTTTCTTTGGTATTCTCTATTATCCTTTTAGTCCTACTTCATTTTTTCTGCTCTAATCTTTGTTGTTTCTTTCCTTCTAATAACATTGGCCTTTATGTGTTCTCTTTCTAGTTCCTTGAGGGGTAAAGTTAGGTTTATTTGAGACTCATCTAGTTTCTTGAGGTTTCATTTATTGCTATGCATATGTGGTGTTTTAAATCCATTTTTATAATAGAAATTAACACTACATTCAGTTATAAATTAATTAAAACAAAACCTAAATATCTTTTTATTCAAATTCAATTAGCCAACATATAGTACATCTTTAGTTTCAGATGTAGAGTTCAGGGGCGCCTGGGTGGCTCAGTCGTTGAGCATCTGCCTTTGGCTCAGGTCATGATCCTGGGGTCTTGGGATCGAGTCCCATGTCGGGCTCCCTCCTCTGCGGGGAGCCTGCTTCTCCCTCTCCCACTCCTCCTGCTTGTGTTCCCTCTCTCACTTTCTCTGTCAAAAAAAAGATGAAAAGATGAAGAGTTCAATAATTCATCAGTTGTGTATAACACCCTGTGCTCATCACAAAACCCAAATAAATCATGAGATTTCCTAAATGTGTCCTCATACCTTTCTTTAAGCTTCTAAAGCATTTTTTTCTTCTTCTTTTTTTAAATTTTATTATGTTATGTTAGTCACCATACAATACATCATTGGTTTTTGATGTGGTGATCCATGATCCATTGTTTTCGTATAAACCCAGTGCTCCATGCAGTACGTGCCTTCCTTAATACCCATCACCAGGCTAACCAGTCCCCCCTCCCCTCTAAAACCCTGTTTGTTTCTCAGAGTCCATAGTCTCTCATGGTTCATCTCTCCTTCCAAT
>NC_138378.1:43667025-43685573 GCF_054177405.1 Leptonychotes weddellii
AATCAATGCACAGAAATCAGTGGCATTCCTATACACCAACACAAGACAGAAGAAAGAGAAATTAAGGAGTCCGTCCCATATACCATTTCACCCAAAACCATAAGATACCTAGGAATAAATCTAACCAAAGAGACAAAGGATCTGTACTCAGAAAACTATAAAGTACTCATGAAAGAAATTGAGGAAGACACAAAGAAATGGAAAAATGTTCCATGCTCATGGATTGGAAGAACAAATATTACAAAGATGTCAATGCTATCTAGAGCAGTCTACACATTCAGTGCAATCCCTATCAAAATACCATCAACTTTTTTCAAGGAAATGGAACAAATGATCCTGAAATTTGTATGGAACCAGAAAAGACCCAGAATAGCCAGGGGAATGTTGAAAAAGAAAAGCAAAGCTGGTGGCATCACAATTCTGGACCTCAAGCTCTATTACAAAGCTGTCATCATCAAGACAGTATGGTACTGGCACAAAAACAGACACATAGATCAATGGAACAGAATAGAGAGCCCAGAAATGGACCTTCAGCTCTATGGTCAACTAATCTTCGACAAAGCAGGAAAGAATGTCCAATGGAAAAAAGACTGTCTCTTCAACAAATGGTGTTTGGAAAATTGGACAGCCACATGCAGAAGAATGAAACTGGACCATTTCCTTACACTACACACAAAAATAGACTCCAAATGGTTGAAAGACCTAAATTTAAGATAGGAGTCCATCAAAATCCTAAAGGAGAACACAGGCAGCAACCTCTTTGACCTCAGCTGCAGCAACTTCTTCCTAGAAACATTGCCAAAGGCAAGGAAAGCAAGGGCAAAAATGAACTATTGGGACTTCATCAAGATAAAAAGCTTTTGCAAAGCAAAGGAAACAGTCAACAAAACCAAAAGACAACCGACAGAATGGGAGAAGATATTTGCAAATGACATATCAATAAAGGGCTAGTATCCAAAGTCTATAAAGAACTTATGAAACTCAACACCCAAGGAACAAATGATCCAGTCAAGAATTGGGCAGAAGACAAGAACATTTTTCCAAAGAAGAAATCCAAATGGCCAACAGACACAGGAAAAAGTGCTCAACATTGCTTGGCATCAGGGAAATCCAAATCAAAACCTCAATGAGATACCACCTCACACCAGTCAGAATGGCTAAAATTAACAAGTCAGGAAACAACAGATTTTTGCGGGGATACGGAGAAAAGGGAATCCTCCTACACTGTTGGTGGGAATGCAAGCTGGTGCAGCTATCCTGGAAAACAGTATGGAGGTTCCTCAAAAAGTTGAAAATAGAGCTACCATATGACCCAGCTATTGCACTACTGGATATTTACCCCAAAGATACAAATGTAGGGATCCAAAGGGGTATGTGCACCCCAATGTTTATAGCAGCAATGTCCACAATAGCTGAAACTATGGAAAGAGCCAAGATGTCCATCGACAAATGACTGGATAAAGAAGAAGTGGTATATATATACAATGGAATATTATGCAGCCATCAAAAGGAATGAGATCTTGCAATTTGCAATGACGTGGATGGAACTGGAGGGTATTATGCTGAGCAAAATAAGTCAATCAGAGAAATACATGTATCTGATCCTCACTGATATGAGGAATTCTTAATCTCAGGAAACAAACTGGGTTGCTGTAGTTGGGGGGGTGGAAGAGATGGGGTGGCTGGTTGATAGACATTGGGGAGGGCATGTGCTATGGTGAGCACTGTGAATTTTGTAAGATTGTTGAATCATAGACTTATACCTCTGAAACAAATAATATATTATATGGAGAAAAAAAAGCAGGAAGGGAAAAATGACGGGGGGCGGAAATCAGGTGAGATGAACCATGAGAGACTCTGGACTCCAAGAAACAAACTGAGGGTTCTAGAGGGGAGGGCTGTGGGGGTTCGGTTAACCTGGTGATGGGTATTAAAGAGGGCACATATTGAATGGAGCACTGGGTGTTATACACAAACAATGAATCATGGAACACTACATCAAAAACTAATGATGTAATGTATGGTGATTAACATAACATAATAAAAAACAAAACTACAATGAGACACCAGTTCATATGGTCAGAATGGCTAAAATCAACAACACAAGAAACAACAGGTATTGGCAAGGATGCGGAGAAAGAGGAATGCTCATTTACTGTCGGTGGGAATGCAAACTCGTGCAGCTACTATGGGAAGCAGTATGGGAGTTCCTCAAAAAGTGGGGCATGGGAGGGGAGGGGAGAGAAGAGATCATTGGAGCCTACAGTGTGCCAGGTGTTTCACAACAACATGCTCTTGCTTTGAATCCCTCAGACAGGATGAGGACTCCCATCCGAGTTCCTCTAGCACACCCCTCTCAGCTGCATGGTCTCTTGACAAGCCTATATCCTTCACTAGACTAGAGGCCCTTGAGGGCAGGAGCTGTGTCCCCAGAGCCTACTCCAGGGCCAAGCACAGAGCTTCAGAAAAGGATCACTGAGTGAACACAATTGCATGAGAATCACAGAGCAGCAGAGCTGGACAAGCACCTAAGACTCTAATTTTACAGCTAAGAATTACACAAAGGGCAGTGGAGGCACATAAGTTGGAGTGGGGTGGTGGGGCCAAGAACTGGAGCTTGGTCTTGACCTTGGAGGCAGCATGAGCCACTTGAGACCTTGGAGTGGGAGTGATGTGATGATGTGAACTGGGAGGTACTTTAGCTGAGTGACTCAGGCCATTTGGGGACAGTGAGAGGCAGGAAATAGGGAGGGACTGGAGGCTGCCGATTCACGTGTTTTATTTAATTATGACGAATTACAAACTCTGCTGACAAATTATTGCATTCATTTACTGAGTACCTATAGCAGTTATAAGATAGTTACCCTTTACTGAGGGCCTACAGTGTCAGGTGCTTTGCCCTCATGATTTGGCTTAATTCTCAGAACTAACTTTTGAGATTGATGCTAATGGTTTCCGTTTTATGGATGAGGAACCTAAGCTCAGAGAGGTGAAGTTACATCCCAAGGCCTCAGAGGAACTGCAAACCATGAACTGCATTAGCACCTGGGGATAAAAGATAAGGAGCTCCCTGCCTAGTGAGGGGCACAGTAGAAAAGTAAACAGACATGAGTCATGTTGTATGAGAGGTGCTACAACAGAGAGAAACACAAAGGAACTGAAGGGTCCCAGAGCAGGCAGGGCCCCTAAACACTCTTAGGGGTGATGGATGGTGTCTTATTGTGACAGGTAACAGAAGAAATGCAGCACAAGTTGGAAACAGGCCTAGCATCCTATTACTCATCTTTTCTCTTGTTGGAGCAAAATCAGACTGTGCAAAACCTAAGAAGAAATGGCTGAAAGCAGAAGGACAAACATGCAGAGCATTTCTGCGTGGGATTCAAAAATCATCTTCATGGTTATAGTAATTTGGCACAGAGGCTTCTCCATGTTAATTGCCAACTGTGGATTGGTCCCCATTTTTCTGCCTCAGGAAACTCTGGGTGAGGGATGGCTGACAATCCAGCAGCACATGGCTCCACACAGATCCACCGCTTAATTAGGTTGCTGTGAAGGACAGTGTAGAGAGATAAATAAATTGGTGGCAGGGCAGGGGCACAGGGCACCAAGGTGCTAGTTGTAAGAAAGCCAGCATCAAAGGGGGCCAGGGACTGAGACACCCCCAACAGCTACTATTTTGCACATGCAGCTGGGCTTATATGTATATTCCCCGTGTGTGTTTCTATATGTGTCTGTGTGTGTGCTCTGCCAAACTGTGAGAGCAAAGGGTTGGTAACAAAAGGACATGAAAATAAGGGGTTATTCCCAATTAGAAATTGATTTGCTTTAAAGATTTTATTATTTATTTAAAGGGGGGTAGGGGCAGAGGGAGAGGGAGAGAGAATCCCAAGTAGACTCCCCCTGAGCGCAGAGCCCGATGTGGGGCTTGATCTCACAACCCTGAGATCAGGAGCTGAGCCAGAATCAAGAGTCAGCCCTTTACCGACTGAGCCACCCAGGCGTCCTAGAAATTGATTTGCCTTAAAAAAAATTCATCTGTTTCTCTCACTTGACAGACATTTATGTACATCAAAATTTGATAATGCCAACCCTCAAGCTGGGAGGAACAGGAGGAAGTGAGCTGCTAGAAGCAACTATTCTGAGGCGCTAATAATTCATTATTCCTCCCGAGTTCCAGCCCTTCACTGTGCGCACTCACCAGTCAGCTTTGACCCATCTAAAGTCAGCAGCTATTTGTGGTTGACATAAATTTCATTTGACATTTCTACTGACTTCAGAACCCTTTGGCAACAGAACAAGCCATTTCGTATTCCACCAATATGAAATACTAAACTTCCTCCCCACTCTTTTCCAAGCCTAAGTTTGATATTCTGATCCTTTATGTCTAAATAATAATCCAGCAATGTGTGACCAAGCAGCACTTGCAACCTATCAGTCAGTGGTCCTCAGCCCAGGCTAAATCTCAGAATTACCTGAGGAGCTTTTGAACAATAGCAATGCCTGGGCTTCAGACAAATTAAATCCAAATTTCTTTTGCGGATAAGACCTGGGTATGTATCTTTTAAAAGCACACCCCCCCCCGCCCCGATTCTAATGCACTGTGAGGGCTGAAAATCACTCTATCTTGGCCATGAGATAATGCAGTTCCCCTGCTAAACTGAAGATCTGTAAGAATTTCGCATCTCAAATGTAAATTGTCAAGCCAGGGATCCAGAAACGAAATAATGCCAGCATTATTCACAGTGGTTCTGGTGGTATTTAACTGTCATCTACAGGATCTCCTTAGTTTTCAGGTGTGTAAATAACCCCCAAAGACATGAGGTTCTTGACAAGGTTACCTGATTCTGCCCTTGTCCCCAGAAGTTTAGAGAGTTTCCTCATGCTTGGGCCCTGAAACAGGGTATTCTGTTCCCTACCCTTGATAGTCATTAGCCCAGCCCCAAAAGAAGGTGGCCATTCCAGAACATTTCAGGAATGTGGCTACCTTTCTAGCTATGCCTCTCCTTAACCTAACTCTGAAGTGTTGTTCACATTTGATAAACAGCCACCAGATTACAGACCCTGGCCTAGAAGGGTAATGGAGCTGCAATATGATTGCACAAAGTTTGCCAACTTGATCAAAATGTCAGTTGCCCCAAAACAAAACGTGGGTGATTGTAATGCTAGAATAAATGTCTGAAATATTAATTGATTTCTTTGCTAAAATCTTCTTCAATGAAGACTTTTGTGTGGACACTAGAATGTATTTAAAGGGCTATTAAAATTCTGCTGTGGAAATGTGAACTTTCTTCTTTTGTACTCAATTCTGTTTTTTCCTTTGATGCCCCCTCCAAAAGACGCAAAGTCGGACATGTTTGTTCAGCATCTAGAAGCTGTCATACCAGAAATTCCACCCCATTCAGGGCTTACGGAATAAAGTGTGTGATTTCTTTCCAAAGTAGCAGACTCATAAAAGCAAAAGATTGTGCAGAAACATGTTAGGTGTTTGTAATAAATAAAAAGAGTAGGGCTACCTCAGCAGGCAGGTATTAAAGCAAAGATCAAATCACAGGATGACATACTGGAATTTGCTTAGAAGGCACCTTTTTCTAGTCCATTTTAGTCCCACAGATAAAAAGCAGGATTGCCAAACCACACAGCTGGAGGCAGAACGAGGATGAAAACAAAGTGATGGCAGTTGCTGCTGGCTTTGTCCCCCACGCAGTGTTTTCCTCACAAATGTCAATTCATCTCTTCTTTACTCTCAATTTTTCACTATGTATTTTGTTTTATATATAAAATATATTCCCTTCAGTAGAAAATAATAAGTCTCATACAGAGACACAAGCTACCTTTTTAATCCAGAGTCTCCTTAACAGGCAGCTGGTCCTGCCCCAGTTCCTGCCAGAGAGGACTGCTAACTGGCTTATCCCAAACTCAGCTCTTCAGTCCCATCTCTCACCACATAACCCACTAAACCCCAGGGATCCTGTGCAGCTAGTAAGCTTATTTAGTGACCTAGGCAACACATTTACTTTAGAGGGAATGCAAGGAAGCCTTATTGCTTAAGGTCAAATGTTCTATAGAGGCTTTAGTGAGGGCTGTGTGTGTGTGTGTGTGTGTGTGTGTGTGTGTGTGTGTGTGTGTGAAGTGGGATAGAGAGGAGGATAGCAGATAAAGAGGCCATTTGGCTAAACCTAATTTTAAATCTGAGTTGGGTTGGGAAATTTGCAGCCATGCTGTGAAGAGCAAAACTTGGAGACCCTTCAAGTTTGTGGTACATGTCCTAGAGCTTGCCCAAACAACTTTTTGAGGAGAATCTTGGTCCTCCTTGTTGGATGCCTCCCTTTTCATAGAAGAGTTCATCTATGCCAAGACCAGTTGGCTATAGGCCAGAGACAGCCAGGGGCAGAGTCTGAAACTGCTCTTGGCTCAATGCTCATTCATAGCTGAAATGGAAGGCCCATGGTCCCCCAACCCTCTCTCCCATCTCCACACTGTTTCCTAGGGCATTCCCATTGGTCTTTTCTTATTGAGTGAAGTCATTCTCAACACGTGAGGGGCTGGGGGGTGGGCGCACCCTGAGGACCCTTGGAATCTGGAGCAAGCCCTGCACGCTTTTTAAAAAGCCAAGCGCCAAGGGTATATCCTATGCTCCAGCACTGGTCTAAACATAGGCTCTGCATAGCAGCAAGGTAAGACCTTGAAATTCTCAGTGCCTGTTTTTCTCCCCAGCATTTGCTGACCCTTTTCCTAGAAGCTCCATGGCAGCCAGCCTGCCTCTGAGACAATTTGGGGTTACTGCAGCAGACCACAGGGAGGGCTGTTGTGGTCTTTACTTCCAAGACTCCAAAAGGAGGCAAGGCATAGAGTTATGCTGGACCAAATGCAGATGGCTCTGAGGACCTCATGCCAAAAGGGTCAGCAGTGAACAAAACAGACCAAAGCCCCTGTTCTCAGAGGCTTACATTTCTGGGAGGGGTGGGGAGCCCTACAACAAACAGGCATGGTTTTACTATCACACCTATCCTCTTTGGTTGAGGGCCTTCCAGAAAGCTCCCTGCTCTTCACTTAGTCCTCCCATCTGAACCCAGAGACCTCTAGGGCCCAGGTGCAACCCCCAGGTATCTGTGAACCGCACTTCCACTCCACAGGGTAAGGGTCTCAGTGCCAGAGAGTTGTGGTGGGGTAGAAGAAGAGGTGCCAGTGCCTGGTGTTGCAGGGCAGGGAGAGGGGACAAATTCATTGTCCTAGGTATGATCCCCAGTCTCCCTGACCACCCTCAATAATTGCTTTATCCGAACAGTACTTTGCCATCAACTTCCATTTAAGGAGATGAATACGCTCCTTGTGGGCTGGGCTATCCTGCATCATTCCTGCCATTTCTGAGGCTCTATGAAAAGCACTGTGGTGCTTTAGTAGTGACCAAGTGCAATGACTGAGTGCAGGACCTTGGTCACCTCATTCTGTAATTCCTCTTCCCGAGGACTCTTAGGAAAAGTCTCTGTTCTTCACGCCAGGAATGGCGCTTCTGAGCACTGCTGTGGCTTCTGTATATGGACACTGTGAGTCACAAAACTGGATCTAGTTTTTAAATTGGCTGCTAGAAAGCTCAGAGCCCAATCTGTGGCTGCCAGTAAGTGTATAGGACACCCAGCAAGTGCTTTGTGAACCAACTTCACTCCTATCTCATCTGTTTTCATTCATTTTCCTTGTCCCATTTTCCTCATTCACCCATTTTTAATTTTATCTTATTGGATTGGATTGAATTAGTGAGGGAAAAAAATAAATACTGAATGTCTGTTGTGTTCCATACATTCTACTGCATTTTTAGGCACACATGATAAGATGAGCCCTGTCTTCTACAGATTCACCCTGAGTTCCCCTACCTTTTGACCCTTTGGGGGAGAGGCTCAAGTGCTTTTATTTCCTCTTTGCTATCTGCCAAGTAAAGACCCCTGCAAGATTCTGCTCAAGTACTAAGAAGCCTCTTCTAAAAGTCCCAGTAGGACTGACCTATGTCTGCTTGGACTCCCACTGAGCCCTGGACCAAGCCTCCCCCATCAGACTGTCTGTGACTACCTGAAGCAGCCCAGTCTGGCTCCAGAAATGTGTCAGATGAATGCGCAGGGGAATAAGCTCACACCTTACTAATGAAAGCATGGCAAAAAAAAAAAAAAGTTATCACTGTAAATGCTTACTTCATATTTAGTAATGATAAAAATTCACAGAGAAGAGGGTAATGGATGCAGAGAGGGGAAGGAGGGGCTCAGGGACTGCACAAGCAGCAGCTGAAGTTCAATGATAAGAGCTGAAATGTGTTATATGCCAAATCTCATGTTAAATACTTGACTCACACAACACTATTAAGTGTAATCTCCCTTTTATGGATGTTGAAGCAGGTTAGGTAATTTTTCCAGGAGTGCGCCTGAGATGTGAGGCAGCATCTATCTGGCCATCTGATATGGCCACACACAGAAAGATATCCTAGGGAGAAGCTTGGATATGGAGGCAGAAGACCTCTTGGGGATTGATGCAGAAGTAAGTAGGCATAGGAAACCAGAGGCAAGATAGGGAGGGCAAGAGCCCCAAAGAAGCCAGTGTCAAGAAGTTGGTGTCTAACACAGAGGCCTGGGGGAGTCATGGAAGCCTCCATAGCAGATGCCTTAAACCCGATGACAAGCCGTTGGGTCAGTGCAGAGAGGGTGCGGAGGGTGCGCAGGGTGAGGGTGTGGAGCGTGCAGAGACAGGGATACAGGTCCTGAGAGTGACCGACTTGCTGTCATCAGGCTTCCGGGGTGGGAGTGCCAGCCTGACAGAAGCAGCCATCCAGACTTCAGGGCCCTTTCCATAAACTTTCAGTTCCATGCTTGGCTTTTTCTCAGAGGGAATCAGAGCCCTTTCTGCCTCTCTGAGTGTGCCACCTTACGGACAAATGCAAAAAGCAACCAATGAAAAGAACCGTTTGGGTTCTGGTTGGGTCTTTCTCTATGTGGGGCAGGGACCTGCAGTCATGCCCCCTACCCCCACCCCCGCAGGCTTGGAGGCAGCTGGGGAAGGCGCTGGCTGTCACCGGACCGTGGGGCTGTGACTTCCTCCCGAGGCCGGTGCCGGGCCCCTCTGGTGGCAGGGGACAAGCCACGAGGCGCCTGCCTGGAACCATGGGAGCTCCACAGCCTCCACTTCTGGCTTGCAGTGGCCAGTGAACCCCATGCAGCGCCGCCTGCCAGGTACACCCCGGTACCACTGACCCCAAGGGCACTGGCTTGCAGCCACGTCTGGTTGGTGTAATTATCGAAGCCCCCAGAGGAGCTACCGCGAGCCACTCTTCTTTTAGAGAGAGAACGGCCATTATCTGGCTGCTGGCAGTGATCAGATTTGGGATTTGGAAACATTGATCACTTTTGAGATATACTCACTTTGTTTGGGGAAATCTCTAAAACGGAAGCTTTGATTACCAATTAATCAAAGGGGAGTAGGGGATTAAATCAGCAACCTGCTTTGGAGGAAACATAAATCACCCTGAATGTAAAAGCAGTGGCTGCAACAGATGTGATGAGGTTTTTTTTTGCTTTTGGAAAATTGGCAAATGTTCTTCCTAAGTGTGGATTTCTATGGGCCTCAGTGAACCCCATGGTGCTGAGATGAAATAAACTATCTTGGGAAACTTGTTGCCCAGAATGGGATCCTGCCTTCTGCAGCACCCTGCTGCTGGGGCCTGAGTCTCCAGGGAAGGACAGGGTTGTCTGCTCTCAGTTATGTCAGGGAGACCAAACAGGCCTGGCCAAGAGGGCAGGGCACACACCCTGGGGCTGAGGAATTGGGGACTTCTTGACTCAGAGGGAGCCAGAAAGCATAGCAGGCAGAGCAGTCAGCTGGCCCTGCCTCAGGATAGGCTTGCATTGAGGTGGCTGAGGAAGGGATTCTCAGATTCATGCCTCAGCCTACCTGGCCCTTGGCTCTGATTTGGAGAGTAAAAGAAGGGCTCTGTGTCCAAGCTTAGGGCAAATCGTTATAATTTGGAGGACAAACAGCTTGAAGAATGTGCTCTGGGCAAAGCGAGACAGGAAGGACCCAGAAGTAGCAGCGGTTGGGAACTGGAGGTGGGCAGAGGGGATGGGAAGCCTGCAGACACTCTCCTGAGGGTGCTGGAGGGACCTGGAGAGAGGGCCCATGAAGACAGGCCTTGTTTCCTGCCCAGCTGGAAAAGTGCTAGTGTTTGACCAGTAAAAGAACTCTGGCTTTACCTTGTGGCCCAACTGGGAAAGAGACACACTGACTGGTTACAGTAGTCATACCGATTATAAGAGCAAAGTTCTTCTGCGACTTAGTCCTGAGTCTATAAAGTACCCTTACAGTCTGCATCTCATTTAATCCTTTAAAGAGGGGGTGAGGGCAGAATAATGTAATGATCCTGGGCAGATAACTATGCCTTTCTGAGGCTGTTTTTTTCTCTTTGGCAAAATGGATCCTTTAGGATCCTTTTGTGAATTGTGAAGATTAGATGGGCGTGATTATTAACCATTCCCGTTACTAGCTAGCTGGTAAGCTACTTAACCTTATCAACCCTGCTAAACAAGGAATCTTCAAAGATTTATTTTAAAAAAATTTCCCAAAGGCTTGTGGCCAGGAGAAAGCCCCCAAAGGGGGCTGAATGTGCAAGCTGCTCTTGAGGGTAGGGAGCCTTCTATACCACAAGAAATCCACCTGCTGTGAGGGAGATGTGACTATAACAGCTAGCTCCGGGATAAACTTAGAAGACTTTGGGGTTTCTGAGGAGATCTGATTGAACAGAGAGGCAAGGAAGAGATACCACATTCACAGAGTACTTACTCCCTGTTAATCAATCAACTCACAAGACTGTACTTGGCTCCTGCCATGTATCCAGCCTGTGCTGAGCACTGGGACTACAAGGATAACAGGCCAGATGGAGTCCCAGCTATCAGGGAGCTTACAGTGTGGGGACATACACTATCCTAGTGCTTCCCAAACTGCAACTACTCTGTATCACCTTCACAGTTTCTGCTATGTCTGCCTGATACTAAACTGGTAGATTTCTAATGTTTTCCTTTAAATCAACTCATATTTTTTACTATAAAAAGAAAACCAGCATTTGTCTAATATATTAAAATAAACACTTAAATATTAAAATAAATATGTTCATTGTGGTCTACATCATAACTTATTTGATAAACAACAGGAACACAAGTAGCCTTAGGAAACCATGAACTTTGGAATGGAATGGTCCTGATAATTCTGTGAGATTGGTTTTATTTTTCCCATTTTACAGATGGGAAGATGAAGGCCAAGACTGAGGTCTTACTTTGGTCACCTAGCCAATAACTGTTGGAGCTGTGATTCCAGGTGAAGTCTTGTGGGACTCCAAAGCCTATGTCTTTTTCACCACCTCTGCTTACTGTAAGAGCCCTTTAGTCCTGCTACTTTCCTTCATGTAGCACATTCTGCACATGGGGGTGGGATGACTGCTTTGCCTTTTCACAAACTCCCAGCACAACCAGAGGCTCAGGTCCAGTGGGACACGAGTGACCTGTCCTCAGAGGGCACATCTGACAATAGCTTGATGCATGGGAGTGCATGCAATGGGCCCGGTCTAACTTAGGGCTTAGTTTTTAATATCACTGACTTTTCAAGGCAAACCAATTGATACAAATGCCTGGCTACCTAAGACTTCCCTTTAGAAAAGCACTAAGCATGACCTCTTTAGGAGGAAATGTGCTCTCAGAATAACTCATAACCACAGGTCTGGATGACAAGGGGAGAAGCAAAGCCATGCAGGGGA
The DNA here is from genome assembly GCF_054177405.1 of Leptonychotes weddellii. Taxonomy (NCBI): domain Eukaryota; kingdom Metazoa; phylum Chordata; class Mammalia; order Carnivora; family Phocidae; genus Leptonychotes; species Leptonychotes weddellii. The sequence goes on from NC_138378.1 coordinate 43,678,805, forward strand.
AGTTCTGGCACTCTGGATTTCCAATTCACACTTTTCAGTTTCAACAAACATCTATGATAATCCTTCTATGTGCAATATACCTGGCCTTATTTAATGGTCGAAGCAAATCCCTGCAGTAGGTATTATTATCTTCACTTTCACAAATAAGGAAACTAGGGCTCTACAGAGTTACTCAGCTGGCTCAATGTCCCATAGGTAGCTAATTGGAATGAGGTTGCTAGGCATGCTGCTTGCTCATCACTCAGGAAAGCTTGACATCTGTTTCATAAAGGCATCCCATAAACCCCAAAAGAACTACATTACAGGGCTAGTCCCAAGATTCTTTTTCTGATAGGAAGTTTCTTCATTTCTATTTGTTGGAAGGTATCTTTATGTCATTCTTATTCTTGAATGCAAGTTTTTTTGGTGTATAGTTCTAGGTTGACGTTATTTTTTCTTAGTTCTTCAAGGGTATCATTTTACTGTCTTCTGGATTCATCCTGAGATCAGTCTAATCATTAACCCTTCAAAAGTAATGTATCTTGATTTGTTAGCTGCTTTTGAGATCTTATTTGTGTCTTTGATGATCTGTGGTTTTCCTAGGATGTGTCCAGGTGTGGATTTTTTGTATTTTATTTTGCTTGAGCTTATTGCACTTCCTTAATTTGAGAGTTTGGTCTTTTATCACTTCTGGAAAATGTTTAGCTATTATATTTTTGAATAATCCCTCCTTATCCTTCCCTGTTCCCATTCTATTTTCTCATTTTCTGGAAATCTTGTTAAATGTATGCTAGGCTTTCTCAATCTTAACTATATATCTTTTGTTTTTTTATTTAAAAAAAATTTTTGGCTTTTTAATTTTTATTTTAATTTCACTTGGTTAAAATACAGTGTTATATGAGTTTCAGGTGGGTAATATAGTGATTCAACAATTCCATACATTACCTAGTGCTCATCACAGCAAGTGCACTCCTTAATTCCCATCAACTGTTTCACCCATCCCCCCACCCCTATCCCCTCTGGTAACCATCAGTTTGTTTTCCTATAGTTAAGAGTCTGTTTCTTGGTTTGCTTCTTTTTTTTTTTTTCCCCTTTGCTCATTTATTTTGTTTCTTAAATTCTACCTATGAGTGAAATCATATGGTATTTGTCTTTCTCTGACTGGCTTACTTGGCTTAGCATTATACTCTCTAGCTCCATCAACATCATTGCAAATGGCAAGATTTCATTCTTTTTTATGGCTGAGCAATATTCCATTGTATATACATACTGCATCTTCTTTATCCATTCATTGGTTGATGGACACTTGGACTGTTTCCATAATTTGGCTATTGTAGATAATGCTACTATAAGTATTGGGGCGCATGTGTCCCTTTAAATTAGTGTTTGTGTATCCTTTGGATAAATACTCATTAGTGTGATTGCTGAATCAGAGTGGTTCTATTTTTAATTTTTTGAGGAACCTCTATAATGCTTTCCACAGTGGCTGCACCAGTTTGCATTCCCACCAACAGTGCACAAGCATTCCCCTTTCTCCACATCCTTGCCAACACCTGTTATTTCATGTGTTGTTGACTTTAGCCATTCTGACAGGTGTGAGGTGATAGCTCCAGTCTTGATTTGCATTTCCCCGATGATAAGCATTAATTAACATCTTTTCATGTGTCTGTTGGCCATATGTATGTCTTCTTTGGAAAAATGTTTGTTCATGTCTTCTGCCCATTTTATAATTGGATTATTTGGTTTTAGGGTATTTAAGTTCTTTATATATTTTGGATACTAACATTTATTAGATATGTCATTTGCAAATATTTTGTCCCATTCAGTAGGTTACCTCTTAGTTTTGTTGATTGTTTCCTTTGCTGTGCAGAAGCTTTTCATTTTGATGTAGTCACAATGGTTTATTTCTGCTTTTATTTTCCTTGCCTCAGGAGATTATCTAGACAAATGTGCTATGACCAATGTCAGAGAAATTACTGCCTGTGCCCTCTACTAGGATTTTTATGGTTTCAGGTCTCACATTTAGGTATTTAACCCATTTTGAGTTTATTTTTGTGTATGGTATAGGAAAGTGATCCAGTTTCATTCTTTTGCATGTAGCTGCCCAGTTTTCCTAGCAGCATTTGAGATTTTTTCCCATTGGATATTCTTTCCTGCCTTGTTGAAGATTAACTGACCATATAATTGTGGGTTTATTTCTGGGTTTTCTATTCTGTTCCATTGATCTATGTGTCTATTTTTATGTCAGTACCATACTGTTTTGGTTACTACAGTTTTGTAATATAAATTGAAGTCTGGAATTGTGATCCCTCCAACTTTTCTTTTTCAAGGTTGTTTTGTGTATTCGAGGTCTTTTGTGGTTCCATACACATTTTAGGATTGTTTGATCTAGTTCTGTGAAAAATGCTGTTGGCATTTTGATAGGAATTGCATTAAATATGTAGATTGCTTTGGGTTGAATAGACATTTTAACAATATTTTCATGAGCATGGAATGTTTTTCCATTTCTTTGTGTGATCTTCAGTTTCTCTCAGCATAATTTTATAGCTTTCAGAGTACAGGTCAAGGTAAACCTCCTTGGTTAAGTTTATTCTTAGGTATTTTGTTCTTTTTGATGCAATTATAAATGGGATAGTTTTCTTAATTTCTTTTTCTGATAGCTCAGTATTGGTATATAGAAACTCAAGCAATTACTGTATATAATTTTGTATCCTGCAACTTTACTGAATACATTTATTAATTTTAGTAGTTTTTTTGGTGGTCTTTAGGGTTTTAGTATATAGTATCAGGTCATCTGCAAATAGTGACAGTTATACCTCTTTTCCAATTTCAATACCTTTTATTTCTTTTTCTTGCCTAATTGTTGTGGTTATGAATTTCAGTACTTTGTTGAATAAAATTGGCAAGGGTGGGCATTTCTGTCTTGTTCTTTAAAAAAATTTTCAGAGGGGGGAGGAGCAAGATGGCAGAGGAGTAGGAGAGCTAAATTTCATCTGGTCCCAGGAATTCAGCTAGATAGGGATCAAACCATTCTGAACACCCACAAACTCAATAGGAGATCAAAGAAAAGAATAGAAGCAACTCTATGAACAGAGAAGTGACCACTTTCTGGAAGGTAGGACGTGCAGAAAAGTGAATCCCAGGCGATATTCTGGAAGATAGACTGTGAGGGGAGGGAGCAGGCTACCAGCAAGTGATAGAGCAGCGGAGCACAAAATCAGAACTTTTAGAAGTCTGCTCCACTGAGGGACATCACTCCAGTGGCTGAGTGGGGGGGTGGACCCCTCGCTGGGACAGTGTGGTCTCAGGACCCTCGGGGTCACAGAAAGACTGGGGGTGCCTGATTTTGGCAGAGCTCCCAGTAGCAGAGGAGCTGGCTGCAAAGACTGATCCGAGGAGTGGGCTATCAGCTCGGGGTTGCCATGAACTGTGATCCATGGCACAGTCAGGCCACTGCTCTTCGAGCAGGGACCCAATAAGTGCCAGGTCTGGGGAGACTCCCCTTCTTCCCCTGGGAGGAACAGCACAGGAGCGTGCCGCAGGAATCTACTGGGTTTGGAGACTCCAAACGGGGTCATGTGCCAGAGATAGAAATGCTTGGTCACAGGCCGGGTGAGCAAGGAGTGCAGCCAAAGACCAGGGAGACAGAAGTGGAGTGTATGATTGCTTTTCTCTGTGGGCTCTCTGAGGAGTGGGGCCCCGAGTTGTTGGCTCCTCCAGGGCCAGAGATTGGGAGGCCACCATTCTCATTCTTGTCCTCCAAAGCTATACGGAAAGCTTTCAGGGAACAAAAGCTAATGAGAGCAAACCTGAGAAGATTATTTAGCCTGGCCCCTGGCAAGGGCGGGGCAATTCCTCCTTGGGCAAAGACATTTGAGAATCATTGCAAGAGGCCCCTCCCCCAGATCAGCAAGAACATCCAACCAAGACCAAGTTTACCAATCAATCAGTCAGTGAGAACTGCAGAACACCAGCGCTAGGGGAATACAGCACATAGAATTCATGGTTTTTTCCCCATGATCCTTTAGTATTTCAAAGTTAATTTTTTTAATTTTCTTTTTTTTAAATTTTTCTTTTTCTCTTTTTCAACCAACATCTTATCAATCACTTTTTTTAAAAATCTTTTTTATTTTTCAATTTTAGAGTCATATTCTATCCCTTCATAGTAGTTAACCTCATTTTTGGTATATATATATAAGTTCTCTCTTTAAAATTTTGGGATACAGTTTCTTCTAACAGAACAAAATATACCCTAAATCTCTAGTGTATGGCTTTGTTCTAGTCTCCTGTCTGATCACATTCTCTCCCTTTTTTTTTAAATCCTCTTCTTTCTTTTTTCAACCAACTTCTTATCTTTTCAATTCCTTTCATAAAATCTTTTATAATTTTCATCTTTATGGTCATATTCCATCCCTTCATTGTATTTACCCTTATTTTTGTACATATATAAGCTTTTCTTTCTTTAAAATTTTGGGAGGCACTTTCTTCTAACAGACCAAGATACACCCAAAATCTAGTGTGTGGCTCTATTCTATTCACCAGCCTAATCATATTCTTTTTTTTTCCCCTTCCCCCCCTGCCCCCAGTTTTGGGTCCCTCCTGATATATGGTGTATATTTTTCTGGGGTCGTTGTTACCCTTTTAGCATTTTGTATATTTTTCTGGGGTCGTTGTTACCCTTTTAGCATTTTGTTCTCTCACTCATCTGTTTTTCTCTGGACAAAATGACAAGATGGAAAAACTCAACTCAAAAAAAGAACACAAGAGGCAGTACTGAATGCCAGGGACCTAATCAATATGGACATTAGTAAGATGTTGGAACTAGAGTTCAGAATGACAATTATAAAGATACTAGCTGGGCTTGAAAAAAGCATAGAAGATACTAGGGAATCCCTTTCTGGAGAAATAAAAGACGTAAAATCTAACCAATTCGAAATCAAAAAGGCTATTAATGAGGTGCAAACAAAAACGGAGGCTCTAACTGCTAGGATAAATGAGGCAGAAGAAAGAATTAGTGATATAGAACACCAAATGATGGAGAATAAAGAAGCTGAGAAAAAGATAAATAACTACTGGATCACGAGGGCAGAATTTGAGAGATAAGTGATACCATAAGATGAAACAATATTAGAATAATTGGGATCCCAGAAGAAGAATGAGAGAGGGGGGCAGAAGGTATATTGGAGCAAATTATAGCAGAGAACTTCCCTAATTTGGGGAAGGAAATAGGCATCAAAATCCAGGAGGCACAGAGAACCCCCCACAAACTCAGTAAAAGTAGGTCAACACCCCAACATCTAATAGTAAAACTTGCAAGTCTCAGAGAAAAAGAGAAAATCCTGAAAGCATCATGGGACAAGAGGTCCGTAACCTACAATGGTAGAAACATTAGATTGGTGGCAGACCTATCCACAGAGACCTGGCAGGCCAGAAAGGACTGGCAGGATATATTCAGGGCACTAAACGAGAAAAATTGCAGCCAAGAATACTATATCCAGCTAGGCTGTCATTGAAAATAGAAGGAGAGATTAAAAGCTTCCAGGACAAACAAAAACTAAAAGAATTTGCAAACACGAAACCAGCCCTACAAGAAATATTGAAAGGGGTCCTCTAAGCAAAAAGAGAGCCTAAAAGTAACATAGACCAGAAAGGAACACAGACAATATACAGTAACAGTCACCTTACAGGCACTAAATTCATCTTTCAATAGTTACTCTGAATGTAAATGGGCTAAATGCCCCAATCCAAAGACACAGGCTATCAGATTGGATAAAAAAACAAGACCCATCAATATGTTGTCTGCAAGAGACTCATTTTAGACCCAAAGACACCTCCAGATTGAAAGTGAAGGGGTGGAAAACCATTTAACATGCTAATGGACACCAAAAGAAAGCTGGGGTGACAATCCTTATATCAGACAAATTAGATTTTAAACCAAAGAGATGAGGAAGGACACTATATCATACTTAAAGGGTCCATCTAACAAGAAGATCTAACAATTTTGAATATCTATGCCCCTAACATGGGAGAAGCCAATTATATAAGCCAATTAATAACAAAATCAAAGAAACACATCAACAACAATACAATAATAGTAGGGGATTTTAACACCCCCATCACTGAAATGGACACATCATCGAAGCAAAAGATCAACAAAGAAATAAAGGGTTTAGATGACACACTGGACCAGATGGACTTCACAGATATATTCAAAACATCCCATCCCAAAGCAACAGAGTACACATTCTTCTCTAGTACCCATGGAACATTCTCCAGAATAGATCACATCCTGGGTCACAAATCAGGTTCAACCAGTACCAAAAGATTGGGATCATTCCCTGCATATTTTCAGACCACAATGCGTTGAAACTAGAACACAATCACAAGAGGAAAGGTGGAAAGAACTCAAATACATGGAGGCTAAAGAGCATCCTACTAAAGGAAGGATGCGTCAACCAGGAAATTAAAGAAGAATTTAAAAAATTTCATGGAAACAAATGAAAATGAAAACAAAACTGTTCAAAATCTTTGGGATGAAGCAAAGACGGACATAAGAGGAAAGTGTATAGCAATACAAGCCTGTCTCAAGAAACAAGAAAGGTCTCAAATACACAACCTAACCCTACACCTAAAGGAGCTGGAGAAAGAACAGCAAATAAAGCCTAAACCCAGCAGGAGAAGAGAAATAATAAAGATCAGAGCAGAAATCAATGAAATAGAAACCAAAAGAACAGTAGAACAGATCAACAAAACTAGGAGCTGGTTCTTTGAAAGAATGAACAAGATTGAT
>NC_138378.1:43686073-43703524 GCF_054177405.1 Leptonychotes weddellii
TTATAAAAGGAATTGATAAGATGTTGGTTGAAAAAAGAAAGAAGAGGATTTAAAAAAAAGGGGGGGGAGAGAATGTGATCAGGGAGAGAATGTGATCATAGAACAAAGGCATACAGTAGAGATGTAGGGTATATTTTGGTCTGTTAGAAGAAACTGTATCCCAAAATTTTAAAGAGAGAACAACTTATATATATATACCAAAAATAAGGTTAACTATTATGAATGGATAGAATATGACTCTAAAATTGAAAAATAAAAAAAGATTTTTAAAACAGGGATTGATAAGATGTTGGTTGAAAAAGGGAAAAAGAAAAATTCAAATAAAAAGAAAAAGTTTAAAAAAATTAACTTTGAAAGACTAAAGAATCAGGGGGAAAAAAGCCATGAATTCTATGTGTTGTCTTCCCCTAGTGCTGGAGTTCTGACATTCTCGTTGATCGGTAAACTTGGTCTTGGCTGGCCGTTCTTGCGGATTTTCTGGGGGAAGGGCCTGTTGCCATGGTTCCCAAATGTCTTTGCTGGAGGCAGAATTGCCCCACCCTTGCCGGTGGTGGGCTAAGTAATCTGCTCAGGTTTGCTCTCGGGAGCTTTTGTTCCCTGCAAGCTTTCTGTACAGTTTTGGAGGCTGAGTGTGAAAATGGCAGCCTCCCAATCTCCGCCCTGGAGGAGCTGAGAACTCGGGGATCCGCTCCTCAGTGAGCCCCCAGATAAAAGCAGTCAATCACTCCTGTCTCCCCAGTCTCTGGCTGCACTCCATGCTCACCTGGCCTGTGACTTAGTGTTTCAATCTCTGGCACATGACCCCGTATGGAGTCTCCAAACCCAGCAGAATCCTGAGTGTGCTCCCACGCTGCTCCTCTCAGGGGAGGAAGGGGAGTCTCCCTGGATCTGCCATTTGTTGGGTCCCTGCTGGAGGAGCAGTGGCCCGACTGTGCTGTGGATCATGGTTTATGGCAACCCTGAGCTGAGAGCCCACTCCTTGGCTCCGTCTCTGCAGCCAGCTTCCCTGTTCTGATACCTGGGAGCTCTGCCACACTCAGGCACCCCGGTCTTTCTGTGACCCCGAGGGTCCTGAGACCACACTGTCCCAGCGAGGGTTCCACCCCTGCTTAGCCACTGGAGCAACATTCCTCAGCAGAGCCGACTTCTAAAAGTTCCTATTTTGTGCTCTGCTGTTGTATCACTTGCCAGTAGTGGTTGACAGAAGCCCCCTCCCGTGATATATCTTCCTGAATATCGTCTGGGATTCACTTCTCTGCATGTCCTACCTTCCAGAAAGTGGTCGCTTTTCTGTTCAGAGAGTTGCTGCTATTCTTCTCTTTGATCTCCTGTTGAGTTCGTAGGTGTTCAGAATGGTTTGATCTCTAGCTAGCTGAATTCCTGGGACCAGATGAAATTTAGGTCTCCTACTCCTCTGCCATCTTCTCTTTCATTCTATTAATGTGATGTATCACAGTGATTTATTTGCATATGTTGAACCATCCTTGCATCCCATGGACAAATCCATTTGATCATGGTGTATGATCCTTTAAAGTGCTGCTGAATTCAGTTTGCTAATATTTAAAGATAACTTTTTTCATCTATATTCATCAGGGATACTAGTATATAGTTTTCTTTTCTTGTAGTCTTTTTATTTGGTTTTGGTATCATGGTGATACTGGCCTCTTAAAATATGTTTGTGTGTATTCCTCCTTCATTGATATTTTTGGAAGAGTTTAAGTAGTACAGGTGTTAATTCTTCTCTTATGGAAAGTCTAAATGAGGAACTCATTTAGCTTTTCTTTGTTTGGGAAAGTCTTTATCTCTCCTTTATTTCTGAAGGACAACTTTGCCAAATAAAGCATTCTTAGTTGACAGGTTTTTTTCCTTTCAATATTTTAATATATCAATCCATTCTTTCTTGGCCTAAAAAGTTTCTGTTTAGAAATCCATGATAGGCTCATGGAGATTCCCTTGTATGTAATTTCTCTTCTCACTTGCTGCTTTCCAAATTATTTATTTCTTTGTCTTTGAATTTTGACAATTTAATTATGATATGTCTTGGTGTAGCCCTACTCAAGTTCAACCTATTTGGGGTCTTTTGAATGTGGATGTGGATGTCCATTTCTCTCTCCAGGTTTAGGAAATTTCCAGCCATTATTTTTTAAAATATACTTCCTGTCCCTTTCTCTTTCTCTTCTGGGATTCTCATAATGCAAATATAGTTCCCTTTGATTGTGTGCCGTAAGTTCCATAGGCTTTCTTCACTTTTTTCACTATTTTTTTGTTTTGTTTTTGTGACTAGATAATTTTGTGTACTAGATAATTTTAACATACTGTCTCCTAGTTATTGATTCTTTCTTTTGCATAAGAGTCTGCTGTTGAAGCTCTTTATTGAATTATTCAGTCCAATCATTGTATTCTTCAGCTCTAGAATTTTCAGGGTTTTTTTTTTATGGTTTCCATTCCTTTGTTAAACTTTTCATTTTGTTCATGCATTGTTTTCTTAATTTTGTTTAGTAGTTTGTGTGTAGTCTTATAGTTCACTAAACTTCTTTAGGAGGATTATTCTGAGTTCTTAGTCTGACAGCTCAAGATCTCCATTTCTTTAGGCTCAGCTATTGGAGCTTTGTTAGTTTCCTTTGGTGGTATCATGTTTGCCTGATATTTTGTGATCCTTGATTCTTTACATTGATATGTGCATATTTGAGTCAGCAGTCACCTCTTCTAATATTTATAGATTTGCTTTGGCACAGACTCCTTTACCAGTGAACTCACCTTGGGGTTCTGGGTGTGCCAGCCAGTAATGTCAGTGGTGTTGCTATTTGAGTCTATTTTGGGTGAAGCCACTGCTGAGCTTTGAGGTAGTTAGTACCATTGGCTGAGAACAATTGAATAGCACTGTTGGCTAGATTTCCTGCCCAATAGAAGCTATAGTATGTGTTCCCCATTTGCCTGTAATCTCTGGTCAGGCTTCCTAGATGTTTGGGACTGAGCATGGTACTAGGCAGTAGATGAGACTATAAATTTGCTTCTCTGCCCTGCTGGGGCAGCAGAATGGGCCTAAGACTAGTACTTCTGATTATTTGGGGACCTAGATCTGGCAGGACTGTGCACTGAATTCCCTGGCTAGATGGGGCCACTAGTTTTGTTCTACAGATAGGGAGTGCCTAAGGTTGTGCTCTCTGTTCAAGTGCCAATGTAATCAGGGATGGTGGATGGGCTATGCAGTCTCCCATGTGCTCTGATTAGGTTTCATGGTCAGGCAGGCTTATGGCTTTATTCAGCAGTGGGTGAAGCTATGAATTAATTTCCTTGCTTGGGAAGGGCCACCATACTGGCCCCAAGGCTTGCAAGGCTCTTGTTTGGAATCAAAATTAGGCAAAGCTATGCACCCACTTCTCTGGCCTGATGGACTACCATCCTATTTCTGTAGATGATCAGGGCTACCAGGAAAGCTCTCCACTCAAGTAATCTCTGCTGCTTTAATCAGGATTGCAGAATAGTCTACACATATTCCTGGGAGCTTTGGTTAGTTTTCCTGGTGGCTGAGATAGAGGCTGTGTTCAGTTTTAGACAGTGCTATAAATTAGATTCTTTGTGTCTTTGGGGATTGCAAAACAGGGCCCAGGGCAGTCAGGCTCTTTTTTTGGGAACCTAATTAGGCAGAACTATGTGCTAAGCTTTGTGGCCAGATAGGGAGATTTTCTTGGCTCTATAGATTCAGGGTTTTTTTGCTGTGCTCTCTGCTCAAGTGGCACTATAATTAGGGCTGAAGGGTGTTCTACCCAGTTTTCTAGAAATTGGTTAGGTTTCCTAGGAGGCAACCTCTAATTCTGGAAGAGCTAGATGGCCACCTTGGGCTCTTTTCCCACTGAAGAAACTGTAAGCTCAGGGATGTTCTCTAAATGCAGTGTGTGCCAGACTGGGGAAGGGGAGATGTGATCAGAGTTTAGCTGCTACTTTTACTCTTCTAATGTAGTCTCCCTTGGTCTTTGTGGTGCAGGGAGGATGCCTCAGCCTCATCCCCATCTTCTATGCAGATTATAATTTTCATGATAGTGTCTTGTCTACATATAGTTGTTAGTTGGTCTTCTTGTGAGCAGGACCAAAGTTGGGAATGATCTGTGTTGACATCTTGGTGATGTTAATCATGACTTTTTTGCTACTCAATCACTAATACCCAGAACAGTCCTAGGAACACTGAATGAATATTTTTTTATTTGAATAAAAAATGAATTAAATATTTACTAAGTAATATTTTTTGTAAGAACTAAGCTGGGGTTTGAGACAACAGTGTAAAAATAACAGGCATTTTCCTTTTCCACACAGAATTTAGATTTTTCTGGTAGAGTTTATGTGTATTAGATTATTTATGAAAATAAAGTTGAACCCACTGTGCAATCATTTAATTCATCTTGGTCAAAAACACTGAGGATTCTTCATACCCTGTCTTTGAGCTTGGTCATGAGCATCAGAAGCAAGAGGTTCTCACTGTTTTGTGCTCCCTGCTTGCTGCAAGCTTTCAATTAGTTTCCAGAGTTCTGTAAAAATTGATTTTGACAATTTTCACCAGTGTTTTTTTTACTGTTTTTATGGAAGGAAGGCTTTTGGAATTCCTAACCCCACCATTTTCACTCCAAACCTACCCATGGATGGTTTTAAAGGAATTAATTTCCAGATCTTTAACTTCCACATATACTTTTTTCAAAAAGTGATCTAAGATCTAGCGTAAAAACAAATATTCCCTTTTCAGAATAACCTTCTCCCACTTCACAAAAGAAATATTGCTTTTCAACAATCTTATATTTTACCTTGGGCCATGGATCCATTATCTCTATGGCTTAACAAAGGGATAATTTAATTTATTGTAGTAGGTATTGAGAATAAGACTGATTCTAACTCCTGGCTATCAAATCTCATTACAACTCAGGTAACTTTCAGTTCTTCATTTGAACAATTTAAAGGTGGAACTAATCCAGTTGTTAGCAGATGGGTCATTTATAATAACTTTTTATTAGTATTACTATGCGATTTTTGATCTATAACTTTGATAAAGTTAATAATTGCATACAGACTCTTTCCATTCCTATCTACTTATTTGTAAACAAATACAAAATACAAATACAAAAATGAAAAATTTGTATACAATTGATGCCAAAACTTGTCTTATTCTAGTAGTAAACTGTGTTCACTCACAGTTCAGAGAAAAGAATTGAGAGGACTTCATGCAAGTTTAGCAGCAACCCTATGTAGAGCACTGAGGTGGGCCTACACCACCTCATGCAACCCCTATGGCCAAAGGCTCTATGAGTCCTTTGTACACAGGAGATAAAAAGAATGATTCACAGTTTATCTGTGTTCCAGTTGTACTCTGTTTCTTACTAGCTGTGGCCCTTGGGGCAAGTCCCTTTTTTGATCAGAGCCTCACATGTCCTACAGGTTCTAACCCACAGTGTAAAGGACATGAACTCAAGAGTGTACAAGAAACCAGCTACAAGGTGTACGTAGAAACTCATGCTTATTCTTTAACACAGTGTTTTTCCTGATTGCCAAGGTATTTTTCACAGCACAGGTTCAAGAATGTGACTCTGGATAGGATACTGGTTCTGCTATGGAATAGCAGTGAGCACTGGACAAGTAACTTAATGCCTATGTTCCCTAAATTCCTCATCTGTAATATGGGGATAATACAGTATTTATTTCACAGAATTATTGTATTAATTGATTAAAAATTCTTGAAAAGCAGAATTGTGCCTGACAAAAGTAATGTCATGAGAAGTTTTCCCTCAGTGAGCAAAAACAGGAAGGTGGTCATAGGTAGTGTCTTGAAGGGAGCCCTAGGAAGCTTCAAGGCCCTGGGAAAAAATATCGTTTCTGACATGAGTTCTGTCTGTACAATGTATTGAGCTTGTGGAAATCCATTGCACTGTATTTTCCATCTAGGTATATTTTCAAAAAAAATTTAATGGCAGAGAATTTTTTAAAAATCCTGGGAGATCTTCAGACCTCCAAAGTTTTGGTCCAAGTCTATATATCTAAGGAAGAAGAGGAAACCCTACTAGTATACAGATTATAGGTTGAGTAAAAAGGAGTTTGCAATAAATAAGTTTGGAGATAGAAAATAAGTAGATCCAGAGAAGGATGGAGGGATCTAGAAGCCAAAAGAGGTGGTGGATCTACTAAGATGGATGGTAGGGGAGTGGCTGTTGGTTCACTTTCCCTTTTCTGTCCCCTCCCCCACACTCAGGAGCAATTTATGACTGTTCCACACTTTGTGATATAGGCTTGGAGCTCTACACTGAACCATGCATTCTCTGTACTCAGTTGCTGAGGCAGCAGCATACTTCAGATTATGAAGAATGATGAGTGGGTTTCATCTGTATCTTGGTGAGTCCTGAGGATTCAATTCTATCTTTAGTTATTTTGTGTGGGATTAGGAATTTCTGAAATCCTAATCAGTGCCATCCATATTAACCAATGTTTGGGAAAAAATAGAGATATCAATTTGTTAAGGAAACCCTAATCCCAGCCCATTGAAAGAAATGGACAGTGCACAGACCAACCTCCTGGGTGTGGTTAGGGTGCCAGGGTAAAACCCTAAATATTACAATTCAGGGTTTATGAATTGGTTTATTAAGTGACCACAGAACACTCAAGGAGAGCAGGCTCTCAGCACTTGCTCATCTGCCACTTTCCCCTCTCAAGTATCTCTGGGCCAAGTATCTCATGTGTGCTAGGGCTGACCTAGACAGATTCTGATCAAACACTCTCTGTTGGACCCCAGAATGCACATACAAATTTCTGATGATCTGAGATCTGTGCCCTTCCCTTTTCTACTACCTGTATTTCAAGGGCTGACTTCATAACTGAGGCTTTGAAGTTCCTTGGGGGGACACCCTTAAAATTTCAGGGAGAAGGGTTGATCACACAAAATGTGGTCTGAGTAGGTCTTTCCCTGCATTGTCACCTGTGGGTAAAGAAGGTCAGACAGCAATATGGGGCCACCTCTAATTTTGCTCATAGACTAGCAGAGGTCCCCTGGACTGGGGAGGACATTCTTATCCTAGGAATGCATCACCAACTCAAGAGAGGAGACCAGATGAGAACATTTGCAGGAGAGCATCAAAGAAGGGACAAGGAAGGAGATCTCCCACTTCACAGAAGGAAAGGAAAGAAATTGTCCAGGAAGGAAATTACAAAAGATTCTGGGAACAAGATGCCTCAGTTTCTGCTATAATTTCCACCAAAGAGTAAATTAATAAAACAGGTGAAGCTTGGTTTCAGGGACTCAATCTACAGAATTTGGAGATGGGAGAGGAAGACCCACAGCCCAAATCCACACCAGCGTCAGTGTCTGTGCTGAGCCCAGGCCTGCTAGAATTCAGCTGCCTCTGGGTAAAGGGCAAATTGAAACCTGAAGAACAGGTCATCAGTCCTCAAGAAGAAACAAGGGCTCACATTTACACAAGGAAAGTAATTCCACCTGGGGAGGAACCCAAGAACAAGCAGAGGCCAAATGTAGAAGTTTGAGGCCTGAGTGCTCTGAGCATTCCCAGGCTGGCCTGAGACAGGATCAGACACCTCAAGAACTCTGGGAAATTCTAAGATCATGAAACGGTTGAGTGATCCCACTTTCATACTCCCCAGGGAATCCACGCCCCCCTTCCAAGCCTTGCCAGCCTGCACCATGAAGGCCAGGATCTTAGGCTGCCCCAGCCCTGCCCTAGGTTGTGTCTGGAGAGTGGCTTTTCCAATGTGCAGAGTGTCCCCTCACCACAATCTTCCCCCCACCCCAGAAACCTTTTACTACAATCAGAGAACATGGATTCATTCTTATAAGGACACGTCTTTTTAAAAAATTTTTTTATTTAAATTCAATTAGCCAACATATGTAGAGTTCAATAATTTATCAGTTGTGTATAACACCCAGTGCTCATCACATCACATGCCCTACTTAATGCCCATCACCCAATTGCCCCATCCCCCCACCCACTTCCTCTCCAGCAACACTCAGATTGTTTCCTATAGTTAAGAGTCTCTCATGGTTTCTCTCCTTCTCTGATGACATCCTGTTCAGTTTTCCCTCCCTTCCCCTATGATCCTCTATGCTATTTCTTATATTCCACATATGAGTGAAACCATATGATAATTGTCTTTCTCTGTTTGACTTATTTCACTCAGCATAATATCCTCCAGTTCCATCCATATCAATGTAAATGGTAAGATTTCATCCTTTCTGATGGCTGAAAATATTCCATTGTGTATATATATACCATATTTCTTTTCTTTTAAGTATTCATTTTTGAGAGAGAGAGAGAGCGAGAGCACGAGCAGGGGGGAGGGACAGAGAGAGAAGCAGGCTCCCCGATGAGCCAGGAGCCCAATGCAGGACTCGATCCCAGGACCCCAGGATCACAACCCGAGCTGAAGGCAGACACCCAACTGACTGAGTCACCCAGATGCCCTACCACATTTCTTTATCCATTCACTGTCGATGGACATCTGGGCTCTTTCCATAGTTTGGCTATCGTGGACATTGCTGCTATAAACATTGGGGTGCATGTTCCCCTTCGGATCATTGCATTTATATCTTTGGGGTAAAAACCTAGTAGTGCAATTGCTGGATCATAGGGTACCTCCATTTTTAAGTTCTTGAGGAACGTCCATACTGTTTTCCAGAGTGGCTGTACCAGCTTGCATTCCCACCAACAGTGTAAGAGGGTTCTCCTTTCTCCACATCCTTTTTTTCCATTGGATATTTTTTCCTGCTTTGTCAAAGATTAGTTGACCATAGAGTTGAGTGTCCATTTCTGCGTTCTCTATTCTGTTCCATTGATCTATGTGTCTGTTTTTGTGCCAATACCATGCTGTCTTGGTGATCACAGCTTTGTAATATAGCTTGAAGTCAGGCATTGTGATGCCCCCAGCTTTGGTTTTCTTTTTCAATATTCCTCTGGCTATTCGGGGTCTTTTCTGGTTCCATACAAATTTTAGGATTGTTTGTTCCAGCTCCTTGAAAAATGCCAATGGTATTATAATAGGGATGGCATTGAAAGTTAGATTGCTCTGGGCAGGATAGACATTTTCACAATGTTTATTCTTCCAATCCATGAGCATGGAATGTTTCTCCATCTCTTTGTGTCTTCCTCAATTTCTTTCATAAGTGTTCTGTAGTTTTTAGAGTAAAATCCTTAACCTCTTTGGTTAGGTTTATTCCTTGGTATCTTATGTTTTTTGGTGCAATTGTAAATGGGACTGATTCCTTAGTTTCTCTTTCTTCTGCCTCATTGTTAGTGTATAGAAATGCAACTGATTTCTGTGCATCGATTTTATATCCTGCCATGTTGCTTAATTGCTGTGTGAGTTCTAGCAATTTTGGGGTGGAGTCTTTTGGGGTTTCCACATAAAGTATCATGTCACATGCAAAGAGTGAGAGTTTGATTTCTTCTTTGCCAATTTGAATGCCTTTTATCTCCTTTTGTTTTCTGATTGCTGAGGCCAGGACACCTAGTCCTATGTTGAACAGTAGTGAGAGTGGATATCCCTGTCATGTTCCTGACCTTAAAGGAAAAGCCCACAGTTTTTCCCCATTGAGAATGATATTCACTGTGGGCTTTTCATAGATGGCTCTTATGATATTGAGGTAGGTTCCCTCTATCCCTAAATTGTGGAGAGTTTTAATCAAGAAAAGATGCTGTATTTTGTCAAATGCTTTTTCTGCATCTATTGAGAGGATCATATGGTTCTTGTCCTTTCTTTTATTAATGTATTGTATCACATTGATTGATTCATGAATGTTGAATCACCCTTGCAGCCCAGGAATAAATCCCACCTGGTTGTAGTGAATAACCCTTTTAATGTACTGTTGGATCTTATTGGCTAGTAGCTTGATAATTTTGGCATACATGTTCATCAGGGATATTGGTCTGTAATTCTCCTTTTTGATGGGGTCTTTGTCTGGTTTTGGGATCAAGGTAATTCTGTCCTCATAGAATGAGTTGAAGTTTTCCTTCCATTTCTATTTTTTTGGAATAGCTTCAGAAAAAATAGGTATTAGCACTTCTTTAAATGTTTGGTGGAATTCCCCTGGGAAGCCATCTGGCCCTTGTTTGTTGGGAGATTTTTGATTACTGTTTCAATTTTCTCACTGGTTATGGGTCTGTTCAGGTTTTCCATCTCTTCATGTTTCAGTTTTGGTTGTTTATAAGTTTCCAGGAATATGTCAATTTCTTCCAGATTACCTAATTTGTTGGCATATAGTTGCTCATATATTCTCAAGGCCACATCTTCCAACAGTAGGCATCTGGGTGGCTCAGTCAGTTAAGCTGCTGCCTTCAGCCTATGTCATGATCCCAGGGTCCTGGGATCAAGCCTCGCATTGGGCTCCTTGCTCAGCAAGGAGCCTGCTTCTCACTCTCCTCCCCACGTGTGCTCTCTCTCAAATAAATAAATAAAATCTTAAAAAAAAAGATTCTCACATCCAAGGATATTGATTCTTCCCAAATAGTGTATATTGATCCTTACAAAAGGGGATGGGCATCCTCTATCTTTATCTCATGGGGATGATCTAGGAGCTCAGGCTTAGGAAAGGAATGAGGGGGCTAAGACTCTTACTGAGCACTGGCTTTGGCTTCTAGAAGAGGAGAGGTGTGAGGGAAGGAGGGTGACAGTTGTTCCACCACCATCCAGGCTTCATTCATTTGCATTTATAATTTTTTAAAAGCATTACTCTTTAATGTGGCTGTTATTAGAAAAATAAAGCCAAAACCCCACTAAACAAATATGTAGGGACTTGTAAAAGTGAGAAATTTAAGAGAAGAACAAATGTCATGACCTGGACTACTCAGGCCTTCCCATTCTGTCTTCATCTTGCCAGAAGATAGAATCAATAAGAGTATAGGTTTAATAGGTCCAAACCTCCCCATTCAGCATCCAGGAAGAGTAAATGGCAAGAGACTTCTCAACCTCAGAAGTGGGACTGGAAATTTGGGGTGGTGAGGCTCAGTAGGGTGGAGAGAAATCCACAACCTTCAATATCTTGGTGGGGCAGTTTTTTTTCTGCACCCCAGATCCTACTCCTCCTGACATAGGCTGGGAGATAGGTTCTGCTCCTCAATTCATAACTCTAATAAAAATGTACAGCTGACCCCTAGCTCCCATCTCTTTCCCCATGTAACATGCGCTAGAGCAATAGGGAACACAAAACTCCTGGCTCTGTGTGGGTTAGGGGGGACTGGAGCTGTCTGCAAGGCTGCTCTGGACTCTGTTCACCTTCCTTTGCAAAATGAAAATGTTCATAGGCTAGATACCCACTTTCTCATCCCATATCAAACCCAGAGAGGATGCACAGAGCCCTGAGTAAGGTACCAGTGCACAGATATGTGTGGCATCACCTTGGCAGTTTGGATGCCATAAATTGTGGACCTAAGGCATAGTGGGATTTGAAAAGCAAGGTTTTCTGCTTTCCACCCCAATAAAAGGTGCCCAAAGGGAAGGTAGGGCAGGTGAAGGACCTCAGCAAAACAGGAAGAGAAAGGAGAAGAGGTTATTTACAGGCGTTAGAAAAAGATTTCTGCATATCTTCAACTAGCACTCAGGTTGTTCTCCAGCCACTAGAAGGCACCTAGATTTAAAGCCAGGGACATAATAACTGACCCATGGCTTGGATCACCTCATCTTACCTGCCACCTACCAGGCAGCTCAGCTCTGAAAGCGTTCAGGCACTGGAATATTTTCCTGAGAAATTTCTTTTTTAAATGTTAGAAAAACTAGGCAGTGTCCAGAAGACAGAGATCTGAGTGACCACTTGGTGGTGGGGGTTTATGTTTGAGGGCTGTTGTTGAGGGGATCCCCAGATGGATGTTGCAAGGATGAAAACCATGGTAGGTACTTGTTAAGGCTATGATGTATCTATGATGTACATCTGTTTTGAAGACAACTTTGTACTCAACAATGAATTCTCCCTACTGAAGCCCCTCTCATAAGGTTTCCCCATGGGGCCTACATTGGCAATATGATTAGAGGACAAGTGGATCTCAGCCACACAGTGATGCCAAAGATGACTCAGAGAGTGAGGGAAAGGATAGCAGTTGAAAACAGTAGTAAAGAAGGAAAATGGAGGGGAGAAATGGCCCACTGGTAGGAAAGAATGGTGTTATTTCCATCACCTTCACCCCCCCCAACCACACATACACACCACCTAACCCAGATAAAACTAAAATTGTGTCCAGCCCTAATTTGGAAACAAGATGATAAAAAAGTTTAGCAAGTAACAGATTCTTTTCTGTCAAAGATTAGCAATTCACACACATGTCCTGTTTAATTACCTCAGTCATAAAAGTGTTGAGCTCCCTTTCTTCAGTCATGGAATGGATGCAAAAATGATTATTCATCATTAAAGATCATTATTCAAAGATCATTATTATGGCAATAAGCATGTTTTATTGATGATAAAGTCAAGCAACATAATATGATATTAGAAATATGTGTGTGAAACTGGGAATTTATTACTGGCTGAGACATTTGATACACCATAAAACCTAAGATGGTTTCCTAATTGCTGTTGACACTCCATCCCCAGATTGACAGCATTCCCATGCTTTGTAAGTACTTCAAAGTCTTTTAACCAGAGATTAATCCAGAGGCTCTGGTCTACACAGCCAACTACAGACAGGAGTCACATTCTGACCCCTTTCTCTCTCCATAGAGGTGACAATTGCCCAAAGAGTCTATGATCTTTCTGAAATTGGAGATTCTCTCTCTCTTTTTTTTAAAGATTTATTTATTTATTTGAGAGAGAAAGAGAGCATGAGCAGAGGGCAGACAGAGAAGCAGGACCTGCTGAGCAGGGAGCATGATAGGGCTCGATCCCAGGACCCTGGGATCATGACCTGAGCCAAAGGCAGATGCTTAACTGACTGAGTCACCCAGGCACCCTGATTCTCTTTTTAACAGGCAAAAACTAAGAGAATAAGCAAGTTGATAGTTGTCAGGGGCTTGGGGGAGGAAAGAATAAGGAGTAACTGGTTAATGGGTATGGAGTCTCCTTTGGGTGTGATAAAAATGCTTTGGAAGTAGTAAAGGTGATGATTGTACAATATTATGAATGTACTAAATGCCACTGAATTGTACACTTTATGATGGCTAATGTTATATGAAATGTTATATATATTTGAGAGAGAGAGTGAGAGAGTGATCACAAGCAGGGGGAGCTGCAGGCAGAGGAAGAAGCAGGCTCCCAATGAGCAAGGAGCCTGATGTGGGACCCGATCCCAGGACCCTGGGATCATGACCTGAGCTAAGGCAGACGCTTAACCGACTCAGCCACCCTGAATTTCACCTCAATAAAAATTTTTTTAATTAAGGAAACAGGTTGATTCCATTATTAGGATCTATTTGTGCCAAGAAATGCCATTTTTTCACTTCTGGAGAGAAATCCTTGGCAAAAGATATATTCTTCATGTATCAGGAGACCCCTCAGGATCTCTGGGCTTGTCACACTTGAACAATAGGGACTCTCCTCCCTTGAGTGTGGGCAGAATTACTGGGTACACAATAAACTGGATTCTTCTTTTTGTGCACTTTTAATCCCAGCTACTATGATATCATATAACACTGGGCTTCCTTCATGTTTCAAAAAATATTCAATTAGTAAGAAAGGTAGATTTAGAAAAATTTCTGCAACCCCTTGATACAACTTTTGCTTCCTGCCCATACATTTTACCCTTTATTGAAAAATCTTGTAGCCTCACAGGATAGTGAGGATAAAGAAAGTTGGTGAGAAGGGAGCCATGGCATTTCTACATTGGGATACCAGTAAACCATTGTGCTAGAGGAGAGAATAAATGGATCCTGAAAAACAGGATGGGAGGGAGGAAATGTGCCAGGGGCCAAAATTTTGTCCCTCTTCTTGGAAGATCTTGCCAAAATTCTGCTCTTTCCTGCCCCCTTTTGACAGTCAATCAGCTACTGAGAAAAGGGTGGGATATTTTCAAAGCATTTTATATAAGACAACACATAATACTCTGATGTAGATCTATGTAAAAACTAAGAACACTACATCAAAAGCTAATGATGTAATGTATGGTGATTAACATAACAATAAAATTTAAAAAAAACAAAACTAAGAGGAAAATAGCTACCGGCTTTTCAGTTATTACTGACTAGCAGGCACTATGCTGAGTGCTTTAAAATGCCTGTATGTACTTAGTGCTAGAGCTGTAGGAACATTTCTAAAACATTTTACACTTGAGAAAAACAATCAAGGAGGCTATGTTACTCAAGAACATACCTTCATCCTAACAGGACTGGATTCAATACAGAGTTCTGTATCATTAATTATAAGGGTTTCTTTAAATTTTACATTTTAAATATCTTCCTTTTTAATCTTCCTTTCTTTCATCATGCTTTCCACCATGGACTACTCTTTTGCTTGCTTCTCGGCCTTTCATACTTGGTAGATGCTATTGATTTTTTATTTTTTTTATTTTTTATTTATTTTATTTTTTTTTGCTATTGATTTTTTTAAAAGTTTGTTAGTTAACAAAAGGTTAAAGAGTATTTATTGGAAATGATGTCAGCATCATGGTGGCATAAATTGTTCCTCTTTCCCCTCTCTTTTTAAAAACAACTAATTAGACATCCATAACCAAAGTTCCTCTGTTCTTTACACCAAGGGACCCAGGTAGTTTCTAGCCCAACTATGCATCTGAAAATAAACATAAAATCCTCAGTAAAAGCTGCGGATCCAAGGGAATCGGCAAACGTGCCCCACCCCCACTTGCCACACGTGAGCAGAAAAACCCGTGGAGGGTGCAAATCAGGGCAGATATCCATGAGCAAGAGAGAATTTGTAGAAGATCAGCCTACCTGAGGGGAGATTCCAGCACACCACTGTAGCAGGAGAGAGATGAGTTTGGACACAGAGCAAAGAAAATAACTTGCCAAAGCTGCCTCCCTCCACAGGGTGACACTCCAAGGTGTTAAGCTTTTGGTGGCAGCAGCATCCACCTCTCCTGCAAAGGAGGTGGAAAGCAAAAGCAATGAGTACCCAGCTACCCCAGTTGTACAGGTTATGGCTGGAGAAACCCATTTCTCTCCAATAGCACCCATTTCTAAAGAGGGCCCTCTGTGACTGAAGAAGGGAAGGTTCACAGTTATACAGGCCTACCTCAAGAAACAAGAAATATTTCAAATAAATGATCTAACTTTATACCTAAAGGAACTAGAAGAAGAGCAAAGCCCAAATTTAGTAGAAGGAAAGAAATAATAAGGACCAGAGTGGAAATAAATAAAATAAAGAATAAAAAATCAATAGGAAAAATCAATAAAACTAAGAGCTGGTTCTTTGAAAAGATAAAATTGATAACTTCTAGCTATAGTCATCAAGTAAAAAAGGATGAGGTCCCAAATAAATAAAATCAGAAATCAAAGAGAAGGTACAAATGACATGATAGAAATAAAAAGGATAAGAGATTGCAACAATTATACGCCAAAAATTGAAAAACCTGGAAGAAATGGATAAACTCCTAGAAACACAAAACCTTTAAATACTGAATCACAAAAAAATAGAAAGTTTCAGGGATGCCTGGGTGGCTCAGTTGGTTAGACTTCTGCCTTCGGCTCAGGTCGTGATCCCGGGGTCCTGGGATCAAGTCCCGCATTGGGCTCCTTGTTTTGTGGGGGGCCTGCTTCTCCCCCTGCCTGCCACTCCCCCTGCTTGAGCTCTCTCTCTCTCTGACAAATAAATAAATTCAAAAAATAGAAAGTTTCAAAGGATCAATTAGGTAATAAAATTGAAGCAGTAACTTTAAAACTCCCAAAAAACAGAAGTCCAGGACCAGTTAACGTCACAAGTAAATTCTACCAAACATTAAAGGAGAATTTATAGGTATTCTTCTCAAATTATTCCAAAAATCTGACAAGGAAAGAGGCTTCCAAATTCATTTTATTAAGCCAGCATTACCCTGATATCAAAAGCAGACAGACACCACACACATGCAGACACAGAAACACACACACTACAGACCAATATTCCTAATAAAAACAGATTTAAAAATCCTCAACAAATATTAGAAACTTGAATCCAACAATATGTTAAAAGGACCATACACCACAACTCAGCAGGATTTATTCCAGGGGTGCAAGAATGGTTCAATATCTACAAATTAATCAATGTGATGCACCTCATTAACAAAATGAAGGATAAAAATCAATTGGTCATCTCAATAGATGCAGAAAAAGCATTTGACAAAAATCAACATCCATTTATGTTAAAAACTTTCAACAAAGTGGGTATAGAAAGAACATATCTAAACATAAAGAAACCCACAGCTAACATCATACTTAATGGTGAAAAGCTGAAATTTTTTAAAATTAACATATAATGAATTATTTGTTTCAGGGGTACAGGTCTGTGATTCATCAGTCTTACACAATTCACAGTGCTCACCATAGCACATACACTCCCCCCCATGTCCATCACCCAGCCACCCCATCCCTCCCACCCCCCTCCAATCCAGGAACCCTCATTTCTTTCCTGAGATTAAGAGTCTCTTATGGTTTGTCTCCCTCTCTGGTTTCATCTTGTTTCATTTTTCCCTCCCTTCCCCTGTGATCCTGTCTTGTTTCTCAAATTCCTCATATCAGTGAGGTCATATGATAATTGTCTTTCTCTGATTGACTTATTTCCCTTAGCATAATACTCTCTAATTCTATCCACGTTATTGCAAATGGCAAGATTTCAGGTTTTTATGATGGCTGCATAATATTCCATTGTGTGTATGTATGTATGTATGTATATATATACATATATATATACATACATATATATATACACCACATTTTCTTTGTCCATTCATATGTCGATGGACATCTTGGCTCTTGCCATAGTTTGGCTATTGTGGACACTGCTGCTATAAACATTGGGGGGCACGTGCCCCTTCGGATCATTACATTTGTATCTTTGGGGTAAATACCCAGTAGTGCAATAGCTGGGTTGTAGGGTAGTTCTATTTTCAATTTTTTGAGGAACCTCCATACTGTTTTCCAGAGTGGCTGCACCAGCTTGCATTCCCACCAACAGTGTAGGAGGATTCCCCTTTCTCCACATCCTTGCCAACATCTGTCGTTTCCTGACTTGTTAATTTTAGCCATTCTGACTGGTGTGAGGTGGTATCTCATTGAGGTTTTGATTTGGATTTCCCTGATGCTGAGCAATGTTGAGCACTTTTTCCTGTGTCCGTTGACCATTTGGATGTCTTCTTTCCAGATATGTCTGTTCATGTCTTCTGCCCATTTCTTGATTGGATTCTTTGTTCTTTGGGTGTTGAGTTTGATAAGTTCTTTATAGATTTTGGATACTAGCCCTTTATCTGATATGTCATTTGTAAATATCTTCTCCCATTCTGTCAGTTGTCTTTTGGTTTTTTTGACTGTTTCCTTTGCTGTGCAAAAACTTTTTATCTTGAT